>NC_080427.1:35036945-35769445 GCF_029873635.1 Malania oleifera | reverse complement strand
TTCGCTATCTTTAAGGAGATTCAAATCTTTTGTGATTTTCGATTTAGCCAACAAATCGATTAAGTATCTTTTCTTAACTTATCTCTCCCAAGATATAGCAATCTAATTTGTATCATATTACTCTTTCCAATTCTACACAAACGAAAGAAGTCAAAGTTGTACAAAGAACACCTTTCTTAAGTTATTAAACTCTCCAAACTCGGACGATAGGATATTATGATGAGAATGATGTAAAGAGAATTATGTATAAAATGAATGCTTTATGAGTCTATTTATGGACATGCAAGACCTAAATTGATGCACACTTAATATTTTGAATTTATGAAGTACATTAGCCAAAGGCTCAATTAAGTAGATGTTTAACCCCAAGGTTCATGCCCTTTCCTAAGATTCAATTAAACAAACATCTAATTCCAAGGTACACACTCATTCCAAGATGATATATAAATTTTAATAATACTAAAATTATATATGCATCATACGTGTAGAGAGTTTATCAAATAAAGAGGGACAATTATGCATATATAATGAAGATATGTCCTGCATTGAACCTTCATTTAGTGAACAATGATCTTTACTTCAGAGTCAGTAGTTGCTGGTTTAAGGTTTGAACTATTACTGTTGAAGGGAAATAAAGTGTTGCTACACACACACACACACACACACACACAATGATTTAGATGTAGACATGAGTTTTAATAACCAACACGTTTTGATTTTGTGCTAATCCAAATATTATGAGCATATTTGAAAATAAGTCCAATTCTACCCCACTTTCATGCTCACATAGGTGAAATTTGTCAAGTGTGCTCATGTAAGTCTAACACTTCACTTTTAATAATACAGATTATCATTAAGAATTTAAAAATCTCAACCTCCTCTATTACAAGATAAATGCGCTTACACAATAGGGACAGATTTAAAAAAATAATGTATTTCTTACAATTATCATATGATTCATTTTTCTCATTGAATTCAATTGCAAGATCTCTAGTCTTTGGTTTGGATATTCTCATACACGGTTCATGATTTTTTAGACTTCAACCCCACCCCTCTCGATGTACTTTAGACCTTTTCTCATACTAAGGTCTTAGTTAATGGATTTGTAAAATTCTTAGAAGATCTTATAAAATTGACATTAATGATGCCACTAATTAAATACATTCTTACAATATTATGTTCCCTTCTTAAGGTTCTAGATTTACTGTTACAATAACTGTTACTCACTTTACCAATAGCAACAATGCTCTCACAATTAATTAGCTTAGCTTCTATAGTTGAGTTAACAAGTATTGTTTGCTTTTTAGATTGCCAACAAATAGCACCACCACCTAAAGTAAAAATATAACTAGTGGTAAAGAGGGACTAACCAAATAAAGTATTCTAATAAGCTCTCACAATTAATTAGCTCAACTTCTATAGTTGAGTTAACAAGTATTGTTTGCTTTTTAAGTTGCCAACAAATAGCACCATCACATAAAGTAAAAATATAACTAGAAGGAGGGACTTGCCTACCAAAGTATTCTAATCGGCATTTTAATCCGAGCATTAGGGCTTATATTTTTAATTAAATGTCTAATTACTCTCAATATTCTAAAAAAGTATCCTATTTATAATTTCTGAGTTTTCTTGAGTAATTTATGAATTTTTGACATTTTTTTATCATAGAAAAATTTTCGGGAGCTAAAACCAGCATCAGTTCGTAATTCACGTATAACATATTCGTTTGAGTTCTGATCAAGACAATTCAAAATTCTAGAGAAAAAAGAGATGATTATATACAACTTATGTGTTTTGAGTTTCAAGAGAAACGGACTCCAGGAGAGTCAAAACAGGCCTCGTTCATAGAGAGAAAAATGAGAAAAAAAGAAAAAGAAAAAAATAATAAAAAAAGGAAAAACATTGATGTGACCCGAACATGCAGGCCGGGCCGGGTTACCTGTTCGCCGGGTCATAGGGCAGCCATCCCCCTCCCCTTTACATTTTCTTTTCTCTCCTCCTACAACCAGCACACCCTCGAGCCCCTCTCTTCTCCTTCCCTCAAACTTTCCCTCACTCTCTTTCTCCTCCGGCTTCCTTGCTCTCTCTCTCTCTCTCTCTCTCTCTCTCTCTCTCTCTCTCTCTCTCTCCCTCAAGCTCTCCCTAACTCTCTTCCCTGCCCTCTCTCAGCTCTCTCCCTCTCTTACTCTCCCTCCTCCCCTCCCTCAGCTCTGTTCCAGCCACCATACCAGCTGCTGGTTGCTGCTGCTTCACAGCCGACGAGAGTTGCTGCTAAGATCAACCAGCCAGCCACCATCTTTGCCGAGAACATCCAGCCACAGCTCCAGACCTCCACACCCACAGACCCTAGGGGAAGCTCCACCTTTCCAGAAAACACTAGAACAGCCATGGCCACGCCTCCTCCTGCAACCACCACAGATCAGCTCCAACACCAGCACCACCCGAGAGTTCTTCCTTGCAGAAGCTCACATCCACACCCGGCCACTTCTCTTCCTCTCTCTCTCTCTCTCTCTCTCTCTCTCTCTCTCTCTCTCTCTTTCATTTTTTCATTTTTATTTTTTTTTGTTAGTTAAGTGAATAGTGATAAAGTTTAGTTTTAAAGTTTATTTGAAATTTTAGATGCTGAATATTGTTTAAGTTGTTTAATAATTATTGAGGTTATTTATTTATTTATTTTCTCTCAATTAGAGGTAGATTTAATTAGTACGTTGAGTTATTTAACCAATTAAGTTAAGTCTGATTTAGTTCTTAAGAAAAAAAAGGAGAATAAAATACAAAAAGAAAAAAATTGTTTTTATTTTAGAAATTAAATTAGTTGTCTTTCTTTCTTAAAATTTAATTTTTGATTGAAGCTCGATTTAGTTTAGGGTTCATCTTATTAAAGTTCGTATTTTTATCGTGTTTAGCTTAGTTTAGGACGTTAAAGCGTTAATTTTTTGTTCGGGTTCTTGGTTACCTTTTAATTCTGACTTTGGTTCAAGTTTTTGATCTTGTTAAAGGTTCGGTTTTTATTGTTTGTGTTTAAGTGAGTTTCATTATTGCGTGTTTTATTTGCGTGTTAAAGTTACCGTCTTTGGTTTTTATTTTGAAGTTTAACGCGTGTTTTGATGTTTGCCTGATTAGACGTAGGGTTTCCGTTCTTTCTATGTAATTTAGTGCATGCTAGGATTAGGGTTTAAATTACGTGCCCATTTAATTTGTCAGAACAATCTCAAACAAACTTGAAAATCCTAAATCTAAATTGAGTTTAGTAACTTTTTAATTTCGATTGGAAAAACGTAAAACTTGAGATTAAAACGCATTCCCTGAGGAGACGATCTAGCCTTTGGGCTGAATATTACACGATAGAACTCCTATACTTGGGATAGCTTTTGAGCTGCTCATTTTTCAAGTGAGCCAAGTTTTTGGCGCCATTACTGGGGAATTACACTGAATTATGCCATGATTAACACTGACTCATGCATATTTCACATACTTGCATATAACCTAAGAATTACACACTTGAGTCATTTATACGTAGTTTCTCTTTATATGACTTTGTAACTCCATGAAGAATTGATTGGTAATACACTCGTGTTAATCTGACTATATAATTTCTTGTATTTACATGACATCTCACAAGGCTGAATAGACACATTCATGTGATTCATTGCACTTAGGGTTCCTTGTGAGTACTAAGAGAACACTCATAACGACTATGACACCTTGTGAGATATCCTTGAACTATTTATCGTCCTTTTGAGTGTTAACATCAAATCAGAGTTCATGAGACTCCGTTCTCTTTTCTTCTGGACGATTCCTTGTATACTAGTCTTTGTTTTTTATTTGCTAGCCTAGAGGTGACATCTAGTGGAGAGATAGAAACCTAGGTCTTGTAGCCTACTCAAGATGTGAAGACTGAGTCACCCATAGAAATAGACTTAGTTAATGGACCACTGTTTGAGCTTAATTCCCGTTGATGGTATGAAGATAACAAAAAAAGTGTAATGATTGTCCTAATTGATCAAGGAAAGACAGAAGATGAAGAATGGGCAGAAGAAAGAATAAGAAATAGAAATGCACATGAAATGAAATGCTAATGCTTGCTCCACATAAATACCACAAAAAGTCAAGGACACGACACATGTTCTCCACGTACGAAGATTCTTCAACCAGTTAATGCCTCAGATGTATTCACGATAAGTTTGTGAATAAGTTGATCTAGGGTGTTCTCAGTTGGATATGGCGATTAGGTGAGAAGAAGTTAGAGTGAAGGACCCGACACCTCATAGATAGGCAAGATCCTTCTCAAACTAGTCCATTCCATACACTTAGTGTTTCTTCCTTTCAATATGTGGAATGTTTGATCGCGACACTCTTCCTCACATATGATGAGCGAACTCATTCCTTTTGAGTATTCTTGAGGGAATACCCATTAGGCTGAGTCAAAGCAACCCACTAGTATCCTAGGTGTACTGATTCACACACATCACACACACCTCGAGATTTTACCGATTTACACTTGAACTTATATGACTGCATTAACACTGAATCGTACCGTTGGTTAACTTCATGTGAGTATACTGTTCTTAATTACTATATAAACGATGAAACTTGCATGAGTGACGTGCTTCAGAGTTGTGTGCATTGAATAGAACGAGCTTGTGTGAAATTCAATTATATTCCTGTATGTGAAACGGTCTGGTTGTGTTGCATGGGCATTAATTTCATATTTTTTGGAGTTAGTAATTGTGGACACCACCCTAAAATTCATTCACATTATTTGTTAGAGACTAACAAAACTTTAATTGGGGGTGTGATTACGCGCTTAAACTGTGTAATTAGGCATTTTAATCTGAGCATTAGGACTTATATTGTTAATTAAATGCCTAATTACTCTCAATATTATAACAAAGTGCCCTATTTATAATTTTTGAGTTTTATTGAGTAATTTATGAATTTTTGGCATTTTTTATTATAGGAAAATTCTTGGGAGCTAAAACCGGCATCAATTCGTAATTCGTGCATAACTTTTTTGTCCAAATTTTGATCGAGACGATTCAAAATTATGGAGAAAGATGAGAAGATTATCTACAACTTCTGTGTTTTAAGCTATGAGAGAAACGGGCTCCAGGAGAGTCAAAACGGGCCTCACTCGCAGAGAGAAAAATGAGAAAAAAAAATAAAAAATAAAAAATAAAAAATAAAAAATAAAAAATAAAAAATAAAAACATTGATGTGACCTGGCCATGCAGGCTAGGTCGGGTTACCTGTCCGCCGGGTCATAGGGCAGCCATCACCCTCCCCTTTATATTTTTTTTTCTCTCCTCCTAGAACCAGCGCACCCTCGAGCCCCTCTCTTCTCCTTCCCTTAAACTCTCCCTCACTCCCTTTTTCCTCCGGCTTCCTTGCTCTTTCTTTTCTCTCTCTCTCTTTCTCTCTCCCTTAAGCTCTCCCTAACTCTCTTCCATGCTCTCTCTCAACTCTCTCCCTCTCTTACTCTCCCTTCTCCCCTCCCTCGGCTTTTTTTCGGCCACCATACCAGCTGCCGGTTGCTGCTGCTTCACAGCCAACGAGAGTTGCTGCCAAGAGCAACCAGCCAGCCACCACCTTTGCCGAGAACACCCAGCCACAGCTCCAGACCTCCACACCCACAAACCCGAGGGGAAGCTCCACCTTTCTAGCAGACACGAGAACAACCGCGACCATGCCTCCTCCTGCAACCGCCACAGGCCAGCTCCAACACCAACACCACCTGAGAGTTCTTCCCTATAGAAGCTCACATCCACACTCGACCACTTCTCTCTCTCTCTTTCTCTCTCTTTCATTTTTTTTTTGTTAGTTAAGTGAATAGTGATAAAGTTTAGTTTTAAAGTTTATTTGAAATTTTAGATGCTGAATATTGTTTAAGTTGTTTAATTATTATTGAGGTTATTTATTTATTTATTTTCTCTCAATTAGCGGTAGATTTAATTAGTACATTGAGTTATTTAACCAATTAAGTTAAGTCCGATTTAGTTCTTAAGAAAAAAAAAGAGAATAAAATACAAAAAGAAAAAAATTGTTTTTATTTTAGAAATTAAATTAGTTATCTTTCTTTCTTAAAATTTAATTTTTAATTGAAGCTCGATTTAGTTTAGGGTTCATCTTATTAAAATCCGTATTTTTATCGTGTTCAGTTTAGTTTAGGATGTTAAAGCGTTAAATTTTTGTTCTAGTTCTTGGTTACCTTTTAATTTTGATTTTGGTTCAAGTTTTTGTTCTTGTTAAAGGTTCAATTTTTATTGTTTGTGTTTGAGTGAGTTTCATTATTGCGTGTTAAAGTTACTGTCTTTAGTTTCTATTTTGAAGTTTAACGCGTGTTTCGATGTCTGTCTGATTAGACGTAGGGTTTTCGTTCTTGTTATTTAATTTAGTGCATGCTAGGATTAGGGTTTAAATTGCATGCCCATTTAATTTGTCAGAAGAATCTCAAACGATCTTGAAAATCCCGAATCTGAACTGAGTTCAATAACTTTTTAATTTCGATTGGAAAAACGTAAAATTTGAGATTAAAACGCATTCCCTGAGAAAACGATCTAGCCTTTTGGCTAAATATTACACAACAGAATTCCTATACTTGGGATAACTTTTGAATTGCTCATTTTTCGAGTGAGTCAGTAGGCAAGATTGGCCGATCCCCGATATCATATTCAATGTCACTTTTACATTTTCTACATTATATTCTGCTTTGTGCTTGATTTAATGTCCTTGTTAAATATACTGCATGTAGAGACCCGAAGAATTATAGTATTTAAATAATAAAAATGAGTAAAAGGAAATTTTAAAGGGGATCACAGCAGGATCTCGTCGACGAACGCAAAGCGTTCGTCAACAACGCGGCTTATTGGGATCATCAACAGAGACGCGTGTCTCGTTGACAAGAAACTACCAAGAGGGCTGTTTTGCAGGGCCTGAAGTTCGTCGACGATGAATAAGTGTTCATCGACGAACACTCTACTTGGCCTCATCGACGAAGTGATGTGTCTTGTTGACAAAGGTAGGTGTATAAATAGCTCTAACTCGGTTTTTCAGCTAGAAAATAGCATGCAAATCTCTCTTCTCTCTCTCTCACTTCGGTCTTCGCACCTTCTCTTTAGTATTTTGGGCTGGTTCTTCGCCAGTTCAACGATCCGAAGCTGCCACGTCACTCCTGGGAAGATTCTCTTCACATCTGCTGGAGTGATTTGTAGGTCAAGCCAACTTGGGAACCATCCCAAAATTTAGATAAGTTGATTATTTTATTATTTATTAAGGTATTTGGTATTTCTGGGTTGAGGAAGGCATTAGATGGGTTTATACTGAAGTTTTGTTGGGGAAAATGTAAATTTCAGGGTGTTAAGCTGGGGAACACATGGGTTTGATTTTGGAGTAATTTGTGGACTTTTTCATAAGTCAGGTAAGGGGATAAACTAAGTTAGTATTTTCATGAAATTATTTATTAAAATTCAGCTTTTATTTTCAAGGAAATTATGTATGTTATAAAACTGAGTTTGGAATTACCGTTGTTTACAAGAAAATGATTTTAATGTAGTTCAGCAGGGAATATGATTTCGTGTAGATTTTTACGAATAGAATAATTTTCATTTTGTGTGGCATGAGTATGAAATTATATGATTTTATGTAATATCAGAATATTATGTTTTCAGAATAAGCATGTTATTACTATTTTTCAGGAAGATATTAAAAATGGTACTGGGAATTCAAACTATGAATTTTATATGATATGTTGGCGTAAGGGCTATGGTTTTATATGATATGTCGGCATAAGGGTCATGATTTTATATGATATGCCGGCGTAAGGGCCGTGGTTTTTATATGACATACTATGCCGGCGTAAGGGCCGTGATTTATGAGATATAGAATGCTGAAGTAAGGGCCATGAATTTTATATGATATGTTATGCAAAAATTTATGAACGTATTATCAGGACAGTTTTTATTATGAAATGGCCATGTATCATTATTTGAAAATATACTATATGTTATTAGAATCCGGATGGCTTGGTTTAGGCTTTCATGAAGCACGGTATCGTAGCTATATGATCATGATCATGTATATGTTAGTGCTACCACATGTCGTAAGAGACAGTGGGAGATTGGCAGTCGATGTGGTTTTATGGTAGTGCAATAGTCCCTCTGGCATCCGAACCCTGAGGGGCAGATCCATCGTACTTACAGACTTATGTTGATCTAGCGTGGTCGGCCAGCCATTACTAGGTCCTGCTTTTGGGCCGCACAACCTAGTCATGTGGGGGTAAGACATGACACCAACCATCTATCCATCTAGGGTGTTATTTCATGTACAGTTTTATATAAGAACTTCATGTATAGAAACTCAGTATGTTATACTATATTATGAGAAATTATGTTTTATTCAGATATGAATTATGCATTGCTATATGTATAACACGAAAATACTCATGTTGCCACACACTAATATTAGTTTATTTCCTTTACTGAGAGGTGTCTCACCCCAGCTATATAAACATTTTAGGAGCCCCAAATAGAAGAGCAGATAGAGCTCCGAAGCATTAGAGGTTGACTGTTCTACCCTGCCAAAATGGTAAGTCGATATGCTAGGGTCTGATGGAGTTTTGGGTTGTGAACCTATAGCACTTTTTGGTCTTTTTGGGATATGTATATGTATATAATAGTTTGGTATAACTCTGGTATTGTGTTGGTTGGATGATTTTATATGTATATGATTTTTCATTTCCTGCTGCTTAGGTATTCGTGTTGTACTTCAGGTATATCCCTGGTTCCCATGGGTCTAGGTTGACTATGATATGTCAGGATAATTATATTAGATACTATTATGGGAACAAACATATTATTATTTAAATAGGTAGGTCGTTACACTGCATATCTGATTGACACTACATTGTATCTGGTTGAGAAATACTGAAATTGTGGTGCATGTACTAGAAATTGTTTAATATATCGTATCTACAATTTCACATATACTTGGACTGCTCCTAGGTTGTATTGTACTGTTGCTAGATTAGTTTAACCTAGGAGAAAAATTTTTAAATCTCCAATTCACCCGCCCCCCCTCTTGGGATTGCACCAAAGCTAATAGGCTTATAGTCCCTGCTTGGAGGGTGGGTTATCTGCTGACATGCTGTTGGCTCAGTTGCTGAGGAAGCTCTTGGGGCAAAATTACCAATACCTTCCAGATGGGTAGACTGTGATTGAGATAATGAAAAACCATTTCCAAGTTTTTGGGCGATCATAGAATTTTTTGCATATCTGCTCAAATGAGTCCTTGGATTTTAAAAGTGTACAAAGATATGCTTCGAATCATATTTGAATCAGACTTGTTTTAAAAATGTTTAGGTATTTTGAATTGTTTGTTGATATGGACGGAGCGAGAGCTACTGAACCTATTACAATATTACACTTTGGAATGTCAGTGCACAGATATGAATGCAAAATTTCTCCTATTTGAGACCTTAGCTGCCGAGGAAAATTGGCGTGACAATAGATATTTTGTTTTCGATTGTGTGGTATTTTATTGAAGCTTCATTCAACAGTAAACTAAGTTGTATAAGCAAGCATGTATTGGAATGCATTTAGAGGTCCATGTGCAAGTTTGTGTGTTTGTAATAATTATTAGAGTTGTTGGGTAATGTCTGGAAAATTTGAGCACACTTGGGTAAGAATAAACTGGTTATAAACAAAAATTTTAGTTGGATGTATCCAAATCCAATAGTCATCATATACTTGCAAACTTGTACATATTTAGGTTTTGATCACGCAATTAAGCATAATAACTCCATATGCCCATTAAGTATACCTTAAAATAGGATATTCTCAATTGTTTGTTTCTTCCTTATATCTTCAAAATTTTTTGTTTTTACATAATATTTTTTGTTGTATTTCAAGAAAAAATGTGAATATTGTTGGGTTGATATATTTGATTATTTCTAATTTGAGTTTATTTCACCATTTGAATGTATATTCCTTTCTTATTAGTGTATTGTTTACCATATAAGTATTGTGTTTACCATATTGCATCTCTTGTGAAATACTGGATTGAGTTGCCATACTAGTTGTGAATATGCCTTCTGCATGGCTGATGTAGATTTGTGTATTGCATGCTAGTAGTGAATCTAGGTTCTCGCATGCTCTTATATGTAAACTCTTTTTTAGGTTTTTTTTTTTTTTGGAAATGTTCACTTTACAGTCAGCATGCTGCCGAAATTTTGTTAAAAACTTTTCCAAAATATGAGATAATAGATGTTGAAGTATATAATTGTATAAGCACCAAATGAGATGAGTAATGTTCTTGAAACCACAAATAGTTATTACTTGTTGGAAATCAAGCTAAAAAGAGAAAACTATGTCCATAATTTTAGAAAATTGCCCATTCAGTGTTATAAGAAATTATGCGATATAAGAAATGCAACCTCATTTAGGGTTATTTTGAGAAATAGTCATTGCAAAATTTAAATGGTAAAGATGTATCTGAGCAGATGTTTGTGTATGAGACGAGCTAAACAAGTTGTAGTTTAGCTCTTTTGTTGTAGGTTGTTAGATTTAATGACAATAATTTATTTTAAAATTGATTGCAATAAATCTTCAGAACAAAAATGTATAAAAGACTAGTGAAAAGATGAGTGATAAATGTCATGTGAAGTAAAATGCCAAATTAATTACTGTCATTTCATGTGTTCATTGAAGTTTAGACCAGTTCAAGAATGGTTATTATATATTCATGCCTAATCATACATGTGAGACAAATCAATTATTAAAATTCAATTGATTATTAGTCATACTATGTAGACTAATAATCAATTGAACATGTTAATTATTTATTTCATTTATGATTAATAATGTTTGTATTTCAACCATTCTTAAATTTTCCAATGTGAACAGTTTAGGAAGTTGCATTCACATTGTTGTCATCGTTCACCCTTTGTTCATTGTCATTATATATTTTGAGAGCATCTCTACTTGTGTTCTCTGGATGCATAGTGGGGTGTAGTGATAATTTGTTAGCGATGGAAAACTAGCAACATTCTCACTTCCCCTATCTCGTGTACTTAAAGAGCCATGCGGAGATGTTGCCGAAATTTTTAATGACTATATAATGACCTGCTTATTAAATTTATTTTTTTTTTCTCATAATAACAAATAACATACTTTGATACCATAGTATTAACCTAAGTAGCAGGAAGCAGAAATCATACAAATACAACCATAAACCATTTTATACAATCCCACATAATACCAAAGTACTACATGTTTCCAAAATATGTACATGTATTTGTTTTCCAAAAATACCCTCAGCTAGCTAGGGTTTACAAAAACATTCCCAAAATGATACACACTCTCTGACAGGGCACTACAGACGCCCCTCTATTTGCGAGCCTGGTTTGCTCGCCTACCTGGATCACCTGAAAAATATTTCAACACTGGGATGAGCCAACGCTCAGTAAGAAGAAATATGCTATTATTAGTGTGTGGCAAATGAGCTACTATATATATATATATATATATATATATATATATCATAAAATCTGTTTCATATAAACATGAATAACTGAGTACAACAGTACAGCGCAAATAATAAAGTACACCACCCCTTTTCCCTATTGCTTAACATATCAGTATTATGATTATAATTCAAAATACTTCTAATGTATATAAGTAGGATCCCCGTTTCTGTAAATCAATACGTAAGTAATAGTAATTGAAAATGTTCCCTGTGGCTATCTGTGTCATGACATGCCCCTCATGACAAGGTTGTACAGCCCGTAGGCTGGATTTACCCTAGTTGGCCAACTAAGAATAAATCACTAAACTCCGTCGGTTGACCTGCCCACCTTAACCCATATCTCGATGGGGAGACTAACCTCTTCAAGGGCCTAGGTGGTCGACCTTACCACGTATTATCTGAATAGGTGGTTGCACTAAATAAGTAATATAGTATCTGTAGCAACGGTACCGTGCTCTGTAGCCGCAAGTCCAACAGGGTCTGATATTATATAATATTTTTCTATACATATTTATCTAATTTACCATGATTCTGAAGTAATCATAATAACCATGATACTGCAAAACGTACTGAAATATGAATAATCATAACATGGAACTGCATATTCACAATACTGGAATTCGTATAATCATGGTACTGAGATTCGTATAATCATGGTATGAAAATCCGTAAAATCATGGTACTGAAGTTCACATAATCATAGTACTTAAGTTTGTAAAATCATGGTATTGAAATTCATAAAAATCATGAAACTACAATTCGTAAAACATATGCCCGTACTACATACATATTCACAAGTTACACCATACTTTAGTACATAATTTTTGTAAATAAATACACTATATAATATTTAGAATTTTCCTAGCATAGCATATTTCCCTTACCTGACTACTGGAAAGCCCCTAGGGAATACAAGCCTAACACCCGCAGGACCTCTTATAAAACACCCTGAAACCAACATATGCCAGAACATAATATCAGTATTTTTTCGTCTATATCATTTCCTATAACTTCCATAAAGCCAAAAACTAGCTAAAGGGCCTTACCCTGAATTTGGGATGAAATCCAACTCTGTTTTCCCGACGATCCGCTCTGGCAAATGTGCAAAGAACTCCGCCAGTAATGTCGTGGTAGCTTCGATCGTCAATCTGGCGACTGGTGGGGCCGGAATAGAAGAGAGAAGGGAGAGGGAGTCGTAGGAGAGAGAGAGAGAGAGGAGAGAGAGAGCAGCGAGAAAAATGAGAAATATCCCGGGTTTCCACTATTTATAGGGCCAGGTTCATCGACGAGACACGTCACCTTGTTGACGAGCCCTTCACAAAATTCTTCGACGAGAACCTGTGTTCGTCAACAAAATTCAGAGCAGCCTGAACCGTCTCTCGTTATTTTCTCATCGACGAAGCCTGTGTTCGTCGACGAAATTGTGAAGACTTTCGTCGACGAGACCCTGTGTTCGTCGACGAAGCTGGGCAATTTCCTGAATTTATGATTATTTAATATTATCTCCAAAATGTAATGTCGTTGATGAACGCGGACCTCCTTTTGTTTCTGTACCTATTTTCTCTCCCTCTTATTATTAAAAATTCTATTATTCTTTGGGTCACTACAGACTATGACGAAGGAATTTGAGTGATTGATTGCAATGTAAATGCAACATTCCTGAATGGGATAGGATCTATACCCTTTAAACAGAAGGTTATTGATTTTAGGATTTACGATGCATGCGTCATAAACATTATGAGAATGTAATCAACATGATTTACTTGAACATGTTATAGGATAATTAATGAACATGGATAAGAGTTAGATGAACGCTTAAGGTAGGTTTTTGCCAGAATACGTGAAAGGGGTATATGATTTTATAGAGTTCACGTGTCCTCGTGCAAATAAAGCCAGTAGAATAAGGTGTCCTTGCAAGAAATGTCAAAACATAACATTCAAACACATTGATCTGGTTCATTCACATTTATTAGATTTTGGAATGGAGAAAAGGTACACAACATTGGCGTTCCACGGTGAGGATTACCCAGTTCAGAGCGATGATGATGACGATGAAGATAAGGGGACAAATATAATAGGTGGTGATACACGTTCGGAAGGGTTAATCAAAATGTTAGGTAACTTGCAAAAGGGGATTACAGTGGACATGGGCGATGTCGGTGTGGCGTGTACTAGTGATGGATCTACTTCAGAAAGTACCATACCTTGTGATCCTAGTACATTAAATCGACTTGGTAAACCATTTGCTAATCTCATAAGGGATGCACAGGTGCCCCTATATCCAAATTGTACAAAGTTCTCAAAATTATAGTTCCTGATAAAGTTGCTTCATGCAAGGACAATGCATGGGTTATCTCAAAGGGCATTCAACATACATTTAAGCCTCATTAAGGCAACACTGCCTGATGGTGAAACACTTCTGAAGTCCTTTTTATGAGGAGAAGACATACATGTGTGAATTGGGTTTCGGTTACACTTCAATACATGCCTGTAGGTATGATTATGCACTCTTTTATGGTGAACATGAAAATGCAAACGAGTTCCCAGAATGTGGTAAACCGAGATATAAAACTAATCAGAAGAAGGGTAAAAAGATCCCCCAAAAAGTTTTGCGATATTATCCATTAATCCCACGACTACAACAATTGTATATGTGCAAAAATACTGCTACAAATATGACATGGCATTAAAAGAAATGTCTTCAAGCTGGAAACACCCTTAGCCAACTAGCAGACTCCAAAGCTTGGGTCAATTATGGTAAAATGCATCCATGGTTTGCTAGTGATCCTCGCAACATCAGACTTGACCTTGCTTCAGATGGGTTCAATCCTTTTAGTAACATGAACAACTCGTACAACATGTTACCAGTTATGATGATGTCATCCAATATGTCGCCATGGCAATGTATGAAAGAACCCTTCATTTAAATGTCTCTACTTATTCCCGGATTGAGGGCACCTGGTAATGATATTGATGTTTACCTACGTCCGTTAATTGATGAGTTGAAAGAACTATGGGAAAAAGGAGTGGAGACATTCGATGTGGAAACCAGGACAACATTTTCGATGCATGCTGCAGTGTTGTAGACAATTAATGATTTCCCTGCTTACGACAAGCTATAGGGTTGGAGCACAAAAGGTTAATTAGCATACCCAGTTTGTAATAAGGATGCTGGGTCCTTATCCTTGAAGCATGTACGCAAATTATGCTTTATGTGTCATCGTCGTTTTCTACGACCTGGACATCCTTGGAGGACTCGTGGCATCAAAAGCTTTAATGAAAAACCTGAATGAAGGTTGCAGCCAAACCAACTAAGTGTGGAAGAGATATTAAACCAGTTCAGGTTGATTGGAGATGTGAAATTTGGGAAACCACCGACCAGTAGAAAAAGAAACCGTGCTGAGTAGGAGTTGAATTGGACAAAGAGAAGCATCTTCTTCGAGTTGCTTGGTCGACTGAACCTCGAAGGGTTCAGAATCGCCTTTGATTGGTCGGCCATCTTCCCAGTTCAAATTCATCCTGGTCGATCGAACTGAGCACCCTGATCGACCAAACCATAAAAATGGTCGACCAAACCTCTCAGGTTGCTCGATTTTTACTGAGGTGAATTGGGGTTAAAACAGGGTTAATTTGATAAATCTTGCCCAAGCTACCTTTGTTAAAGGGAGGAATATGGTGGAAAATATCTACTTGGTGCAAGAACTGATTAGAGGCTACAAAAGGAAAAGGATATCCCCTAGATGTTTACTAAAAATTGATCTGAAAAAGGTGTATGACTCTATCTCATGGTTGTCGCGACGTCCCGGAATGCGTGTGCCCTGGGCGGCGAAATTAAAATATGTTTTAAATTTTCAACGAAAAATATGGAATGTTGGAGTCGCTACTAACCTTTTAGTGTGGTTAGAACACATGATTACTATTCCGTTAGGGGTAAAATAGGTCTACGTTACCAGAGCTGGAGTCGGGAGTTCGGTTACGCGAGGGGAAGGTACGAGCACCCCCTACGCGCCCGTTCTTACGAACAGTACCTAATTAATTTAGAATTATCCCTAAGTTAATCTAAAAAGTCTTTAAAATTACTCCTCTAGTAAATTTATTAATACACGTGTAAAGTGAATAAATAAATAAATAAATAAGTAAATAAATAATATAAAAATATATGTAAAATCTAAATATTTACATATTCCCTCAAAACTAAAGGTACGTAAAACCCGAAGGCTCATACCCCAGCATTAAAATCATAGGGATAAATAAAAAATAAAAAAAATTAAAAATATTTAATAATAGAAAAATAATATAATAATATTAAAATAATAACAATAAGTACCATAACACGTAATAATACACACTGTAGTAAGTTAATACTATGTATATTAAAATACTAAAAATTCTCAAAAAGTTATACATACCATTATGCTAAAGATATTATAATAAAGAGAAACTAATGAAATAGTAACATAACATAATAAAGATAAACTAATAATAAACTAAAGCAAAATAACACCATAATAATAAACTAATAATACTATCAATAACAATAACCAGGATGATAAACTAATAATAGTACTAAAACGCCATAATAAAGATAAACTAATAATGAACTAAAATAACATAGTAAAAAAAACTAATATTACAAACTAAGATATGCATACCATCATAAGAATAATAAAAACATAAAGCTAAACTTAATGAACTATACATAAAGATACACATAATAATATATAAACATAATAATACTTGTAAATACCACAATATATATAAGGTGGACATAGGAACGATATAAACATGATAGCGAACAACATACCAAAACATCATCACAATAATAAAAATAGTACAATAAAAGACAACCACATTCATTATTTAACACTAAATATGAATAATAATAACCCTACATGTGTACCTAAACAAACGATAATGCCCTTTAGAAAATAAGTACTATGATAATAAGAATATTAAACACATAATGGGCACAAAGAAACGAAAACCCTAGAAACGAGTATCAAACATTATGAACAACATACACCTCATAGCATGAACATTAATATTTTAATGACTACAACCACGGCCCTAATATTAGGTGTGCAACTTGAATATTATATACTTAAATAAATACAACATTTAGATACCAAACTCATATTATAACTTTAAAACTCCTATATCAATATGATTAATGCGACAAGATTTTAAACTTTAAAAAATGAATTTCCACACTAAAGATTCTACAACCATGTCTAATGTTTAAGAATAAATGAATGAATAAATAAACATTAACAAGTATCCTAAAATTAACTTATTTAATATATATAATAAAATCATGACCAACATTGAAATAAACCCCTAACAAGAATCCTACAAAACAGAGAACAAAGGAATTAATATTTACCTTAATAAATAAATAAAAACAAAATAGAACAAGAGGATGATAGTAGAAAAAAAAAAAAATCTTTAAGTAAATCCCAAAAGAACAATGCTCGGCACGTGTGTGTGCTATGTTGGCACCCAGAGGTCACATACAAAAGCCTTACAGATAGAGGGTACCGCTGGAGTTGGTACCGGTTAGCACGTGGTAGCCGGGGATCCAGTCTTGGCTGGGAGAAACATGGAATGGGGCCGTCGCTGCTTGGGTCCGAGCAATCTGGTTCGATAGCAGCGCTGAATTGATGGGATTGTCGTGGCTCTGCCTTTCTACGTCTTGGCCTGAATCAGGGATCTTTTGTGCTTACTATGTTTCTGGGTGGTACTGTTGGTGCTCGCAGTGGCTGGAAAGCGGAGCAAAGTAGGTTTTGCCGGGAGGGAATTGCTGGAAGATGGGGAACTCCGCATTGCAGAGTGGGGATGGATGAGGATTGAGATGGCCACCGCAGCGGGCGTGGTGCATTGTGTGCTGGCAGCAGTGGCTGAGACTGGTTGCTGTATTGGTGGAGCTCGATTTGTTTTCGACTGCTGGGGCTGTACATTCAGAGGATCCGTGGAGCATAGTTTCGGGTCTTCTGGTCGGTGAAGGGATGTGGCTCGGGTTGTCTCGGAGAGATGGGAGAAAAGGGTGAAGGCTAGTGATTGCAGGGTCGAGATATTGGAGAGAGAGCTTGAGGTTCCGAGAGGTTAGAGAGATGTGTGAGGTTGATGGAGATGAGCAACCGCGGTGCCGTGTTAGATGAGAGGGGAGTGAGGAGAAAGGTAAGGTTTTTTTTTTTGTTTCTTTCTGCTGTGCGCTGGCCCCCCCGCTCGTCTATGCTTGGTTCCCCCTCCTTTTTTTATAAAAGATTTGGAAAACCCTAAGCCTCTTGCTCCTCTCCTTTTCTTTTTTTCTTTTTTATTTTTTCTCTTCAGGTGTCTCCTTTTTATATACCTTATGGTAATAAATATCTGGATAACATCTACAATCTGGTAATATTAATCATAATAATCATACTATCTCAATATAATAATAATAAATAATGTAATAATAATAATCAGTTTGAACATATAACTACTACTAATACGATGGACATAGAACACAAATTTATAGTAGGTATATGAGAATCATACAATCATGAAAATAGTATAATAAAGTAAATATAATAAAAAGACAGAACACTAACAAAACATTAACGACAATCCTAAACAAAATAATATGCCCAAATATTAAAATATACTCATATAATACTATGGTGGGTACTCCTAGCATATCATGACAATACTCCTCGAAAACTCGCCTCCTAACTTATATTTTATCGGTCCAGATATCTAATCCATCAACTCATTACTACTAATATCCTAAGTCAGGTAATAAAATCATTCTAATATGTAAACTAATAATCCAGAAAGAGAAATAATAATAATAACAACAACTTTTGTTATATTGGGATTGGGAAAAAATGGGATGTCTACAACTGCCCCTCTTTGTAGGTTTCGTTGCTTCAAAGTAAAAGTAGGAACTCTCCTACGTTATTTGTAGCAACAAACCTGCAAAGATAAAAGAAGCTGATATTGGACTGGACCGAATGTAACAAAAGAGACCAAAATGATTCGTGAAAACCAATTTGCACTGGGCTTGAGAGCACATGAGGATGACTTGCATCGAGTGTAGGAACCCGAGCTATAGTTCACAGAGGGTGACTCGCACCGAGTGTAGGAACCCAAGCTATAGTTCAGAGAGGGTGACTCGCACTGGGTGAAGAAATCTGAGCTATAGTTCACGGAGGGTGACTCGCACTGGGTGTAGAAACCCGAGCTATAGTTCATGGAAAGTGACTCGCACCCGGTGTAGGAACCCGAGCTAAAATTCATGAAGGATCAATAAGGTAGGACCGCGAAGGGTCAATAAGATGGGACTGTGAATGGTCAATAAGGTGGGACAACGAATGGTCAATAAGGTAGGACCACAAATAGTCAATAAGGTAGGACCACGAAGGGTCATTAAGGTGGGACCGCGAAGGGTCAATAATGTGAGATCGTGATGGGTCAATGAGATGGGACCGTGATGGGTCAATAAAAGTGGGACAGCAAAGGGTCAATAAGGTGGGACCGCGAAGGGTCAATAAGATGGGACTGTGATAGGTCAATAAGGTGGGATCGCGATGGGTCAATAAAAGTGGGACCGCAAAGGGTCAATAAGGTGGGACCGCGATGGGTCAATAAGGTGTGACCGCGATGGGTCAATAAGAGTGAGACCGCAAAGGGTCAATAAGGTGGGACCGCGAAGGGTCAAAAACAGTGGAAGCGCGATAGGTCAATAAGAGTGGGACCGCGAAGGGTCAAAAATAGTGGGACCGCGATGGGTCAATAAGAGTGGAACCGCGATAGGTCAATAAGTGTGAATAAGATAATCAAAACAATTTGGATGAAACTGCTCGCATGAATGAGATAATGAAGAAGGCTTTGAGGTAATCCAATGTCCCGGTTTCATCGTGAACAACACCATTTTTGGATGTGAGGTTTGATGCCTTAATTTCAAGGTAGATGACTCAACTTGGACTAGGGGTATGGTTACTCTGTATGGGAGTGTAGACACCCTATTTTTACCCTAACCAAATAGAACACGGGTCCCCTTTTATTATTTTCATTATTATTATTATTACCTTATTATTATTATTATTATTATTATTATTATTATTATTATTATTATTATTATTGCTTTCTTATAATCATTTGTATTTATTATTACCAATAGTATTATTAGTATTACCTTTAATATTTTGGATACATTTATTATTATTATTATTATTATTATTATTATTATTATTGTTGTTGTCATTTAGTATTTTTTACTATTACTATTAGTATTATTATTATTATTAGTCTTATTATTATTATTATTTTATTGATAGTATCTTTATTATTTTTACTTTTACTACAATTATTTATTATTATTATTATTATCATTAGTATGACCTTATTGATTTTATTATTATTATTATTACTATTACTATTTTTATTATTACCATAATAGTAAAAGCAGAAAAAGAAAAGAAAAGAAAAATAAAATAAAAAAGGAAGTTTTTTCTTTAAGGTTTTTCCGAATTTTTTTTATATAATGGGGGCGCACGCGCAGCAGGCGCATAGACACCAGGAAAAAGCTGCCTCCTTTGCTTCTTTATCATCATCTTCTTCTTCTTCTTCTTCTTCTTCTTCTTCTTCTTCTTCCTGCGGAGTCTCCTGCAACTCACGGCCATTCCTGCTCTTTCCCATCTTCTCTCCTTCTCCCAGCGCACCCTGAATCCATCTTCCCTGCCTCTCTGCTCATCTCCCAAACTCCCTCCACGCCAGTCGTCCCGCTGCACCGACCAGTCCGACGTCTCCTCTGAACCCAGCGCCAACAACTTCGCAGCACTGCACCACCGGAGTTCCCCTGCTTCTCGGCCACAACCTGCTGAAACCCGAACCAGCAGGCCTCCCTGCCTCCAGCTTCCCATGAAGCTACCCTCCGCAGCAGAACCAGCAGCAACGCCAGATCCATCCTCAGTCATCTCCGGCCACCGGCCAGTTTTCCTCGGCTCCACCGCTGTTACAGTAGCCCCCCAGGACCTCCAACCACCATCACAACCCAGTTCCGGCAAAACCATCACAACACAGCTCCTCCTCAACCAGCAGGTATATATATATATATGTATATATTTTTATGATTATTATATGCATGTCATGTATATCTTATTTTCTAGTCAGTATGCATATATTGATATTGTGATTGTTAATATTAGTGTTGTTAATATTATTTTCTAATTGTTTTATTCTTTTTGGGTGCAGAATTTTTGCTCATATTTAAATTTTTATTGTTTTTGTTTAATAATATTTAATACTAATTGTTTCATTCTATTTTTTGGGTGCAGGATTTTTGCTCATATTTAAATTTTTTTTGTTTTTGTTTAATAATATTTAATGCTAGTTGATTTATGTTTTATTTTTTTTTGGGTGCAGGATTTTTGTTCACATTAAAATTTTTATTATTTTTATTTATGCGTATTAAATACTAATTGATTTATTCTTCTTGGGTGCAGAATTTTTGTTCATATTTAAATCTTTATTGTTTTTATTTATGCATATTAAATACTAATTGATTTATTCTTCTTAGGTGCAAAATTTTTGTTTATATTTAAATCTTTATTGTTTTTATTTATGCATATTAAATACTAATTGATTTATTTTTCTTGGGTGCAGGATTTTTGTTCATATTAGATATTTGCTTGATATTTAAATATTATTATTGAATTTATAGCTCTTTAGGGTATGTTGTAATTGTTGTTTTATTGGTATTTTTGTCATGTATATATTTAGGTAATATGGTGGTATTTTATTTCATAATATTTTTATTATTATGGTTTATTAGGTTATAAGGTGGTTATGCATATATGATTTAGGTACCTTAGGGTTTATGATATTGTTTCTGTTATCATGTATATACTATAATTCATTATTTTGTATTATACGTAATATAACAGTCTACCATGTAATATTGTATTATTATCATGTTAACTGTTTAAGATTATATATCGAATTTGATTTGATTTATTACTATAAGTCTAGAAGTTATCATACTGATTGTTTGCATATTAGTAATAGTTTGAATAAGTTTCCATAAGTTCATTATTTGCTTCCCTTTAATTTGATTTGTTTTATTAATTGATTGCTTATACCCGTATCTTTAATGGGGTATCAATATTAAGGTAAATAAAATATGTATATTACTATTACCATAAATATTGTTATTATTCCTATCATTACTTATTATTATCTTTATCATTTATTACTTACTATTATTATCATATCTATTATTTACTATTATCATTTATTCGTCGCAATATTAATATGATATTATAAGTGTAGGACTATTATTATAGTAATATGTTTTTATTATTGTCAATATTGTCATCACTTTTAATTAGTACTAATGTTAAATATTTTTAGTATTTTTGTTGCTTGGGTATATTTATATTTTGTATCATGTATTATGATATTTATTTTTATTATTTTATAGTATTATGTATTTTTGTGTATGTTTATCGCTATGATTTTAATGTTGGGGTATGAGCCTTTGGGCTTCACGTACCTTTAGTTTTGAGGGAATATGTAAATATTTAGATTTTACATATATTTTTATATTATTTATTTACTTATTTATTTATTAATTTATTCACTTTACACGTGTATTAATAAATTTACTAGAGGATTAATTTTAAAGACTTTTTAGATTAACTTAGGGATAATTCTAAATTAATTAGGTATCATTCGTAAGAATGGTCGCGTAGGGGGTGCTCGTACCTTCCCCTTGCGTAACCGAACTCTCGACCCCAGTTCTGGTAACGTAGACTCATTCTGCCCCTAACGGGGTAGTAATCATGTGTTCTAATTACACTAAAAGGTTAGTGGCGACTCCGACATTCCTTATTTTTTCTTGAAAATTAAAATTGATTTTTTATTTCGCCACCTTGGGGCACATGCGATCTTTCGGAAAGTGTCCTCAAGTGTAAGGTTCTAAGTCCCGAAAATTTGCTTCACTATGGATGATCAATTGGGTGCTAGGTCCCAAGATCTTTTGGAAGGTCAGTATTTTATAAAATGGTCACCCTGCTGAGGGTGATCAATCGGGTGCGAGACCACGAGATTCTTCTAAAAAACATCCTCAGGTGTAGGGTTCAGAATTATTCCACCAGGGATTATTGATCGGTAACAAAATCCCGAGTTTCTTTGACTGTCTTTAGATTACCCTCTTTGAGACTCAACAACCAATGCATCAATTGCTTCCTGGGGTCAACTGCCACAGTTTCAAAGTATGTCAATTTGTGCATGGGAGCCAATTGCCCCAGTTTCAAAATATGTCTAGACAAGAATGGCTCAGTCAAGGATGCAAAAGAATTATTCAGAAGTTTATTCAACCAAGCAAGTATGAATGAATGGTGCTCTATTGCTATATGTATGCATGTTACTACCTAAGATGCTAGAATGCAGTGATATGTTGCTATGTGTGCACAATGATGCGTGAATATAAAGATGTATGCATGTTGAATGAGATGCCCTTTGTATTTTCTTTCTTATGCAATGCATGGAATGCATGGTAATGTATGAATCTTTTCTCCTTCCAACGTGCTTGTAATTGACAACCCAATCTCTGATCATGGATGTACTTTCAAATTCCACGTTGCCGGTGCTTAAAATCTGCCCCAGTGTTTACATGCCACTGGTCATGGCCCTGTTTTGGACATTTATTCTGTCCTGAAAGCTCCTGAATTTGCTCCAATAGAACTTAAAAACTGCCCCATTTTCGATCCTCGTCTACTGATCTTGGTTATGTTTTCATTGTGCACTCTGATATGAAGGCATCAGAATTATTCCAGACAAAACTCAACCCAAAATCTGCCCCAGTTACCATCGTTTGTTACTGATCTTGGATTCAACATGAAGGCGCCCAAATTGGCGTCATTGGAACTCAAAACAGAGTTTGCCTCACTTAGGTGCATTTGTAACTATTCCTGACCATTTTACCTGCCTTTCACAAAGATCCTCTTTTGGCAAATGTGTCAGTGATTAAGCCCTTTTAACCATCCGTCCTCCTTTGGGAGCTTTTGAAGAATGGAAATTTTTTATTTTTATTTTTGAATGAATAGATGATGAATGATTATGCATTTAGGACATCAATTTGCTAAATCAAAAGGCCATATGCACAAAATAGATGTTTTACTGTGTTCACATGCTATTTCAATGAAAAATTTTATACTAGTATTCGAGAGCCCTATGATGATGGTGCTAACTTTTCAAACTAAATAGTTGATTTTCTTCTCTCACCGATTGCCTCAGTTTTATTGGGGGACTATTCTTCTACCTTGTTTTGCTGTAAAACCATTGAGAACCTCTTGTTTAATGGTTACCCCTAGTTCAGCCAAGTCTGGCCCATGTTTTGATTTCAAGATGGTCTTTAAGACTCAGGATGAAACGTAGGCTTAGGAATACGGGTTTTCAAAATAAAGAGGAAACCAAGGCTAAAAAAAAATCCCATCCCCTGATAACATTTGCCCCAATTCGGGATTTCTGTCGCGACGTCCCCGAGCGCGTGTGCCCCGGGCGGCGAAATAAAATTAATTTTAATTTTCAAGGAAAAATAGGGAATGTCGGAGTCGCCACTAACCTTTTAGTGTGATTAGAACACATGATTACTACCTTGTTAGGGGTAAAATGGGTCTACGTTACCAAAGCTGGGGTCGGGAGTTCGGTTATGCAAGGGGAAGGTATGAGCACCCCCTACGTGCCCGTTTTTACGAACGGTACCTAATTAATTTAGAATTATCCCTAAGTTAATCTAAAAAGTCTTTAAAATTACTCTTCTAGTAAATTTATTAATACACGTGCAAAGTGAATAAATAAATAAATAATACAAAAATATATGTAAAATCTAAATATTTATATATTCCCTCAGAACTAAAGGTACGTGAAGCCCGAAGGCTCATACCCCAGCATTAAAATCATAGCGATAAACATACACGAAAATACATAATACTATAAAATAATAAAAATAAATATCATAATACATGATACAAAATATAAATATACCCAAGCAACAAAAATACTAAAAATATTTAACATTAGTACTAATTAAAAGTGATGACAATATTGACAATAATAAAAACAAATTACTATAATAATAGTCCTTCACTTATAATATCATATTAATATTGTGACGAATAAATGATAATAGTAAATAATAGATATGATAATAATAGTAAGTAATAAATGATAAGGATAATAATAAGTAATGATAGGAATAATAACAATATTTATGGTAATAGTAATATACATATTTTATTTACCTTAATATTAATACCCTATTAAAGATACAATACACGCATATATAAGCAACCAATTAATAAAACAAATCAAATTAAAGGGAAGCAAATAATGAACTTATGGATACTTATTTAAGCTATTACTAATATGCAAACAATCAGTATGGTAACTTCTAGACTTAGAGTAATAAATCAAATCAAATTCGATATATATAATCCTAAACAGTTAACATGATAATAATACAATATTACATGGTAGACTATTATATTACGTATAATACAAAATAATGAATTATAGTATATACATGATAACAGAAACAATGTCATAAACCCTAAGGTACCTAAATCATATATGCATAACAACCTTATAACCTAATAAAATAATATGAAATAATATACTACCATATTACCTAAATATATACATGACGAAAATACCAATAAACAACAATATTACAACATACCATAAAGAGCTATGACTTAAATAATACAAATTCAATAATAATATTTAAACATCAAGCAAACATCTAATATGAACAAAAATCCTGCACCCAAGAAAAATAAAACAATTAATATTTAATATGCATAAAAAAAACAATAAAAATTAAATATGAACAAAAATTCTGCAACCAAAAAAAATAAATGAATTAGTATTTAATATGCATAAATAAAAACAATAAAAATTTAAATATGAACAAAAATCCTGCACCCAAAATAAATCAGTTAATACTTAATATGCATAAACAAAAATAATAAAAATTTAAATATGAACAAAAATCCTGCACCTAAGAAGAATAAATCAATTAGTATTTACCATTAATTATTACAAGAAATCTAAACAAATATCACCGCAATAAAATGAAATTATAAACACAATATTTAGAATTTTAACATATATACAATAAAAAGGCTAGATGCGAATATTAACTACATACTACGACAAATAATATATTAAAATAAATACCTATACAATGAAGCCTTAAACTTTAAATATTTAAAAAAATCACAATAAGAAAAGAAACAAAAAGATAAATAGGTAAACAAATAGCTAAATAAATAAATAAAACAGAGATAAAATAAAATAAAATACCCGTGCGCGTGTGTATTGTGTATGTTGTGTATGTGCACTGTATATGTAAATGTGTGTGTAAAAGTGTAGGTAGACGGTGTGTGTGTGTGTCTTGCATGCAGAGGAACTCATCGGGTACTTACCACGGGATGGCGGAAATCGGAGCAGGGAAGGATGCCGGAAGCAACGACGATGATGGCTGGGAGACTGGGGGCGCTGGTGTTAGTGGGTGAGCTTGACAGTGGCTAGTCGGAGCAGAGGGTGAGATTGCAGCAACTGGGGTCTCGCCGGGATGATGGCTTGGCTCGGTGGTGGCTTCTGGCAGGAGTAGAGGAAAGGCTACGATGGCGTGCACAAGGGAACTAGTACGGTTGGACCTGCAGGGAGCGGCCGGTGGCACTGCTGCTGCTGCAGGCGGTCGTGATGGGTGTAGCGGTGGAGATGAGTAGTGTGACGACGAGAGTAGAGGAGGACGCTGGGTTGTAGGAGAGTTCTGGGTATGCTATTGCTGCGCGCAGTTGGGCAACCGTGGGCTGGTTTGGACGGAGGCAGGGGAGTGAACTGGAGTAGAGGGAGTTTGGGAGATGAGCAGAGAAGGAAAGGAAGAGTGTGAGGGAGAGAGAGGCGGAGAGGAAGGCTCGGGGGCGGCTCTCTGCGTGAAAAAAAGAAACGAGAAACTAGGTTTTTTATTTATTTTCTCTTTGGCTGGCTCCGTGTACCGAGTTTTTTCCCATTTTATAATTAAAAATAAATAAAATATAAAATAATACTCTGGTTGCGAAAATTTTTCCCAAAATAATGCTCACGTAATCTCGCAGCTTCATGCTACGAGATTTAAACTGATGGCCACTCTGCCTTCGACGCGTGGTAAAGAAAGAAACAGGGGTCATGTGACGTGTGGCGACGGGTGAAGAAATCTCGCAGGTCCAACATGCGAGATTTAAGAAGCCATCGAACGTAGAGGCCACGCATGGCTGCGAGATTACGAGACATTGTGACACGTGGTAAATCTCGCAGGTCCAACATGTGAGATTTAAGAAGCCATCGAACGGAGAGGCGACGCGTGGCTGCGAGATTACAAGGCATCGTGACACGTGGTAAATCTCGCAGGTCCAACATGCGAGATTTAAGAAGCCATTGAACGGAGAGGCGACGCGTGGCTGCGAGATTACGAGGCATCGTGACACGTGGTAAATCTCGCAGGTCCAACCTGCGAGATTTGTTTTGCCTGCTGAATTTCTCCCCGAGCCTTCTCAGAACACAATAGTGCAGAGGAGAAGAGAAGAAAAGTTGCAGACCTTCCTTCGAGCTTGCAGAGGACCGTTGCGTTGGCAGGTGACCGTTCGAGGTGCAGGTGACCGTTCGGGCTTGGGCGAAAGCGAGGCGAGGCTATTTAAGAGCCGAAGATGGGGTATGTTATTTAATATTTAGAAAAAAAAAACATGAATATTTTATTTAACTTACTGAGATTTACATGAGATAATTATTTATGTTTTGAGTTGGTTTGATATCACATGCCGCGTTCCGACTATTTGGGTTCGTTGCTGCATCTAGAGGAAGGTTAGTTTTTTTAATTAATAATTTCATTATAGTTTATGTCTTTAATAGTATTTGTATATACTCCGCATAATCATTTAAATTTTTAATAATATAATCTGAAAATTTGAAATAAAAAAAAAAAGTATATTGATCAAATATTTATGCTTCAAATTTTATTTTCAATATTTTAAATTTACATATTCATTAATATCAAAGAAGAAATAGTGTTTAGGACATTTGTTTGTTTGTATTTTTTGTGTTGTTTGTGGGTCTTAACTCACTTTGATAAGGTTATTTTGGAATGCACAATGCCATTTCTAATGGGTATTACAAGTCCTTCCTAATTCGTAACAAGGGCGACAATACTACCCTCGGATGTGTGGTTCCATTGAAGAATATTATAATATAGTTTGGTTATCTTGATCAATTTTAAGAATTGAATTTAAACTTGCTGAACTTAACTTGAATTTAATTTACTATGAACCACTATGAATATACATATGGAAATTATGGTTAAAATTTTGGTCAAAACAAATATCATTGACTATCTTCTTACCACTTCTCTAATTTAATTTCAATCTTCCAAAATATAATTTTTACATCCCAATGAGAAGCCCTCCAAATTTGGAATCCAAAAACTATATATTGAAATCAAACCATTTGCACTTCAGTAAAGATTTTTTAAAATTTATAAAAATTTCATTGATCTTCCTCGGGATTTCAAAAGTATTATAAAATTTTCTATTGTATAATTATCTTATAGTAACAAATAAGTTGTAGTTTGTTGATCTATAAATGCTTAATAATAAAGTTAAAAGGTTATATTTAAGTTAATTTAACTTGTTTAACATTAGTCTTTTATACTCATATTGAGTGTGCTCCATGCCAAAATCATACAAATTTTTTTGTTAGAGTACGATCCGATATGCTACACATGACTATGATTTGTTTGTGTTTGGAATTTGATAATACAAACTATATAAATGACAAAAGGTACGTGGTTAACTAGTTGCCTTCGGGAGATAATTATTTATATGTATCATTGTAGTGTCATCTTCATCAAGATTTTCGCATCACTTCTCTATATTGACTTATCAAAATTTGTAAATTATATTGTATTTGATGACACAGATTTGAAACTTTATATATAAATTTGTTAAAATTTAGATAAAATTGAACATAACTTGAACTTGAATCATAACTGATGTGTGGATTCTCACTCCTCCCAAATTTTGTTTAAGAAAATTTTAGAAAAATGATTCTCATTTTCTTTCTTATGTATAAAAAATAACTTTCTAAATTAGTGACAAGATGAGTTCATTAGAGATAAATGATATATTAAAAATAATTTTTTATTAATGTTTGGAAGTAATGTGAATATGATAGTCGCATGCATATAAGTTGAAGGAATTATAAGTTAATTATTTAGTATACACTCAATGGCACATGATGTTTTGGAGCTTTTGAATCTATATTTGAGACATGTATATACATACATATATATATATAATTAATTTTATTATATATTATATAATATACATATAAAATGTTAATTAATTTTTATGAAATATTAAATAAATATTTGTGACACGCGCATTAATTGAAGGCTTCCTTACAAAAAAATTTCGAAGATATTATATGTTATATCTAAAAGTATTTGTTTTCTAAGCGCGAATTTAAATGCCTCCTGCATGGCTGATGCAGGATTTGAATTACATGCTGGTAGATATCATAGGTTCTCGCATGCTTCAACTATATTATTATATTGTCTGCAAACATTTAATGGTCATTGTAAAAATGGGTAAATGATCAAATTACACTTGCTATGCTGCCCAAATTTTGATACGAATTTTTGTAAAGAAGTCAGAATTGCATGCAAGAATATTTTCAAAGTGACAAGTAAAACATTTAAAGAATATTGCATGCCCATGAACGTATTGAAAATAATTTTTGTTCACTACTCACTTAGCATACGACTTATACATAAAATTATTGTTTTGCGTAGGTCTTTATATTTACCAGGCGTCAATCTAGATGGTAGGAAGTTCAAGCAGTATTCCGGTTTGGGTATTGTTGTACATGGGGGGTAACATTATAACCGACCAAACCGGTGTTAGTTATAGTATTCCACTAGTTCAACCTATTAGAATTGGTCATAGGTGTAAATTAACTAAATTGCATATAAAGATATATAAGTATTTGCAAATTGATCGAAATCAATATGCATTGCGATTAACCGCAAGATACCCGATTAAGGGGCATCATGATACAATCTTCTATGAGGTTGTTCCCGTAACTAGTGATTACGGTTTGCGCATGGTGTTGGATGCACACTGCGTAGGGACGACATATTTGACTGTGCAACTGTATGTCAAACTCATTCCTCAGATGGGTCTCGCCTCACATGCGCAGCCGGGAACGTCTATTGAGCACGTGGTTGAAGCGAAGGAAGAAGATGCAGATGTTGGTGGGATGCCTGTTGTGGATATGAACGAATGTCCACGATCGTCATTCGATGCGCAGACATACGAAGGAACTACTATTCATACGAATTATCATGGTGTTTGCGAAGATGTTTCAGCAGAACAACCAGGATCGTTGTTCGCAATAGCGAACAACGCGCTGGACGTGGGGATGAACATCACGAACGATGTTCATTTACAAGATGACACGTACGAGGAGGAAATTGGTGAAGGGACGAACGAGTTCCCCGATGATGTCGACCCACCCCCCCCGGTCAATTGAATGATGTCACGTGTACGGCAGATTTCATAGACGAACCTCCTATGTATGGTGTAATTGACGTAGATGCTGCAGATTTGTCCCATGGTGACGAGCTTCCTATACGGGTAACTTGTTGGGATGAATCATCATAACTGAGTCAAGGGATTCTATTCGGGTCGAAAGATCAATTGATAGCTGCTGTGCGAATATACCACGCTCGAACGCACCATGACTTCTACGTCCTGCAGTCAACCCCACTATTATGGTTGTTAGGTGTAAGAACTCTGAATGCAATTGGAGACTGCGTGCGATGTATCGTCAGAAATGTCGATTCTTCGAAATCACTCAATATGGTGGTCCGCACACATGCTTGAATGAACTCGTCTCGCAAAACCATAGCCAAATCATGTCGTCCCTTATTGCTAGTGAGATTGTGAATATGATAAGGGGTGATGCGTCGACCTCAATCGTTACATTGAAAGAATTCATAGATCGTCGTTTTGACTATTCCATCTCATATAAGAAAATTTGGTTAGGCAAACAGAAGGCAATTGCCCAAGTATTCGGCGATTGGGAGAAGTCTTATCAGACGTTGCCTAGGTGGATGGAAGCAATGTGCACTTATAATCCTGGTACTGTCGTCAAGTGGAGGTGGAACCCTATACCAGGCAGCGATCAGACCGTAACATTTGTATCAGTCTTTTGGGCGTTCGCAGCATCTATTCAGGGTTTTCCCCACTGTCCTCCTGTGATATGTATAGATGGGACACACTTGTACGGTAAGTACAAGGGAAAACTCCTTATTGCGACATGCCCGGATGCAAATAGGCAAATATTTCCCCTTGCATTCGCTATTGTGCAAGAGGAAAGTTTGGACACATGGAATTGGTTTCTGTGTTGTCTTCGTTCCATTACCGATAGGGACGACATTTGCCTTATATCACATAGGCATCCAGGGATCATCGCTGCAGTGTCTCACAATCCCGATTGGCAGCCACCACGTGCGCACCCCCGATTCTGCCTTCGACACGTTGTAAGCAACTTCAGCACGAAAGTGCACAGTGTCAATCTGAAGCGAATGGCTGAGCGCGCGGGAAGGGAGCATTAGGTCAAAAAGTTTAACATGTGGATGGAGAAGATCTTCGATGAGGGTGGGGAACTCGCGAAGACGTTCTTTGATCCAATCGCTCCTCATATGTGGACTCAGTACCACGACGGAGGCAAAAGGTATAGGAACATGACGACAAACCTCGTCGAATGTTTCAACGCCGTCCTTAAGGGCGCTTGTAGCCTCCCAATCACTGCCCTTGTGCAACTGACATTTTATCGCATTGCACATTTATTTCAATAGCCGACGTGAGGCTGCTCGTAATGCAATATCAGGAGGAAATGCATTAACTCCTCATATATTGCTTGCGATGGAAAAAAGGAAGTTGAAGGCGACCGGACATCGCGTGACGACGTTCAACCGGTCTAGAGGTGCTTTTAGCATCACGACTGCGCAGTTGGGACCTCATAAAGGAAACAACGTGCAAAGGCTGCGTATTCAGGATTTGCACGGCTGCTCGTGTGGGAAGTGGCAAGCCTTACACTTTCCATGCTCCCACCTTCTCGCTGCATGTGCGGAGACACGACTCAACTCCATGCAGTACGTTGAGCCTTGTTGGACCACCGCCGAACATTATGCGACATATGCGGCGGATTTTCAGCCGATTATGCATGAGGCGTACTAGCCAGCATCGTCTTTGCCGACTATACAGGCAAATCCAGCGTATGCTCGACATAAAGGTCGTCCAAGGAGCTCCCATATACACAATGAGATGGACGCTAGGGAAGGTAGGAAAAAGAGCATGTGCAGTATATGTCATCAAGAAGGGCATAACCGCACAAGGTGTCCGAGAAGGACCCACTCGGGCGATGCAGCGGGACCATCGCGTTGATTTCGTATGCAATTTTATACTATTTCACACCGTTTCTTTTTTTTTTTATACCTATTCTGATGCAACGATGCATTTCCAGGATTGATCCAGGTACGTCCGATCCGAGCATCTTGACGATGGGCGATCATCATAGGGCTAGCCGAGCGTGGGCTGAGGGGCATGAGGAGCCCCTGTGCTGCCGAGGGGGCACGCAGTTTGCCGAGCGTTGGTTAGAGGCAGACCCCCGCATTGTCCAGCTGATACGCGATGCGGGGTTTTATGGCATTTATCGGATTGCTCATATCCAACTTGATTGGCATATTGTCACATCATTGGTGGAGCGATGGAGACCCGAGACGCACACGTTCCACCTACCTCATGGTGAGGCCACCATCACATTACAGGACGTAGCTGTTTTGTTCGGGTTGCCGATTGATGGGCGAGCTGTCATTGGTCGCACTGCCGGACCAGTGGAGGGACCTACAGACCGTCAGGGTTGAATCGCCCTGCGTACTATGTGCGAGCATTTGTTAGGCGTTGTTCCGCCTGACAGCGAGTTGGTTGGTGCATGCATCCGTATGCAGTTCCTTGAGGGGGATACGTTTCGTGAGCTCCCGACACATGCAGATGTTCAGACAATAGCATGCCACGCACGAGCCCACTTCTTGCGTTTGATTTGTGGGGTGATCTTCTCGGATGTTTCCGGCAGTTATGCGCATCTTATGTTCCTTCCACTTCTTGAGGACTTCGGAGCGTGTCACTCGTACAGTTGGGGGTCCGCCACTTTGGCGTGGTTGTATAGGGAGATGTGTCACGCCGCGCACCACTCGAAGACACAGATTGCGGGCCCCCTTCGCTTACTCCAAGTTTGGGCTTGGGAGAGATTTCCTTCATTCGCGCCTACGCGGCGAGGTTTCTTACAGATTGAGAGGGGTCAGGACGGTCGTCCGGTTGATCCTCTCCCGCTCGCATATCGGTTAGTACCAATTTTATCTATCCCTATATATTCACTCAATAACTATTACGAATGCTAATTCGCAATATGTAGTAGTCTTACATTTGGGAACTTAGATTTCATCTTATACAGATGGAGGGATGACTTGAGGGCATCGATGGTTGCGCTTCACACATTGCCCTGGTACAGGTTCGAGTTGGACATGCATCAGGAGCATAAGGTATAAATCAGTTAAAGTATAGCACATGAAAGTATTTCTTTCTTTCTTTCAGTTGTGTATAGTCCGCTTAACTTTTTGTTTTGTCTAACTGCAGTTTATATGGATGCCCTACACGGATGAGATTTTAGCCGACATGCCGCCTGCCTATGCAGATGAGAGGGACCTATGGGTAGCGCGAGTGCCACTCATATGCTTTCATATTATTGAGTGGTATCTCCCCGATCGAGTCATGCGACAGTTCGGGTTTCGACAGGTCATTCCCGCCCCATTTATGACTTCGGGGGTAGATATTATTAGGGACGATCTCCACAGCATGGATGGGCGCGGTCGAGGGGTCACAGACTGGTCGAGTACGCACGCGATATTCGTTACTGCGTGGGAGCATCGGCGAGACTACATCGTACGAGGAGTGGCGGAGCACAGTCCGATGCGTCTAGATGACCCATACTTCACTTGGTATAGGTCTATCACAAGCCGCTTCGTCGACAGGACCGCAGCTGTATATTTGAGCCTCGTAAGAAGATTAATGCCACAACTCATTTTATTATATATACGTTCCGATTTGAATGCGTTAATAAAATATGTTCATATCCTACAGGCTGACATAGTCATTGAGGCAGAGCAGATCTCGTCGGATCCTACGATCCACCGATTGATGAGTGCTGCACTGGACCTCATCCACGAGGACGGTTGACAGATCCCAGAACGAGGAGGTCGACCTGATATACCAGCACGAGGAGGTTGACCAGCTCCAGTACGAGGAGGACGACATGCCTCCTCTAGTCGTCCAGGGACTCCCATGTCCACCCCACCAGTCGTACAGGCCGAGTACTTGTTTGGCCCGTCAGCGCCTTATGCGCCTTCCACTGCAGCTCATATTGCCAGACCATTGAGCAGACGACTGATGCCCCATCTGACTCTGCTGCTACCCCATCCATGTCATTTTTATTGGACGATCTTTTCAATGGGGTGGAGGTCGATGCACCCCCTAGGCCGCCTCGTTCTCGTTTCGAGACATCGTATCATTTCTCACCTCGTGCGCTCCGCATGGCTGATGATGATGATGCAGCACCTCTTGGGGGAGAGGATTCACATCCAGCACGACGGGCCAGGACACCTAATGATGCTGACGAGCAGGGAGAGGGTAGACGCAGACGGCAGCCACCACGACCCCGGAGACGACCTCGCTGCGGCACGGAGTAGTTTAACATTACTTTAATTGCATTTTATTTGTATGTATATCATTGATTGTTTTGATTTCATTTGTATATAATTGATTATTTTTTTTATTCTTTTGTATATATCATTTAATAATTCGTATCTCTAAAGAATTCAATACTGCAAAATCTAAAAAATGACACATAATTTGTATCTTCTAAATTTGCATGTCTAGTTAAGTTAAGTCCTTAAATTCAATTGTCTTTTACTGCAAAATTCGTATTGCTAAAATTTGTATATCTGCATGCATTTACGTGCGTTGTCAGATGCAAACGTGTTTCAGCACTCTAAACATTTACACGTTAACCTCTCCTCACCGCCATATATTACATGCACCAAAAATCTTAAGGAGTACTTAATATATGTTCTCTCCATTAAACTCCTAGTCAATTTGTCTTAAAGTATATTAATTAATTACGTATATTAATTTTAATAAAAAAATATAATTGATTAAGTGATATATTAATTTTGAGAGTATGTATATCCTTAATTAAAGTTTATTTCATGATTTCTCTAAACTTATACTTTAATTAACTATCCAAGTTTAAAGTTCAAACTGCATGTAGTTACAACATGTAAGAATCGTTAATTTTGCATTTCAATTTAAATTTGTATAATTAAAAAAAGTTTAGTATGGTTTTCTCTACATTCTCTAATTAAATATGAACGGGTGACTAAGACAAAAAAGCATTCTAACAATAATCCAATTTGACCCAAATCCTACTTTCAAACACCAAAAGGATGGGTCAAAATAATTGGTTTAGTATGCGGATAGTCAAAATATAATAAAAAAGAGTAAAAACAAAAAAATTAAGACGTACGAAGAGGTATTGATGCTGCTATTATCTTTCATACACTCTTTAGAGAGACTATATGCATGTAATATAATATTTATAATTACATATGTAAATTAGAGTCTTAATGCTGCTAACTGAGTTCGTCATACTTGTTTTCAAGTTGATTAAGCTTGTGTTAGAAATAGTCACACTCCTTACACGATTAGCTTTTGTCAACTCACGATACTCACGGATCAAATTTCATTATCTATTTCCCATTAATTTTGCATGTGCTCTACAGAGCTTCAATCTTATTTAAAACTTTTTTTTTTTTTAATTTATTTCTTTAGATAAAATTTAATTAAATTTTAATTTTTAAAGTTATAATTTAAATTTAATTATAACTTTCCCTTTTTACAAATTTAAATTTAAATTTAAATAATAAATTTAACTTTGTCTTGCAAAATGTTTAATTGTTAATTTTAAATATTACATCCAATAAACATTTTGCAGCATTATAATTATTAGGCATTTTTATAACTTATTGAAAATTTATTTCTTCTAAATTTATTTTTGTCATACTTAAAGAATTAGTTGTTACAAAGCATCAAAGCATTCAATCTGAAATTTTTTTTCGGTCTCTAATCCACGAGTTTTAAAATATCATTTTATTAAGGACAAATTTTATTATTCCACATGCATTTAATAGTTAACTAACAAAATATTCATTTCGTCAATAAAATTTAATTATACGAAATTTTGTAGTATTTTTTGTAAATTCAGGGGTTAGAATCATATTTTGAAATATTTTTTTGGATTTTATCCAAATTTTTATGACAAAATACTTATTTATAATCAATAATTTCTTTTATGTAAATTTTTTGTTTAAATTTATATATTTACAATTTAAAAAATAAAATTTAAGTTAAATCTCGCAGCATGAAGCTGCGAGATTTTGCCTGCACGCTGCCACGCGTCCGCTCCTCATTGGCCCTAAGTTTAAATCTTGTTCGTCTGTCTTTAAATCTCGTAGCATGAAGCTGCGAGATTTCGTCTGCATGCTGCCACGCATCCGCTCTTCATTGGCCATCAGTTTAAATCTCGCAGCTTCATGCTGCGAGATTACGTGAGCATTAGTTTGGGAAAAAATTTCCTATTCAGAGTATTATTTTATATTTTATTTCTTGTTAATTATAAAACGGGAAAAAACTCTCCGTGCGCCCCCTCCCCCCAAGACGGTTCTTTTCCTTCCTATTTATAAAAAATCAAAACCCTAAACCTCCCTCTTTTATTTTCGTTTTCTTTTTTTTTTCTTTTTATACTTTTATAGTAATAATGAATATGACAACTAATAATAATTCTTAATAATAATAATCATAATAATAATAGTAATGTAATAATGACAAGATTTGAAAATAATAATAATATAAAAATAGTACGATAATAATAATAATAAAGTAATATTTAAAAATAATAATAATAATGCAAAATAAAAACCATGATAATAAAGTTAATGATAATAATAATAACAATAATAATAAAGTAAGATAATAAAAATAATTATAATAATAGTAAAAATAATAATAAAGATAACAGAAATAATAATAATAATAATAATAATAATAATAATAATAATAATAATAACAACTTTTGTTATATTGGGTCTGGGAAAAAAATGGGTGTCTACAATGGTCTTTTTTGAGGGACATGATGGTGAACTTAAATTTCCCTGATCAAATGATTGCTTGGGTCATGGAGTGTGTCACGACTACATCCTTCTCTATTTCACTTAATGGGAGATTAAATGGATTTTTCAAAGGCAAGAAAGGGCTCAGGTAGGGTGACCCTTTGTCTCCTTTGCTCTTTGTTATCTGTCTGGAGTACTTGTCCAGGCTCCTAAAGTCCCTGGAGGGCAATTTCAATTTCAAGTTCCACCCTAAATCTAAAGAACTAAAGATCATTCACCTGGTATTTGCTGATGACCTTATGTTGTTCTCAAAGGGTGATGCTATTTCCGTAAGATTTCTTATGGACTGTCTGAATGAGTTACTTACAGCTAACAGTCTGAAATCCAACCTTTATCAGGCTGGTATGAAGCCACAGGTTTTGGAAGGAATTTTGAATCAAACAGGAATCAAAGAGGGCAAATTTCCTTTTAAATACTTGGGGGTACCACTGCTGCCTTCCAAATTAAATGCTGTCCATTATAGGCCACTGGTTGATCGAATTGCTAGGTGGTTCAAGGGGTGGCCTGGCAGCACTCTTACCTATGCTGGTAGATTAGAAATAATTAACTCGATTGTCCAAGGCTTTGAATGTTTTTGGCTTGCTATTTTCCCCATTCCACTGAATGTCCTAAACCAAGTAATTAAGCTTTGTAGAGTATTTTTGTGGGGTGGCAGGAGGAAGCCTTTGGTTGCCTGGAGTGAAGTCTATAAACCAAAAGATGAAGGAGGTTTAGGAGTTTTTGATCTCAAGTCTTGGAACAGAGCATTTTTGACAAAAGCACTATGGAATGTACAAGCTAAGAAGGATAGTCTTTGGATAAAATGGATTCACCAATGTTACTTGAAGGATACTGGAATCTGGTATGCTGCAACCAAAAAAGAAGACTCTCCCCTCTTCAAAAGATTAGTTGAAATTAAAGATCAACTTGTCCAAAAAGCTGGAAGTGTGGCTGCAGCTATTGAAAATATGCAAAGAATAGGGAATGAACCTCACATGTTTTATGATTTCTGGAGGGAGAATAGTCATAAAATGCCTTGGATAAAATCCGTATGGCTGAATGGAATCACCCCGAAGTATGCTTTCTGTTTGTGGCTGGGTTGGAAAGGAAGACTTCCAACATGTGACAAGGTGTATGGTGATGGGATTGACCCTAGATGCACATTCTGTAATAGGGACATGGAGACATTGGACCATATCTTCTTTGGTTGTAAATACTCGGCTGAAGTTATGGATAATATAAGGAATTGGCTTGGAATTAAAAGGGCTATGACAACAATCAATGCAGCGGTTAAATGGTTACATAAAGAAGCAAAAGGATTTGGAGTGCACTCCACTGGAAAGAAAATTGGATTGGCCACTATTGTGTATCTCATTTGGCATTCTAGAAATAGGAAAAGAATTGAAAATCATGTAATTCCTCCTATAGATCTATGTAAAGTTATACAAAGACATATCTATAGGGTGATGTTTGATAAATTTGATATGTTCTCAACTTAAATTTTGAAATGCTTGGCTTATTGACTCTTTGAGTCAATGAGATTGGCTTTTTGGATTTGGCCCCCAAGTATGCCTGGGTTTTTGATGTAGTTTCTTTGGTATCCTGGGTATGCCCAGTGTTGATGTATATATTCAGTTGATCAATATATTTACCCAATTAATCCAAAAAAAAAAAAAAAAACAGGGTTAATTTTCTTAAACTCTTTTAAAACTATTTTAATATTTCCCCTAGTGTCCCCAACAGTCATAATTCTTCTCATGTCTATAAATAAGAGTTCATTTGCACAGATTAAGCACAATTAGCATTATCATTAAGAGAAAATTTCTCTGAAATTTTGAGAGCCCATTTTTCATATACAAACCTATATGTACTCTTCATTTGCTATTTCCTTGATAGATCAAGTTTCCTAAGAGTGTTATTGAGTGATTTATATTACTAAAACTTTCCTTGTTATACTTTGATTGTTATTTCCTATTGAGAGTTTTTAGGTAGGATTTTTCTCCCGATTTAACTAATAAATCTTTGTGTGGGAAAAATTTTCATAGCTAGTGAGTCTTTGCATATTTGTTGCAAGACTCATCAAACTTGTGTGTTTTGATTTGCAAAAATATTTTATCACAAGCCTACATATTTTCAAATATATCTTGAGTAATTATTTTTAAGAAAATCATATTTGAAATATTTTGAATGTACTTGTTGAAATACTTTGAAACTTGTAGTGATTGATTTACATTATTATTTGTTTCAAAGTTTGTTTGGAAAGACACTCTAGATCTTGATTGTATATTTACATTAGATTGAGTGTTTAGCACACATTATTAAGCACTGAGCATATTTACTATCATTTGTGCTTGCATTATTATTTCAATTATATCGTGGTATGTATCTGCTTGTTGAGAAGCATATTTCCATGTATGCAAAATTTAGATTGAATATCTGTTGTATTCCAAGCGTGGGTTTGAAGAGGGAGACTAGACCTGTTGAATAGTCCCAAATTGGCTTAGACCCGATTAGGAAAGTTAGGTACACCATCCTGGTAGGTGTGGTTGTAGGTTGAGGTTAGTCTCGTTAATTGACCTGGTTGTAACTGGTACCGTTCCACTCGTGAAGTGAGTTTATAGTGGAATCCTTGTGCTAGTAAGCTAAGGCAGGGACATAGGCACATTTGCCGAACCTCGATAGCATATTCGATGTCACTTTTACATTTCCTATTTTATATTCTACGTGGTGCTTGATTTAATTTCCTTACTAGATATACTGCATATCTGATTGACACTTTATCGTATTTGACTGAGAGATACTGAAATTGTGTTGCATGTACTGAAAATTGATTAATATTTCATAACTGCAATTTCATACATACTTAGACTGCCTTTAGATTGTGTAATATTGTTGCTAGACTAGTTAACTTTGGAAGAAATTTTTAAATCTCCCATGCACCTCCCTTCTCGAAATTGCATCAAAGTCAACACCATTTAATATTTATTGACAAAACTCTTTTCATCCTTTTCTTCAACTTTCTTTGTGCCAATATAAATGAAAAAAATAGACACTTTCCAATTCCCACCTACATACTTAGACTGCCTTTAAATTGTGTAATATTGTTGTTAGACTAGTTGACTTGGGAAGAAATTTTTAAATCTCCCATGCACCTCCCTTCTTGGAATTGCACCAAAGTCAACACCATTCAATAATATGCTTTATTATTCTTTTTCCTTCCCTCCTTTAACTTGCAGTGCTAAATCTTATATTTATATCTAAATATGACCTATCGGCGGGGACAAATTTGCTTTATGAATCAAATGTGACCATTCAATACAGTTTAATTCAATACGTATACCCTATGATATGCTTTCCAATTTAATTCAGATATTTTAATTTTAAATTCAATCAATTTAGTTTCGAAAACATGAATTTTAAGTTTTAAAAAAATGCCCTTTCATTTTTGTTGCAGCCATGAGCAATTTGGAAATGTAGAACAAATAATGAAATGTAGGGAATTCCCTAATTTTTGTTAAGGACAACAAGGGCTAATGCAATAACTAGGGCTAATGTAATTGGATTTGAAGATCCCAAGTACAAACGCAAATTAAGCTTGTTAACAATCAAAACTCGGGATCTAATCCATCGGCTGAAGTTCGTCACGTGTCATCATGGACGGTCGAGATCGGCCATCGCTACCCCAGCACGTGCTACCCCACCAATTTGAATTCAAAAAAAAGCAGAAGTAACGTTAGTATCCCGGAGCATCAGCCTCGGGTCCGGACCTAACGACGAACCAAACTCAAAACTCCACCAGAAAAATTCCCTAACCCTTCTTCCACCATGCCCAACTGAAGGAATCCAACTAGCAGACTATCAGCTCATCTCTCTCTCTCTCTCTCTCTCTCTCTCTCTCCCCAGTTTCCTTCTGGGTTTTCTAGGGTTCTTTTCTGATACAATTTCTGTTTTAGGAAAAACCCAGAAAAAGTAAGTTGCTGAACTCTCTCTCTCTCTCTGAAAATGGCATTGGGATTTTCTTGGACTTCAATGCCTTCTTGTATTTCTGTATGTTTCGCTTTCAACATTTCCCATAATAACTCTATCATCAATTGCAGATAGAAGTTTCCCGTTTTGTGTGATCGGGTTCTTGGAGAGTTAGACAGAGGCTATTGGATAGTGATGGAGGATTCTACGGGAAGGGGGCTACATGAGCTCAACTTAGCTTCAAGAAAAGCCGAAGAAGCAGGTCTTTGATGTCAATCCCTTTTTACTGTACTTTATGCTGCTTGGATGCTTAGAAAGTAGAAACCCTTAAAGGAAAAAGAAGGAAAGGAGATGGAAAGAATCGAGAGAAATGTGGATTCTTTGTCCATATTTTCACATTACTCTGATTTTATTTTCCTTTTTTGGTGATTGATTTTGCAGCGTGGAGGCGGTATCAAGCAGCTGCGTGGCTCGAAAGCTTAGTTGGACCCCTGGGCTTGCCCACCCGCCCATCAGAGAGGGGGTTCATTTCTTGCTTGAGAAATGGTTTGGTTCTGTGCAATGCGGTCAACAAGATTCAACCAGGAGCCGTGCCCAAGGTAATTACAAATCTTTTGGCGTTCATGTACTTCTAGTAGTAGTGTAGTTACCTTGCTTCTTTCTTAGAGCGCAAAACCCAACAAAAATGCTTAACCTGTAGTGCTAAAAAATGGCTTGGGGGTTTTGATTTCCTTCTATGTTTTCTAATGGTATTGGTTTTTGGAAAATATTTTAGGTTGTGGAGATTCACCTTCCTTTACAATCACTAACCTGGGATTCTCAGCCGTTGCCTGCTTATCAATATTTTGAGAATGTGAGGAACTTTTTGGTGGCTGTTGAGGAGTTGAAGCTGCCTGCTTTTGAGGCTTCTGATCTTGAAAGGGTAAACCAAGAACAATGTTATACTGTTATGTCTAATCTCTTTCAGGCATGTAATTCTCTTTGCCCTTGTATTTTTAGGATAATTTGGAGGCTGGCTCGGTGGTTAAGGTTGTTGATTGCATTTTAGCACTAAAATCATATCATGAATGCAAGCAAGTGAGTGGAGGGAGCGGATTGGCTAAGCATGCAAAATCCCCGATGGTTCTGTTCTCGTCTAGCAGGACCCATTCATGTGCTCAGGCTGCAACTTCATCAGACCCTTGTAGGCGTTTGGACATGCTTTCCTGTGAGACACAGCCGCTTGGGGAAAATGGAACACAGGAATTTGAAGGTTTAGTTGGTCTCTCTCTCTCTCCTCTGGTATATATGTTGAGTGTGAATGCATGCCTTTTACTGGCAGTTCATTGTTATATTTTTTATCGATCATTGTTTTTTTGAGAATTTAGATGTACAATATGGAACTAAAGACAAACTTAGAATATCCTCCCAGTTTCTTAACAAATTTTCTTTCATTCGAATATAAGTTGCAAATGAAATTTAGAATATGTAATGTAATGAGTCTACACTACTCTTTAATAAATAAAGTTGCATACTGTATAATGTTATATTATATATTTTCCCATGGTCATTAATGCTAATGGGCCCCATTGTCTCAGGAGAAAGAGTTGCAATATCATGCTTATTTTACAAAATTTGAAACTGTCAATCCGTCATCTGTTTTAGATTTCACTTTTAGCTTTAGTCAACATCTTCAGTGTGCGGGATTTGTCCCTAATGAATGTCGCAACAATTTGTGTTGGCTGATCTCTTTATTTTCCGTACCATATACAATGCATTGGATTTTTTGTAGGTTCAATTGCCAAGATACTTGCTGATTGTTTGGTTGGTGCAAAGGAAAACATTGATAATAACCTTCTAGCTTCCTATCATAGTGGAAATCAGGTAACTGACTAACAGTTAGCTGCAATGAAACCATTTATTTTGGTTACCTGTACATGCATTGAATACTTGGAGTAGTCTAGAAATAACTTCTTTTTACCCTCATTCCTAAATTTTCTTGTGCTGCAGGATGTTATCAAGTTATTGAGGAGGGTCGTGTCCAGTCTTTTGGAGGAACAACTGTTAAACAAATTCCCTGAGGTGAGATTTTAAATTTTCAAATTATAGGTAATTGCTGCTTGCATGTTCCAAATAGAATATGTTTCTCAATGGTACATGGGAATTTTTTTATGTTGAATATGGATCATAACAAAAATTATAAAGGGAAACAAGTTCGCTTTTGGTACTTGATTTGATGATTTGAACCCTGGGCTTACTCTAAGTCCTCCTTTCCCCACCTCAGTCAAGGACTAACAAGCTTCATGATCTTCCAATTAACTTTCTTTTCTTTTGAAGGAAGCTTAATTTAAAGCTTTTCTTTGATCATAGTAAATAAATAATAATTAACAATCTTTTGTGTGACTAAAATGTTATAGTTGAATGATTGGTTCCAGACGATTTTCACCAAGATTGATATATGATAAGGTTTGCCTTCATTGTGTGCACAAAAAATCCTGAACTGAGGTCACATTTTGATAATATTTTTTTCTTTTTTCAATGTAAACAAAAGGAAAGAATATACTTCTATCATTCTGATCTTGATGATGCTCTCATGCATATTTCCCTATCCTTCTTTCTTTGCTAATATTGCCCAAGCCTCAACTGCTTTGCTTTTTGCTGTGAACACGTAGTATTACTTATTTTAGAAAATTGAATATGATTTTTGGATGGTCATTTTCTTTCTTTTGCTTGCTAAAGTTGTCACAAGCCTGGCAATGCTGATATTTTTTCATCTAATATAGGTAAAATCAGTCCTTAATGATCTTCTGATAGAAGGAAGTAGCACCCCCACCCATTCAAAATCTGCACCCCTGGAGGAGATTTCTTCACTTAAAAAATCTGAGGTACTTATTGTCTCATTTTACATATGGTTTTGTGTAGTGAATATACCATTTCTGTCTACTATCAAGTGAAATTATTTGCATGGTTTACTGTAGAAATTTTTTTAAATAATGAAGAAATATAATTTTCAAGAACTAGATCATTAACTTCAGAAAACTTTTAGGGCCTGGTTAATTAAGGATTCAAAACTGAGTCTCGGTTCTATTGTTTTTGAAAATGAAAACAAGGGTTTGTATCATGTATTTTCTAACTCAGAATGCGTTAGGTTAGCTGTTTCTGGAATTGTTTCTGGAAATAAAAACAGTGGAATTGTGTTTGATTAAGGTTGATCCAAGTGACAATTTGTTAATAAAATAAGGACTATTATTTACAAAAAATAAAAATAAAAATATTCTTATTAATAAAATAATAATAATCAGTATTATTAAAAAGTGGGCTATACCCCATCCCCTTGTTTTTATTTTATCCAGAAAACTGTATCTGAGAACACAGGAAACACCTCAAAATTGTTTCCTGAAAGCCTGTGTTTTCTAGGGGTGTTTTTGGATATATTTCTTAAAACAGTTTCTTCAAAACACTTGACCAATTGTGAATTTTGTGTATTCTTTGCATCTCGCATTTTCGGATACAGAAAAACAGTCTTTGAAACCTTAACAAAATGGCCTTTAGGAATTGATATTTGTATCTTTTGATGTGGTCATAGATTTGCTCCCCCCTTTCATTCATGATTCATGGTACTTATTTTTTTATTTTTTGTGGGGGTTGAGGGGGGATTGGGGGGGGGGGGGGGGTGAAGTGCAAAGGGAATTATAAAGGGGCTTAGATTTGCCTATTTGCTATTGAGTAATAATTTATGAAACTTTGCTTGACAACTTGGAGCAACAAGATGGATAAAATTCAAAGTAAAGATTCTTGTCACACAGGTCTTGTTGTCTGGATTATGAAGGCATCCCACACTTCAGCAGGAATATGATATTATGGTTGCAAATAAAAAAAAAAAAAAAGTACGAGAGAGAGAGAGAGAGAGAGAGAGAAGAAAGAAAGAAAGAAAGAAAGATGATGTGATTAGAATTAGATACTTAGATATTGTGTATTTGTGCTATAAGTTTCAAACACCAGATTTAAAGCGATGCTCTGACATGACATTCAGTTTCACATATGTTTCCTTTTCCAGTGTTGCAGGTTATGCTTGAAAGGGGTCTGCAGGCATTGGCGTCTATTTCAAGCACAAGAAAGAAATCTTTTGGTATGCGGATTTTTTTTTTGAGTGGATGTTAACATGTAGTAAATAATAGTTTTGGCACAGGCTTGGTGTAATTACCAACTAAATATAACTACTAATTTATAAGGGTAACCACTAATTTTATTTTTTCATCACTCAAAGTTTAGAAGAGGAGAACAATCTGTTGGTTGCTTGATAAATTTATGCTTGAATTTTATTTTTTTCTCAAAAATTACATTATAATGGAATGTACAAGAGAAGAACCTGCATATTTCTAGTGATTATTTTGCTTCTCAGTTACTTTACAGTTGACACAATAACTTGTAGGATAGCGACCAAAACTACGCCGAATGGACAAAAGGATCAATCTAGCCGATCCCTATTTAAAACAGAGGCCTACTTATAACTGTTGTTATTTGTGTAGCTGAATCACGTATGCTTTAGAGTAATCATGAATATAATTTGCTCTAATAATTTTAAAATTTTTATTTCCTTCATTTTTTGGGACAGTATATATGGTTCATTCTCAATGTCAGAGCAATATACCAGCTTTATTGAGCAGAGATTCCAAATAAAGTACCTTTGCTTTAAATATAGGATTTTTTGTTGCATTAGTTTGTTCTTTTAAATGAGGTGGACATGTGAAAGTATCATAGATAGATCTGCATCTCTCCCAGGCAATATTAGTTAGCTAAGACACTGATCATCTTGCCTTTGATAGAAAATTTAATTTATTTGCTTCACAATTCAGAATTATTTATTATTATTTGGCCTTTTAAATAAGCCTACTTATATTGTTGTATCATTTCCTTAATTCTTAACTAAATTTATACTTTCTAAGGTTTCCCAGCAATTTTCTTTACATGACTTTGCTAGCAAAACTTCTGTTGCACATTTATTAATTATTAGTGCTGTTTAATCTGTGTGTGCTTAGATGCTTATTTTACAGTGCAGGAAGTTCCCCAAAAATTTTGTGGCTCTAGTAGAAAGAAGGATAAAGCTATTCATCATGCCTCTTAGTCAAATCCCATTTATTAGTAGCCATTTGTACATATTCTGGTCACATGTTATGTGAGGATGAGTCTCTTAGTTTATTAATATTTTTTGTATTACAGGATCTTAAGGCGTTGCTATCAAGGACAAAGATGGAATTTGAAGACTTGCAATTACAGTTTCAGAGTGATTTGAAGCTACTAGGTAAACTCCGTCCCCTCGCCCCCCTTTTTTCTTTTGCCAAAACAGCTCCATTGCAAACTACAGGTTATCTACTACTTGTGTACTTCATGGATCACACAATTCAAAGGTCTCAATGCTTTCGATAATTTGAATAAGAACAAATAATCTCATCATCCTCCTTTTTAAAAAGTTCCTAATGACCAAATCCCTTCCCCCCCCCCCCCCCCTCCCCAATCCCACCAACTGCCATTCCTTCTTACCTCATTTTCTGCACATAACAGGTAAGAAGCGATGTGTAATGATGAATTTGTATGCAAATCCAGAAATGAAAAAATGTTTATATACTTCATTTACCATGTTATTTCTCTGTTCATCTTTTCCCATAACTGTTGTGGTACCTGAAAAAGTTTTACATCTAGTGATCAGATTCTGCATTACATGTTTCCTAGCTGTGTGTTTTCTAGGTTATTTAGTTTTAGGATGCTGAAACTGATAATTGGCAAGACTCAAGTGCTTCCCTTAATATTTGAAGTGCTTATAGTTTGCAATTTGCATGGATTCAGGAACAAATGTACACAAGCTGTCTACTGCTGCACTTGGGTATCAAAAAGTACTGAAGGAGAACAGGACTTTATATAACATGGTTATGGACTTGAAAGGTCAGTTATTTTTAAAACATGAACTTTACTTTAAATAAGGTTTCTGAAAAGACTAGTTTTATGAAGCATTAAATTTTTGGCGTACTTATATTATTTCAAGCTGAATTTTCTTCAGGAAATATTCGAGTTTACTGCAGAATAAGACCTTCCTTCAGCACTGAACCAAAAAATGTAATAAATTTTATTGGAGAGGATGGTACGTTAGTGATGGCAGACACATCAAGGACTCAAAAAGATGGGAAAAAGGTTTTCCAATTCAATCGAGTATTTGGTCCATCTGCTACCCAAGGTGACAATGCACTTCATGTTGCTTTTTATGATTTTTGTATTTAAATCAGATTTCATTTTGCATATAACTCCTTATTTTCTTCAAAATTCTTCAGATGAGGTATTTAAGGACACTCAACCATTAATTAGGTCTGTAATGGATGGTTACAACGTGTGCATTTTGGCTTATGGTCAAACTGGATCTGGCAAAACGCATACTATGGTAAGAGATTTTTTTCTAAATTGGATTCAGTAAATTAAATGCATTTTCACAATAAAGTTTCAATCAGTGGCTTGGGTAACCAGTATGGTAATGATTTCTTTTAATAGTGGGTGACTTGGGATGGATATATTACATTCAATTAACTTACTTCCAAGCCACATGCAACAAAAGGCCTTTTAAAAATTATAAAGTGGTGGTTTTCAAATCCAGACAATCATTTTCCCTTCTGATATCTTCTCTGGTGACAGTCTGGTCCATCAGGTGGATTGATTAAAGACATGGGGATCAATTATCTAGCTCTCAATGATCTCTTTGCAATGTCTTCTAGAAGGAAGGGTGTTATAAATTATGAAATTCATGTTCAAATGGTTGAAATTTACAACGAGCAAGTACGAGACCTTCTTGCAGAAGATTCATCAGCCACAAAATATCCTTTCATATTGCTTCTCTGCTCTCCACCATGGAATCATCAAATTATTCTATTTGCAATTGCAGAAATATCTCTTTGATATAGATGTTTGAAAAATGAAAACATCTTTTTTTTATAGTTATGTTTCATATATGGATTTGCATTTTTTTTTTAATTCTTCGTTATTCTTTAACCACTAGCAAGTTAGAGATTCGAAGCTGTGCTGATAATGGATTTAATCTTCCTGATGCGACAATGCGCACTGTCAAGTCTACCACTGATGTTCTTAACCTGATGAAACTTGGAGAGATGAATCGCATGGTCAGTTCCACTGCTATCAACAACAGAAGTAGTCGTTCCCACAGGTTAGTCTTCAGGTGCTGAATTACATTACTGCTTATCTGTTATTTTATTTTATTTTTTGTCTTTTATTTTTTAATTTTTCTTCCCAGTTCTTAGTAAGGCACCTGTTACAATAAATGCCAAGTCATTAAAAAGTAACAAAAATGATAAGTAAATAAACTGAATACTGATGGCTGCAATTTTACATATGGATCTAGTGTCTTGACAGTCCATGTCCATGGTAAAGATGAGTCTGGAGGCATCCTTCGCAGCTCTCTGCATTTGGTGGACCTTGCAGGAAGTGAACGGGTCGACAAGTCGGAAGTTACAGGAGACAGACTGAAGGAAGCACAGTGCATCAATAAGTCTCTTTCTTGTTTAGGAGATGTCATCACTGCATTAGCTCAGAAGAGTTCCCACATTCCGTACAGGAACAGCAAACTTACACTACTTCTGCAAGATTCTTTAGGTTGTTATGTGTTGGTTTATTTCAATGTGGTATCCTTTATTTATGATTCAACTTGATTTGCAATTCACCATTTACATCATACTATTGCTCCATGGTAGGGTTGTTTGTATATTTGCTAAAATAACAGTAAAACTTCAGTATCTTATTTGTTTTGTCTGTTTGGTCATCAAGCCATAATATGAGGTGGCCCACTGTGACTAGTGACGTGGCAAACTTGAGATACGCCCTTTCCATTTTCATTTCTTAGTTCACCAATAGCACACTAGATCTTTTTTTGCAGGAAAATCTAAATATAAATAAGCTAAATGTTTGGAAAACTTCTGTTTTCCATTTGTTTTGTTTATTTGGCAAATGCATCCAGCCATAGTGTGATTAGGCTCAATGTAAATAGTGACTGGACAAACCTGAGAAGCTTTTCCGCAGAGGAGTTGATTTTTTTTCTAAATATAACATTTGGGGATATAAACTGATAAATTTTTCATTTTGGAACATCTTTACTGTAGGAGGCAATGCAAAAACACTGATGTTTGCCCATGTAAGCCCAGAAGCAGATTCTTTTGGTGAAACAGTGAGTACTTTGAAATTTGCTCAGAGGGTTTCAACTGTTGAACTTGGTGCTGCACGTTTAAATAAAGAGACCAGTGAAGTCATGCAACTTAAAGAACAGGTATATGTCTGCTGACATCGCCATGCTTAGGCCGCTAATTTGTTTGTTCATATTTATGTCCACAATAGCATGGGAAGATCTTTGGACTGATTTTGTTTTTTTTAAGTCTTGTACCTTAGCTGTCTTGGGAGTTCACATCTAGGACTTTGGATCAGTTTATTCCAATTTATACTATGTAATCTTTCAGATATGACTAATGGTTAGAAACTACAAATAATTTCCTCAAACAGGATTAAAGGATATGTTGTTGGTTCAGTGCCATGTAATAAGGGCACTCCCATGTCTGTCAATCATGATTCTTTGTTGAAGCTAGGCTTTGGCGTGGTTCACATCCTGGCAACCTTGGGGGTAGTCCAGGATTCAAATCCCCTTAGTGAGGATTCCTCTCAATTTTAGAAATGCTGGGGGATGGGGGATGTGGGGAGTGGGGGTAGTTTACTGTGGGAGGAGACCTCTCTGGGGATACCAGACTTCCCAAAAAAATGATGCTTTTTTGTTTTATCATTTTTAGAAGGTGAATATGTGTTTATTATTCACTAGAAAACATAGTTCCTTCTGAAATATATGTTGAAAATTTGAAATATCATAGCTTGGTTTAAGGAACAGGTTTTTATCCTGATTGTGCATTAAATGACATAATGGCTGCCAACGGCTGATTGGAATTGGTTTCTTTTGTTCAATATATTTTGGAATAGAGAATTATAGTTTGATGTTCTGGCAATCACTTTCTCTGATGGGTCATGTACATTGTTAACAAGCCTGCATAATATGTGTAAGATGCACACTCTAGTTATTCTCGTGCAAAATTAAAAGGTGTAAATTTCATGTATCAATGTAATAAATATTGCTGCAATGAGAGGTTAATTTACCTAGCTGTTGCAGATTGAGAGCCTTAAAAAAGCATTGGCAAAGAAAGAAGAACGGAATGTTCAATTAACTAAATCAAAGGAGCCATCTGAGAGGCCTGAATCAAGGACCCAGCGGACTCCTCTACGCCCCAGAAGGCTGAGCATTGAAAATTCCACCATCATGTATACAGAGCAAGCAGTCAATTTTGAAGAAAAAAAGGGATCAAAATCCCCTTCGATGCCAAACCGTGCACGTAGATTAAGTCTGGAAGGTCAGAAGCATGGCAAGAAAGAAAATATGCAAGGGGTGAGGAGACCCTTACCATTTGAATTAGTCTCTACACAGCAAGATCAGCTTCAAGATGTCCAATCAATATCTAAGACATATTTTAGGAATGGTAATTCCACCATGGAGGTACGTTATCAGAAGACTCCTCAGAGTCCTAATAGTATTGTTTATCAGGGCCAAGAGGTAAAAACACAGAGTATAATGAAAACCAAACCTCGCCAACCACTCAAGACACCGGAGAAACCATTACGTGCCAGAAATGAGGTCCAGAGCTTGGTGCAGAGTGAGATTACATGCTCAATGGACTCTCTGACGCCAAGTAGCAATCCCAGTGGGAAAAAATCACAAATAAAAAAATCTCTTCGGACCATTGGGAAACTGATTAATGGCTCTGAGAAGAGGTATGTAATTTTAAACCAACATTGTGTTGGCCTTGTATACAGTGCAGCAGCTCATTTAACATGTTTGAGTGATCTAAACATTACAGATCAACCAACATTACAAGCCTTTTTTTTTTTTGGCAAAATTGTAGGAATCAGCGGCACAGAGCAGAAGCAGGGCCACCCTCCACTGGTAATGGTACAAGCAATATTAACGAACTCGGGTCAGCAGCGACAGCTAACTCGAGGGCGCTTCGACGGCAGTCATTAGGTGGAGTTCAAACAGCCCGTAGATCTTCTCTTGGAGGCAACTCAACTGCCTTTCGTAAGAAACATCTACAAATTACTCATTCAGTGCATAGGAATGGAATGGATTGTGCAAAATGGAGTGAAATTTATCACTTGATTTCATGTTCTCCATTCAAATTTTCATTCCCACCCCATTTCATTTGGCAAACCAAACATGACATGAATCAATTACGTTCATTTACCATTTTGTGACTTTATTAGCGGTTCCCCCCCTAATTCCACATAGCAAGCTTCTGATTGGATCCATTTCTTATTTTTAATCTGCAGTTGTAAATGAAGCTAGAAATGCAAAGACGCCACCTCCAGTTCGCAACTCAACAAAGGTGGCAAAGCAGTGGCTATAGTCGCTTATTTCTTGTGATATCTCACATGCTTTGACTCAAAGCATATACCCGCTGACAGATAGAGCAACAGTAGCAAGGGGATTTTTTTTTTTTTTCAATTCAATGTGAAAGCCTCACGGGGGTAATGTGGGGAGAATTATTTGTTGATTAGCCACCTGATTAATACATAATTCAGTGCCCAGTTTTCACTTTGGGTTGCTTATTGAAGAGCTTTTTCATTGAAAGGGGTTCAAACTATGCACATATAGAATGAAGGCAGCAGCTGGTCCATTCGTCTGTAATTTTAAAATATAGATTACAGGCTTGAGGCAAAAATTGGCTTTCCAATTTCACTCTCTGCTCCACTATCCCTTTTTTTTTTTGGAAAAAGAGGGCGGTACCTCCTATCTTTATTAGAAAACCTCTCACTTATGACGAAAGAATACCATGGTTCCAACCTTGAGACTTGGGGACAACAAAATCAAACCCCAAGACTCTAAAACTAACTTAACCAACTTATTCAAAACTAATAAACCAATGACCAGCAATCAAACGAATAAATAAGAACTAAATAATTATAAGTGGAAAACAAACAAAACTCCGGAAGATAGCACAAAGCATCATGAGCACAAGAAAGGAAAATCCAACAAATTCAATCGAATTATTCCCTTGACTTGCTGTGGAAGATCATCCTAACAACTATATGATCGAAATATATCAGATTCATCCTACTTGGCAAAGAAATTTGCACTTTTATTCGCCTCTTTGTAAACATTTTCTACTTTGTACTGTATGCCTCTCAATGCTAGCACAAGTTCTTCCCACAATTCCCATAAGTTCCAAGCTGAACACTTATAAGAATTTATCCACTGAACCAATAAAGCAGAGTCACATGCAATCTTCACTTGATCAAATCCGAGATCTTTGCACAGATTAATCCCTATAATAATCGCTTTCAATTCAGTCATATTATTGGTTCCATAACCCAGTAATGAGGAAAAAACTGCTTTAAATAAACCTCTTTCATTTCTTATCACGCTTCTACCACCACAATTACCTGAGTTATCTCTACAGCTTCCATCCACATTCAACTTGACCCAACCTATCCCAGGTTTACATCATCTGACTACACGAGGAATACGAACCCTCACATTTTTTACTTGAATATCCAAAGCATGAAGGACTGCAATATTTGTGCAAGAAGCGGTCGCACATTTAGTTAACTTGTCCAAAATGGATTTTAACCAATATTTAATATCAAACCACATAGTTCTCACCGAATTGTGAATTGATTCCATCTTGACTCTACATAGACGAGTCCAAAGTCTCAAAATGATGAGATTAGGTATGAGACCTACCAAAATGCCTAACTGTGAGGCCCATCTTGCACAACTAAACCAGACATTAACTCTGACTTTCCATATATTCATTGTCATACAACTAACACCCAACGCCATTGCTGCTTGTTTCCATACCTCCTGAGCAAAAGATCTCGTGCAAAACACATGCTCTAAAAGTTCAATCTTGGCATTTGATGCTCCACTATCCTATAACCATAATATACAAGCATAAACCCATGATAAAAAGTTACTAGAAATCAAAGCATAAATCATTGAAAGTTGCTTGAAAATGTTGCCTGAAAGTTGAAACCCAGAAATTATTGAATGCATAACGCACGCAATGACTGAGTTATTCCCAATTCAGCTTGCTAATGTTGGTTGAAATTTGAAACCCATAAATTATTGAAAACGCGCAATTATCTTAGCTTGTCCTTATCTTTTTTCACTTTTTCGGTTTTTAAACTGGAGCTATAACTAAAATTTATTCCTATTTTCCAGTTCATTGACCTTCTTCATTAGAGCAATCACAACATTCTTCACCCTATTGCATAGTTGTTTGACCAATCACCTACAGTACTCACAACCTTCTTTTGCTTATAATTGGTGCAAATTACTTCCAATCCTTCACAAGTGCTTTCAGGTCCTCTCAAGGTTCAAACTAGGACTTCTAAAATGGCTGAAAAGCTCCTGCTAAGATCACGGTAAGGCTTGCCCTGTTATCAATACATCAGCTGAACTTGGACAATATGCACGTTGCGCACTCATGTGAAAGCATGTGAGGCTTAGGTCAAAACCAAGGTGGGGTTTTTCCTCGAGTTAGAAAATTTTAGTTAGTCGAATTCTTTGAATAGAACTTTTTTTTTTTTTTTTCCAAAGGCCAACTAGAACATTTCAAATAGTTCATTTACTAATGGACCATTTAACTTTCATTGAATCTGTTGAAGGTTAAAGGTAAAAATGATATCTGAATAATGCTTACATGAAAGGTGTCCTCGCCCATGGCTATGAATAATGACAAGTGCCAAACTTGACCCACATTCATTCATCCAACTTGCAGTTATGCCCTATAAAACTATCGGTTTCATGCCAAACTTATTCCTAACTTTCCTATTGAATAACTACTTATTTGGCTCTGATCAACAAACTGTTTGAGATATGTTCAAAGCACTTTATATATTGAGCAAACAAAAAAAAAAGAGAGAGAGAACTCCAAGCAGAAAAAGAAAAAACATTATTGAAACATTTGAGTTCTTAGGTTTATCTTCATCCATTTTGGGAAAAAAAGCATTAGGAATTTTCCCTTGCAGAATCACATTCCATGCAAACATCACAAAGGAATAAAGGAAACAGAGCAGAAAATGAGTTGTTGACTACTGATCTCTTCAGTAATTGAGCTTCCCAGTCTCCTCACTGGGGTTATCCAAAATCCAACAGCAGAAATGTCAAAAACGCAGGAAGAACCAAACAGTTAAAGCCATTAGCGATGTCCTGTCAATATAAGTTAATCCTAAGGTCTAATAAAATTAAAAGAAAGAAGAGTAATTGAACAAGAGAGTAAAGAAAATGGATGATGAACCAAAGAGTTGAGGAGGAAAGCAGGAACCATCAGCAAACATTGAGACATCAAAATATCATTATTGTGGTATAATGAATTCCCCTGATCAAATCCAACATTCAGTATCCCTTCACAGAAAGTATGTTCAGTACAAATGAACAGAATTTACAACACCCTCACCCCCACCGAAAAAAAAAAGAATTGCATATACAAAGAAAAAACCTTTCTTTTTAAAATTTTTTTTCCCATTTGTGTTGACACCTGCAATATAAGGTCAATTATATCAGAGAAAACATCTGCCTAATCTTCTTTTCCTTTTGATTCAACAACTGTCAAAGAATGGTGGGTTAGGAACAAATAATAGTCAAAATTTAGGTAAAATTCTTAGGAGAATGATTGCGACGACGAATGACGATGGAAATTCGGTTTCTTTCTAGAGATGGAGTATTCATAGGCCCGAACCAACCGCTTCTGAAATCTTCTTAGATCCAATATCACATTTTGGTGATCAAGATAAATCTTCTTAGTGAATTGCCACCCCTTTTTTACCACACTCCGTGGGTCTTTCAGCACAGGATCACTCTTATTGTATTCATTGTACAATGAGCTTTCCTTTGGCAGGATTTTGTAGCCAATGTACTTCAACCCAAGCTTCACAGCAGGTTCCCCATAATAAGTCTCCGCTGCCCATTCAGTTCCCAGGGGAACTACTTGGATGAACACAGAACCAGGCTTTAGAAACAGAAAATGAGTCATAGCAGCACCATGGACTCCAATCATAACATCACTTGAATTAAGTGCCCGGTAAATCTTTGCCAGTTCTGTTGTCTGATCAGGCCTCAAAATTTCAACCCGAAACCCAATTTCCTCAGCCATTTTCACCATTGAATCCTCGTTAACTATTGCTCTTGACCCGTTTCGAGATAATATAACCAGTTTTGGTTTCATCGGAACCTCATCTTGGACTACTTTCTCAGTTTCTAATGAGAAGTTTGATGAAGGGGATAAAGAAATCTCTTTCAATTTCAATTGTGCTTTTCGTTCCTCATCTCGGATTAAACCTCTGATTCGAGGCCAGTAAGCTCGATCTAGTAGGTTTCGAAAATCTCTAATACTCTTATTCCCCCCCATCAATGAAGAATCCACAGTGAGCTCATCATGGATTCTTAGACCAAAAATGGCTTCTGGGAAACAATGGATTCTCCGGTCACCCTCAAAATCTATTGCCGGATAATTCGAAAAAAGCGAAAGGATATCACCATACTTAGTAATCCACCACTTGTGATAATCAAGAATAACAAACACAACATTTTTGCTCATATGCTGAGAAGTAATGTAGAGAGGAATGATTCCGTCATTGAATTCATGATACACGTTACCGGTATAGCCTCCAGTCGAGAAGAACACTGCTGGAACATCATGCTGAACATCACATCGACGGCGAGTGCCCAAATTCTCTTTTACCGAAACGAGGTCTAATTCATCAATTTTGTCCATAACACTGGTTTCCCATTTCCGGGTGTAGGGTTTGATCTTTTCATGCTGGACTCCCACTTCTTCCCCTTCTCGGGCTATGCCCGTAACATTATTGAGGAAACCATTGGTATTTTTTGAGCTGTAAAGGAAGATTGAAGAGGAAGCAGAGTGTGTTCTCACATCCCCTTTCATGAAACATATATCTGACCGCATACTGCTTCTGTCGCAACAGATAGTTCCTGCATTAAACGACAATACATCACGTTTTAGCACCAAGAAGAGAGAGAGGGGGGGGGGGGGGAATCAAGCATTTTCCCAAAATGCTCATCCCGCTGCTGTTTGATAGAAGTTTGAAAAATTAATGGGAGAGTGAAACCCATCTGCAGTCTGTTCTCATAGTTTGATTGAACTTTGAGTGGTCACAGAAATGTAAACAGCCAAGGTTGAGAGAGAGAGAGAGTACTGACCGTCAGAGATTGAGGAACAGGGGGAAGCACTTGCATACGTTTTAGCAACCATGGCTTCACCATCAACCCCAAATGCATCTGCAAAAATGATAAACCAGAATCAGAGATACAGAGAGAAAGAAATAAAGAAGGAAAGAAAGAAAGAAAAAAAATAGAGGAAGGGAAAAACAATGAAAGAGAAAAGCTTACATAAGAGAATGAAAGAGAAAAGCTTACATAAGAGAATGAAAGAGAAAAGCTTACATAAGAGGGAGAGAGTGGAGGAATATCTGAACAGCTGGGGACCCAAGATCAAGCAGAAGCAGCAGAGAAGAGAAAAGAGAAGGAGAGAAAGAAGCTTAGGTCTAGTTGTTCTCTTGCAATAACCAGGGCTGGTCTGTGACTCATCTTCTCCAACAGCTTCTTCCCCTTTCCTCCACTGATGGTGCCGCTGATAATGCACCATTTCCTCTGCACCCACCTTTCTTCTTCCTCCCCCCTCTTTTGAGCTGCAGCCCTGAAATGACATACAGAGATCTATGCAGAAGATGAAACGGAACGTGCTATCTTGGTTCTTTGCGTGTTTGTGGGGTGGGCTGGCATTTTGGGTAAGTCAGGGATGCTCTGTTTTTGTTGAATGCGGAGAGAGAAATCGAGAGGAGGGTCCTCAATGGAGGCTATTGCAGCGTGGGAGGAGGGAGCGGTTACCGGTTACAGTCAAAATAAGCGTATGAATTTGGATTTGGAAGGTTGGTGTTCACACTGCGGACAAATGTAGGATTTCAGATTTGTGATTTGTCAAACGCAATCCAGGGGTTGGGCTTCATTGGAAATCATGCTTTAGAAAAGAAAAGAAAAAAGGAAAACATGCACCGCCCACTGTCATCTTCTTCTTCCTTCTTTCTTTCTTCTTTCCAATCTTTTTCCTTCAGAAATATATATATATATATATATATATATATATATATATATATATTTACACTCCTTTTTTATTCATGTGTGTGAGAGCTAAAGATATGTATTTATTCTACATTTAATACAGTGTAATGGAATAAATTTGGAGTGAAATAAAATAAAGACTTAGAATTCATTTGATTGAAGATGACTCACATGAGAAAAGGTTAGAGAATCGATTTCTCTCCGCCTCATTTGTTTTATTAGGACTTGCTCAAGAGAAGGTTAGAGAATCGATTTAGGACTTGCATGAGAGAAGGTTAGAAAATCGATTTCTCTTCGCCTCATTTGTTTTATTAAGGCAAAGTATAGAGAGATATAAAATGAAGGAAAATAGATGTTGATTGTTAGAGAAGATAAAATAAATATCAAACATTATTTATAAGAATATTTTTCTACGTAACCATTTTTCAAAGTTATATGAGGATGTTTCTGTATTTCCGTAGTTAGCTCTTATTTCTTTTTCATTTTTTTTCCTCTCGACGTCTTCTCTCTTTTTTATATTTTACGTTTATAAAAAGAGAAAAAGAGTCATTATTTCCCTTTCTCGTTTCTCCAATCTTAACTTCGCTCCTACGAAATGTAATGTTAAGTTAATTCATAAAAAAACTACTCTAACAAAAAGAAAATGGGATCTCATTAGGTAAGAAAGGAGCAAGTCTATCTAGTTTCTCTTATATCTCATAAACTCCTGCTGTAGTCAAAATAGGTCTTTGTAAAAGATAAAAGAGCTTGAGAGAACCTATGTTGTGTTGAAATATTTTTCTAAAATATATTTAATGCTATGTGGGTTTGCCCCACATTGAAAAGAGTGAAAAAAGAAAAGTCATTAAAATGATAAAGTAGAATATTATCCTAAAATTGATTAAAAGATAGTGCTAGTGTGAACCCTAGGATGGTCTTTCGCACTATCCACACGCGCGTGCACACATGACGTAGGCTGTAGGGCGCCAGTGGCAGATAGTGCACACGCACTTTACATCGTTGCGAGGTCGTGATCGTTGATCATGATCGAATGACTTAAATTTAATCTTATAATTTTTATAAGATCATGTGGTGCGACCAACGAAACACAAAGGACGACTAGGTCGAGTTAGAAGATTTTAGAGTCTAAATAACAGTAGGTTCATAGAATAGTAAAACCAGGGCGCTACCAAGAAATCTTGAAAGTGCGACTTGGTTGACTGTGCTATCAACTGTACACAGAAATCTTCCGGAGTGTGTCGACCAGGGCACGACCCGAAAATTTTGGAGGTGCGACTAGGTCAATGTACATAATGCTTTGAATAGTTGCGACTGTTCATACCTTTGTAACTTTTGGGAAAAGGCATAATTTTGTCTATTTAAAGACAAAATTAACACCATGAAACATATAGAAAAACTCATCATTCTCTCATTCTCTTTCTCATATAAAGTTTTCACGATTTATATCTTTTTCAAATCTAGATTCTACTTTCTATAGAAATAGTGTTGACCTTATTGGTCACGCCCGGTTTTGATTATGACAAATACTCATTGTATCTAATGAGTGTTTGAGGTTTTGTGCAAAAACTAAAGGTGTTAAGATAAAGATGTGCACAAAGTCAAGAAAAACCCGAAGACCAAAGTTTTATTTCATAATGTAATATATTTAATTGGTCTGTAACCGGTGCAAACTGCAAGTGCACAGTATCGTAGTTTTATAATATAATGATGTGTAGAGTATCGTCCTCAGGGATTGATGTCTTAATTTTACCAAGTACCGAAATGTTACTAACCTTGATTTTATTTAGAAAAATTAATAATTTTAGACTGCAAAATTTAAACAAGGCTACTTTAAATAAACTATTCAGGAGATTTTAAAACTGGATACCGCGTGTCAAATTGATGATGGTGAAAACTTCTAGGAAACCGATTTCACCTAGTTTCTCACTATGCTTTACTCATTTAGCTAATTTAACTTCGTTTTCTCTGTTTGTTAGCAAATCGCCAATTTTTTCAAAAGCCTCTTTCGATAGTCAATCGGAACCTATTCTTGTTTATTATTTAACATAAGAGTATGCAAATTAATAACGCAAGAACGCAGTAAAACCCTCGATTTTTTATGCTACGTAGGTTCATACAAGTCTTTCGATCTCTATATTTACCTACGCTGAATTATCCAAGATCTATCCTATAATCCCCCCTTTCGATAGCAAATCACAAGACTAAAATCATTTAATTAATGGCCAGTTAATTAAAAGCATTAGGCACAGAATAACTCAAACAAACATTAATGAAAACTATTTCAGATTAGCATCAAAGAGCAAGCATAGTTCGAAACTAGCTACATTGTTTTCCTAGAATTCAAAAATTTAGTTCATTCCGAAAATAAAATCCAACATAACAGATTTCACCATATTTTCTTCAATTTGGAGCGTACGGGAAAGATCAACACTCGCCGCACTGCCGTCGCGCGTCACGAACACCCCGAACACCGCCGTTGTTCGCCGCCTTCCGATTATGAAAAAATAGTATTTTTGCGTGCTTCCAACTCTCCTTTACTGGTTGTGTGTGTATCTCCGCAGCACCACCCAAAAGAAAACCACAAGAAAGCTCCCCAAAAAATAATTTTTCCCAGAAACTTTATGTCGTTTGGCCTCTCTTCTGTTTTTACCAAGAAAAATCTTTTCTTTTCTTTTCTATGGTCCGGCCTCTCCCTTCTCTCAAGCCCCAGCGCACGCTGCTCTCTCCCCTCTCTTCTTGCACATGGCACTCTCCCAAGGAAACCCTCCCTTGTTGACTTTTCCATCCTTTCCTTTTGCCCTTTCTTTCTTTGCTTTTCTTTCCTTTCTTTTTTTCTTTCCATTCTTTTGTCTTTCCTTTGTATGTACCCAGCGCACACTGCCCTTATGAGATGACCCGGCTGCATGGCTGGGTCACATCTCATTTTTTGATTTTTTGATTTTTTTTTTTTTTTCAAAGGTACATGAACTGCCCTCCTCTTTCAAGCCCACTTTCGACCCTCTTATAGCTCGTAACTCTCACAGCTTAAAACATAAAAGATGTAGAGCTCTTTTTCAGATTTTCCCAGAATTTTGAATCATCTCGATCGGAGCTCGTATGAGAAAGTTATGCCAAGATTACGAAGAATTGTCGAAAAAATCCATAAAACAGCATATGCTAACTTCACGTCTGATTTCGGCCTTGATGCTGCCAGTATTTTGCAAAACACAAAACACGAAAATTGTAGATTGTTTTCTTATCTTTCTACGGCATCTTGAATCATCTGAATCAGAGGTTGGATGAGAGAGTTACGCACAGATTGTAAAGTACCGTCCGTTTTTTTTTTTTAGCTTCCAACAGTTGCTCTGCAATAAAAAAACACCAAAATTTCATACATTACTCAATAAAACCCAAATTTTATAAATAGAACACAATTTTAGAATATTGAGAGTAGTTAGGCATTTAAATACAAAACATCATTTGCAATGCATGAATTAAAGCACCTAATTACGCATTTTAAGCGCGTAATCAGTCTGTAATAGTAAGTAGGTACTTGGTTTGTAATAAGCTCACACACATCACATGTATGATTTACTACATAAGCTCAAACAAACCATGAATAAGAAAGGACCTTAGAAAGACCTTAGGGTGTACCCTTCGGTCGACCAACACTGGACTTTTTCAGTGTCTCTATTTTTTGTCCTAAGTGACCCTAAGACACACACATGTACACATATGTTTGTTAGGCACTTGAAATAGGACTTGTTTGGTTCAATACAGGACCGAAATGCACACTTGGTGCACTTTCGGTTGACCGGCCAACACAATTCACTTTGGCCTGGTCAACCGAACCGGCACTAGGTCAACAGTTTGACCAAGTCCCGATCGACCGAACTTCACAGTTCATTTCTTGCTGGTCGACCGAACCACTTGGGAGTCAACATTTTGACCTCCCGGTCGACCAACCACTTTTGTACTCCAACTACCTGGTCGACCGGAGGGTCCTCGGGAGAATTCCCAGCGGTCTGGTCGATCGAACCATGCAGTTCAAAAAGGCTCGGTTGATCGAACCTCGAAAATTTGGAAAATCGCCTTGCCCCGGTCGACCGACCATTCAGTTCAAAAGTCCCCTGGTCGACCAAGCCATTTGAGTCCTAGTCGACCGGGCCTCTCGGGTTGCCCTGATTTTTTTACCGCAATTAATATTTTTTAAACAGGGTTCAAATGCTTTAAACATCATTAAACTTTTCTAATAATACCCAATAGGTCCCAAACGGTCATATTTTCTCCCTTGCCTATATATATGAGTTCATTTGAGAAAATTAAAAAAGGATTAGCCACTTTGATTAGGGAAAATTCTTTGAAAAATCAAAACCCTATAATACTCATTTCCAAGCTTCACATACTCAATCTTACCTTCCCATATTGCTTACATTATTTGTAAGTTGGTTTTGAGTGTTTGTCTTGATTGGTTTGCTCTCCTATCTTTGGATTGATTAACTTATTTTTGAGAGCTAAAACCTTAAGTATTCTTAGGAGACTTTGGTAATAAGTCTCTCCTAAGAAGACTTATATAAAACTTCTGAGTATTACATATTCATTGCAATATCTTAAAAAGTTTGTATTTGTATTTTGGTTGCAAAACATTTTCAAATATCTACTGTGTTTATATCTTGAAAATATTTGATAAGATATTTGCTTATGTGATAAAATCTTTGTTGCAATATTCGTTAACTCATATGTCCTTTGCTGAATACAAAGATTGAATATCCTTCTACAAACCAAATATATACACTTCAAGAGCATCATACAATTGAGAAAACCCGCTCTTTGAAATATGCACATATATTGCTTAGCTAGTATCTTTGTGTGAACATCTTACCTGAATATCTTGTGATGCAAAGATCATACTGTTTGTACTCTCACGCACTCATTACAACGATAGTAAATCTATTTGAGAGTTGACATCTTAGACCACATTGAGCTTATATATTGAATCATACTGTGGTGTTTGTAATTGCGCGTATTTGGGTACACATCTGCTTTACTTGAAAGCTTATTCATTGTACCATTTGATTGTATTTCAAATACTGTTGTATTTTCAGGCACGGGTCTGAAGAGGGAGACTAGCCCTGGAATAGTCCCGGATTGGCTTAAACCCGGTTAGGAAAGCTAGGTGCGTCGTCCTGTTAAGGCGTGTAGGTTGAGGTCAGCCCGCAAATTGACCTGGTTAAAGTTGAGGTCAGCCCTATGTTAATTTGACCTGGTTGTAAACAGTACCGCTCCACCCTTAAGTGAGCTATTAGTGAAATCCTCCTGCTTGCGAGCTAGAGGCGGGGACGTAGGCACAGTTGGCCGAACCCCGATAACATATCGTGTGTTCATTTACATTTCCGCACTTTATATTTACCGCACATGTACATTATGGGTGAATGATGCGTATGAATTAAATTCCATATTATATTTATCTACCCATTCAGAAATTGAATAGACTGACCCTAGGTTTTGTATATACTGTTGTTCATCTGGTTTAACCTAGGCGATAAATTTTAAATTCTAATTAACCCCCTCTCTTGGGAATACACCAATTCTAACAAATAGAATTTCAGAAATTTATTTCAGATTCTTGTAAAAGTGTTTGGGATCAGTTTTCATTTGTGTATGACGCAAACTGATATTAGATTATATTATGGGTTTCACTGTATCCTGAAAACGTATTTCCTAACTCAATACACACCGATCTGGTGGGGGCAAATTGTTGGGAGAGATATCAATAAACAACTATAGCGGAATAAATCTTCTCCCTATATGTAAGCAAATATAGTGCATCTCTACTTTTATACGTGCTAAAAATAATAGGAAAAATAATCAATCACACTAAGCCACAATAATACAAGCAATTTTTTACGTGGAAAACTTCCTCACTATGAAGAAGAAAAACCACTGGACTTAGTCCAGTTGAAATCACCACTATCAACCAAATAATGGGTACACAAAGTCTTCTCTAGTCACAATTAGAGGTTACAAATATATCTCATCAAGATATCATCAGTCTTTGCAAATACAAAGAGAATTGGAGAGAATATACTAAAATTGCAGTTTCTGTTCATGGGCACAAATCTCAACGCTTGAGCTCAAAATCCGATCTCCACCATTTAGATTGTAACTCCTTAAGTCGTGAACCTCTCCTCCAAATTTCAACTCGATTGGACCACGAATGAAGCGGGATCAAAGTCTTGATGAAATCTAGGCAATATGAGAAAAAAACTACATTTTTCTCTCTCTCAAAAACTGCAACTAATCACTCATCTCTTCTCTTTTTTCTGACTTCCTTTAGGTTATCACACTAAAGAGCTAGACTTTGGGTTTTAAAAAAACCCACTTGAGTTTTCCTCCACATGGAAGGAAATAACTCAACACAAATAACGTTTTAAGAAAAACAATATTGTAACGTGCATTGAAACATTTTCTGTTATGCAGCATTTTTTCTATTTTTTTTACATGTTATATTAGGAAGATCATTATAATGCTTAAATCAAGAGATGAAAAAATAACAAAAGAATAGCAACAATAAATAAAGTTCTGTATGTTCTTACCTCTAATCTCACCTTTAATAATTAAGCTTTTCCCAAATTTATGACATATGTTTTCAATTTTAGAGAAAGTTTTAGGGTTTTTTATTCTAGAAGATTATTCCCCTTCATTTCGTTCCATAACTATTCTTAAGGTCACATCTCCCATAATACCAAAATTACCTTTAACTTCTAACAAATAATAGTCAAAATTTAGGTAAAAATCTCAGGAGAATGATTGTGATGACGAATGAAGATGGAAATTCTGTTTCTTTCTAGAGATGGAGTATTCATAGGCGCGGACCAACCGCTTCTGAAATCTTCTTAGATCCAATATCACATTTTGGTGATCAAGATAAATCTTCTTAGTGAATTGCCACCCCTTGTTTGCCACACTCCGTGGGTCTTTCAGCACAGGATCACTCTTATTGTATTCATTGTACAATGAGCTTTCCTTTGGCAGGATTTTGTAGCCACTGTACTTCAACCCAAGCTTCACAGCAGGTTCCCCATAACAAGTCTCCGCTGCCCATTCAGTTCCCAGGGGAACTACTTGGATGAACACAGAACCAGGCTTTAGAAACAGAAAATGAGTCATAGCAGCACCATGGACTCCAATCATAACATCACTTGAATTTAGTGCCCGGTAAATCTTTGCCAGTTCTGTTGTCTGATCAGGCCTCAAAATTTCAACCCGAAACCCAATTTCCTCTGCCATTTTCACCATTGAATCCTCGTTAACCATTGCTCTCGACCCGTTTCGAGATAATATAACCAGTTTTGGTTTCATCGGAACCTCATCTTGGACTACTTTCTCAGTTTCTAATGAGAAGTTTGATGAAGGGGATAAAGAAATCTCTTTCAATTTCAATTGTGCTTTTCGTTCCTCATCTCGGATTAAACCTCTGATTCGAGGCCAGTAAGCTCGATCTAGTAGGTTTCGAAAATCTCTAATACTCTTATTCCCCTCCATCAATGAAGAATCCACAGCGAGCTCATCATGGATTCTTAGACCAACAATGGCTTCTGGGAAACAATGGATTCTCTGGTCACCCTCAAAATCTATTGCCGGATAATTCGAAAAAAGCGAAAGGATATCACCATACTTAGTAATCCACCACTTGTGATAATCAAGAATAACAAACACAACATTTTTGCTCATATGCTGAGAAGTAATGTAGAGAGGAATGATTCCGTCATTGAATTCATGATACACGTTACCGGTATAGCCTCCAGTCGAGAAGAACACTGCTGGAACATCATGCTGAACATCACATCGACGGCGAGTGCCCAAATTCTCTTTTACCGAAACGAGGTCTAATTCATCAATTTTGTCCATGACACTGGTTTCCCATTTCCGGGTGTAGGGTTTGATCTTTTCATGCTGGACTCCCACTTCTTCCCCTTCTCGGGCTATGCCCGTAACATTATTGAGGAAACCATTGGTATTTTTTGAGCTGTAAAGGAAGATTGAAAAGGAAGCAGAGTGTGTTCTCACATCCCCTTTCATGAAACATATATCTGACCGCATACTGCTTCTGTCGCAACAGATAGTTCCTGCATTAAACCACAATACATCACGTTTTAGCACCAAGAAGAGGGGGGGGGGGGGGGGAGGAATCAAGCATTTTCCCAATATGCTCATCCCGCTGCTGTTTGATAGAAGTTTTAAAAATTAATGGGAGAGTGAAACCCATCTGCAGTCTGTTCTCATAGTTTGATTGAACTTTGAGTGGTCACAGAAATGTAAACAGCCAAGGTTGAGAGAGAGAGAGTACTGACCGTCAGAGATTGAGGAACAGGGGGAAGCACTTGCATACGTTTTAGCAACCATGGCTTCACCATCAACCCCAAATGCATCTGCAAAAATGATAAACCAGAATCAGAGATAGAGAGAGAAAAAAATAAAGAAGGAAAGAAAGAAAGAAAAAAAATAGAGGAAAGGAAAAACAATGAAAGAGAAAAGCTTACATAAGAGAATGAAAGAGAAAAGCTTACATAAGAGAATGAAAGAGAAAAGCTTACATAAGAGGGAGAGAGTGGAGGAATATCTGAACAGCTGGGGACCCAAGATCAAGCAGAAGCAGCAGAGAAGAGAAAAGAGAAGGAGAGAAAGAAGCTTAGGTCTAGTTGTTCTCTTGCAATAACCAGGGCTGGTCTGTGACTCATCTTCTCCAATAGCTTCTTCCCCTTTCCTCCACTGATGGGGCCGCTGATAATGCACCATTTCCTCTGCACCCACCTTTCTTCTTCCTCCCCCCTCTTTTGAGCTGCAGCCCTGAAATGACATACAGAGATTTATGCAGAAGATGAAACGGAAGGTGCTATCTTGGTTCTTTGCGTGTTTGTGGGGTGGGCTGGCATTTTGGGTAAGTCAGGGATGCTCTGTTTTTGTTGAATGCCGAGAGAGAAATCGAGAGGAGGATCCTCAATGGAGGCTATTGCAGCGTGGGAGGAGGGAGCGGTTACCGGTTACAGTCAAAATAAGCGTATGAATTTGGATTTGGAAGGTTGCCTATTTTGCTTTTGCAAGGCGCGTGGTGGTGTTCACACTGCGGACAAATGTAGGATTTCAGATTTGTGATTTGTCAAACGCAATCCAGGGGTTGGACTTCACTGGAAGTCATGCTTTAGAAAAGAAAAGAAAAATGGAAAACATGCACCGCCCACTGTCATCGTCTTCTTCCTTCTTTCTTTCTTCTTTCCAATATTTTTCCTTTAGAAAAAAAAATATATATATATTTACACTCCTTTTTTTTTTTTTTTTTTTTGGATTACGCACTGGCTATCCACATGTCCGTTTTACGGTCCATGTGACTAATCCTGCGGCCCTTGAAGTTGACCCCACAACTCCAAAGGGAGGGTAAATTCAGGAGTTCAGGGGCGGAAATGAGCTCAGGAAGGTTTGAACACCTGATCTCATGAGAGGCACTCTCGCAGCCCACACTAGCACCTGAACCACACCCTGGGGGTACATTCCTTTTTTATTCACGTGTGTGAGAGCTAAAGATGTGTATTTATTCTACATTTAATACAGTCTAATGGAATAAATTTGGGGTGAAATAAAATAAAGACTTAGAATTCATTTGATTGAAGATGACTTATGCGAGAGAAGGTTAGAGAATCGATTTCTCTCCGCCTCATTTGTTTTATTAGAACTTGCTCAAGAGAAGGTTAGAGAATCGATTTAGGACTTGCACGAGAGAAGGTTAGAGAATCGATTTCTCTTTGCCTCATTTATTTTATTAAGGTAAAGTATAGAGATATAAAATAAAGGAAAATAGATGTTAATTGACAGAGAAAATAAAATATATATCAAACATTATTTATAGGAATATTTTTCTACGTAACCATTTCTCAAAGTTATATGAGGATGTTTCTGTATTTCCGTAGTTAGCTCTTATTTCTTTTTCATTTTTTTTTTCCTCTCGACGTCTTCTCTCTTTTTATATTTTACGTTTATAAAAAGAGAAAAAGAGTCATTATTTCCCTTTTTCATTTCTCCAATCTTAACTTCTCTCCTAAGAAATGTATTGTTAAGTTAATTCATAAAAAAACTATTCTAACAAAAAGAAAATGGTATCTCAGTTAGGTAAGAAATGAGCAAGTCTATCTAGTTTTTCTGATATCTCCTAAGCCCCAATTGTAGTCAAAATGGGTCTTTGTAAAAGATAAAAGAGCTAGAGAGAACTTATGTTGTATTGAAATATTTTTCTAAAATATAATTAATGCTATGTGGGTTTGTTCCTCGTTGGAAAGAGTAAAAAAGGAAAAGTCATTAATAAATAATAAAGTAAAATATTCTCCTAAAATTGATTAAAAGATGGTGCTAGTGTGAACCCTAGGATGGTGTTTTACAATGTTCACACACGCATGCGCGCGTGACGTAGGTTGTAGGGTGCCAGTGGCACATTTAGATGGTGCACATGCACTTTGCATCGTTGCGAGATCGTGATCGTTGATCATGATCGGATGACTTAAATTTAATCTTATAATTTTTATAAGATCACGTGATGCAACCAATGAAACACAAAGGGCAACTAGGTCGAGTTAGAAGATTCTAGAGTACTAAATAACAGCAAGTTCACAGAATGGTTCGACCAAGGCGCTACCAAGAAATCTTGAAAGTGCGACCTAGTCAACTATGCTATCAACTGTACACGGAAATCTTTTAGAGTGTGTCAAGCAAGGCGCGACTAGGAAATTTTGGAGGTGCGACTAGGTTGACGTACATAATGCTTTGAGCAGTTGCGACTGTTCATACCTTTGTAACTTTTGGAAAAAGACATAATTTTGTCTATTTAAAGACAGAATTAACCCCACAAAATATATAGAAAAACTCATCATTCTCTCATTCTCTTTCTCATATAAAGTTCTCATGATTTATATCTTCTTCAAATCTAGGTTCTATTTTCTATAGAAATAGAATTTCAGAAATTTATTTCAGATTCTTCTAAGAGTGTTTGGGATCAGTTTTCGTTTGTGTATGACGCAAACTGATATTAGATTGTATTTTGGGTTTCACTGTATCCTGAAAACGTATTTACTAACTCAATACGCACCGATTTTATGGGGGCAAATTGTTGGGAGAGATATCAATAAACAACCATAGCGGAATAAATCTTCTCCCTATATGTAGGCAAATATAATGTATCTGTACTTTTATACATGCTTAAAACAATAGGAAAAATAATCAATCACACTAAACCACAAGAACACAAGCAATTTTTTACATGGAAAACTTCCCCAATATGAAGAAGAAAAACCACGGGACTTAGTCCAATTGAAATCACCACTATCAACCAAATAATGGATACACAAAGTCTTCTCTAATCGCAATTAGAGGCTACAAATATATCTCATCAAGATATCATCAGTCTTGGCAAATACCAAGAGAATTGGAGAGAATATACCAAAATTGCGATTATTGTTCACGGGCACAAATCCCAACTCCTGAGCTCAAAATCCAATCTTCACCATTCAAATTGTAGCTCCTTGAGTCGTGAACCTCTCCTCCAAATTTCAACTCGATTGGACCATGAATGAAGTGGGATCAAAGTCTTGATGAAATATGGGCAGTATGAGAAAAAAAACTACGTTTTTCTCTCTCTCTTGGGAAAGTTGCAGCTAATCACTCATCTCTTTTCTTTTTCTGACATCCTTTAGGTTGCCACACTAAAGGGCTAGACTTTGGGCTTTAATAAAACCTACTTGGGCTTTCCTCCATGTGGAAGGAAATAACCCAACAAAAATAACGTTTTAAGGAAAACGACATTGTAACGTACATTGAAACATTTTCTATTTTGCAGCATTTTTTTTTTATTTTTTTTACATGTTGTATTAGGAAGATCATTATAATGCTTAAGTCAGGAGATGAAAAAATAACAAAAGAATAGCAACAATAAATAAAGTTCAATATGTTCTTACATCTAATCTCACCTTTAATTAAGCTTTTCCCAAATTTATGACATATGTTTTCAATTTTAGAGAAAGTTTTAGGATTTTTTATTCTAGAAGATTATTCCCCTTCATTTCGTTCCATAACTATTCTTAAGGTCACATCTCCCTTAATACCAAAATTACCTTTAACTTAACAACCTATAAAAAAATTCACATCGCGTTAGATTCACGAAATAAAATGGATTATGCAACAAACGGCATTTAATTTTTATTTTGGTAAGAAAAGCTTGCAAGTTACCCAAAAATTTCTTAAATTGATTCAAATTTGAATTATAAGTTTAATTAATCAAATATTTTTTAGTAAAAAGTATTATAACATAAGCCTTTCAAGTGCTTAAGCAAGTTGTAATAATTTCTCTGGGTATTTTTTCTTATTAGAATTTACTAAAAATCATTGCCCTTTCAACATAAAAAGAAATTATACATTACTATCCTAATTACTTTAAAATGATTAAGCTATTTTTAAACATAATTCAAAGTGTTAGCTTTAGAGACTACGTGAGCTTAATTGTCTTGTTTTGATGATAACAACCTATTAGTGGTTCTAGGTAAGCTTATCTTTGTATAATAAGTTATGGTAAGTCAAACTCAAATTGCAAAGATTAAATAGATTCTCAATTGCTTAGACATCATCAAAAAGGGGGAGATTGTTAGCCTTGGTGGCTACACTATCATGGTTTAATGTGTTTAAATGATATTAACCTATTTTTTGTTCCTAATGTTTTCCTATCTTTGCAGATCATGTTTAGTACATGTACAAGTGACACATTCACAAAATACTAGATCAAAGGCAAAGATCGGACCGAGTTGGCGTTGAGTAGGAAGATCAAATGGACACGTACTCGAAAGAACCCAAACATGACCAAAGGAAGCTTAAATGTAGTCTTATATGTATTTGGGAAGTGTTTGAGGTAGTCTATTTTATAACTCTTGCAGTTTTGTTTCTTACACATAAGTTTATAGGATTTCACCTAAAGTCATAGACTCAACATACATGATTTTCAAAGTTAAACCAAAGAGTTTGTCAAAAGAATCCTAAACTCAAAGTTATTTTTCAAAGGGACAAGTTTTCAACATCTTAGTATTTTGAATATCTTCATACTTAGTCTCGATTTTATCAAAACAAGTCTTATGTTCAAAAGCTTCAAGAAGTCAAGCATATTTTCATTAAAGGACATATTGACATACAAGATATCAAAACGAACTTTCAAATGTCTTTTATCAAACAAAAGATCTTCTATTTAAGGGGAAACTCACTTGGACAAGTTTTAATTTTTAATAAATTTAGTATCTTTTATATACTTTTGTTCAAGAATGTTTTAAGTGATAAAAAGACTTTTTGGTTGGGTTTAAAACCTCAGTTATGCATTGATCAAATTTCCTGAACACCATTTGATATTTGGGGCATAACTTTTAGTAAAAAAAACTCCAAAAAGGGTGATCTTGGTGCCTATGGAAAGATAAGAAAAAATCTCACAACTTTCGTGTTAATGACTTTTTCTAATTTTGGGTAATCTTCGACGTATGCAGGAAACATGTTAGTCAACAGTTACAGAGAGCCCAGAAAAACCGTCGAAGGTTTGGACGATGAAAAAACACCAATGGGCGAAAACAACTAGTTTTCAAAATTATTTTTTAATAAAACCCCCCAACGGCCATAAAACGGATAGTAACCCATTTTTGCCAATAAATACAAGTTCTTAGACTTTTTTAAACATGATTTTCGTTATTATTACAAGCATTTAGTGAAAAACATATTTGAATCCAAAACCTAACATTTTGCATTTAACTCTTATTCACAAATGCTTATCTCTTTTGTTCACTTATCTTGTATGATTCTTTCCTTGAGAGATTAAGTGTGAGGTTTGCTTTGTATTTGATATTTACTCAATCAAGGAGCATTTTCATTGTAATCATCTTCTTCATGTAAGGTTCTTTGTGAACCATTGTAAATATTCTTTGTGAACTGTTTGGTGAAGGCTCTTTGTGAGTAGTAGGAATTTTTTCTTGAGTGTAGGGATTTGTTCTTGAGTGTAGGGATTTATTCCCGAGTTGTAAGGCTTGCTCCGCCGATGAAGGAGTATTTTAGAGGATTTTAGAATTCTTAATTTGGTGCTAAGGCGTGGATGTAGGCTTGGTGTCGAACCACATGAAAATAATGGTGTTGATTTTCTCTCCCTATACTCTTTACTATTTGTCTTGTGTATTATTTAAATTTCATATATTATGATATAATTGCTTGTATCTTGCCAAAACTTTTGTTTTGTAGAGAAAATCTTGATTACGCGAAAAGAGTCCATTCACCCTCCCTTCTGACTCTATATACTGTCGGCTGGGATGATTAACACAAAGGTTATTTATAATAATTTTTTAAATTATTCTATGAAGTGCTCCAAAATGGAGAAAATATTGGGTACGACATCAGTGTTTTGATTGGTACCCAATAAACTAATAGTTGTATTACATATATTGTGTGTAACGACCCGGCCCTTTATACGAACCCAGGTGTCACTCACTTATACAAAATACTTATACCTATTCAAGATACATAAACAATCCGCCTTAACCAAGGACATACGAGTGTAAATCATACATAATTTTGATGTAAATGTCGCGGAAAAACATAAACATCCATTAGGATTTCTATTAGTCTTATACCAGAGTTTACTAATACATCCACAATTACATAAAACCAAATATAGAATAAATCTTGTTATTACAACCCTCCAAAAAGGACTTTCATCTAGGTTTAATACAAGATTCAAAGGCTTACGTAAGCTAACCAAAAATAATCTCCCTAGTCCCTTTAGCTACTAGGACCGACGTACTGATGAACCTGAAAATAAAGGTTGTATGATAAGGTGAGACACCTCTCAGTAAGGAAGAAAGAGTTACAATAGTGTGTGACGACATATGTGCACATTTCATACGAACTCATACATTTGAAACATTTGTTTATAATACTGTATCATATAACATTTATCTGCACATTAAGTATTTAAATCATGCATATGAATATTAGAACAACGACCAGCTTGTCATACATGTATTGTCTAATTACCCAGTGGCACGGGTTGTACATTGATATCTCCAACAATGCCCTCTTTGTGCAGGCATATATCAAGTATCTATATATAGTCCGACTGCCCCCATCTGGTGTATTATTTTACCAGTAGTTTCATTACACCCGCTAGCCGACTATCTATGTACCCACACTGATTTTAAATATGAATGGTTACATTGTACCCTTCCAGCTGAGGAATATTCCCTGCCAATTGGAGTATCTTTCAACCCCTATTACTGAAACTTTTTCAACTTCTTACATTGAAGTATCTTTCAACTCCTATTACTGGAGTTTCTTTCAACTCCTTTAGTAGCAAGATGTGGTTCCATTTATCATATATACAATTTATAACAAAATATAGTAACTTGTGCAATTCCAGTATTCTCACAAATTCAAATAATCACATCGGGTTCAAACCGGCGCCTATCCACTCAGTTTACCCCTTTTCACAAATACAACTCGGTGTATCACCAGCCTTTGTTATCCACATACTCAGTATAACAACTTGGAACTCCATTCCCATAATCTATATCAATAGTATAGAAAATTCATACATTTGCATTTCAACATATATCACACGAGTTTAGTCCAAAAATTTGATAAATGATATAAATCTAGTAAACATCATTTGAAAGGAAAAGTAAAGGATTCAAGCATCTCTTATTACAATATAAATACAAATAAGTGATTTTTGTAAGATTTGGAGATCATGTGCCAAAATCCTCGTTTTTACCAAAAATTGTAAAATTGTAAAACCGGCATTTCTACTTGGTAAAATTTAGCAACTAAGCAGTTAAATCATATATATAAGTATAAACTAGTTTTTTAGTGGTTTAGTTTTCCAAAAATGACTGTTTTAATCAAATTCCCCTTATCTTAAACTCAAAATGAAACTTCGTACGAAAACGATCCAAACCGACAACCTGAGATCCTAGAAACCTAAAACCACAGAACATAACCTTACTATATTTTCAACTACTATCCAAATATCCAATAAAAATTGAAATCAAATCCCTACCTCGATTTTTGGGAAAACCCGAAAATCTCCAAAACGACGATCTGATCCGCTAAAATTGTAGAGTTTCCTCTTCTAATCCATGCAGTACCCTTCGTTTTTGGAAACGGACGACGAACGACGAAGAATTGTAGGGAGAGAGAGAGATTTCGTTCGTAGAGAGAGAAAGAGAGAGAGCGAGAGAGAGCTTTTGGGAGAAACTTAACTCTTAAGCAACTCAAAATGGATATTTATAAGACCTTTGACCAAGTCCAAATCGTCCACGAGGCGGCGTCTTCGTCGACGAATCCACCACACAGCTTGTCGACAAGGCTATCCCTTCGTCGCCGAGTTCAAGTTCCGGATATTTCTATGATCTGCTCGGTATTTGCTCATCGACAAGGCTCTGAATTTCGTCGACGAGGCTCAGAAGGACTTCATCGACGAACGTGAACCTTCGTCGACGAATCCAGCTTATACAGGTTTGGGTCTCTACATTGTGGGTCTTTTTCCTTCATAAAATTGTGATATCCAATATTTCCTTCTATATATAAAGTTGGTTCTCTTTTGTGGAGTTTCTTTTTTCAACCAATCAATTAATTTTCATATAGCTATCATGCGATTGATGATTTTATTTATTTTAGGAAATACATTAAATAATTATTTATATGCAAAAAAAAAACTAAGCAAGACCTATGGCCAATGCACATTCTTTGTAAAAACACACAAAAAGGTGAAAAACATTATAGGGATGGACTGCTCTACATTTAGCCGTGCCATAGTGATACCCGATATACTCGCTCTTAAGTTGGAAGACAAACTTCTATTGATGTTGAAAGTTCTTGCCGTTGTCCTTGGGTCGCAAAATCGAATAGCTTTCTTCAAGATTCTTCTTTTTTCGGCTGAGGAAGGGTAGCACGTTTCAGTCAGCTTACATCCTAACTAAGAAAAATAAAAACTTCCTAAGCATGCTTTATTTTCACTACTACGTACACTAATACCTAAAATGATAGTTGTGAGTGTACTACACTATCATACAACTCATGCCTTATTATAGGTACACCTTCACAACATATAAAAATGCTAATATGTACCTTCCTACCTTGTTGAGTAAAAACCTGAATTTACCTTCTGCGTTGGCTATGGGGCTAGACAGCATGGGTGAGGGATTAGTCTGAGTACCTCGTGACACCACCAGTGATCATATATCATGTAGTTGGATGAGCCAAGGGCGCCACGGCACCAGCGTAACCCCAAAAAAAAATGCTAATATGTATTGACACTTGTTTGGAACATTTGTATACAAATTAATATACTCAAAAAAAAGAAAAAGAAAAGAAAATAACCAACCCTAGAAACCAATTAGTTTTAATGAAACTCAATTTTTTCAAAATTTATGTATGTAGTGTGCAACTCATATTGAGTAGAACATGTGTACAGAGAAAACAGACTGATGCCAAAAGTGGAGCAGAACAACCACATTGACCTTTTGGGCTTGTAATTTTTTATTTTATTGGTTTGGAAGATTAATGGGTTGGAGGTGCAAGGGCAACGCCTCCGCGATGCGATGCAGGGGTATTTGAGAAATTTTTCTAATACCTCTATATAACTAGAGTTAGTATAAATACATATGATGTAATCCAACTTTCTATATGATGAAATTCAGCCGCCCCTCGCTCCTGTGGATGTAGGCATACTACCGAATCACGTTAAATCCGTGTGGTTTTATTGCTTTATCTATCTCTTTGTTTTTCGTACTATTCATCATAATTGTTGCACATTTCACAACAATTTAAGTGGTAAAAATTAAAATAGAATGCTCATTCTTGCCTAATAGAGATATTAAGAAGGAATCCAATTGATTTAGAAACTCGTCTATTTTTGTAATAAAATTTCATTATCGAACCAATTTTATGTTGAAAATTTCACTTGTGAGTTTTTCACACATTGAAATATTTGAGTGGATGATGGATATTTATATACATGGTTGGGTCTAATGCCCAATAGGCTTAAACTTTTGGGTCAAGTTGGTATTTATCCATGTGTATCAAGTCCACCCATGGCTCCTTCGATCCTAACATTTTATGTATATAAAAACATGTTGAATATTAAAAAATTTAGAAAGGAAAAAGACACATAATAGACGTGTCACATGGCTATTTGAAAATTTCACTTGTGAGTTTGTCACACATTGAAATATTTGAGTGGATGAGGGATGTTTATATACATGGTTAGGTCTAATGCCTAATAGGCTTAAACTTTTGGGTCAAGTTGGTATTTATCCATGTGTATCAAGTCCACCCATGGGCTCCTCCGATCCTAACATTTTATGTATATAAAAACATGTTGAATATCAAAAAATTTAGAAAGGAAAAAGACACATAATAGACGTGTCACATGCTATTTGTACTCTATATTTTCTCCTAAAGAAAAAGTCAAATTACAATTTTACCCACCAACAACTTGCCGCAAATTTTTATTTTTGTCTCTTTGAAAGCATTGGACCCGTACATCTCAAATTCTTTTATAGTAAGTTATTTATAATAAGGGCGGTGCAAAACAAATATTTGTTTGGTAGTCAAAATATTAATTTAATTATTTATAACTAATTATTTATTATTCATTTAATATATTTTTAAGAATATATTATGAAAAAAAAATACTGTCAACTATCCTTTCTGATAAATTACTAGAAATAATATTTTCAAAATATAAATATAATATTAATAAATATAACATTTTTTAAAATTTTAATTTGGAGATTAGTTAGGCGCTCACGTCCGCTAAAGCGCGTGAGTATAGACGTTATCAGTATTTCCTTAGGAAGCAGCCCGTGGATTGCGCCTTGACCAAACCAAGCTCTAAATTTATTGGGTTTTATTAATAATGTTTTTATCTATTAAAATATTTTATGTATTATATATATGTACTAAAATTTTATTTATTTTTTATATTATATATATTAAAATTTTTATATATTATATTATATATATAAATATTAAATTAATTAAAATCAGTTAACCAAAATTCAATTCGATCAGTTTTGAGTTCTATTAAATATGGAATTTCAGTCGGTTCGATTAGTAAGATTTTTTAATCGAATTAACTGAATCGATCGAATGTTCACCCCTAATCTAAAGTACAAACTAGCCTAAGTCAATGCCCAACCTACGTATCTATGAGGCAAAGTATATATTTTCATCGAAAATTTTGAAAATAAGGGGAAATTTTGGGCATATTAAAGAGACACCTTCATCAAAAATATTTATTTATCTATAGTTTCAATAGTAACGAACATGAAAACTGGGTACTTTTTGTTAAATATTATTATTTAAAATAATTGAATGTAGTGTTAAGTATGAATGCTTGCTTTTCTTTAAGCTAAAATATTAATGATGAATTGACAAATCATATTCTTTAAGCTTTCAACCATTTTTTGTATATTAAGCTAAATTTCATTTAGGCTGCGTTTGGAAACATGAATTTCGAACTTTGAATTTGAATTTGAGTGAATTTAAATAAATTTTAATATAATTTTATATTATATTTTATTCAAATCCAATACAGATATAAATCTAAGATCTCTCCAAACATACGATTAAATAAAAATAAATGTCATATACCCTTCATTTACTATTATTTTGAGAATGAAAACCCCATTAATCTATTATTAATAGAAAGGAAAACTTTTTATCTAATAATTATACCAAATTAAATTATATATATGAGGTGGTGATAAAATTGTGGATCATGGATGGATCTTATCCATTGAGGTGGTAACAAGATTGTTATGTATAGGGTTGAGCATAATTCGGTTAAATCAAATTAGCCGAATTAATTGAGCAAATTCGGTCAATTCAGTTCAGTTAAAAACTTATTCGATTTGGTTTGATTTTCATTTCCGTTGAATTTTGATTTTCAGTTCGATTTTTGGATTCGGTTAACTGAATAGTATAAATTAATAATAAAAAATTATATATATATATATTAAAATATTAAATTGGTTAACCAATTTAAACAAAATTTAGTTTGGTCGATTTTGAGTTCGATTAAATATGAAATTTTGGTCGGTTCGGTTAATGAGATTTTTTAACCAATTTTTTCATTAATTAAGTTAATTAACTGAATTCACCGAACCGACCTAATGCTCGGCGCTAGTTATGTGTAATAATTGGAGCTATATTACAGACAAAAGAAAATATTAAAAATCACTCGCATTTGTCTAAAAATAAAAATACAAATGCATTTGAATCTAAGCACATGGACAAAAAAAGACAAAATAAATAAATAAATAAATAGGGGAATCCAATTAAGCAGATGCCAAGCACGTGCTTGCTGTCAGATCACCTACAAGTGTGGTGTATGGGGACGCCACCTTTTTATTTGCTTCTCTCCGTTTTTAGGCTTTTTACCTCCGCATCAATGATTCATTGCCTTATTCCTCGGTCAGTGAGATTTTTGACACATGCATCGCACGTGACTAACACAAAGGTAAAGTAACCCATTTACAAAAATGAAATAAATTACTAAATTACACTTAAAAAATTACAAAATTAAATGAATCTCTAAATAATTTTGAGTATACAATTTTACAGCAAAAATATCAACCTCTATGTTGAAATTTGACAAAAAGAAATGAATCTTTTTAAAATTTCAAAACTTTTGGAGACCTTCATGAGATTTGATAAAATAAAATAAAAAAATACAACCTAGTTATAAGATTTTAAAAATCTTATAGCCCTTTCTCGATATTTGATTTTTGAAACACTTGTACGTCTAAGGAGGATTGTCTTTTACCCAAACATAAACGACGTTTGCATGTTTTTCTTTTAACTTAAAATCAATAATCATGAGACACATATAATGGGTCGTCCTCTCCTCTTCTTAAATTCTAATCCTTCTATATATGAAGTTGGTTCTATTTGTAAAGTATATGTAACGACCTCAAAATTCATACCATTTTATATATATATATATACATCTGTGAATTCACATCCATCCCTAAGCAACGGAAACATATATCATACAACCATTCACATGTTTACTATACAATACCAGAATCTAGGATATACAGACTATAGTCGTACAAAAATGCCCTTCTATCATCATCTACTCAAAAAATATACCCAATTCTGTCAAAAACTCACCCTAAACCAAGGCGACCAAACACTCTCTCTATCCGTGAGCCTGATATGCTCGCCTATCTGGTTCACCTGAAAAATGTTAGAGTAATGGGGTGAGTCGACGCTCAGTAAGTGGAAATATACTATTACTAGTGTGTGACAACTAAGTTAAAAGTACTTTAAGATATAGCAACTGAACTGTAATGCAACAATCTGTAAAACATATCTTTCATGCATATCTATCTTTCTCAATTTAAAATATACTGTAACGTTTGTATTTTCTACTTTTCATACTGATAATATCATACTATACTCATCATATACTGTAATACTGTATACATATACATATCTGTGCTTATTCCATGGGACTCTGTACGTCATGATTTGACCCCTCATGACAGGGTTGTGCGCCTCTTAGGCAGGACTCTATCTAGTCGGCCCTCCAGATAAGTCAATATACTCTACACTACCTCAGTCCGGTCAAACTGTATCCTCTCCTAGGCGCGGGACTGGCTGCTACCTTGTCTAACCGGTCCCCTCTACCTAGCGTACTGGAGAGCTGCATTCTCTCCGAGCACGGTTAGACGGTACCCACACACTATTTGAGATGTGTGGTTGCACTCTGTCTGAATAGAGCAATGGTACTGTGCTCTGTAAACTGTATCTATCTGCAATCTTTCCACAGGGATCTGATACTATATACTTATATACATATAACTGTTTTCGTCATGTTTCCAAAATTACCATAATGCTATCTTTCTGTACTGTAATTACTGTAAACTATGTGTACTGTATCTATGGCATCTTGATGCTACCTCTATATATATATCTATATATATATATATATATATATATATATATATATATATATATATATATATATATATCTATACCACTGTCTATGTTCTCTGTCTATATACTCTGTAAGTTATGGTAATAGGAACATGGCATACTATAACTCTGTGTATACTGCTCTATAATAAGCTGTAATATAAATACTGATCTGAGTAACACTATATACATATATATGTATATATATATATATATATATATATATGTCTGTTTCATGAACTACTCATATAAAACTATATATGAATCTCTGTGAATGTAACACCCCGACCCCGAGGGGCCTGGGATATTAACTTTTTACTACTGATTTACAGCGGAAGCAAATAAACTCAATTTTTATTCAAACCAGAGCGCTAATTATTCATGTTACAATCACTTATTTCAAAAGAAGAAAATTACACAAACGTAAATATCTGAAATCATACTATATTTCTAATTAATCTTTATTTTTCTAATCCCCACCTGCATGCTTGCTAAGCCTGATTTCCGACATGTCCTTCAGAGTTATCTGAAATAAAATATGATTGGGGTGAGACGACGCTCAGTAAGTAAATAAGATTATTATTAGTGTGTGGCTAAAATGAGCTTTTAAAGAATTTCGTAAAACAATATTTAATAATATAACTTCAAGACTGCTTTTAGAATAAATATAAATTTAAAAATTTCTGCATAAAACTTTTGTCATCAATTTCAACAGTAAATTTTTATAATCATATATTATAACTGCTAAATTAAACTTTTAACTTTAAAACTGTAAAAAAACATTTAATGATCAACATACATATACTTTTCTTTATACGTTTTCCTTAGATCGTCATTTAAGCACCAGAATGATCCTTTTCACGTGAACTTATACTTTTCCTTCAAATCATCAGTAACTTGTATACGTAATTAAATATGTATAAACATATATTATAAAAACCACCCTTAGGCCTTTTTGCCATAAGTCATGTTTACCCCCATGACTGGGTTGTGCGGTCCAAAGACTGGACTTAGCTGGCTGGCCGACCAAACTAAATCAACGTACGTAAACTTTAAGTGAGATTTTCCTTATTAAGTCCTGGACTTAAACCAGGTGTGCACTCAGGAGAAATCCACTAACATAAATAACCACTCTGTAAACAGTGTGGGTGCACTCTGATCCGTATAAACTTTAAGCTGCGGTACCGAGCATCTGTAACTTTGAACTTTCGTTGCCATAAGGGGTTTGAAAATCATCTTATTATAATTTATACAATTTAAAATAATATCGTGAAAATCTCATCTTTACTCATATTTACATAAAAAATGTAACGTAGAAATAAACTCATGCCACACAATTTTTGTGTTAAAAATATATATAATTTTATTTTTGAATAGAAAGAAATGCTGAAAATTTACCCGAGGAGATTGGAACATTTCTTAACCCAAAAATAGATGCAAGTATATTAAAGATAGAACTGGTATAATTAAATATGCGTAAAAATAAACTCATAGAAATTTTGTGGAACTAAGTAACATAATTAAAATTTACGTACAAAACAAACTCGGGTATGAATTTAAAATAAAAAGAAACTAACATAATCAAAATTTACTTACCTTCTTCTTTTACCGTGTGCTACGAACACAATAATTATCTTTAAGAAATGAGATCGGAAAAAGTGGGTGATTAAGAATTTATTCAAAAATTCTCTCTCCACCACAAATTCTTTCACTCACTAATCCTTCTCTTCCTTGGAAAATTGTTGTGAAAAATGAAGGTTGAGAGCTCCCTATTTATAGGAAAATTTTGGGGAAGAATTAGAATTTATAAAAGTGTGGGGAGATGGGTGAAATTATAATTTTAAAAATTAAAGAATGGGCAAGGGATGGGCAAGGTATGGGTTGAGTGGAGGCTATTTGGGAGTGCTTGCCACCATTCCCACTAAATAAATTTTTAATTAATTACTTTCCTAATTAATTAATCCATTACCTAACTAATTATTTTATTATTTTATTATTTTTCTTAATCATTATTATCATTATTATTATCATTGTTATTAATTTTAAACTTGAGTGGAGGCCATTTGAGAGTGCTTGCCACCATTCTCACTAAATAAATTTTTAATTAATTACTTACCTTATTAATTAATCCATTACCTAACTAATTATTTTATTATTTTATTATTTTTCTTAATCATTATTATTATCATTGTTATTAATTTTAAACTATATTTAGTATTTATTTTATTTTATTTTATTTTTGAACAAGAATTAAATTTAAATTTTAAAAACTCATGTGGGCCCCACATGGTCTTGTGGGCCCCATGTAGTCTTGTGGGCCCCACACCATTTCGAGACCCAAATGGATCGTACGTAATTCCAATAACTCTTATACGATTTTATGCATCCTGCATAGTTTTGAGACTTGTGAAAACCTTCATACGGTTTCGGGACTCATGTGGGCCCCACACAGTCTTGTGGGCCCCGCATAGGATACCTATATTATTATTATTTTATCATATATTTCTTCAAATTATATCAGTTAAAACATTGTTTTATGTACTCATTTACGTATATAAACAGTGTCTTGTGGCTCCGGGACTCATGTGGACCCCACATAGTCTTGTGGGCCCCACATATGATACCTATATTATTATCATCTTATTATGTATTTCTACAAATTATGTCTGTCAAAACACTATTTTATGTATATATACTTATTTACGTATATAAACAGTATCTATCCTGTTTATCCTATGAAATTCCATTTTGACCAGGCCGACCTCCAGGGAGCGACTGAGCCGCAATGGTCTCTGAGCACTCGCTAAGACAAGGTCTTTCTTAGGCATCAAACATGGAATCAAGGATCCTACAGAAAAACACTTCTGTATTGATATTAACTTAATGACTATTTTTATTATTTTATTATTATTGTACTTTAATCATATATATATATATATATATATATTTGGGTCATCACAGTGAATATATATCTCTATCAATATATTCAGTATAGTATGATACTTTATAAAACTATACAAGTTTCTCTGTCACATGAAAATCTACTCAGGCCACACAAACATTTAAACTCACATACTGCAAATACTGTATAATAAATTGGTATAAAAATGTGTCTATGAAATCTCTGATAGTATTATGAAAATTCCTAGCATAGCATATTTCCCTTACCTTAACTTTGAAAAGCCCCTATAAAATTCTGACTCTATACCCGCAAGGTTCCTAACCCAACATCTTAAAAACGCAATCCCCCAGAACAAAATATCAGTATTTCTTAGTCTATATCATTTCTTATAACTGTCAGGAAGTCAAAAACTGAATAAAAGACCTTACCCTGAATTTGGGACGAAATTCAACTTCGTTTTCCTGACGATCTACTCCGGCAGACTTGTAGAGAATTCTGCCAGGAGCATCGTGGCAACTTCGGATCGTCGATCCGGGCACTAGTGGGGCCAAAATCGAAGAGAGAAGGGAGAGGATTCGTACAGAGAAAGAGGAGAGAGAGAGGGGCATTGGTAAATGGATAAAAATCCCGGTTTTTAAATATTTATACTGCCAGATTCATCAACAAGACACGTCACCTCGTCGACGAGTCTTTCATTAAATTCGTTGATGAGTCCCTGTATTCGTCAACGAAATTCAGGTTGCTCCATACCCCCTCTCGGTATTTTCTCGTTGACGAGGCCCTGTATTCTTCGACGAATTTTCTTATGTGCTCGTCGACGAAGCCCTGTATTCGTCGACGAAATTCCTTATGTACTCGTCGACGAAGCCTTGGAAATTCCTTGAAATTTATTATTATTATCCCCAAAATGCGATGTAGTCCACGAAGTCTACTGTCTCTTTCTGTTCCTGTTTCCATTTTCCTCTTTCTTCAATATTTAAATATCAGTATTTTCCGGGTTGTTACAGTATATTCTAATTCTTCTTAAGAAATACATATGAGAAAATATTAGGTACCAAGTAGATACCACGTTGACATCCTAGTTGGTGCCCTATAAAATAATGACCGTGTAACACATATATTGTGAACCTTCCTAAAATTTTGATATCGAATGTTTCTTTCTATATGAATTCCTTTTTTTAACCAATCAATTAATTTTCATGTAGGTATCATGTGACTAGTGATTTCATTTATTTTAAGAATACATACGAGAAAATAATTGGCACCAAGCAGATAGCATGTCAGTATCCTAGTTGGTAACAAATGTTGTAACTGGAGTCAGGAGAGCTGGAGCTGAGCTGGAAACGCGTGATGAGTTGGAAAACGCAGTGCATTTATCTCCATTTTATCTCTCCATTGTAACTTCCCATTTATGATTGATTATGTTTAAATTGTGATTAAATTGTGATTTAAATATCAGCCCTATAAATAGAGGGCTGAGGAATACAAGATATGTACAATTGAGAAGCTCAGAGAGTAAAGAGGAGAAAGAGAGGGAGAGAGACAATGAGAATTGTAGTTTTTCAGCGAAATAGTGAATACTTGGTGTGTGCTCCGTGGACGTAGGTTGATATTGACCAAACCACGTTAAATTTCTAGTGTCACATCTTTCTGGTTGCTCACGGGTTCATAACAAGTGGTATCAGATCCAAGTTGGAGCAGGAAAGCCAAATTGGAAGTGATCCCGAAATTAGAACTCTGTCCAATGGCTCGAAACTAAGTTTTGAGGCCACCATCGTATTCAGCTCGTTGAGACGAAGGGAATCGTGCAAACTGGAGCTCGAAAGGAGTTCATAAGAAGCCTCACGCGCCCTCACGCGCACTGGTGACCAATCCCTCATGCACCACACGCGATTGCACGTGTCTTCCTCACTCAGACAACCTCAACCCGACCTGGAGACACCCTTAGAACGGGTCAGCCCGAGAACCGGCTCCCGACCCAAATCCGACCGCCGTCTCAGCGCCACGTCACGGGTGCCACATTAGCTAGGGTGCCACGTCAGCAGGTGGGTCCCACCCCTACCACGCCATCAGTGGGTTCCACATTGCCACATCAGTAGGTGGACCCCACTGCCACGTCAGTAGAGTTGACCAAGGTTTGACCAGGTTTGACCAAACTTTGACTAAGCTTTTCGGAGTCGTTTTGGGTCCGTTTTTCGAGCAACTTGAACCATTTCTAGGTTTTTCGATCGTTACGAATCTAACCGTGCTATCCATTTGAGCTAATTCCATCTCTATATTAGTGAATCAAGATGTCGAATGAAAAGAGCTCAAAAATCGAAATGTTTAATGGCAACAATTTCGGTTTCTGGAAGATGCAGATAGAAGATTATTTGTTTGGGAAGGAATTGCACTTATCGTTGAAGGGTAAGCCAGCATCCATGAAAGAGGACTAGTGGGAGTTGCTTGATAGAAAAGCCCTCAGAGCCATCAGAATGATGTTGTCGAAATCTGTGGCGTTCAATACTAAGCATATATCATCCACCAAGTCTCTAATGGATGCGCTCTCTAATATGTACGAGCAGCCTTCAGTCGCAAACAAGGTATATATCATGAAAATACTATTTATGATGAGCATGTCTGCAAGTGAAAGTTTCAACAGACATTTGAATAACTTCAATGAGTTGTCTGATCAACTCGCCTTAGTCGGATAACGTTTGATAATGAGATTCAGGCCCTATTGATTCTCAGTCAGTTGCCTAAAAGTTGGAATGGTGTCGTTACTGCCATCAGTAGCTCCGCAGGAAAATCGAAGCTTGTATACGATGAAGTCGTCAATATGATTTTAACAAAGGAAATAAGAATGCAATCGAACCATGGCTTCACTTCGAGTTTAGCCTTAAGCATGGAGAGTCGAGGTAGAGGAAATAGGCATGGATAATCAAACAACAATGGCAAATCTAAGCCCATGCAGTCTAAATCCAGAAATCCCAATGGTACATAGGACACAGGTTCCTAAAACACAAAAGTTATTGAGTGTTGGAACTGTGGAAAAACTGGTCATTACAAAAACCAGGGTAGAAGTCAAAAGAAAAAATACGAGACAAGGGCAAAGACAGAAGCAAATATTGCTTTCGAAAATGATAAGATGTTGATATGCTCTTTGGAGAGCAAGCAAGAGTCTTGGGTGTAACGACCCGAAGAATAATGGTATTTAAATAATAAAAAGAAAAAAAAATGGAAATCGAAGCGTTCGTCGACGACGTTGCATTTTGGGAAGGATAATTTCGAGGAATTTTTCAGCTCCTTGTCGATGAATACAGGGGACTCGTCAACGAGGGTAGAACAGGGGACTCATCGACGAGGGTATAATAAGAGCTCGTCGACGAGGATAGGATTCATCGACGAGAAGATACTAGGAGAGAATTTTTGGAAGCTTGAAATTCGTCGATGAGGGTTGAAGTTCGTCGACGAACTTTCTGCAGGACTCGTCAACGAGGTGACGTGGCTCGTCGACGAATCCCGCAGTATAAATAGGGTTAAACGTGATTTTCACTTCATTTTTCCTGCGCCGAATCTCTCTCTCTCTCTCTCTCTCTCTCCTCACACGGTTTCTCTTCCTTCTCTCTTCGATTTCGGGCCGAATTTTTGCCGGTTTCGAGGATCTGAAGTCACCACGACGCTCCTAGGAAAGTTTTCTGCAAATCTGCTGGAGCGGATCGTCGATGGGACTGAGGTGGAAAACATCCCAAATTCAGGGTAAGGCTTTCTACTCAATATTTGGATTTTTGATAGTTGAAGAAAGCGTAGTATGCGTAAGAATACTGAACTTTAGTTTTGGGAAATTCCGTTTTCAGGGTGTTGAATGGGGAACCTTTGCGAGTGTAAGAGTGTTTGATTTATGGGGTTTTCAGGACACAGGTAAGGGGATAAATTAAGCTAGTTCTTTTAAGAAAATGTATGTATATATAGAATTTGATTTTAGGAAAGTAAATATGTCTATATATATATGATTTATATTTAAGAAAACACTGTTGAAAATGATGGTATGTTGAATATATGAAAAACCTGTTCGGCGTAGCATGAGTAGAAATTGTTATGAAATACTGTTTTCTGGAAATGTGATTATGATACAGATTTTTATAATGGAAAACCGGTGTACAGGCCGAGATTTTTATATATGTTTTCCGACGTACGGGCCGAGCTATGTGTATGATTTGTCAGCGTATGGGTTGTGCCATAGATATGATTTGCTAGCGTATGGGCTGTGCTATGTGTATGATTTGCCAGCGTATGGGCCGAGCTATGGAAATAATTTTCCAGCGTACGAGCTGTGCTATGATATGATTTGCCAACGTACGGGGCGAGCTATGATAAAATGTGAAATACTAGCGTACGGGCCGATGATTTTCATGATATACATATATATGCAAAATGATATGATTGATTTGATAATTAATGATATGAAATATCCATGTATCACAGTTTCAGTATATGTTATATGATATCAGAACTTGGTTGGCTTGGTCTAGGCTAGCACTTGCACGGTACCGTTGCTATGTGTCCATGGTCATCATGATCATGATATTTGTGTTAACGCCACTGTACAGAGTGGTGTGAGATTGGATGGTCGATGTAGTTTTTAAGAAGTGTGTGAGCGCCCCTGGTGTATGGACCAGGTCAGGCAGACTCATTAGACTTACAGACTGTACTTTTGATTTGGCAGTGGTTGGCCAACCATTGTCAGGTCCCGCCTTCGGGCCACACAACCCAGTTATGTGGGGGTAATACATGACAACAACCAGCTAACCTACCAGGAATGTTTTTGTATTATATTCTATGAGATGAAATATGATTATGAAAATACAGTATATTCTGCAATGTTATGATGATATATATGATTCCCAGATATGACATAATAGTTGTTAAATATTTTTCTATACGATATATGTATAACACATAATACTCATATTGTCACACACTAATCTTAGTTTATTTCCCTTATTGAGAGGTGTCTCACCCCAAAATTTTATAAACTTTTCAAGAGCCCCAGATAGGAGAGCGGGAAAAGCCCCGCTAATCTAGTGTTGTTTGTCTGCCCTCTTTGAAGGGTAAGTTTTAGTAGGGACAGTTGGATTTTGTTGGAAATGTCCCTAGATTTTGTTTTTGGGATGTATATACTAAAATACAGTAGATATAGTGACTTTGGTATTTATGGTAATGTGATGGATGTTTTCGTATTTATAATATTGTGATTGTATGTTTCTTGCTGCTTAGGCTTCCATTACGTGTTCTGATGTATCCCTGGTACCCACGGGTCTAGGCGAATTATGATCTGATGAGTTGAGTTTTGTGATTTTGTAATATAAAAAAATGTGGAAATTAAGCAGTTCGTCACATTGGGTCTTAGACTCCGGAGCCTCATTTTATGCCACTTGCTGTAGAGATTGCCTAGAGGAGTCTCATTTCATGCCACTTACTGCAGAGATTGCCTAGAGGAGTACACACTGGGTAATTTTGGAAAGGTGTACCTTGGCAACGATCAACCTTGCGACATAACCGAAAAGGGAGTTGTGAAGATCAATATAAACGGGTCAGTATGGAAGCTAAAGGATGTCAGATATATTCCATACCTGAGAAAAAAATTTGATCTCAATTGGTCAATTGGCAGATGAAGGTTTACACATCTTTCATTGGTGATGAGTGGAGGATTTCAAAGGGTGCATTGACAATTGCTCGAGGTAAGAAAAGTGGTACTCTTTATGTAACTCCTGATGTATGTATGTCTATTACAGTTGCTACAAGAAATGATGATAGCAACCTATGACATCAACGAATCGGACACCTGAGTGAGAAGGGACTCGGGGTGATGCACTCAAAGGGTAAGTTGAGTGATTTACAGTCGATGAAGATTGATACATGTGAGGATTGCATATTTGGGAAATAGAAGAGAGTCAGTTTCCAGACAAACATCAGTACCCCGAAGAAGGAGAGACTTGAGCTAGTCCATTCAGATGTATGAGGACCAACAACCATTTCGTCTACAGGAGGAAAGCATTACTTCATCACATTTATCGATGATCATTCACGAAAGGTATGGGTTTACTTCCTGAAGTATAAATATGATGTTTTTTATGCTTTTAAAATTTGGAAAGCGATGGTAGAAAACGAAATTAGTTTGAAAATCAAGAAGCTGAGAACAGATAACGATGATGAGTATGTTGACACTGAGTTCAAGAAATTCTGCTATGAGCATGGTATCAGAATGGAAAAAATCGTGCCAAGTACGCCTCAACACAATGGCGTAGCCGAGCGGATGAACAGAACGTTGACAGAAAAAGCCAGAAGCATGCGTATGCCGTCAGGCTTGCCAAAGATGTTTTGGGCAGAAGCAGTCAACACAGCAGCTTATTTGATTAATAGAAGTCATTCAATACCATTGGACTATAGTCTACCTAAAGAAGTTTGGAGTAACAAAGAGGTAAGACTTTCACATTTGAAAGTTTTTGGTTGTGTTGTATATGTACATGATCATGTCAGGAATAAGCTGGATTCGAAATCCCAGAAATGCACTTTCATCGAGTATGGTGGAGATGAATTTGGATATCGCATTTGGGATGATGAAAACAAAAAGGTGATCAAAAGCAGAGATGTGATTTTTGATGAAAAGATGATGTACAAGGATGGACACACAACAGAGTCTGTAGAGTCTGAAACAACCTTTGTAAATGTGGATGATGTTTTAGAAGGTGTAAGGACACGTCAGCAGAACATAGAGAATCCTCAGTAGACTACCGAGATTCCTCAGGTAGAGGAACATATGGAGCTGATTGTTGCACCATCACCTCCCACTCCAGCACCAGAGCTTAGGAGATCTTCTTGGCAGCACGTACCAATTAGGAGGTATGTGAACCATTTATGCTATATTGAAGCATGTCAGGAAGGAGATGCGAGCAAGTGGGAGCTTGCAATGAAAGACGAGATGAAGTCTCTTAACTCCAAAAAAACATGGGAACTAGCTAAGTTGCCCAATGGTAAGAAGGTTCTTCACAACAAATGGGTGATATAAGAAGGCAGAGGAACATGACAGCTCCAGGAGGTACAAGGCTTGGTTGGTAGTTAAAGGCTTCGAGCAGAAGGAACGAATTGAATACACCGACATTTATGTACCAGTTGTGAAACTGACAACCATCATATATGTTCTAAGTATTGTTGCCTCAGAGGGCTTACATCTTGAATAGTTAGACGTGAAGACAGCATTTCTTCACGATTATCTTGATGAGGAAATCTATATGCAACAGCCAGAAGATTTCTCAGAAAGAGGTAAAGAGAATCTTGTATGCAAATTGAAAAAAGAGTTTGTATGGTCTCAAACAAACTCCTAGACAGTGGTACAAGAAATTCGACAGCTGTATGCAGAGGAACAATTTTCAAAAATGCAATGCCGACCACTGCTGCTACTTCAAAAGGTATCATGCTAACTATATTATTCTACTATTACATGTTGATAATATGCTAGTCGCAGGATCAGATATAGAAGAGATCAGGAAATTGAAGCAGAAACTATCAGAGGAATTTGATATGAAAGACTTGGGTCCTACAAAGCAGATTCTTGGGATGCAGATCTCTAAAGATAAGCAATAAGGCACGTAGCAGTTATCTCAGTCAGAGTACATCAGCCGTGTTTTACAGAGGTTCAACATGAGTAGTGCCAAAGCTGTAAATACACCATTGGCAGGACATTTTCATCTCTCAAAGGATCAGTCTCCCTAGACAGATGAAGAGAAAGACTTTATGGCTAAGGTATCATATGCCTCAGCTGATTGGTACTAGACCGGATATTGGCCAAGCAGTGGGAGCTGTCAGCAGGTTATGTAAGAACCCGGAAAAATATAAAAGAGTTTCTGCAGATTTCGTCGACGAAGGCAGTAGACTTTTCGTCGACAAAATTCAGAGGGTTCGTCAACAAAGAGAAGCCGAGAGGTCTGGAAAAATGGAAATATCAGGCTTCGTCGATGAGGCGGCCGACATCCGCGATGAAATACTCGACTTTTCGTTGACGAAGGAACTTTTTGCCGACGAAAACTGGGCAGGTCAAAGGGGAATAAAAGGAAAATTTTGTTTTCTTCTTCATTAAGTTTCCTAATCTCTCTCTCTCTACTCTCTCTCTCTCTAAACTCTCTCTCTCTCTCTCTCTCTAGATTTCCTCGATGGTTGTTGATAGAATCAGAAATCCGAGGTTACCACGAGGATCGTGGAAGGATTCTCTACAACTTCTGCAGATCGGAATCTCGTTTCAAAGATTTTTGGGTTTCGGCGTTAAATTGAGGTAAGACTCAATTTTCGTTTCTGATCAAGTAGTTTTGTAGAAGAATGTCTCGTGAGTATATTCTGTATTGGGATTTGTAGGTTTTGGAACTCGATTTGCTGTTTAGGAGCCTTGGAGTTCGGGTTTTGCTTACGGGGTTGAGGTATGGGGAAACTGTGTTATGTTAGTTATTTTTGAAATCAAACTCGGTGGAACTGTGGTCCACGGTCCTGTGTGTGTTTTGATTACTTGTTTGGGGGGATCTAACGGGGAAAATATGGGTTTTTCATTATTACAGTTTTGGGAAAAAGGGGGCGACAGGCTGCATCCTTGGTTTTGATGAAAACCTATGTATATATGTGATTTATACTGCGTGAATGGGATGATCATGCCTTGACTTTGTATAAACTGTATTTGTTTGGAAAATCATGATTTAGATTACCAAATGGGTGTGGTTTGATTGGTTATATGAGCATGCATGCGTGTGTGATATGTTGAAATGCTAGTAGGAACACAGTTCCGAAATTATTCCAAAACTGAGAGTATCCGGCTCTATACTCGAGGGCGTATGAAATCGTTGGCCATAGATTGCCAAGGGTGTTCGACTCTATATCCGAGGGCGTGAGCCTTTCTGGCAGATCAGGCCGCAGGGTGTGGATCCACCATTTGAGCGCCTGTACGATGCCATGGGAGTCGAGGACTAGCCATGTGCCGGTTAGCGCCGTGCTTCTCAGGTTGGCTGCGGGCCAATGCCGGAATGCAGATCCGGCTTCGTGCCGAAGAGTGTGACGACACTAGGCTGATCATGTGTGTGTATATGATGGAACAGAGCAGATGTGATCGCTTTTTCTTGTGACCGGTGTATTGAGAGAGCTGAGCTGATGGTATCGCTAGTTCTGGTAACCAGGGTACTAATCATATGTTGTGTGTGCTTGTAGGCACTGTGTGAATTAGTACTGGATTGCACTTAACTGCGCGTATGTTTTGTCGTGATAACACTCAAATGTCACACACTGATATAACCTGTGTTCTTCCTTACTAAGAGGTGTCTCATCCCTACTGTACGTACATTTTTACAGGTCCTTCGAGTAACCGGAACTAGCGTCCTGGTGTGGGGAGCGTAGAGGCCGGCGTACTGTGTTAGTACTTGGGTAAGTGCTAGGACTGTAGATATGTTGGGTTGCCATTTTGGGTTGTTTTTGGGCACCCGGTTGTACGTTTTGTTAGAGCTATGTACTGCTCTTGTATAGACTCTGGTATGGTACTGCATATATGATATATTGATGATTTTCCGCTGCGTATATGTTTGTGTTTGAATGCTGTTTAGGGTGCCTGGGAACCCCACGGGGTTTGACCCTTATCCATTGTACCGTATCGTTTTGCACTGTGTATGATACAGGGACAGGATAGGTTACATTCTCACCTCCGGGTCCCACTTCGGGGTTTGGGGCATGACAGCTTGGTATCAGAGCTAACCAGGTTACTAGATCTTGTAGACTTGGTTAGGCTTAGTTATGAGTACATACCAGAGTATAGGATGTGGATATGGGTAGTGTTGGTTTAGGGTTGTTCGGTTGTTAGACCGAAAATTATCGACGGTATTCCGTGTTTTTCCTGAGATGACGATTCTAGTAAAAGCAGGGCAGATCATTGATGACTTTCGTGTCGGTGTGATAGGATAGACCTAGACCTAGTAGGGAGTAGTTAACACGATTAGTGTAGATCATTGTGTTAACGGTATATGTTGTAGGGATTTTAACCGATTCCTATTCTGTTTTCAGTATGGAGCCCAAAGATAATAACCTGGGAAGTAGCTCTGAGGAGACTGCGAGTGATGAGTCTCCTTCTGTGCCTCGAGGTGTGACGAGGCAGGTATTGCGGGAGATCAGGCAGAGTGTGAGGAGATGCGAGCGCTCTCCTACTGCTGTGGGGTGCACCATTAAGAGGTTCACACACATGCATCCTCCGACATTCTCGGGAGGACCTGACACAGTGATAGCAGAGGATTGGGTGGATAAGACTGAGAGGATCTTGGAGGTCCTACACTGCACGGATAGGCAGCGAGTTCTTTATGCCACCTTCCAACTATCTGAGGAGGCGAGTCAATGGTGGACTGCGGTGAATCTGTTGGAGAAGCAGAGGGGTGGTTCTGAGGAAATGACATGGAGCTGATTCAAGGAGGTGTTCTTTGATAGATACTTCCTGGCTTCCATACGTGATGCGAAGGTAGATGAGTTTTCTGCTCTGACACAGGGGAGTTTGACGATGCAAGGATATGCGGCACGGTACGTAGAGCTGTCCCGTTTTGCACCATGTATGATCTCGAATGAGTATGAGAAGGCTCGGAGGTTCGAGAAGGGTTTGAGTAAGGATATCCGCAGACTGGTGGGTATGCTTCCGATCCACGAGTTCTCAGTATTGGTGGATAAGGCCACCGTGATTGAGACTGGTATTTGAGAGGATGAGGCGGATCAAGAGTCGAGGAAGAGGACAGTACCTTCTGGTTCTCAGATAGGATCTCATCAAGGATCGTGGAAGAAGAGGAGCAAGGGTTCGGGTTACCGCCAGAATATCGAGCGTCAAGATTCTCGGGGGAGCCAGACTCATGGGCATTGTGACAAATGCCACAAATGGCACGAGGGTGAGTGCCATACATTTGGGGGTAACTGCTATAACTATGGCTAGCCGTGCCACAAGTCTCATGATTGTCAGGGGCCGAGGCGAGAAGTACCTGCTTTCAGTGGGAACCGAGGAAGTAATCAGATACCTCAGGGAACCGCTCAGACGAATACAGCTTCGGCCAGAGTATACTCTCTTACTCCAGCGGACGCTGAGAATGCATGTAACGTGGTGACAGGTACCTTATTATTGCTTTTGAATAAAGCTTCTATATTATTTGATTCGGGTGTAACTCATTCCTTTGTGTCTGTAAATTTTGTGGGACGGTGTGGGGTAGAGACCCGAGACATGAATGAGGTATTATCTGTTACTACACCATCTGGGAGTGTATCTTTATGTAGGAGGATGTGGGCAGATTGCCCTGTGGAAATTCAGGAGAACCTAATACCAGCAGATCTTGTGGTTTATGACATGTCGGGGTTTGATATCATTCTAGGGATGGATTGGTTGTTCTCTAGTTATGCTGTGATCGACTGTCGTAGGAAGGTAGTAGTTTTCAAACCTCCTAGGGAGCAGGAGTATGAGTTTGTAGGATCATGTATTCGTTCAGCGCCACAGATTCTGTTGGCATTACAAGCGAGGAGGCTACTCTTGGACGGATGTCAGGGGTACTTAGTTTGTGTGGAGGAATCGCCGTGGGATGAGTTGAGATTCGAGGATATTCGGGTAGTTAGTGAATTCCCGGATGTGTTTCCAGATGATTTACTCGATTTACCTCCAGACCGTGAGGTGGAGTTTGCTATAGAGTTATTGCCTGGCAAGGCACCGATCTCTAAAGCTCCGTATCGGATGGCTCCAGCAGAACTTAGGGAGTTGAAGGAACAGTTGCAGGAATTACTAGACAAGGGATTCATTCGACCTAATGTTTTGCCCTGGGGAGCTCCAGTACTGTTTGTGAAGAAGAAGGACGGGTCGATGTGGATGTGCATTGATTACCATGAGATTAACAAGGTAACTGTGAAGAATCGTTATCCTTTACCTCGTATAGATGATCTCTTTGACTAGTTGTAGGGCACGCGAGTCTTTTCGAAGATCGACTTGCGATCAGGGTATCATCAGGTGAAGGTTAGAGCGGAGGATGTAGCGAAAACTGCTTTCCGAACCAGATATGGACACTACGAGTTTCTGGTCATGCCCCAGGGTTTTCCATGCGTACCTAGATCGGTTCGTGGTGGTATTCATCGATGACATTCTAGTATACTCGAGGAATACAGAAGAGCATGTGGAATATCTGAGGTTAGTGTTACCGATTTTGCAGGAGGTGAAGCTGTATGCTTAGTTGAAGAAGTGTGAATTCTGGTTGAGTCAGATTGCATTCTTAGGCTATGTAGTTACTGGGGATGGTATATCAGTTGATCCTAGCAAGATTGAAGCTGTGGTCGACTGGGTAAGGCCGGAGAATGTGTAGGAGGTTCGGAGTTTTCTAGGACTGGCGGGTTACTATCGTCGATTCGTAAAGGGTTTCTCTAAACTGTCTGGACCTCTGACACGATTGACCAAGAAAGGAGTATAGTTTAACTGGACTAGTGATTGCAAGTAGTGCTTTCAGGAGTTGAAGCACCGGCTGGTTATTGCTCCAGTATTGACCATTCCTTCAAGGGATGGTGGATTTGTGATTTATAGCAACGCGTCTCTGAAAGGCTTGGGATGTGTGCTTATGCAGCAGGGTAAGTTTGTGGCGTATGCTTCTCGGCAACTGAAATAGTATGAGAAGAATTACCCTACGCATGATCTGGAGTTGGCTGCTGTTGTATATGCACTAAAGATCTGGCGACACTATTTGTACGGGGTACAGTGTGAGATCTTCACTAACCATAAGAGTCTCAGGTATTTCTTTACACAGAAGGAGTTGAATATGAGGCAGAGACGGTGGCTAGAGTTGATTAAATACTATGATTGCACAATCAGTTATCACCCGGGAAAGGCTAATATGGTGGCTGATGTATTGAGTCGGAAGTCAAGGCCTTCGGCTGTATCTACGGTTGTAACTTAGTGGCACATCAGACGGGATTTGGAGAGCACAGGTATAGAGTTGGTAGTTGGTAATCATCAGACTTATTTTGCTAGTTTGGTGGTCCAACCTACCCTATTTGAGCGTATAAAAGCCGTGCAGGCTAGTGATGCGGAGTTGACAGAAGTTATGGAAAAGGTACAGCAGGGATTGGAGACAGAGTTTAACATCTCTGAGGGAGGTGTGTTGAGGTTTGGGACTAGATTGTGTGTTCCGAACGATGATGAGATTAGAAGAACGATTCTGGAGGAGGCGCATCGTTCTATGTATACGGTACATCTTGGTAGTACAAAGATGTATCGGAATTTGCACGAGACCTTTTGGTGGTCTGGTATGAAAAGGCAGATTGCTTAGTTCGTGGAGCAGTGTCTGACATGTCAGCGAGTAAAAGCTAAACATCAGAGGCCGGCAGGGCCGTTGCAGCCTTTGCCTATTCCGGTGTGGAAATGGGGGCATATTTCCATGGACTTTGTGACTGGTTTGCCACCAGCGCTTCACGGGTAGAATGCTATATGGGTGATTGTGGATAGATTGACGAAATCTACTCATTTCATACCGATAAAGGTTAGCTATCCTTTGAGTAAGCTAGCTGATATTTACGTGCAGGAGATTTTGAGAATGCACAGGGGTACCGATGTCCATTGTGTCAGATCGAGATCCGAGGTTTACTTCTCGATTCTGGATAAGCTTGCAGGAGGCACTGGGTACGAAGCTTACTTTCAGTACAGCATTCCACCCCTAGACTAATGGACAGTCGGAGAGGACGATACAGATATTGGAAGACATGTTGCGAGCATGTGTGTTAGACTTCGGTGGTAATTGGATACAGTTTATGCCACTTGTGGAGTTCGCTTATAACAACAGCTTCCAGTCTAGTATCGGGATGGCACCGTTCGAGGCTTTGTGTGGTAGGAGGTGTCGATCTCCTTTGTGTTGGGATGAGGTTGGTGAACGTCAGGTGTTAGGACTTGAACTCGTGCAGCAGGCGTCTGAGAAGGTGAGTTTGATCCGAGAGAGGATTAGATCAGCTCAGAGTAGGCAGAAGAGTTATGCAGATGTTCATCGCCGTGAGTTAGAGTTTGAAGTGGGAGGTAAGATATTTTTGCGAATCGCTCCTATGAAAGGATTGATGAGATTCGGCAAGAAGGGCAAGTTGAGCCCGAGGTATATCAGACCATTCGAGGTACTTAAGCGAGTGGGTCCGATAGCCTACAGAGTTGCTTTACCTTCGGCACTTTCGAGGATCCACGATGTGTTTCACGTATCCATGTTGAGGAGGTACGTGATGGATTCTTCACATGTTATCAGCTACGATGAGTTGGATATAGAGGATACTTTAGCATATGAGGAGATACCTATTCAGGTTCTGGACCATAAAGTTCAGAAGCTTCGTACCAGAGAGATACCGTTAGTGAAGGTATTGTGGCGAAACCACGAGGTTGAGGAAGCTTCTTGGGAACTGAAAAACAGAAATATGCCGGAAGTATCCACAGTTGTTTTGAGCACTTGTACATGATCCTACTATGGGTTGGGATAGGTGGTTAGTCGTCGGGAGTGTGTGTGTATTGAGAACTCTTGAGACTGTTGTATATGTAACCACGGTATTCCTCCACCATATGTGAGGGTATGTATGTGTATGTGTATGACGAGGCCACGTATAAATGGTCGCCGTATTCTCTAGAGTATGTATGTATGGTGTTGGGGCTAAGTTGTAGTGGTCGCTAGTTTTCTCTAAGAGTGATAGATATGTGACAGGTCAGTATTGATAGTATATATGACTTTATGAATGAGAGATGGAAAATTTCAAGGACAAAATTTTTATAAGGAGGGGAGATTTTAAGAACCCGAAAAAATATAAAAGAGTTTCTGCAGATTTCTTCGACGAAGCTAGATTTCGTCGACGAAGGCAGTAGAATTTTCGTTGACGAAATTCAGAGGGTTCGTCGACGAAGAGAAGCTAAGAGGTCTGGAAAAATGGAAATATCAGACTTCGTCGACGAGGCGGCCAACATCCGCGACGAAATACTTGACTTTTCATTGACGAAGGAACTTTTCGTCGACGAAAACTGGGTGGGTCAAAGGGGAATAAAAGGAAAAATTTGTTTTCTTCTTCATTAAGTTTCCTAATCTCTCTCTCTTTACTCTCTCTCTCTCTCTAATCTCTCTCTCTCTCTCTCTCTCTCTCTAGATTTCCTTGCTGGTTGTTGATAGAATCGGAAATTTGAGGTTACCACAAGGATCGTGGAAGGATTCTCTACAACTTCTGTGGATCGGAATCTCATTTCAAAGATTTTCGAGTTTCGGCATAAAATAGAGGTAAGGCTCGGTTTTCATTTCTGATCTAGTAGTTTTGTAGAAAAATGTCTCGTGAGTATATTCTGTATTGGGATTTGTAGGTTTTGGAACTCGGTTTGCTGTTTAGGAGCCTTGGAGTTCGGGTTTTGCTTACGGGGTTAAGGTAAGGGGAAACTGTGTTATGTTAGTTATTTTTGAAATCGAACTCAGTGGAACTGTGGTCCACGGTCCTGTGTGTGTTTTGATTACTTGTTTGGGGGGATCTAACGGGGAAAATATGGGTTTTTCATTATTACAGTTTTGGGAAAAAGGGGGCGACGGGCTGCATCCTTGGTTTTGATGAAAACCTATGTATATATGTGATTTATACTGCGTGAATGGGATGGCCATGCCTTGACTTTGTATAAACTGTATTTGTTTGGAAAATCATGATTTAGATTACCAAATGGGTGTGGTTTGATTGGTTATATGAGCATGCATGTGTGTGTGATATGTTGAAATGCTAGTAGGAATACGGTTCCGAAATTGTTCCAGGTACTAAGAGTGTCCTGCTCTATATCCGAGGGCGTATGAAATCACTGGCCATAGATTGCCAAGAGTGTCCGGCTCTATATCCGAGGGCATGAGCCTTTCCGGCAGATCAGGCCGCAGGGTGTGGATCCACCATTTGAGCGTCAGTACAATGTCATGGGAGTCGAGGACTAGCCATGTGCCGGTTAGCGCCGTGCTTCGCGGGTTGGCTGCGGACCAATGCCGGAATGCAGATCCGGCTTCGTGCCGAAGAGTGTGATGGCACTAGGCTGATCATGTGTGTGTATATGATGGAATTGAGCAGATGTGATCGCTTGTTCTTGTGACCGGTGTATTGAGAGAGTTGAGCTGATGGTATCGCTAGTTCTGGTTAACGGGTTACTAATCATATGTTGTGTGTGCTTGTAGGCACTGTGTGAATTAGTACTGGATTGCATTTAACTGCGTGTATGTTTTGTTGTGATAACACTCAAATGCCACACACTGATATAACCTATGTTCTTCCTTATTGAGAGGTGTCTCACCCTTACTGTACGTACATTTTTACAGGTCCTTTGAGTAACCGGAACTAGCGTCCTGGTGTGGGGAGTGTAGAGGTCAGTGTATTGTGTTAGCACTTGGGTAAGTGCTAGGACTGTAGATATGTTGGGTTGCCATTTTGGGTTGTTTTTGGGCACCCGGTTGTACGTTTTGTTAGAGCTATGTACTGCTCTTGTATAGACTCTGATATGGTACTGCATATGTGATATATTGATGATTTTCCGCTGCGTATATGTTTGTGTTTGGATGCTGTTTAGGGTGCCTGGGAACCCCACGGGGTCGGACCCTCATCCATTGTATTGTATCGTTTTGCATCGTGTATGATACAGGGACAGAATAGGTTACATTCTCTCCTCCGAGTCCCACTTCGGGGTTCGGGGCGTGACAGGTTATGTCAAATCTAGGGAAGACACACTGGGAAGCAATGAAGTGGATTTTAAGATATCTTCATGACACTATTGATAAGTGCCTATGTTTCAGCAAAAGTGATCTGAAAATTCGAGGATTTGTAGATGCTGATTTTGCAGGTGAGATTGATTATCGCAGAAGCACCACTAGGTACATATTCACTGCTGGCTCAATAGCTGTTAGTTGGATGTCACAGATACAGAAGATTGTTGTTTTATCCACGACAGAAGCTGAATATATAGCAGTGACAGAAGCTAGTAAAGAGATGATTTGACTTCAGGATTTGTTAACAGAACTTGGATTAAAGTAGGAAAGAAATATTTTGTATAGTGACAGTTAGAGTGCGATACATCTAGCAAAGAACTCAGCATTTCATTCCATAACTAAGCATATTGGATTGCGTTACCACTTCATCAAATCTCTAATAGAAGATAGTGTGTTGATACTTGAAAAAATCCAAGATAGCAGAAATCTGGCAGATATGTTAACTAAGGTGGTGACTATAGAGAAACTGAAATTGTGTTCAACTTCAGTTAGTTTTCATGCCTGAAGACATATTTTGAACACATCATTTATTCATGATACTGATTGAGAAGGCGTCCCTGTCTCCAAGTGGGAGATTATTGTAGCTGGAGCCAGGAGATAGCCAGGAGAGCTGGAGCTGAGTTGGAAACGCGTGATGAGTTGGAAAACGCGGTGCATTTATCTCCATTTTATCTCTCCATTGTAACTTCCCATTTATAATTGATTATGTTTAAATTGTGATTTAAATATCAACCCTATAAATAGAGGGCTAAGGAATACAAGATATGTACAAGTGAGAAGCTCAAAGAGCAAAGAGGAGAAAGAGGAGAAAGAGAGGGAGAGAGAGAGTGAGAATTGTAATTTTCCGGCGAAATAGTGAATACTTGGTGTGTGCTTCGTGGATGTAGGTCGATATTGACCGAGCCACGTTAAATTTCTGGTGTTACATCTTTCTAGTTGCTCACGGGTTCCTAACAGCAAATAAATTGATAAGTGTGTGACACATATATTTTAGACCTCTCTTCCTAAAATTCTTATATCCAATATTTCTTCTTACATATGAAATGGGTTCCCTTTTATGAGATTTATTTTTTTAACCAATCAATTAATTTTCATATAGGTATCATGTGACTAATGATTTTATTTGTTTTAAGATATACATACGAGATAATATTGAGTACCAACAGATATCAGATCAATATTCTAGTTGATACCCAATAACTCAATAGTTGTATAACACATATATTGTGAATTTATTTTCTTCTTAAAAATCCGATACCCAATACTTTTGGCTATATATGAAGTTGGCTTTCTTTCGTGGAATTTCATTTTTAACCAGTTAAGTAATTTTCATATAGGTGTCATGTGATTAATGATTTTATTTATTTTAAGAGAATGTAACGATCCCAAAAATAAGTTATGTAAGATTAATGGAATAATAATAATAATAATAATAATATTATATATATATATATATATATATATATATATATATAATGTGGATGCTTAAAGGAACATCTAGATTCAATTGAATTGAATTTCAATTGAACCCCCCCAGATGCAACTCTCTCTCTCTCTACTTTCTCTCTCCCCAATCCCTCTCCCTATCTCCTTGATTTCCTCGACCAAAAGTGTGTCGATCGAAGAGCGGAAAATACCTTTGGGTTCCAAATTCGACCACCGACATTTTAACCAGAGTGAATTTGTCATTTGAGCGTCGTAGACACCACTCTTGGGATAAAATAAAGAGAAAAAATTATGTTAGTTATTTTAGAAATTCACCCTATTAAATCATGGTATATAATTACTGAAATATTGGATATGGATTTCTGAGTAATTTTATGGGTATGAAAATTATGATTTATTTATTAAAATTATAGTATTGGATTAAATTAAATTTTTGAAAATATTTTGGAATTAAGTTAAACTACAGGGATTGGATTAAATTAGATTTTTAGGAATACTTTGGAATTAAAGGAATACTCTAGGGATTGGATTAAATTTGTGTGTCATTACTTCCGTTAATGTAGGTTTTGATGAACCACGTAAATTTTTGTGTTGATTTTGTTCTGATTGTGTGTGTTATTTACATTCACTTGTTGTTGTTTATTCTGTTGTACATCTTCATTATACGATCCATTTCACAACATTTTAGTTGACAAGTTGTAAATTGACTAAATTCTACACTAAAGAATCATCCTTCTAATGTCTTTTTTTTTTTTTTCCATGTGCTTTTTCCATTGATTCGGTTAATAATTGTAACCCTGTGTTTGTAGAGGTCTTGAATATGAATTTGTATTAAATTTAAATAAGATATCATAGAAAATTGTATTGAAATTTATCCAAATCCGTCGAAATACAAATTTAAGGTCTGAAATCTATATTTCTAAACGCAACGTAAATGTTTTTTTTTTTTTTTTAAATTTAAATGAATCTCATCTTATAGCAATTTTTTTTGGGGTCTTGACTAAATAGTAAAAGTAAATGGTAATTTCAATATATATATATATATATATCCAAGCAAAGACTTTTGGAAGTCCCCACTTCCTTGAGTTGGACCAGAGTGTGACAGAGACACAAATGGGGAGGGGAGGCTGAAACATGTGATGGTAACACAAGACAGCCAAATGTAGAAGGCCAAGAGTTACTTTATTGCCATGACTTCTCACCATGTATTTAATGAGTTAGGGTTCAATTCAATTCATCAAATATTTTTATGAAAAAACAAATATTAATAGTGTATTAATAAGAACATTTTCATATAGATGTCATTATTTGTTCATTTAGCTAATCGTAGATATTATTACGTAAAAACGCAATGAAACTAGCAAACGAAAGAAAATGAGAAAAAAACATTATCATGGGATTTGACTTCCCTTGAAAGTCTTGTTTTAATAAGAAAGTTATTTTTTACAATGACTAAACAAACCTTAATAATCCGTTGTAGACCCAAAAATTTCCTCGTGAGGATAAAAAAATTATCACAAGAAAAATTTCGATGTGAAATCTCATGAATTATGAAAATTTATTTAGCATAAAAAAATTAATTGTTTCTAATTTATATATCGTTTTTTATCGATTGGAGATCTACACTAAATCTAAGTTATACAATGGAAGATTTCTTATCTTTTGTCCGACACCTTTTTACATATCTCTCGAGATTTAAATCTAAAACTTATGATATATCAAATATCCCAAACTTTATCGGTAAAATAAATCTAAAAAAAATATATTTCAAGTAACTTGTAATAAAAAATTTCTTGGAATGATTTTGTTGGGATGTTTTTTTGAAAATCCAATGCATGCGAGGTTGATAAGGCTAGGAAAGGATTAGTGGTTGTCCATTGTTCGGGAATTCAGAATTCCAGCGGAAAGCGACAATTCTCCCCACCCCTGATTTCGCCTCTTTCTATGGTTTTCCAGGAAAAGGTTTTCCCTTGATTTCGGTTTCCATCTCTCGCCACGTTGCGTAGCTTTCCATGCAAACTCCCACTCGCACCTCAAGAAAGTGCACTTCTTTTAAACAGCACTCTCATAAAATCTATAAATAGTAATGTTTAAATTTTATCATGAAAATATTTATTTTAAAACTATTTTTGATGTTTGAAATAACATTATTTTTTTATAAACTATATATTATGTTCTTAATATTTTATAAACAACAATATTATATTAATATTAATGTAATATATGGTTTTTATATATTTTTTTTTAAAAAGAGAGGAAATTTTTAGAAACAAAAAGTAAAAGAATGTTTAAGAAGAAAAGAGAAGGTGAAATGTTCGGGTAATTTAAAAAATAAAATAAAAATCTAAAAGGCTAGTTATTAGTCATGAGTATAAGCACTTTTGGTCAAAAACACAATTGATATTTATTGGATTGATAAATTAAAAGCGGGTATTGTAAAAATCAACGAGCTCTGTTGTGATCAATTGATACCGATGACGTGTGTATCGAACAAGATTATTCGTCACTATTGTGTATACTGTGCAAATAATTAAAATTAAAATCAAATAGTTGTCATAATTTTGGTTGCTTTTACCATTTGTTAATTTCGAGATCTTGACTTTTGAAGAGAAATCATGTGCTTAACATTAATTATTATTAATTTATATATTTTAATAATAAATTTTTTTATTAGTAAAATTTATCACATGGACGATGCGTGTAATAATATTAGATAAATATGTTTTAGTTATTTAATTTCTAAGTAATTTCATTTTATAAGGAAAATATACTCACCAAATGTAGAAACTAAAATTTATTTATAGAAAATTTATAGTACAACTTTTATGATATTCTTTTAAAAATTTTTACAATTTTTTGTAATTTTATTTTTAAAAAATTGATAATAAAGTTTCTAAATCAAACCATCAGTATTTCTCGAGGTTAATACAATACACATACATATACCTATGCCGACAAAACATTCTAGGTAGATACACTCACGGAACCAACGGTACCTGTGGATGATGAACATTTACTCAGTGAGCCAACGGGGACCGTGGATGGTGAGAGTTTTCTGTGAGCCAATGAAGATTGTGGATGGTAATGGAAATGTATCTCGGGGGTTGAGTTGGCTGAACGTCCAACTGATACACAGAAGTCGTAATTGCATCCGGACTTTACCCTGATCAGCGAGACTTGGGGGTGCAAGACGCTGATCCATAGGTTTGATGCTGCACCAGGGGGTCCGAATGGCTCGTTGGTGGTTGGAGTTCCTATGTAATAAAAAAAAAAAAAATCATTCTCATCTTATTAATAGATAATCTGGAGTTTTATGTAATGACTTTTTTATTCTCAAATATAAAAGTTCCTAGTTCCCTGCCCAGTTTGGATCAAGGATATTTGTTTAAGGAAAAGAAAAGAAAATAACAAGGAAGTTCATTTTCCACTTTATTTTCTCTTTATATCAAATCCCATTAAAAATGAAAAAGTGTTCTAATATGATTAAAAATTAAGAAAAATCAAATCTTAAGGATGTGTAAAATTAAAATCTTGTTTGTTAATTTGTTGTATCTTTTATTTTCTTTCTCACTTTCTTTGATAACCAAACATAAAAAAATAAAATCTTTTCTATTTTCTTTTCCTTTCCTAAATTTTCCAAGTTTTAAATAGGCTGTAAGGGATTGTTTGGAGCAAGAATTTTTGTGGGGGAAAGGAAAGAAAAAGAATTTAAGAAGAAAATTCATTTTCCATTGTGTATTTCCTCTTTATATCAAATACTACTAAAAATAAATATTTATTTTCTTATGATTAATAATTAATAAAAATTAAATGCTAATGGTACTGTATAAAAATCAAAATTTTGTTCATTCATTTAATATATTTTTTATTTATTTTTTTCACTTTTCTTCATAATCAAACATGTAAAATTGAATTCTTTTGTGTTTTCCTTCATTTCTTAATGTACATTTAAAAAAATAGATTCAAATTATCTTAAATACACAATCACTTTTACTGATATATTATATTCGAAAAAGAAAAGTTATTATTATCTTCCTTTCAAAATAGGCTAGAGAAATTAATTGAGGCAGATCATTTTGCGGATCTAGTGGTGCGAATGAGTTAAACTGCTCATGAGCTATTTGGTATTTGGTTCGATAATGACTCGCTCGAACTCATTTATTAAGTTAAATGAGATGACCTCGAGTTTAGGTTTCAAACTCGTCCACTAAATAAGTCGACCTCAAGTTAAGTCATACTTTACTTATTTGGCTCATGGGTTGGATCGTTTACTACCTTGATGAGTTAGCTCGCAAGCCGACTCATTTACATGACCTATTACGTACTAGCTCGTAAACTAACTAGATATTATACTCATTAAATATCTAATTTTTAAACTTAAAAAAATATTTTTACTCAAATTATCTTCATTTATTATCAATCATATTTAACTAGTTTAGCGGCTCAACTCGTTTATAAATTTGAAATGAACTTCAATTGAGTTGATTTGGGCTTGAAAGATTTCAAGTTACATTTGAACTTAGCTCGTTTATTAATGCGGAATCAGATTTAGTGGAGTCAAACTCTCTTTCAGGTAATTGAGTCGAGTTCGAGTTACACATATGCTAATGAGATAAACTTGATCATCGCATTTTAAGCTCTCTTTCAAGCAATTGAAACTAACTTGAATTATATATATGTTAAACAATCGGTTCGATTTGCTAAATTAGACTTGAAATGGAATCAAATCTCTACATTTCTACGTTTGGTTTGCGGAACTAAGAATGAAATCATATTTAGGTTGGAATATGATTCTTGCAAATGGGGGAATCATGATTCCAATTTAGATAGGTTGAAATTAATTTTCATTCCATGAAATCAGACTCATTTAATAATTAAAAATTCTAAAAACAACAAAAATGGATAATAATACTAATTATTATTACTATTATAATAAAAATGATAACAAGTAATGTTAATTGCAATAACAATAAATAATATTTATTATTATAAAATGATAATAACAACAATAAAAATATTAATAATAAAAAAACAAAATAATAATAATAATAATAATTATAAAAATAATAGCAACTAATATTATTACAAAAAAAAAATATTATTGTAAAATAATAGTAATAACAACTAGAGCAATAATAACAGAAAAAGGCAAAGATAGTAATTATTAATATTTTAAGGATACTAATTATAATGACCTGCTTATTTTAATATATAATAAAACATAATAAATAAAATAGTCAATCCGAACCCGTGGGTTGCGGAGACACTTATCATACACAACGGAACTTAGACAACAGTAAATGTAAATCACATTCATCAACCATAAATTACATAATACTAGAGTCTACTATATTCTCAAAGATACTATAGTTATATACAATCTCCAAAACATCAAAATAAACCTAAGATCTTATAGTAAAAATCTCCTAATCCTAGATCAGAATTTACCCTTCTAGCAAGGAAGTTCAACTCACTCAGCGGGGGCCCTAACCACCGGTCTCTCTAGGTTTCCTAAAATAATTTAAACTTAGGGTGAGACACCTCTCAGTAAGGGTAGATAAATTAAAACCAGCTGTGTGACAATATGAATATTTAATATTGTAATACATATACTGTACATTTCACATACCATAAAACATAAATCGCAATATGATTAGATAAACATATAATTTCATACTTCCAAGTAATCATACTAATCATGTATTATCTGATATAATCTATAATATTAAAAACTACCCAGGATGTATAGCTAGCTGATGTCATGTATTACCTCCCATGACGGGTTGTGCAGCCCGAAAGCAGGACCCGACATTGGCCGACCGACCACTATCGAGTCAAAAATGTCTGTAAGTACGATGAGCTCGCCACACCCTGGTATAGACTGCCAGGTGGACGTCTATAATTCTACACTGAAAGCCATATCGACTATCCATCTCCCACCACCTCATGGGGTGGTTAGCACCAATCTGATCTATAAGTTACGGTACCGTACTCCTGGAACTGAACTAAACTATCATTCGAGTTTTGATAACATATGGTACATAAACATATACTATTTATCGTAAATCAAATAATAGCATTTTCTGAATTCTACATTATCATAATAATTACGGTCTCGCGCCAAAAACATGAATAAATGCGGCCTTGCGCCGAATAACATGAATAATTGCGGCCTTACGTCGACCATCAATTACGGCCTTACGCTGAACATATCATATATTCTGAAATCATAATTTACTGTGTTTATCATGTTATTCTTGAAAATATTTGTAAACATACTTTACTTTGTAAATCTAACTTAACATGGTATACTATATATATATATATATATAAAACAATATTCACGCTACACGAATTGAATGAAACCATATATTTCATTCTGAAATCATATTTCCTGTCCAATTGCAGTATTTCCCCAAATTTACATTTTCTCAATTACTCTCATATATAATCACATGCTTTATGAAAATTATTCTACTATTAAATAATATAGTAATTTCAATAAAAAATAACTGTTTTAATTTATCCTTTTACTTGACAACTGAAAAGTCTCTCTATAATACTGGTCTCACACCCGTAGGAAACCCTGTGCAGTACCCTGAAAATGATAACTCCAGAACTAAACGTTAGTATTTACTTGAGTACATCATTTCCTTCAACTGTGAAAAGATCAAATTTCGAATAAAAAACCTTAACTTGATTCAGGGATGAATTCCAACATAGTTCCACCGACGATCCGCTCCGACAGATATGCAGAGAACTTCTCCAAGAGCATCGGGGTGACTTCAGATTGTCAAATCGGCGGAAATTCGGCCTAAAATAAAAAAGAGAAGGGGGATAAACTGAAGGAGGAAGAGAGGGAATGGTTTTGCGCCGAAAATTCAGCTTAAAAATGAAGTTTGGGCTATTTATACATTGACCTTCGTCGAGGAGCCGCGTCATCTCATCGACGAGGTCAAGAAGACTACTCATCGACGAACTATCCCTCTCGTCGACGAAATTCAGAGTCGCCCACATATTCCTTCGGTATTTTTTCGTCGACGAAACATACCCTCGTCGACGAATTCCCTATATTCGTCGACAAGTCTTTGATTAAATTTCTCAGTTATTACTCTCAAAGTGTAATGTTGTTGACGAAATTTGCTACCTCCTTCTGTTTCTGTTTCCATTTCCCTAGTCCAACCAGTTCAACCTATGCTCTCTTTTCAAGATTCTCAGATCAGTCCTCATGTTCAAACTCTTCGGATCATTATATTAATTATTATAGAAAATAAAAAAATATTACTAAAAACAGCAAACAATAATAATTACACTAATAATAATCACTATTATGAATATAAAAAAAAATAATAATCAATCAAAAACAAAAATAAAGGATAATACTAACAGTTGAAGTTTAAAAACAATAACATATAATAATAATTACAATAACAATAATAAATAATATTTACAATAACAATAATAAATAATATTTATCATGATTAAAACAATAATAGTGACAAGAACATTATAAATAATAAAAAAGGCGATACTAGTTATTATTAAAAAAATAAAAATATTAATAAAAACAATATAAAATTATAATTACACTATTAGAAAATAATAAAATGATGATAATCAAACAAAAAAAAACAACAATAATAATACTTATTGTTATTATTATTATTATTACAAAAACAATAAAATTAATAATAATTACAAAAAATAATAGGAAATTAATATAATATTTATTACTATAAAATAAGAATAACAATGTGGAAAATAATAATAAAAAGTATAAAAATAATAATTATTACTATTTTAAGGACAATAGTTAAAATAATAAAAAATAATAACTGCTGATTATAATTACAATGGCAATAATAATTATTGCTATAAAATAATAATAACAAAAAGAGTAATAATAATTACTAATTAAGGATAATGAGGAGTATAAAAATAAAATATAATAATGACAACAATAAAAAATAATATTAAACTAATAAAATCACTATTATAAAATACAAATAACAATGCAAAATTAAATAATTTTGTATTAGGGATTTTCAATAAGAAAATGACTTATTTTTCATTTCATTATAAAAGTCATTGAAAAATACAAAATGTTGCAAAGAAATTGAAATTGAATTCTCATGGTCATTCCACACTACTCACCAAACACAACAATTACATTTTAAAAATATTTCCATCTTACCTTATTCAATTTCTTCATTGATTCATTTCATACTTCAATTTCATTCGACAAACCAAATTAGGGGGTTAAAACAATCACAAGAGGAAATTGGCAAGGAAGGGATGTGAAAATAAGTACTAAGGTGACTGCAAAGACAAAATATAAAAACGATTAAAAAGAATTTAACAGAAAACAAAATTGAATTGCATGCTCTTAAACGCTATTCAATTTGCTGTTTGGGAGCATAGAATTTTGACCATGGATTTAGATTTTGTAAGATTTGAATAGCATGTAATGTAAAATAGTATCTAACTTCTTATAAATCCAAACAAATTTAAATATAAGTTTTGAAATCTAAGGCAGTGTTATGCATTTCAAGTTTTGAATTTGAATTTGTGTGGATCTAGACATAACTACAAAGTACAAATTTGTGTTATATTTTATTAGAATCTAAGGCTCTAATTTCATGCCTCTAAAACCTATAAAGGATATCATGCAGTTTCTCAGAAAATCGTTGGCGGTTATTGCACAGCCCATTGACGGTTTCAGACAAAAACATTTTAAAAAGGAAACCATTGATGGTTTCACCATATATTATATTTTATTTATTTATTTATGATGGTTGAAAATTTGGGCTGAAGTTGGTAGATATTTTTAGTACAATTTTCTATTAAAAATATGATTATTCTTTTTATATTGTTGATATTTATGTGCGAAGAGTATAATATTAATAATTTAATTAAAATGTCTATTAATCATGACTCTCATATTGAGAAAAAACATTAATACAATATATATATATATATATATATATATATCATTTTTTCATGTAAATTTTCTAAATTGAGACAAATAGAAATATTTCCATAAAACAAAAATTCTATTTTCAAAAATAAAATTCTTAAAAATGTCATTGTGTGAATCTATTGTTTTATAAATCTTAGTTTGTAGGGATTGGGCCGATTGGGCTCTATTTCAACTGTTCGAGTCAACCCATTTGTACTGGGCTCCGCCAGGTAACTAAAGTTTAAGCCCATAGGGCCCAATAATTCGGAACTCAGCTCAGCTCAGCCCAGCCCACCCAACACGAAAACCGCATGATCGGCCGACTCCCAACAAAACAACGACGAAAAGTCCATTTTGCCCCCTGCTCAAATAAAAAATGAAAAAATAAAATAAAATGCTCTTGCGATAAATATCCTCATCCCCATTTTCCATCACGTTCTTCTCCATCTGGTGGCGACAGGGAGAGAAGAATCAGGGGAATTCATACTTCGTTTCTCTCAGACTACGATAGCCGTACCGGAACCCTAATCACATCCAATCTACATCCAATTTCAATGTCGGACGCATACTGTTCCGATTGTAAGCGGAGCACTGAGGTAGTATTCGATCACTCGGCCGGCGACACCGTCTGCTCCGAGTGCGGTCTCGTCCTCGAGTCGCACTCCATCGACGAGACCTCCGAGTGGCGAACCTTCGCCAACGAGTCAGGCGACAACGACCCCGTCCGTGTCGGCGGCCCTACCAATCCTCTTCTCACCGACGGCGGCCTCTCCACCGTTATTTCCAAGCCTAACGGTGTAACCGGCGACTTCTTGTCGTCGTCGCTGGGGCGGTGGCAGAATCGGGGTTCGAATCCAGATCGGTCGCTAATTCTTGCGTTCAAGACCATAGCTACCATGTCTGACAGGTAGATTGGAAGATTTCCTGTTAATTCTTTGGTTAGGGATCTGTTTGGTTGCTGAGAAAATGCGGGAAAGTGAAAAAAAAAAAGCCTCGAATTTTATTTTACCTCGTTTGGCATGTATAAGAACTCGGAAACATATTAGTTAACAGAGCGTGATGCAACAAGTTTTGTTCCGTGAGTAAGCGACAACTCTTACAATAAACAGAAGGAAGAAATAAATAACCAGGAGCTTTTTTTCTTAGGAACTGCGCTTGGCTACCGGAGCTGAATTTTGGGTCTTAAGAGTTTTGGTCGCTTTGCTACGTTCCTTGTCATGAGTTGGGATTATTACGGTGGTTTTTTAATGCAATAAACGCATCGCCGTTGATGTGAATTTAAATTTGAATATTTGTCTGTTTAATTCTTGCATTTTGGAATTAAAAATGTCCAGATGGGGTGTAGCTTGGGAAGCCAGAGATTAGTTTGAGTTTAGCTATCTAAACATGCAGTCAGATTCTGTTGCTGTGGAGTTCGTTTATGATATGCCAACGTTTTTTTATTTTTTTTTCTTTGACGGTGATATGCTTAGAGTTTCTAGATGTGAACAGCGAGCGTGTTTAATGCAAGCTTCACACCCTTCTGTTTTCCCCCTGTAGATCCCAAATTAAAAACATACCCCATGTATGGGAGCCCAGATTTGGGACATTGTATTTGGATTTGCATGAAGTATTTTGATATAATGTTTGCATATGAAGTGCTAGCATGGTTTAAATTGTTCTTAGTTGCTGTACTAGTTGGGAATCTTTCTTAGTAAATGATTGCCTAGTAGCTTGGAATGTCTTCCTTATGAATGTGATCAAACCGAAGAAAAGGACAAGCTTGGTTTGGAATTTTAAAAATGGTAGTGGGCTTGGTTTAATGCTATATAGAATTGATTGAACCTGGGTGCAATTAAATGCATATTTAAACAATTATTTACTTAAATCCATTGTTTTTACAATCATCCGATTTGATTCAATTCCTTAGCCTATTGTTATGAATCCGAGAATTGACCATGAATCTTACTCTAGGTTTACTGCTTCTCATTTTATCAACAATCAAATCTGAACCAGATCCAACAAATACAGTTTGCCCCTGCAAAACACAACTATTTAAAAAATCTAAAAAGTTCACCATTTTTAATACAAATGACTTCATACTTTTTTGGAAGGCATCTAGAATCAAAATAAACAAAATCCTTCTACTTTTATTTCTCATTTGAATTGTTTTAAAATCTTTTAGGTTCCCTGAACTTCTTTTAAAGAGTTCTACAGTCCCGTAAAATCTCCATTTGTCTGCTGAAGAATAATTTAATGGAAACTAGAAATGTTTAGACATGGAGACTTTTTAACCTTCTGAAATTTCAAGGCTGAGGTACTTTTCCTTTTTCAACTTCCTACCAAATAGCATACATTTATTCATGCATTGATGTGTATAAATGCCTATTATGGCATATGATCATTCACTTTTCATCAATATATTTTGCTATTAGCTCCCCCCTTTTCTTTAAATTTTTGGATATATGCGTAAATCATAGAACAATTTTTTAGAATTTGTGCTGACTATTATTCAATTCTCAATTCATAATTGTTAAAAAAAAAATAAAGATATGAATTCAAAATTCAAGTCCAATTTTGTAACTATGCTTATATTGCTTGTAGGTTTATGACTGAGGAGTTATTTTCTATATTGTTTAGGCTTCTTGATGATTTTAACAAGAAATGTGCAAAGGAAGTTAATTATTAATTAATTATTTTTGCATTGCTCAACTTGCTTTTATTCCAAGTATCATTTTCCCTTGTAATTTCAAAGTGGGTAAACTTCCAGCCAATGATAACTTATTTTTTAACTAGTACCTTGTTATCTAGTGAAGTGTTGATATTAAAACCTTTTAATTGATTAAACAGAAATGTGCAAAGGAATTTAATTATCCATCCATCAACTTCTTTTGAAACCCTCAAGCATTGTGGCTGGATCTCTTGGCTTGGACTGGGGAATTTCTTCAAGTTTTAGTTTGTACTTGTTTGGTCTTCAACCCAAGCCAATGTACATGAGTTGCATCTGGCCCTGCCTAGGTTCATAGTGCTTGTGACAATCACATGCATAGAATGAGATGTATTTTATAATTTATCAGTTTAAAAAATAAAAAAAATTAAAAAAAAAACTTATATTTTGAGTGGTCATGATGTCTATAATCTTTTGAAGTGTTCCAAGTTTGTTGATGTTGTGATTCTGTTTGTCAGTGCTGCTGGGTTCATAATTTAAATTAGTCTAAAATGCTAGATTTTTTCACTTCTTTTTCATTCATGAAGTAAATAATGATTGAGATTTTTAATCTGACTTATTATCAGTTCTCTTTGGGTTATCCAAAATGTGAACTTGCGTTGTAATTTAGAATCCATGATCAAGGTAGGCACTAAGTATGGCTCTTAAATGTTTGTCAAATATTTCAATGATATCTCTTATTTCAGTGGATGATTAAAATTGTCATTTTTTCTTTATAAAATTCATAGATGTGTAGATTTCGTATATTTTTATTATAGTAAATGTTATCTTGGTGTATTGCACATTTCCTTGGTGTGGAACAAGTGAAGCTGATGCATTTTTGTTTGTTTGTTTGTTTGCCTTTTTTCCCCAAATCTCAGGTTGGGCCTTGTAGCTACCATAAAGGTATGCAGTTTACTTGCCATGATTCTGTTTGGTTATGTGATAATTGATGCCTAATATATTTGCACTTGTCTAAATAATAGAGGGTTGTTTGGCTTGGATTAGTCTAAATGCTCTAAATGCCCTCCTAGAATGACCTTTCTAGGTATCTTCTGCTTGGCAATAGGATTATTATCTCATGTAAATAGTTTCGTTTGGTTCACGTAGGATTCTTAAGAACAATATTTTAAAAGGCGGAGGCATAAAGCGAGACGTTCTAACCCTTAAGAGATGAGGCGTAAGCCTTGAGGCGTTGAGACATAAACCTTTTGAGAATTTTTTTTTTGATAAAAATATGAAAAAGAAAAAATTACTTACATTTAAAATGCAAAGAAAAAAAATTAAGAAGATCATAAGTAAAAAGGTACAAAAAAAAAAAGCTAATATAATTTGTAAATTAGTTTTTGTCCATTCAAAAACTGCTAACTTGAATTCATTATGTGTATCATAACAAGAGATATCTATAACATGATGTGTTCAAATTATTTTTGAGATCTAAAATACGACTCTCAATTATTTTTGGAAAGGTTGAGGTTCAAGAGTTTTAGAAATGAACTATTACGATATTATTAGTTTTATACAAGCGTGTAGTTAGAATTTAAAAACCAAATCTAACTTGAGAATTTTACACCCAAAATTTGTTAGCATCATTAGCATCAACTTAAAAAGGCGCAAATAGCGTGCTTTTGCACACATGTGTAAGCCTTAACTTGTAATGCGTTAGCCTTTTGGAATTTGGTATTTAGATTGAGCCTCTAGGCATTTAAGATATGCTTTGCCTTGCCATGAGAGGAGCCTTGATTAACATTGCTAAGGAATAAAAGATTATAGTGTTTGGCATAACATAGATATTCTAATATTATTTCTATAAGATTGCCTGATTATCGTTAAAATTGTAATGATACTAATAATATTGCATAAAATTATATCTAAAATTTATTTTTAATATTAATATTAATATTAGGACATATGTCATGGGAATTCAAGATCAACTAAGGGGGAGAGGTGGGTTTTGAATACATATGTTTTGGGGGCATCTTGCATTTTTAGGGAATGATGCCTGCCACAGGGGATCCCATGATTCCCAAACTTGGTTTCCAACATTCTATTGGCCACATCCCCAAATACTCCCAAATAGTTACAATGAATATATGTATACATATATGTATGTGTATTTATGTGTGTGTGTGTGTGTGTACGTATGTATATTATTCTAATAGTTTTTGGTCATTCTCTCATTATTAAGATATCCTGTATGCCTTGAAGCAAAGAGTGGGCATCAATAGCTTCAGCTTTCAGGGCGTGTAATCTTGTGAAATACAGAGTCCTTTTCTAAATGCTGCTATAACACTATCATATATTGCGACCATATATTTTATGAACTTGTGAATCAATCTTGTTCTTGGTTAAAAAATTGAGATTAGCAACAGATGAGTTTTGGTGCAGCTCGGTCTCCAGCTTTGGTTGTGTGGTGGTAGGGGCATGTTTGAGTTGAGTTGAATCCATGGGATTCTCAAACTTGACTTGACTTGGCTTGGAAATATGAAGCTCAAATTTGATGGATCTTGTAGCTAATTTAGTTCAAGGCTTCGAGCTCAACTTCATTGTGGGTTCTTGCCCCTCTAATTGGTTCAATTAAGATGGATCTGGATATAAAATAATATTAAATATATGTACAAAATTATACAATATATAATATTATAATTTTATATATTCATAAGTTAAACATATGATATATCACATATATAATATAAAAATACTAAAAATATCGAAAGCTCAATTAAGGTTAGGCTTGAGAGCAGTACTGTGGAACTTAATCTCAACTTGCCATTAGTAGCTTGAACTTGAATAAAGGTAAGCATAGTTTACAGTGAGTCAAACTTGAGTATTTTATAACTTGGATGGACAAACTAAAGTCGCGCATGTTTCCGCTTAATAGTGCCTTTTAACAATTCATATTTAGCAGGCCTTTCAAGAATGTTCTTAGTTATAAGTAGGACTTTGCCAAGCTTATGAATTGGCCTCAGTGTGGATTTGATTGATGTACTGGGATTCCTGCAAGTTTGTTTGCACATGAGCATCTCATGACCTGAATAATCAAATTTTATTTTGTGCGTTTGTACTCCTCTTCCTCGTCTTCATCCTCCGTTCTCGACATTAATTTCCTTTTTATCTTCTTTGATTGGTAACCTGGTGCTCTCTTAGGCAACCCTAATTGTTTATGACCTTAACTGTTTTCCATTTTTATCATATTTTCTTGGGTGGTTCTTCAGCATGAACTATCCTACAATACTTCAATTTAGATTCTGCTTATTATCGGGGGTGATTAGAGGTTTTTTTGTCATTATGTAGAACTGCTATGACAGAACTGCTATGACAAAATTCTATAATGTCTGTAATTTTTAATAGTTATGGCAAACTCAATCTTGTTTTTTCACCTTACCAGGAAGAGATTATTGAAAGAAATTTAAAATGAAGAAATGTGCAAAAAAATTAGTGCAGCAAGTGATATGATTAGCTAAAGACTAAAGAATGATGGCAAGAAATATTCAATTTCCTCAGCACTATTCATTTGTGTGAACTATATGTTATGGTGGTGTACTGCTGAGTTATTCCCTTGGTTTGATCAATCTTGCGATCCCCGTTATATTTTCTTGGGCGGATATAGAGAAAGGGAAGGAGAATGCCAAGAGAATTGTTGATCTTGAGCATTATCTTCCTTTCCAAAGGGTCTGTGAAGCCTTCTGAAACTGAGGGGGACTGAAATTAAAAAAAAAAAGTCAGAGAGAATGTGAGGTGGTGTGGGAAATGATGACAATCTTTAACCAGACCTATAATCTCACATAGCACATGCATAAACAAAATTTGGATTAATTAATGCTTGTTATTTTTAGGACATTTTTTAAAAAAAAAACTGCAAAAGAATTTTGAATAAAAAAAAAAAAATGGGGACAGCTGCCAAGGCTTAAATTCCCACTAGGTGGGGTTGGCACTCAGCTATAGAACCTATTTCCGCCAATCTGCACAATCTTGGGCAATATCTTCTGACAAATGGAGGGTGTTAAATCCTTACCATTTCATTAAAAGTTATTACAGGTCTATCCCGCCCCTCCTACTACCACCACTAATATGAACTTCGCTTGCCTCTCCTCACATGCATTATTTGGCCTACATTGTAGGTTCCCAATCCATCTCAGCAGCCCCTCCCTTATCTTCTACACTTGCTATGCCCAACTAACCATGAATGTGTTGATTCATTAATATCTTATAGAGTTATACCACTCATCCACCTTAGGATTCTCTTATACCTTAGGATTCTCTTACTTTTGTACATGTTTCTTAGTAGCCCGACATTCTGATCCATATAATATGGCCGGTCTTATAGCTGTCCTATAGAACTGTCTTTTTAATTTTATGGGCATGTTACGGTCACACAACATGCCCAAAGCATGAATAATTGAAAACAATAAATCTTAAAATATTTCTTAGATTAGTAAAGGCCTTAAAAGTATATAGCAGCTATTGCACTGTTCTTTATCCATGTAATGATATCATGCTATTCTTTATCTGTTTATGAGTGAAATTTGCTCCATTCTCTACGTCCACTGCTTCTGATTTATTAGGGCCTAAACCATTACGAGTAATCTCATTTTCAAAACTAAAAATGCCCTCAGACATTAATGTGATCTTTTTGGGATTCCTCAATATTTTTCTCAGAATGCTTTTTCGAGTATTTTGGTTCATTTTTCCCTTTGTTTTTTTTCTTCATGTGGTATTATTTAAAGTTGTACAGTTTGTTACTTGTGTATATTTTGATGGTGCTTTTGTCATTGACTTGGAAGGATCGGGCTAATGAGATATATAAGAAGGTGGAAGATCAAAAATCTAGTCGAGGAAGAAATCAGGATGCATTATTGGCTGCGTGCCTGTACATTGCTTGTCGAATGGAAGACAAGCCACGCACTGTAAAGGGTACAGCCTAAGAATCTTTTAACATCTGGATGCTTCCTGATTTATCTTTCTCATGTGTATGAGCTTCCCTGAACATGTGGATTTCAACTAGAAATTTGCTCTGTTGCCAATGGAGCCACAAAGAAGGAAATTGGCCGAGCAAAAGAATACATAGTGAAACAACTGGGGCTCGAGGCAGGTCAGTCAGTGGAGATGGGAGCTATACATGCTGGTGACTTCATGGTGAGTTTTTATGAGTCACTTGCGGATTTTAAAAAAATAAATAATATATGGCTTTTATAAATTATCACTGAAAACTATAATTTTACCACTTAACATTAGTTCCATTTTCATCCTTTAGAGGCGCTTTTGTTCAAACCTAGGCATGTCTAATCAAGCCGTTAAAGCTGCTCAAGAAGCTGTCCAGAAGTCTGAAGAGTTTGATATAAGGTAGTTTTGTTTGTACTCTTGTATCATTATGCCTGAGGCAGAAACTGAATGTGCTTTTGTTGACTGTGCTTTGCTTATTTGAGCATATGTATCACTAACACCAAACCCATTTTAGTACCACTTATCACCTGGTCACTAGGTTATATTTCTCATCACTTACTGCTAGTAATCCTTGTCTTAAATACATAATGTTTGGTTACTTAAAGGAAATGCACACAGAATTTTAAGCACTTAACAAAAAACCTTTAAGTGGTTGAAATCCTCAAAATTTGAGATGGTTCAAAAATTCTAGTCCGTCCCCCTTTCAAGGAGATTGCATGATTTGGAGACCTTGGTGTAATGATGCTTCAGTGGGAGGATGTCAAAGAACTAGAAAGTTAACAGTGATGTAAGAACAATTGAATGTAGATAAATGATTCTGATAGGTTGCGGTCCTTTTCACGTGCTATGCGGGTAACCACTTTTTAACAAGAATTTGATCTTTCATAAAAAAAAATTGCAATTGAAGTCCTTAAATTGATATAAAATAGCTTTTAATAAAAATTTAATTTTTTTTGATAAACAAAGAATTTTAATAGAAAAAGAGGAGTACAAAATAGAAGAGAAAGAAGACATGGAGGATAAAATATTCTCCTAAAATATAAGAAAAATATAAAACAAAAAACCCCAAAAAACAATCATTGTGGAACAGCTCCGCCGATGCAAAGCAATTCAATCTTGTTGTAAATCTGCCAAAGGTAGATGCTGAATGAAAAGTATTCGCTGTAACCTTCAATGCTAGAAACCAACTCTCTTCCAAACAAAGTTAGGAGAAGAAGCCAAACTCTTAAAAATTCCAGCTTTTCTCTCCAAAATTCACCAAAAGATAGCCGTCATTGAGCACTACCACAAAGCCTTTTATCTCCTTTCCTTTCCCAAACACCCTAAAACCCAAAGCACAAAACTCTGAAGTGTTATTAATTGGGAGAATACATATTTTATCATTAGGAAAGTTATGAGAAGTTATTTTTGAATAAATTAAATTACTAATATGACTCATGTTGATTGTTATTTGATAATAATGGAGGACATTTTGGTATTCACTCGAGTATCCATCCATAAGGATGTTTCCTTAATTAAGTAGTATGGATTTATAATGGTGGCCAAAGACATAGAAAACACACTGGGGCAGTTTGTGTAGATGTGTTTGTTGGAAAAGTGATGGCTCTTTGACACTCTTAAGATAGAATGCAGCAGTCTTTCAATGTGTTTACAAGTTTTAAATATATTTTCAGTTTAAGACACTAGAGGTGTTCAAAGTTGGTTTGTGTCTCCGAGTAGCAACTAAGTTGGTTTGCTACATCACTCTGAACCGCCACCAAACCATTAAAGCATAGATATAAACCCAGACCTTGCTTCTAGATCCATTTTCTTTTGATTAGTTTGTTCAATTTGGGTTTTATTTAGTTGGGCCAAAATTAGTGATTGAATTCAATTCTACTTCCTTTATTGCACCTGATTTTTTTGTAGTGGATGTCACTCAATTTTTGTTTGTTAAATTGAGTAAATATTCAAGACAAGCAGCTGTCATATTCTGTTTTGTTTAAAATATGGTAACTAACTTGTATGACAATTTGATAATGAAATTAGGAATAACTTCCCAAGCGCGCGCGCGCGCGGGGGGGGGGGTGTGAATTGGACTTTAAAAAAATTTTTTTTAATTCATTTTTAGAATTCTTAAACTTATTTTATTTCTTTTAACCAATTTGTGACTTGTTTTTTTAATTTGTTAAGCACTCAAGAATTTAGTTTCTTTATTTAATCCTTAACCATACAAACATCCAATCATTCAACCAAACCAATCAACTATAATTAGAAAGCAAACAACCAAGCCAATACACAACACTTATGTAATATAAAAACTTAAGATGGTTGTTTGTTTATATTAGCTAAATTTGAACCAAGCCTTGTATAAATGAATTTGCTTATTCAATATGATATGTAATATAAAATCCAATCACTCTTTCCAAATATTTAGTATTCAGATAAACTCTTAGTTAATTTCTCTTTGGGATGTTTAACCAAGTAACGTACTCCTGTGGTTTCCATGAGATATGGTTTAACCAGCGTACTCCCTTTTGGTTTCCGCAACCCAAATCAAAATTAAATTTTAAGTTTACTTGATTCCCAAATATACGTAGTATATATAATTTTCAATTTAAACCATCAACACAATTTAAATATGTACTGAAAATAAAGAGTAGAGAAAGAGAGAGTGAGATGGAGATTTTTATGAGGTTCGGCTTATACCCAGCCTACGTCCTCGCCTTTGGTAAACCACCAAAGGATTCATTAAACATGTTCCTTTAACGGGCGGGACAAACCTTAACGACACTCATTGGTTAAGGCTAGAGCCCGTCTTCCCCAAACGATATCCCCTCGTCCGGTCACTTCTTAACTAGGTTAGAGCCCGCCTCTCTAAGCAATATCCCCTTGCTTAGCTAATGATCCAAACAACTCTTGGAATTGTCAATCTACAAGATAAAGATCAAATAGATGCGTACAAAGAACTTGCTCCTCAAAGAGCTAGTTAGTACAACAATTACAGCACAACTAATATACTTTAAAGTAAATCACAATATGGAATATAGCTTGAGGCTCAAGGAAGTATGTCACCGATTAATTCTTTCAATGATTGAAAGATTTAGAATTTGTAGCACAATTTCGGTGGAAGAAGATCAGCTAAAACTCAGTTGAATTCGTGCACAATATGTGAGCTTGAGAGCAAGAGAGAGTCTTGAGAATTTGAGAGCAATTTGAGAGAGACTTAGAGTTTTTTCAGAATTTGAATTCTTGGTTGTGTTGATTCAATGATCTTTGAGGCTTATTTATAGACTTTAAAAAGTGTATAACTTGATCCTCAAGTGTTTTGAAGTATCCCCCAAGTTTCCATAAATTTTGAGCCCTAAACAAACCCATTTAAAAATTTGATCGTTATGAGAAAATTCAAAACAGCCGCGTGGCCGATGATTGTCCATTTTGGGCAGTAGTCTGTCCAGTTAAAACAAAGGGGCAGAAAGGTGGCAGTCGTCTGTCCAAACCCACACAGATGCCTCAAAGTGCACTGGCAGTCGACTGTCCAGTTCTTGACAGTCGTCTGTCAAGCTGTCAGTTTCGAGTACCCTTCAGTATTTTGGTCATAACTTTTTCTGTATGACTCCAAATTTGATGATCTTGGTGTCAAATGAAACCTAAGAGAAAATCCTACAACTTTCATGTTGAACACATTTTAAAATAAAGACTTTTTGATGGAGAAAAATGCACATCAATGCAGATGTAGAAAAATTAACAGCATTTGAGAAATCCTCTTTTTGGTGCTTTTCATTTTAAAACTAATTCTAACCTTTTTAAAATAATTTTTGACCTTATAAAAATACTTTCCAAGTATGTTCAAAGGTATCTAGGTCCAAGACATTAACCTAAGAGTTTCATGCATCCATATTGAAATTCTTTGAAGTACTTACATGAAATTTCCTAGACTCTTTCAAATTTTCAATCATTGAATTCCTTGAGGGCTTTATGCTTGCTTCATCTTTCTTTGAGCTTTCCATGTTGATCACTTTGGCTTTCATTTTTTGAAACTTTTTCTTTAATATCAATGCTCTCATGATCTTCAAGTTTTAATCTTTAAATCCATACTTCAAGCTTGATATAATCATCCTTATCTGAGGTACAAGCTCTCATGAACTCTTTAACCTTGCATTCTTCATTTAGTTCTGAAAATACATCACTTAATATAACATGTTAAGATCCACTTGTTTGTTAGCATCGAAATAGGATATTAAGCCTTGTAAGATCAACAATCTCCCCATTTTTTATGATGACAAACAAGAAGCAAAAATTGGAGTGAGCCTTAAAATGACTTCCCCTTTCAATAAGCATCATCTTAACAATATTTGTAAGATCAATATCAATTTTAAAAACTCTTTTATAATCATGCTCATCACTTCATTTTACAATCATGCTCATCACTTTATTCAAGTTCAAGTTTATCAATCAACATCAAATACTTCTCCTCCTTTTGATATATTATGTTCATGCTCAATTTTTGCAATCTCATGCTCAATTTTTGCTTAAAACTTCTCTCCCTTTTGACATCGATCAAAAAGAGAAAAAAAAATAATTAAGTTCAAGTAAAATCACATGTTGAGCATATCATCAAACATGCGTATCAAACATATGAACATACTCAATTTATAGTTTTTTAATATAACATGTATAGTGTGTTTTAACAATCTTATCTTTACTAACAGTTTTTTCCTTCTTTGACATTACTCAAGATTTCAATTGTTGATATTATGATACCGATTTAAAATTGAATTCATGATATTTATTTAAAATTCATTATACCAATTGAGAATTGATACCAATTGAAAATTCTCTGAATTGATTAATAGGGAAACCATCATAATATGAGCAATATGACATAACTCTTCCCCTGAATTCAACACATTTAGTTTTTTTTTTTTATCAATTTTGCTTTCATCATCTTATATTTCAAAACATTGATTCACATCATGTATCAAATATCAATATCATGCTAATATCATCAATGTCATACTATGCTCATATATATAATCATACTTGTCATGCTTAAAAGACAAATTTAACTTTTAGATTGTGATACCAAGTGAGCTTTGTAAAATTGTGATACCAATTAAAATTTTTAAAATGTGATACCAAAAATATTTGTGGATACCAAAAACTTTATAGATACCAAAGTCATTATCATATTATTCACAACTCATGGATGCTAATATAACCATTATATCTCTCATAGCTCATGGATATCAAAATAATCATTATATCTCTCATATCTCATGGATATCAATGCAAAGAGCAGTAAGTTTATCCGTGTGATTCATCAGTGGCATGCATGGTCAAGAATTAATCAGAATTCATATCAAAATTCATGCTTATACTCAATAATCTCATGCTCAGATTTTCAACATAGTGAGCCATAAATTTTCAATATAAGTCAAGCATATCATGTAGCATAGGCATGTAAGCATGTAGCATATAGCATTTCATTCTCAAATATCTTTAAAAAATTTATACAGTCGCTTGTCAACAGGGGGCAGTCGTCTGTCACTAAACAATCAGGTTTTTAAAAATGAACAGAAGGGTGACAGTTGTTTGTCCATATGATGATAGTCGTCTGTCCATGAACAAATCAGTTTTTCAATATACACAGAAGGTGGACAGTCGTCTGGCAGAACACTCACAGACGGCTCACTTGGCACTGGCAGTCGTCTGTCCATTTCTTGATAGTCGTCTGTCAGTCTTCTGACTTGTGTTAAAACACTTCAAAACATGCTAGTTGTCTGTCAGCAGATTTTCCTCATTTCAACATATTTTTGAGTTCTCTTTTCTTTGCTCAATTAATCTTGGAATATGAACTTGTTTAACTTTGAAAAACTTGTTCCAAATTTTATACTAAGGTCTCTAAGTCTCTTTGCCCAATGAGCTTCAAAATGAAAAATCATACTTGAATCAACTTGAAGTACTTATGTAATAAGCTCAATTTGATGTTTTCTTAATATTTTCTTAAGTTAAGCTTTGTAAAAAAAATCCTATGATTTTGCCAACAATGCCATTTTTGAATAAGCTCTTAAACTCATTTGTTGATCATGAATTAAGTTACGTTCTCAATTTTTAAAGTGGAATGACTTAATCCATGAATTTTTTCATTTATGAACTAGTTTTTCATTTTGGTACCCATACTTTCTGGGTTCAGTTGGTTTGATAAATGACGTTTCTTTAACTCACCATATTTGTTTAGTTTTCACACATTTCCTCTTAAATGGACATTCAAACTTTATATGCCGATTTTTCTTACATTGATAGCATATGGTGTTAGTCTAAGCATTAAAGGATGTGCTTGCATTTTCTTTGGAGGCTTTTGAGAAATAACCCATGTAAAGATTCTTTTTTTATTTTTTTATTTTCAATTCCAGTAAATCCAATGTCTTTTTTGTTTAGAGACATTCTTTGTAAGCTTACCATTTTGTCAAAGTTTGTTTTTCCTTTTGTAAAGTTATAGATGATCTTTTCTTTATCTTCAATTTTACTTTTGAGATCATTTATCTCTGTCTTTCTTGCCATCAACTTTCTTTAGTGATTTCTCTAATTCTAGAGATAATTTTCTTACTTTATCCTCTAATTCAGAAATATATATATATCTTTTTTATATTCTATAGAGGATAGGGATTAAAGGTCTTCTATCATTTTTTCATTCTTGCTTTCTAGTTCTTTAATTTTTAAATCTTTTTCATTTTCAGCAAGATTTTTAGATTCTAGCTCCTTTCATTGCAGCATCATACTTATTTTCAATTTTCTTGATCCTTGAATCCTTTTCCCTTTCAACATTCTTAAAGGATTCTAATTCTTTCATTATACATTCATTCTTATTCTTCAATAAAGCATTTTGTTTATTTACTTTGATCAGCATCTTATGTACTTTGAATAGATCATTTTGTAGTTTTTCATAAGATGACATACCCTCATCATTGGATTCATTTGAAGAATTACTACAAGAATTATCTAAGGATTTTGCTGAAGAGCTTTCCTCATCGTCCTAAGCCATAAAACACGTATAAGCAACCTCTTGGTCACTTGATTTAATTTCAGAACTATTTGTACTCATCATGTCCCAAGTAGTGACTTTCATGACCTTTTTCTTTTTCTTCTTAGACTCTTTCTTTAGTAGTGGACATTCCGGTTTTAAATGTCTAGCTTTGTTGCAATTATAGCATGTAGGAGTTTTACTTTTAGATTTCTTTTTGCTGATTTCTTCTCCTTCTTTATTTGATTCGGAGTCTTGGTTTCTTTTAAATTTGTTTCTCCTTCTTAGTATCCTTGCTAGCTTTTTAGATATGAAGGCTTCTTCATCTTCATTCATTTCACTACTTAAGTTTTCTTTTAAGGCTTTAAAGGCTATTGATTCTTGGGCTTTGGTTTTTCCATTATTTTTATTCATTGCCATTTCATATGTAAGGAGAGAACCTATAAATTTATCTAAGGAAGTGTTTTTCAAATTTCTTCCTTCGGTTATAGCAGTGACTTTTGGTTCCCTCTAAGAATTTTTCTTATCATTTCATAAGTAGTGTAGGTTTTTCCTAGTGCATTTAGGAAATTTATTATGTGAATGAACCTACTAAACATATTAGTTATGGATTCATCCGGGTTTATCTTAAAAGCTTCATATTCACTTGTAAGCATATCGATCTTATTATCCCTAACATCTATGGTGCCTTCGTAAGTGACTTCAAGCTTGTCCCATATTTCCTTAGTTGATTTACAAACCATTACTCTATTAAATTCATTGGCATCTAAAGTACAATATAGAGCATTCATAGCACTAGAATTTACTTACAACATCTTATAGTCTAAGTCTTTCATATCAATTTTCTCCTTAGGGACTTGTTTTCCATCAACTATCTTAGTGGGAATTTGGTCACCTTCCATGACAACCTCTCAAGCTTTCCAATTCATGGTTTGAAGATATATTTGCATTCTCTTTTTCCAGAAGGTATAGTTCAAACCACAAAAGATTGGTGGCCTAGTTGAAGATTGTCTCTCTCCAAAGGGAGCTATGCCTAAGTTAGCCATTTAGATCTTTTTATAGCTTTTAGTTAAGAGTTGCTATAATCCCTCTCTGATACCAATTGAAATTAGGAATAGCTTCCCAAGAGAGGGGGTGAATTGGACTTTTTAAAAAATTTCTTTTAATTCCTATTTAGAATTCTTAAACTTATTTTATTTCTTTTAACTAATTTGTGACTTGTTTGTTTAGTTTGTTAAGCTCTCAAGAACTTAGTTTCTTTATTTAATCCTTAACCATACAAACATCCAATCATTCAACCAAACCAATCAACTATAATTAGAAAGCAAACAACCAAGCCAATACACAGCACTTATGTAATATAAAAACTCAAGATGGTTGTTTGTTTATATTAGACAAATTTGAACCAAGCCTTGTATAAATGAATTTGCTTATTCAATATGATGTGCAATATAAAATTCAATCACTCTTTTCGAATATTTAGAATTCAGATAAACTCTTAGTTAATTTCTCTTTGGGATGTTTAACCAAGTAACGTACTCCCATATGGTTTCTGCAAGATATGGTTTAACCAACGTACTTTCTTTCGGTTTCCGCAACCCAAATCAAAATTAAACTTTAAGTTTACTTAATTCTCAAATATACGTAGTATATATAATTTTCAATTTAAACCATCCACGCAATTTATGTACTGAAAATAAAAAGTAGAGAAAGAGAGAGTGAGACAGAAATTTTTACGAGGTTCGGCTTATACCCAGCCTACGTCATCGCCTTTGGTAAACCACCAAAGGATTTACTAAACATTTTCCTTTAACGGGTGGAACAAACCTTTACAACACTCCTTGGTTAAGGTTAGAGCCCGTCTTCTCCAAACGATATCCCCTCGTTCGGTCACTCCTTAACTAGGCTAGAGCCCGTCTCTCTAAGCAATATCCCCTTGCTTAGCCAACAATCTAAACAACCCTTGGAATCGTCAATCTACAAGATAAAGATCAAATAGATGCGTACAAAGAACTTGCTCCTCAAAGAGCTGGTTAATACAACAATTACAGCACAACTAATATACTTCAAAGTAAATCACAATATGGAATATAGCTTGAAGCTCAAGGAAGTATATCACCGATTAATTCTTTCAATGATTGAAAGATTTAGAATTTGTAGCACAATTCCGGTGGAAGAAGATCAGCTAAAACTTAGTTGAATTCGTGCACAATATGTGAGCTTGAGAGCAAGAGAGAGCCTTGAGAATTTGAGAGCAATTTGAGAGAGACTTAGAATTTTTTCAGAATTTGAATTCTTGGTTGTGTTGATTCAATGATCTTTGAGGCTTATTTATAGACTTTAAAAAGTGTATAACTTGATCCTCAAGTGTGTTGAAGTATCTCCCAAGTTTCCATAAATTTTGAGCCCCCAACAATCCCATTTAAAAATTTGACCGTTATGAGAAAATTCAAAACAGCCGCGTGGCAGATGACTGTCCATTTTGGGCAGTCGTCTGTCCAGTTAAAACCAAGGGGCAGAAAGGTGGCAGTCGTCTGTCCAAACCTAGACAGATGCCTCAAAGTGCACTGGCAGTCGACTGTCCAGTTCTTGATAGTCGTCTGTCAAGCTATCAGCTTCAAGTATCTTTCAGTCTTTTGGTCATAACTTTTTCTGTATAACTCCAAATTTGATGATCTTGGTGTCAAATGAAAGCTAAGAGAAAATCCTACAACTTTCATGTTGAATACATTTTAAAATAAAGACTTTTTGATGAAGAAAAATGCACATCAATGCAGATGTAGAAAAATTAACAGCATTTGAGAAATCCTCTTTTTGGTGCTTTTCACTCGAGAACTGATTCTAACATTTTTAAAACAATTTTTGACCTTATAAAAATATTTTCCAAGTATGTTTAAAGGTATCTAGGTCCAAGACATTAACCTAAGAGTTTCATGCATCCATATTAAAATTCTTTGAAATACTTACATGAAATTTCCTAGACTCTTTCAAATTTTCAATCATTGAATTCCTTGAGGTCTTTATGCTTGCTTCATCTTTCTTTGAGCTTTCCGTGTTGATCAATTTGGCTTTCATTCTTGAAGCTTTTTCTTTAATATCAATGCTCTCATGATCTTCAAGTTTTAATCTTTAAATCCATGCTTCAAGTTTGATATTATTATCCTTATCTGAGATACAAGCTCTCATGAACTCTTTAACCTTGCATTCTTCATTTAGTCTTGAAAATACATCACTTAACATAGCATGTTAAGATCCACTTGTTTGTTAGCATCAAAATAGGATATTAAGCCTTGTAAGGCCAGCAGATAACATTCTTGTGTATCAACCTCCTCTTACTCACTCCTCCTGCTTGAAGGAAAAAATAATTTTTATATATCTTGATATGATACTTCAGTTCTGCACCAGAATAATATGCAACTGAAAACCGTGAAAAAAATAGAACCGTTGTTTGGACTTTTTAAAGTAAAAATCACCCTAGCAGCTCGGAGAAACCTACCAGTGCTTACAAATCTGTCAAATCAGTTCACTATTCCAGATTTAATTTTAAAAAGAAAGAATAATTAGTGCATATAAATCCAGATTATTTCTGTAAATTTAACCAAACAGGGCCTACATTTTTTCTAAAGGGTTTGACAATCCCCATAATCTTCGTTTATCTGATTCTTGAGAATAGTTTATTTGGAAGCTAGAAGCCTAGAAGTTTAGAGTTGGAGACATCTAAAATTTTTTCATTTCAAAGATGATCCATTTTTACTTTTTCAGCTGTTTAATAAATTGAATACTTCCCATTCATGTATAGACGTGTATGTATGTATTCAATTTTCATGAGTATATATCATTTTTAATGCACTTACTTTGTCTTAGATATATGCTTGTGTGCGTGACAATTTTTTAGAATTTATGCCAAATTTTACAATTCAATTCTCAGTTCATAAAATTAAGGGCCTGTTTTTAGTTAGCTTTTGAGCAGTTCTCTGTTTTCAAAAACAAGGATACAAGAACCCAAAAAAAAACACTTTTGATTTGTCATCTTTTTACAGATCTGTTTTAGTCCTCTATGTTAAAAAACACCCTCCAGTACCCACTTTTTAGGATTCTATAAAATGATGTTTTCTGTGAATTCAAATGCAATCCAATACTTTCAACCCTTTATTCCATCATTAAGGTGTTTCCCTACATAGTGATGTCAGCCACTGCAACAACATTACTGTTGATCGCTGGCTGCCACTGCTGCCAACTGCCATCTTCCACGATCCCACTACCAACCTCCGCCAGTTGACACCACCATTGCTTACTGCCACTCCCCCTCCCCCCTGCTGCTCGCTGCCAGTCCCCGCCACCTCTGCTCAATGTCACCAATCACCACCCTACAGCCAGTCACTGCTATTGCTGTCAGCCACAACTACTCGCTGGTGCTGACCACCACCATCTGCAATTAACTGCCACCATTCACCACCATCAAATGTTGAACATTAATCACCCAAAATGCTAAAGAAGAAAGTTATGAACAAATTATCCAAGCGCATTATTTATTTATTTATTTTTTTTGAAAGTTGAATTAAATTATCCAAAATGCACTTTTGAATACAAAATATGCACAACACAATTTACTGTTCTTATTTTTTGAAAGTAAATTCAAAAGAGAGAGCAAATTAAAGGATGCTCTTTATTTTGATTCTAGAGGGCCCTTGAAAAGGTCTTTTAAGTCTTGTTTACATTAAAACAACATTGGAACCTATTGGGTCTATTGAATTTTGGCTGGTTGTGAATTCTTATTGAATCGCGAATTATAGATTTGAATAGTGAATCTTATTATTATGGTAGTTCTTGCTTATTTTGGTTTGCCTAGCAGATTGAACTCTGTAGGTTTGCGAGTTGAATCAATTTGTGTGATTCAAGTTGAGAAAATCTTACTTGTTTTGATGACTATGGGTAGTGTAAAGCCTATTTCATTGCTAGCATAGAAATGGTTTATCTTCATGTGGCACCAGACATCGTGCATAGTTGGCTCTTTGCAAATGTGAGAAAATATGAGGTTTGGCAGAGAAAGGAGGAAAAGATCACCCTTATGGGGGTGGGGTTGAAGGGGGAAGGGGGAAGAAGCTTCACTATAAATTTGATAGTAATGAACATCTAGTTTGTTGTTTTATCTCAAATAAGGTGTTTGCAAATATGCTTTCCCCTGGTCTTATTCTAGTTTTTATCTTGTATCCGTTTTGCAAATATGATAGTCACTGTACATCACAAAGGCTTGACTGGTCATTATTTGTATGCTATCTCCACCGGCTTATATTTCTGATACCTCAATTGGTTGCAGGAGGAGCCCTATATCAATTGCAGCAGCAGTTATTTACATTATAACTCAGCTTTCAGACGAGAAGAAGCCACTCCGAGGTTTGAACTTTGTCTGTCAACTTAGAATAGCTATGTGCACACAAGGAAATAGTTGTTGCATTTTAATTTTAATTTTTTTAATTTTTCCCACCATGAGAATGTCCAATACCTATATGACATTTCTTCCCAATGCGGATGAAGTAACGGTGACTTCTGCATGAAAGATTTCTCTTTAAGTTAGTGCATTCATATACACTTTTTCTGTTTTTTAAAAAATGTGTTGTCGTTTTTTTCCGAAACCAAATGAAATCTGAAATATTAAAATGGCAAGTAGCACAACGTAGCATGCGTTTGCATGGCAGTTGATTAATGAGAGTGGTGTGCGTGCAGATATATCACTGGCCACAGGAGTGGCAGAGGGCACAATCAGGAACTCGTACAAGGATCTGTACCCTCATGTTTCTAAAATTATACCCAACTGGTATGCCAAGGAGGAGGACCTCAAGAACCTGTGCAGCCCATAAAATCGATGGGGGGCAAACAGTTAACGGGGAGTAAAATCCAAGATGCCTTTGGATCACATTTTCTTCTCTCTTCTTTTTTCACTTCTGGTTTTTGTATTGTTTAGGCCATCGTTTGCCCACTTCTCTTTTATAAAATTGCTCGTGCTCTAGCAATAATTTATGCCACTGTTATAACACACACTCTCTCTCTCGGTTTTTTTTTTTTTTGGTGGGGGGGGGGGGGGGGGAGGGTTTAGAAAATTGATTTTCAATGTTACTTTTGTAGTTTTTTTTTTTTAAAAAAAAATCAACGAAAAATTCTTTTTATGCAGATTTCATAATGTATTGATTTATTTTAAAATGAAAAATTATGCCTTCTATTTTAATTTTGAATTTAAAAAATCAGTCGACATCTCTACCGTTTCTTCTTTTACAAGATATTTTACCTATTATTGTTTTGATCCTAGTTTCATGATTTGTAATTTGGGGGAAAAAAAATTGAGGATATGGTTAATGTGAGGAGATGAAACTATTGCTGACAAGATCTGTAGACATTCTCAGCTGCAATTGAAAAAAAAAAAAAAAAACAAAAAGATCAGAAAATGCTACTTGAGGACGAAGAAAGTAAAACAGAGGGAAAACTCGTGGTTACAAAGAAAGTTAAGCACTGGAATTTGCTCCCTCGATGATACTTCAAACTCAAAAAGTATAAATCAAATTAAAACAAAAACTAAAAGCTCTTACTGTTTAAACAGTCATAATTAACCCACTTCTCGATCAACACCCTAAGTCGTGATGTCAATTATATATTTAAATAATTAAATTGAAACTAACTTTTTAAATTATAAATTTGGCAAAAGCGCGTTTTATACTTTTATATGTCAAATAAAACATGTAATAAAAACTTGATGGTACTTAGTGAAATAAAATATAAGTGAGCTCAATGTGTTATTTTTTAAAAAGCAGCACAAAAAAAAACGAAAACAAAGCTTATCCCTCAATCAGTGAGAGCCGCGCGATTCCCTGCAAAAACTGCGGTGCTCACTGCTCAGAGAAAATAATGTCTCAGCAAAAGGACAAAAACATGCACCAGAAGGATTAGGTTTTGCTCTTTCCTTGCACTAACGCCTTCAAAGTATATATTAATGGTTGTGAACTCTTCTTGTAAAGCCTTAGGTTAGGCTGGTAATTGATGGCATGATCTTGAAGCATTTTGTCGAAGTTCTTGGGTGAGCTCATGCCCAAGAAATTGCTCGCCCAAGAAATTGTGAACAGCATAAGCATAAGGGCTAGCTCAGTCAGATCTAACTATCCTTAAGGTATGAAATGCCATTCATTCTTTGAATCCTACTCTTGGTGTTGTTTCCTTTAGGTTTGGTTTGAATGGTCATGAGATGATGGGAAGTTCGGAAGAAATTGGTAGAGGGAGTGATGGTTTAGGGTTTGGAGATGCGTTTGGATTGAGGAAGAGCTTGTTCTTGGGCACTGAGTTGCTATTGTTGTTTGGAATTCATGGAGTAGTTCTAGTGGTTGTTGGCATGGAGGGTCTTGGGAAAATTACTCTTTTTTGGGTTTGGAATTTTATCGTATTGTGCCTGTTTCAGGGTATAATTTATGAATTATTACTTGAAAAAATTATTTGTTCATGCTAGATGATGTGTGGAATGAAACAACGGTTTGTATTTTATTTCATGAATCATCTTTTGGTGTCGGACACAAGGAATTGAAAATCTAGTTCTTACTAGGAGGAAGAATGCTTCGTTAGCTGTTGGAGTAGCCATCCATGCAAGTCATACCTCTAGCTGCAGAAGGCAAGTCTTCAAAGTTAAGTAGTTGTGCCAACAACTTTGTTTGGCTGCCTACCTTGCTTGATTAAATTTACCATCCGATTGCCTATGTAAGGACATGATGCTCAGTTGAGAATATTATCTTAGAACCAAAAAAAATATTTGAGAGATTTGTATACTCAATTTTGTATACTATCTTGTGAAGATTATTTGAGTGTATTTGGATTTTAGGTTTGAGTGTTTGAACTACTACCATTTGTACTCTACTATTAATAGTGGATATTTCTGATCCATCTTCGCTCGTGGAGTAGGCACACAGCTGAACCATATAAATCTTTTGTCTTGTGTGTGCCATTTCTTTTTTTTTTTTTTACCATTAATTTCTTGTGATCATATTCAACTCCAAACTCCGACCTTGCTAGAAATAATGTTTATTTTTTGAGCCAAATTACGAAACAAAATGATATCAGAGCTATATTAGTTTTTTTATATCTATTTGGAATTTTTCCAAAATGTTTGCCAAATATGAGATTGATAAATTTGATGGCGAAATCAGTTTTAGTTAATGACGTGTTAAAATGCATGCCATTTTGGTCAAACAAAGTCAAAAATGCGCTTTGGCCATGAGAAAAATTGACTAAAAAAAAGGAGCCGATAGTAAGGCTCTAATTGCGACCATGACGGCTGCAACAACGGTAGCCTCGACCGCAACGACAGTTCTGACGAAAAAAGTGTCGGCTACGAAACTAGCAGAAGTAAATGAGAAGGCTCACAGTGCAATTTTTCTCAATTTATTAGACAAGATGGTATGCGAGGTTGTGTAGGAAGACAACGTGTTGAAGATGTGGCAAAAGCTCGAGAGTTTGTACATGACGAAGTCTCTCACCAACTGGTTGTACCTTAAACAAAATCTTTACACACTACAGATGAAAGAAGGTACATCTATTAAAGAACACATCGATGAATTTAACCGGATAGTTATGGATCTTAGAAATGTTAAGATTAAAATTGTTGATGAAGATCAAGCCCTTATTTTATTATGCTCATTGCCCCTTTCCTATGAGCATTTTGTGTAAAGACTCCATTAGTATGAAAGATGTTAAGGCACTTTCAAATTTGCAAGAATTAAGAAAAAAAAGTTTCTAGCAATAATACCGAAGAAATTGGCGACTGTTTTATTACAAACGGGAGGAGTCAAAATATGGGATCCGTAAATAGAGGCCGATCTAAATCTAGATCAAAGAAAAATGTCAAATGCTTCTATTGTCACTAAAAGGGGCACACTATGTGGAATTGTCCTAAACTTAAAAAAGAATAACAAATCATATCAAAAGGACAATAAAAATGAAAATTCTTCTGTTGTTGCCGGAGCTGTAGAAAATAATTCTTTAAATGTTGAATATGTTCTTACTGTTACTGTTATTGATTCTAGATCAGGAAATGAGTGGATTCTTGATTCTATTGGAATAGGTACAATTCAAATTAAGATGTGTCGGTGTTGTAAGAACTTTGAAAGATGTTCGACATTTTCCGGAGTTGAAGAAGAATTTGATTTCTTTAGGTACTCTTAATGCTATTGGCTGTAAGTTTTCAACTAAAGGTGGAGTATTGAGAGCTTTGAAAGGTGCACTAATTGTGATGAAAGGAAATAGAAGACATGGTCTTTATTTTTTGTGGGGTGATTCTGTTTATGGCTTTGGTTCAGTTTCTTTATTAGTTGACTTAGATTCAAACACTATTCGGTTGTGGCATATGCACTTTGGTCATATGAGTGAGAGGGGCATGACCGAATTGAGTAAACATGGTTTACTTCATGGACAAAAGACACGTAAACTTGAATTTTGTGAAAATTGTGTTTTTGGTAAACATAAGAGAATTAAATTTGGTACTGCAGTGCACAGGACCAAAGAAACTGTGAATTATATCCATTTTGATCTTTGGGGTCCTTCACAAGTTCCCTCTTTTAGTGGTTCTTGGTATTTACTGACTTTTATTGATGATTTTTCTCGAAAAGTCTGGATTTATACCTTGAAGAATAAAAATGATGTATTCAAAAAATTTAAGGAGTGGAAGGTTATGATTAAAAATTAGACTGGTAAAAAGGTGAAACGTTTACAGACTGATAATGGTTTAGAATTCTATTCAAAAGTATATAATGAGTTTTGCAGGAATGAAGGCATTGCTCGACACCGTATAGTCAAGGGTACTCCACAGCAAAATGGAGTTACAGAACGCATGAACAAAACTCTTTTGGAGAGAGTACGTTGTATGCTCTTTGATGCACATTTGCCAAAGAAATTTTGGGCTGAAGCAATCAATATAGCTTGTTATTTAGTGAACATGTCTCCATCGACTGCTATTGAGTGTAAGACACCTGAGGAGGTATGGTTAAGTAAACCCTGCTGATTGTTCTTGTTTAAGAATTTTTGGTTGTCTAGCTTATGCTCATGTTAATGAAGAGAAATTAGAGCCTAGAGCCAAGAACTGCATCTTTCCTGGATACGGACAAGGACTGAAAGGATACAGGTTGTGGTGTCATGATCCTAAGTCACCCAAGTGTCTAATCAGCAGGGATGTTACTTTTGATGAATCTTTTATGCTTCACTAGAAGAAGGATTCTTCTGATACAAGTTGTAGTGAAAGTGAAAAACATCAGGTGGAGTTACAGTTTCATGCTTCAAATATGATGCTTGAAGCACCGATAGATCAACCTACTGAAGAGGAGGAGGTGCAACATGAGGAAACACCACCACCACAATAGGACATTATTGCTATTCAGAGATAGTGCAGACAGATTAAGCCACCCTAGAGGTATGCTTATGCAGATTTTGTTGCTTATGCTTTGTCTGTGACAGAATTCATCGAAGAGGATGAGCCTTCCACGTATCGTGCTGCCATTGTAAGCAAAAAATATGCTAAATGGACTGTTGCTATGACTAAAGAGATTGAGTCTCTTCATCAAAATCAGACATGGGAGCTAGTTAAACCACCAAAGAGTCAAAAGGTTATTGGTTGCAAATGGGTTTTCAAAAGAAAAGAATTCCTAGAGATGAGGATGCTAGGTACAAGGCACGTTTGGTAGCAAAAGGCTACAGTCAAAGGGAAGGTGTAGACTTCAATGAAGTTTTCTCACCTGTGGCAAAACATATTTCAATTCGTATTTTACTTGCTATAGTTGCCTTGTATGATTTAGAGCTTGAACAACTTGATGTAAAAATTGCTTTTCTTCATGGTGAGTTTAAAGAATAGATTTACATACATCAGCCTGAAGGTTTTGTTGTTCAGGGAAAAAGAAGACCATTTTTTCTTGTTGAAAAAATATTTGTATGGGTTAAAGCAATCTCCAAGACAATGGTATAAGCGATTTGACTCATTTATGATTGATCATGATTATTGCAAAAGTAACTATGATAGTTGTGTGTATTTCAGGAAGCTCTCTGATGATTCATTCATATGTTTATTGTTATACGTTGATGATATGTTAATTGTTGCTAATAACATATTAGAAATTTCTAAGTTAAAATCTCAACTCAACTCTGAGTTTGAGAAGAAAGACATAGGTGCAGCTCAAAAAATTTTAAGCATGGAAATTTACTGCGACCATCAAGCTAGAAAACTTTGTTTATCTCAGAAAAATTATATTGAGAAAGTTCTAGGGCAGTTTGGGATGGAAACTTCCAAGCAAGTATGTACACCACTTGCTACACATTTTCGCTTATCAATAGAATTGTCACTACACACCAATAATGAGAAGGAACATATGTCACGTGCTCCTTATGTTAGTATTTTTGGTAGTCTTATGTATGCCATGGTATGTACCCATCCTGACATTTCACATGCAGTTAGCGTTGTTAGCAGGTACATGGAGAATCCATGAAAAGAACATTGGCAGGCTGTGAAATGGATACTGCGATTTTTACGGGGTACTTCAGATGTTGGTCTGGTGTTTGAACGTAGTAGCGTTAACACTTGTAAAAGTGTCATTGGATTTGTTGACTTTGATTATGCAGGCAATTTTGACAAAAGAAGATCCCTGACTGGTTATATTTTCGCTATATCAGGATGTGGTGTTAGTTAGAAAGCAACTTTACAACCAACCGTTGCTCTTTCCACTACTGAGGCAGAGTACATGGCATTAATTGAAGTAGTGAAAGAAGTTATTTGGCTCAGAGGTTTGGTTTCTGACTTGGGCTTACAACAAAATTTAACTGTTGTTTACTATGACAGTCAGATTGTAATACATTTGACCAAAAATCAAATGTATCACGAGCGAATCAAACATATTGATGTTAGATATAACTTTATTCAATATATTATATCTAATGATTTTATTAATGTTGAAAAAATTGTTACAGCTGATAATCCAGCAGATATGATGACAAAGCCTGTTCTGATGATCAAGTTCAATTACTACTTGAACTTGGTCGGTGTCCGCAAGGCGTAATTCGTTATTGGAATTTTGGAGAAGATTGGATCGGTAGTTTTGGTTTTCCCTTACGAGGAAGTTGTGGTTTGCAGTTTTCTCCCTATATCTACTGGAGGGGGAGAATTGTTGGAGCAACTGCCCATGCAAGTCACACCTCCAGTTGCAGAAGGAAAGTTTTAAGGGCATGATGCTCAGTTGAGAATATTATCCTAAAACTAGAAAATATTTGAGAGATTTGTATACCCAATTTTGTATACTATGTTGTGAGATTATTTGGGTGTATTTGGGTTCTGGGTTTGAGTGTTTGAGCTACTACCATTTGTACCCTACTATTAATAGTGGATATTTTTGACTCGTCTTCGCCCGTGGAGTAGGCACACTGCCAAACCATGTAAATCTCTTGTGTCTTGTATGTGCCATTTTATTTTTCCTTTTACCATTAATTTCTCGTGATCATATTCAACATCAAATTCTGATCCTGCCAGAAATAATATTTATTTCTGAGCCAAATTATGTAATAGTTAGCTATTAAAGTTAGTATTGCTCATTGCTATCCTCATAACTATTTATTTTAATTGTGTTGCCAAGTTGTGAACATTTAAGGTGACTTTAAAGTGGAATGGAGATTGGGAAATCTTGTGGATGTTATGAGGACTTCTGTAGTCTCTTGCACTAAAAATGCATTCGATAGTACAGTGAGACAAACATTGTGCAACTAAGAGTGACATCATTGCACCTTGAGATTGAGTTATTATGTGCATATATGAAGGAATTTTAACCTTAAGATTGAGCTATAATGTGCATAAGCATTTTGCTTATTGTTCTGTATTCATTGGGAGTATATATATATTAGAGAGCAATTTTGTCATTAGAACTATGAGAAGATTTTTCATCCTCACGAGTTGTATGCATTTGTTGCTGTTTATGGGAACTATGAGTTTATAAAGGAAACATTAATCATTTGATAAATCTACATGATAGTTGTGCTTTATCCAACATTTCAAAGGATTGCAAGCCTAAAATGGAATATGATCTTATTAATAACTACTTTTAACTTTTATAACTAGTATATGAAGTAATGCTTTGTAATTTGTTACTTAGCATTCATGTTGAGTTTGATTGCATATTTGGCATATAGGAATGGAATGAAATGCCAGGAAATGGAATCAAGTTTATCGCTTGTTTTGATCATACTAGCCATTCAAATTTCCATTCCATTCATTTTCTTCTTGTCATGGATTGAATGTTTTGGCCTTGTGAAAGATTGTACTGCACTAGGTATAGCATTATTACATAACTATTCAACTAAAGTATATTAGGGATTTATCTTAATAACACATTCGAAACCATCATAGAAAATGAGAACCACAAAATAAATATTAAAGTAACACAATTCATTATGAACACTTTCTTAGGAAATATGTATTTAACGAGGGAGTCAAATAGGTTAAAATATATTTACAAGTGCTAGTAAGTTTTACAATGATTGATGAATACTTATTCACCATCCCCTAAAAAGTGTTTTGTTGGCCTTGCAAGGCTTAACATCCTATTTTGATGCTAACAAACAAGTGGAACTTAACATATTTGGTTAAGTGATGACATTTCAAGACTCAACTATGAGAAAGTAAGGTCAAGTGTTCAAAGGATTCATGAAAGCTTATATTTTAATGAAGGATGATCATATGAAGCTTAAAGCATGAATTCAAGGATGATTTATCAAAGCTTGAAGAATATGAGAGCATGGATAGTAAAGAGCTTAAATTATATCAAAGTTTGAAGCAAAGCAAGAGAGCTCAAATAAAACAAGCATGAAGACTCAAACACTTAGAATGTCAAATGTCCTAAGAAGTCTTTATGTAAGTGCTTCATATTTTAAATATCTCTTGGAATATGTTGAAGCTCATTAGGGTGCAATAAAGACTTAGGAACCAATTTTTTAAAACCCTGGAAAATGTTCTGAAAAGTTACATTTAAGTTTTTCAAATAACAAAAGGTTTAAAAGCTTAAAAAAATAGAAGTTTTGAAAAAATTGACTGGTTAGCCGATTGACCAGATTGCTTTGAAATTTCTTAGCCGGTTGACAAAAATATAACAGTTAAATAACTGCTTAACCGACTGGCCATTTTGACCTATGATTAGTTAGCCGTTTGACAAGCCCAATCGACTAACACTTTTTGAACTGTGATTAGTCAGCAAACTGAAAAATTAATGGAATTAATTTCTGGCAGATAGAAAGGTCTCAACCGTCGGTCCAGCCGACTGACCCTATATAAAATGCTTACCCAGTCGCTTGTCCAACCGATTGGCTCTAAAAAAGTCTATAAATACTCCTTTAATCTAAGGAATCAAATCACCAAGTATACAATCAAGAAATCAAGTATCCTACTTTCAATCTCTCACAAAGCTCACTCTTGTTGAGAGAATTCTACTGAACTATTGCTAATATTCATCTAAAGAAGGAATTGGTGATATCTTACTTTGAACTTCAATTCTATTTCATCTTGATATTTAAATTCTTGAAGTACATAGTGCTGAATTTGTACTAATATGCTCTATTTGAGAGTGTTTTTGTATGCAGCGTTTATTTCGTATTTCTTATAGTTCTTGGACGATTCAAGGTGTTTGGATAGTTGATCAAGTGTGGGGTATTACTTGGAGAGGTGCAGCTCTAGCCTATTGAAGGAGTGACTGAGTGTGGGGTATCACTTAGAGAGACGGTGCTCTAGCCTACTGAAGGAGTGTGTAACTGTTTTGTTCTGCCCGGAAAGGAACTGGTTTAGTGAATCCTTAGGTGGTTTGCCTAAGGTGAGGACATAGGCTGGGGATAAGCCGAACCTCGTAAAAATCCGGTATCACTCTCTTTCCATTATTTTCTTTAAATTCCAGAAAACATATAAACTGCGTGGGTGATTTGATTTCTTAATCATATATACTACGTAATTTGAATTTTAAATAAGCTAAAGTTTAATTTTTTTTTTTTGGGATTACGAAAACTAAAAGGGAGTATATTGGTTGATTAATATTTTGCGGAAACCTTAAAGGGAGTACGTTGATTGGTTAACACCCAAAAATAAATTAACTAAGAGTTTATTTAAATTCTGAGTTGTTGAGAATTTGAGTTGTGGTTTGCATTGAAGAAACAAGTTTCATTACTACATGGCTTAAATCGAATTTATATACACAAGGTTGTTAACAAAAACTGAGAATTGCTATAAAACTTTCTTGATTATTTGATTGATTGAATATATTATAGCTATGGTTAATTGGTTTGATTGATTGATTGAATGATTGTGTGGTTGTGGATTGAATAAAAGAACATTGAATTTTGTGTGATTGCTAAATTAACAAGAAGTCAAGAAATCTTGGAAAGAATTTAAAAGAGGTTAAGAATTCATAAAAAGATTTAGAAGAAATTTTAATAACCCAATTCACCCCACTCTTGGGAGGACTACACCTTAACTTTCACATTTTATGCTATTCTACCTCTAGCATTAGGAAACATAAAATTGATTGGCAAATCATATTCCCATTTTACTCTAAGGCATTTGATGCATTCAATGAATAAAACCTATACTACTATTTACATGATTGCTTACTGCTTCCACTTTGCATTCAAAAGTTATGAATGCGTTATTATGGTAAACATGTGGTATACTCTCATTGGACTAGTTAAATAAGGGTACTTTATCTAGTACCGCTCGACACTTCTCAAGGTGTGAAGTGTTCAGTTTGTGACATTATTCCATTCTATTTCACACACCAAATATGCAACTAGTTTGAAGAGAAGAAACTAATTTTGTCATGCACTGCATACTAAACAAGCAATTGAAATGTAAATAGAAAATAAACTAAAAGTCATGACAACTTATGGTTCGTATTCATTATGTATACCATAAACATTGGTTTTATGCTTAATATTAATTGTTCATGATTTCCTCTTCTGTTCTAGACTGAGGCACGGGCACTCTTATTTCTAATGCATAAGATTTTATTTGATGCCTCATCTTTTTGGTCAAATTTGTTTGCACATTTTATGTGATAGTATTCAAAAAAAAAAAAAAATCATTCAATTATTCATCTTTCCTTAGTTATATTATTTGAATGAATCCTCTAATGTTCTCATTTATTTCACTTAAAACTTCAAGAATGTAATGATTCAATCATTCAAGATTTAGGAAAAGAAGAACAAATTTTGAGATAAGAAGAGGAATTAACCCCAAGTGTAGTACGTGTGGTTAAGCTTAACCACAAGTGTAGTACGTGTGGTTAAGCTAAGCCTTTAATTTAAAATGAGGACTAATCAGGGTTATCAATGGAGAGTAGATTTGCTAACCAGCACACAAATAGTTGTATGGGCTGACTTGGCGATTTAATTTAAAATGAGTGCGTCATTAATGGGCCTCCTAAGACAAGACACAGACACCCAAGCCCTTATTGGGCTTTAAATTAGGACAGAGGCCCAGTGGGCTCCAAAATCGCAACCCAGCCTAATTTGGGCTTCAAAAAAGATCTTAGGCCCATTGTGGGCTCAAATTAAACTACAAGCCCAATTCAGGTTTTAGCTAGATACTCATATGTCAATCTTAAAATTGTGCGGATGCAAGCGAATGCAGTTAATGGTGACTTAACTTGGGTGACTTAAAGATGATAATGGAGGCCTCCTCTATTTTTTGGGGTTTTGATGAATTTTATTTATTTTATAAAATTAATGTAAATGAATGACGAGTAAAAAAAAGAAGGCATCCTCTGTTTTTTGGGGTTTTCATAAATTTTACAAAATTAATGTAAATGAATGACGTGTAAAAAAAAAGCCTTTATTTTTTGGGGTTTTAATGTATTTTATTAATTTTTATTTATTTTATAAAATTTGTTGAGGAATGCCACACTTCACGGCATAAATTGAGTGTTGAGAAATGCCGCAATCCACGACATGAATCAAGGAGTCAAATTACGGCTGAAATCACGTAAGGAGAAAAGTCGACAAATCATTTTACCTTGGAGCGTACAAATTGATTAAATATTTCCCATTTTTCTGTATAAAAAGGAGTTGTATAAATTGAAATAAAACATACATAAATTAATACTTTACTTCTTATTTTCCCTCTTGCTTCTGCTCTAATTTTATCATGGTATTAGAGCAAGGCAAGGAGTCGATCCACTCCACGAAACCGCTATTGCAATAAGGATAGACAACAATGTTCGGCGGTGATCCCTGAGTGCCTTGGAAGAGCCGAATTCTACGCTACTAGAGGATCAATCAATGCCATGTACAGATTTGGCGACAATTGCAACAGCTTCGCCGTAAAAAACGACCTGAACAACCTCTCCATACCTTCGGGTTTTCGAAACCTAAAATGGAGTCCATTTTACTGCAATCATCTTGCAGCGTGGACAAAGCCATTCGCCAAGTTAACTTAGTTAGAGAGTCATCCTCCGACCTCTCGAAGCTCTGTTCCTTATGGGCACCTCAATTGTCACGCCGACTAGCCCTAGTGGTTTCCTCCGAGCCCCAAACGAAGTTGCCGTCACTGACTCTCACGCCGTTTGGGAGTGTTTTCCTCTCGCTAATTACACATTATGTGTTTGATTCAGGGAAGGTTGATAAGTTGAAGTAGTCTCCTCCTCCAGGTTTGCACGTGCTAGATCCTCCTCAATAGTTTGTTTGTTTGTTTTTATCAGTAAAGGTAAATATATTGATCTAGTGTGTATATACAACATACTCTGGGCATACCCAGACTGGAGGAGCATATAAAGCCCCTATCACAGTTGCATAGCAATACAATCAAAAAGGCAAACCTATAAAGCCTTCCTACCAAACAAGATACATTTCATCCAACTATCAGAGCATCAAAAAGTTAATGTAAGAATAACAGAAAGTACATTTACTATATATTCTAACCTGGAAAGTTGAAATAATAAGAAAAATAGAGAAAAGAAGAAAATTTGGTTTGGTGTAGACCAAACCATCGACGATTTGGTGATAGGCCAGAAAATCGTTGACGATTTTGTGTAACCGAGCCCCATTAACGGTAAAACAATAAAAATGGTTTGGTTAAAAAGCCAAACCGTCGACGATTTTAGGAAAATCATCGACGGTTTCAGGAAAAATGACGACGGTTTTGTCTGGCAGTGCTAAATTAAAGGAAATCTGCAAGCTCATTTCATTTAAACAAAAATCAAATCTCTCTCTTTCCCTCTCGCCAGGGGAAGTCTTCTCCATTATCTCTTCGATTTCTCTCCTATTTTAACTCGATTCGACGATCAAACATCACCATGGGGTCCTAAGAACGACCCTTAGCAAGTTAATTTGAGTAGATTTTCGATTTAGGCATACCAGACACCACTCCAAGGCTGAGGTAAGGGTGATGAATATGTTAAATGTTTTAAAATTTAATTGATTAAATGGAGTGTATGTGCCTAGGAAATGTGAATATGATTATAATTCTAGAGTTGAGTTGATTGAACTGGGATATATGATTTTAGGGTTTTGAGCTCCGAACGCCGTGGGCATGGGTTTAGAGATCGTATTAAACACCCTCTCAGTAAGCAGGTAAGGGGAATAAGTTATGTCAGTTAGTTTTAGAAATTCTACCAGTTAAAGTATAGTATTTAATTATGGAATATCCGTATATGATTTTCTGAATATTACATGATATGAATTTATGGGTATGGAAATTTATGGCTTTTCACATGTTATGTACATTTGGGAAAATTCAGAAATTTGAGTTTCAGAAAAACCCTATAGATGATATATATTATTTCCATGCAGTAGAGAATATGATTTTCCCATAGAGTAGTAAAATACAGTTTTCTCATACAGATTATAATATTCTGAGTATTACCCTAAATTATGTGGCATGAGAAATACTAGTTTTAGTATAGAGTTTTAATTCATAATTTTAAACAAATTTTACAGAACCATGATATTACAAATATTACAAAACTATGAAATTTTAGATATTACAGAACCATGATATTTCGGTTATTCTAGAACCCTGATATTTCAATTATTACAGAACCATGATATTTCAGTCATTACAGAACCATGGTATTATAGATATTACAGAATCATGGTATTACAGTTATTATAGAATCATGGTATTTCAGTTTATACAGAATCATGGTAAAATAGTAATATACAAAAATAGTATTATATAGTATCAGAACCTTGATGGACTAAAACATAACACAGAGCACGGTACCGTAGCTAATACAGTATTGATAGTGCAACCACACATCTCATATAGAGTGTGGAATGACATTCGATTGTGCCTTAAAGGAGAGTAGAGGAGCTCCCTGGCATTCCAGATCAGTTGAGCAGGCCAATCGTACTACAGATGAGTTATAGTTTGACTTAGCCTGACAGGCCAGCCATGGTTAAGTCCAGCCCACAGGCCGCACAACCCGATCATGCGAGGTTAATTCATGATTACAATTATCCATCCAGGGAAATTTTCACAGTTTTATATATACACGTAGATTTACAGAAACAAAAACTATGAAATACCGCTAGAAGTATGTTTAGATAGAAAATGTGTATTTTAAATGACGTAGGTGTGAGTTGTATAACGTATTTATATTAAATTGCTATTCCAGTTACATATTAAATTAACAGTTATGTTATGCGTGTAAAAACTCATCTACCACATACTAGTAATAACCCGTCTCGTCTTACTGAGAGGTATCTCACCCCAATATTTATTCTAATATTTCAGGACCCCGAGAGGACCGAGCTTAGAGCTCTAGGGCAGAGCATAGAGAGTGTGTTGAAATTAAGTGCTGGTGAGAGTTGTTCTTGTATGTAGAAATATTTTGTACACTTGGATTTATAATAGTACTTTAGAAAACAAAATTATGTATATATGATAGCACAATAATGCTGGTATCGTATTCTGGCTTTGCTGTTTGTAATTCGGCTGCATAGATAGAATGTGAATATAGATAGAAGTATCCCTAGTACCCCACTCTGGGTCCGAGATGACTTTATGATCATAATTACCATGGTATCAGAGGTATAAAGTTATTATTTCAAAAAAAAAAAGGTAGTAATTTTGGGTCGTTACACGATGATCCAGTCATCCTACTCAGACACTGACATACTTGCAAGATTTTCATATGGAATAGATTTTGCCATCTCGGCCCGCTCAATCATCTGATTCTGCAATGGTCCATTTGTTAGGTAACCTTATTGTTTGACTGATTTTTTATCTTATTCCCGCTTATCTCATTCTCATCGTGTTTTCATCACAACTCTCTCTTTTGCCAAAGAACCACAATCATTTTTACAAGTCATGACAGATCACAACTGGTGTACTGCTATGCATACTGATATTAATGCTCTCGAGTTCAAAAATACCTGACACCTTACTTCTCTTCCTCATGGTGAGAAACCCATTGACTACAAATGGGTATATAAGATCAAATACAACCCTGATGGATCAATCGAACAATACAAAGCTTGCCTAGTTGCAAAGGGCTACAATTAACGGGAAGACATTGATTACACTGGGACATTTGCTTGAGTTGCTAAAATGACCACCTCCCGTACCATTTTGGCTCTTGCTTTTGCTCGCAATTGGCACATCCATCAACTCGATGTCAATAATGCCTTTCTCTATGGCGACCTTGGTGAAGAATTCTATATGCAGCTTTCTCTGTGATTCAGACGAAAGGAGGAGACTAGAGTTTGCAAGCTTGTTAAGTCTTTGTATGGTCTCAAACAAGCTTCAAGGCAATGATATTCCAAACTTTCATCTACTCTCATTGATGTAGGATACAAATAATCCAAGGAAAATTTTTCACTATTCGTTCGATCCCATGAGGGCAATTTCTCTACTATTCTAGTCTATGTGGATGACATTGTTGTTGTAGGAAACAGCCTGAAGCAAGTCAATGAGATCAAGAAATACCTAAGCGATCATTTCAAACTTAAAGATCTTGGAATTCTCAAATACTTTCTGGGAGTCAGAGTGGCTCGTTCAGTCAAAGTAATATTTTTATCCCAAAGGAAGTATGCAGTCGAGATATTAGAAGATACAAGCTTCCTCTGAGCTAAACCTAAAAACTTTCCCATGGATCAAAATCTTGCACTCAACGAAAGTGATGGCGAACTTGTCTCAGATCCTTCATTATATAGGTGACTTGTGGGAAGATTAATTTATCTAACCATCACAAGACCCCACTTAGCCTATTTAGTGCTTGTGTTAAGTCAATTTATGGGCAAGCGACGAATATCACACTTGGATGTAGCACACAATCTTACGCTACCTTAAGAAAAGCCCAGGTCAAGGAATTCTCTTATCCGATTCTAGTGAAATTTAACTCTATGCATATTGTGATGAAGATTAGGCACGATGTAGGGATACCAAACGATTGGACACCGGATATTACATCCTACTCAGAAAAACACCCATTTCCTAGAAGACCAAGAAACAAACAATAATTTCACACTCCTTAGCCGAAGCAGAATATAGGTCTATGACCTCCACATGTTGTGAGCTCACTTGGCTAAATTCTTTACTATCAGACCTTGAAGTAATGCATTCTCAACCAGTCAGTTTGTATAGTGACAACAAGGTCGCTATACACATAGCTTCAAATCCAGTGTTCCATGAACGAACCAAGCATATTGATATAGATTGTCATGTAGTTCGAGAGAAACTCCAAAGTGGCATCATCCAAACAGTTTACATGCATACAAGCCAGCAACCTGCTGATGTTTTTACCAAAGCTCTTGGATTCTCACAGTTTAATTATTTACTCAGCAAGTTGGGTGTCATAAATATCCATGCCAACTTGAGGGGGAGTGTTGAGGAATGCTGCACTTCACGGGATAAATCGAGTGTTGAGAAATGTCACAATCCACGTCATGAATCAAGGAGTCAAATCATGGCTAAAATCATGTGAGGAGAAAAGTCAGTAAATCATTTTACCTTGGAGTGTACAGATTGATTAAATGTTCCCCAATTCTTTGTGTAAATAGGAGTTGTACAAATTAAAATAAAACATATAAAAATTCATTCTTTACCTATTATTTTCCCTCTCGCTTCTGCTATAATTTTATCAAAATTAATATAAAGAATGACGTGTAAAAAACATGGTAAGAACTGGTGAATATTTTATTTGGTTGGTGAAGTCAGTGGGAGGATGAGAGAAGTGTGAAAGACAAGATGGAGAGATCTTGAGATAGGCAAGATGTTAGATGGCACCTTAATTGTCAAAAGAAAGAGATAACACTTCAATTGGGCAAAGTAAAAGGAACAATTTTATTAACCCGAACACCATGCATATTAAGGGTTTTTGTGAAAAACTTAGCTAGAGTTTCAATTTTCCATCGAATTATATGATTTTTAGATTTTTGGCAAATGGAAGGAAAGTAAATAAAATGGTCGGTTTCAGTATATAATGCTTTGGACAAAATAAAACGTTTACAACTATTATTTCGATTGTTTTTGAAATTTTGGGATTTTGAAGAGAGAAGATCGTGATATGATATTTTGAGATGTCCTAGGAAAAATTTGCGATAGGCCAATTTGTGATGTTTGAATTATTAAATTATTTTTGAGTTGCATCGAAATGTTAAATTATAAAACTTTTAGCATCTATATATGATTTTCCAATCATGAGTGGTTAGGTAGGGAGCTTCAATTCATAACTATTTTAAAGGAATGCCATACTTTTATTTTGCATCAACCACTTTCTATTTGAACACGTTTAATTTTGGAAACTAAAAAAACAATCGCATGTGTTACATCTGAAAGGTAGGCTTAGGCAAGAGAGCCAAAAAAACACTTAAGGCGTAAAGGACGAGATGACACTTATGAAATAAAGAGAATCCATTTTTGCTAAGAAAGGAAGATACTTTATTGGAGGCCTTAATAATATAATTTTTAATTTTAATTTATCTAAATTTAAATAAAATAATAATATAAATTTATTCAAAATATGTAAATTTAAATTTAAAATTCAAATATATACTGCTAAATAACCAATCTTGAGTTTTAAGAGTTACGACTTTTTATTTGAGACAATATCTTAGTATTTAAGTCGAGAAAGTTAGAAGAATAAATCCATTATTTTGATAAATTAATCAAGTGACCAAAAAAATTCGTATTCTATTATTTCAAAAAATATACATGATTTTATATTATAATATTTAAATTCTATCCACCGAGCAACTTGCCACTTATTGGGGAAATATATTTTAATATTTATTATAGTTTAGGCATGTGCGTTGAGAAATAAATTATTAATAAAAAAACAGACGGAGAACTCTCGTCGATTATTGATATGTCGGCTTGGCCATCATTGACAAATAAGAATCAATAAATTAGTTGAGTGGCGGTTCCCCGCACGGCTGTAACACGGCGCCGCCGGGGGATGGCGTCGCTCCCGTCACTTCAGGTGGATGCCCACGTGTCGAGAAGGAGAAGAGCCACCTGGTCATTCTGCTTTTGCAACGAAATCACGTGTGGGGTCCGAGTCAGCACACCTGCACGTGAAAAAGGCTTGACGTGGACCCACCCCATGTCTGATGCCGACACCATTAACAACCCCCAAAAATAAAAAAATATAACCACTCAAATGCCGACATTTGTTTATTCATTTATGTTCTTGAAAGATAAATTATTTATTTATTTATTCATAAAGTGATATTCAATGTCGTTCATGATGTCTGTATACATTAAACAGTATTGATTTATTTTTGGTATAATTAAAAATTATAAGAATAAACTATTAATGCGATGCAAAATAAAAAAGTGTATTCAATGTTGTAAATGAAATAAATTAAAGTAAAAAAATTTGGAATTACAAAAATTCAGCGGTCTAATTTTTCAGGAACTAGATGTTGCTAATCATTTTTTTTTATGTGCATTTTGATTGTAAAACATATCCTTATATAAGCAAAAATTATATTAGCTTCCAAAATATTAATTCCATAACAAACCATTATTTGGGCATACAAAAAGTTATAACATATTCTTAAGAATCATCCACATATTTAATATACACGTTTTACAACACTTCCCCTTAGATGACTATATACTATGAATATGCCTCGTTAAAATATTCGCTAAGGAAAACTCCGTGGAACAAAACTTTAACTTAGGGAAAAGTGTACAGTATTCATACTTCTCCTTAGAAATACAATCAATTAAGAAATGTCCTTAAGTTGTCGCATTCTAATGTTATGTAGATGCTTTTTGAAAATTGAAGTTAACAATGCTTTCGTGAATAGATCTGTTGAGTTGTCACTTGAAAGAATTTTGCAAATGTCAATATCTCTTTTCTTCAAAATTTCATGAGTGTAAAAGAACTTTGATGAAATATGTTTAGTTCTATCACCTTTTATGTAGCCACCTTCGATTTGTGCAATATATGCTGCATTGTCCTCATACAATATTGTTGGTTTGTCATTCTCCAGTGATAATTCACTTGTCCCTTTAATGTGTTGGATTATAGTTCTCAACCATACACATTCACGACTTGTTTTGTAAAATGCCAATATTTTTGAATGGTTTGAAGAGTTAGCATCGTTTACTTTACAAATTGCCATGAGATAACAATATCACCACATGTAAAAATACAGCCTATTTGTGATAGAACTTTATGAGGATCAAAACGATATCCAATATCAGCATATCCTTTCAACACAAATTTTGCTCCCTTTGGGTAAAACAAACTCATATAAGATGTGTTGCGAAGATAACAAAGAACATGTTTTATTCCATTCCAATGTCCTTAAGTTGATGTAAAACTAAACCTTACTAGCAAATTTACCGCAAAAGCTATATCTGGTGTAGTGCAATTTGCATTAAGATAGGGTACTTCAAGACCAAAGATTTCTTCATTATCTTCTTGAGGATGAAAAAGATCCTTTTTTCACATTAAGTGAACGAACAACCATTGGGGAGCTTAATGGATAAGATTTATCCATATAAAATTGTTTCAAGATTTTTTCTACATAAGATGATTGATGAATAAGAATTCTACCTATTAAATGTTCAACTTGAAAACCAAGAGAAAACTTTATCTTCCCAAGATCCTTCATTTCAAATTCTTTCATTAAGTAGTCAGCAGTCTTTGAGATCTCTTCTGGAGTTCCTACTATGTTTATGTCATCAACATAAACTGCGACTATAACAAATTCAGAATTTATTTTCTTGATAAAAACACAAGGACATATAAGATTATTTTCATATCTAATTTTCAACAAATATTCACTTAGATGATTATAACACATTCGTCTAGATTGCTTTAGTCCATACAAGGATCTTTATAATTTAACAGAATACATTTGTTGTTGCTTTGGATTATATGCTTCAAGCATTTTAAATCCTTTAGGGATTTTCATATATAAGTCATTATCCAATGAGTCATACAAGTAAGTTGTTACTACGTCCATGAGGCGAATGTCAAGTCCTTCAGAAACCGTTAAACTAATCAGAAATCTGAAAGTAACTGCATCCATAACAGGGGAATAGGCCTCATTATAATCTATACCAGGCCTTTGTGTGAAACCTTGTGTTACAAGACACGCCTTGTATCTCACAATTTCATTCATTTCATTTCTTTTACTTACAAAAACCCATTTATACCCAATAGGTTTGACATTCTCAGGTGTTTGGACTACTGATTCAAATACCTTATGTTTGGCTAATGAGCCTAGTTTAGCTATATTGCTTCTTTCCATTTTGGCCAATCTTTTCAATATTGACATTCTTCTACAGTTTGAGGTTCAGGCTCATTATCATTATTAATTTCTGAAGCAATCGCATATTTATAAATTTTAATGAGATCTCATAATTTTTTGGTACCGAAAACACTTCTGGTGTTGCTTCTGTGGAAATATAGGATTGTTGATCTATATTTATTTTAACCTCTTCTTGAGTGTTAATAACCTTTTTTGGAGTATCACTTTTATTCATTTCCTTTTTCTTTCAAGGAATAGTACCTTTGCACCAATTGGTCTACCACGCTTCTAGCGCATTTTAGATTCATTAGATGCTATTCTCATTGGGTGTTCTTCAGGAACAATCAATCTAGCAGGAATATTTGCGGCCAGAATATGCGATTGAGTGACCCTTTTGGTGTCTATAAAAACACCTGGCAATTGATTTGCAGTATTCTACAAATGAATTATTCTTTGAACTTCAAGTTCATATTGATTTGTGTATGTATCAAGATTAGACAAAGTTAGTGTGTTCCAACAAATTTCTTGTGTTTTTAATCCTTTACCTTTTCCTTCTCCTAATGATGGGAAAACTGATTCATCAAATTGATAATCTAGAAATCTTGCTCTAGAAAGATCATATGTTAGTGGTTCAAGATATCTAATGATAGAAGGATAATCAAAACCAACATAAATACCAAGGCGACGCTGTGGTCTCATCTTACTTCGTTGCGCAGGTGCAATAGGAACATATACTGCACAACCAAAAATTCTAAGATAAGATATATTAGGTTGGTGGCTAAACACAAGCTTTGAAGGTGAAAACTTGTGATATGCAGTTTGTAGTGACCTGAAGAATAATATTATTTTAATAATAAAGGGGGAGGAAATTGAAAACAAGAACAGAAAGAGGCAGTAGACTTCATCGATGAACACTCTACGTTCGTCGACGACATCGCATTTTGGAGATAATAATAATAATAATAATTTCAAGGAATTGCCAGGACTCGTTGACGAATACAGGGGTTCTTCGATGAGTGCATAAGGAAATTCGTCGATGAATACAGGGTTTCGTCGACGAATGTCTTCAGGACCTCGTCGACGAAGGCAATATTTCATCGACGATAAAATACCGAGAGACGGATTTGGGCTACTCTGATATTCATCGACGAATTTAATGAAGGACTCGTCAATGAGGTGACGTGTCTCGTCGATGAATCTGTCCTTATAAATAGAGCAAACTGGGATTTTTATTCAAATTTCAGTATTCTCTCTCTCTCCTCTCTCTTTCCTACGAACCCTCTCCCCTTTTCTCTTCGATTCTAGCCCCGTTAGTCACTGGATCGACAATCTGAAGCTACCACGACGCTCTTGGTGAAGTTCTCTACAAGTGTACCGGAGCGGATCGTTGGTGAAACGAAGTTGGATTTCATCCCAAATTCAGAGTAAGACCTTTTAGTCCGTTTTTGGCCATATGAAAGTTATAAGAAATGATATAGGTAAAGAAATACTGATATTTTGTTCTGAAAAACGTTGTTTTCAGGGTGTTATGTAGGAGGCTCTACGGGTGTTAGGCCAGTATACCATAGGGGCTTTCCAGTAGTCAGGTAAGGGAAATATACTATGTTAGGTAATTTTAAAATATTATACAGCTTATTAAATTATGAATATTATGTATTAAAGTATGGTGTGACTTGAGAATGTGAATATAGTACAGAGGTATGTTATATGGATTTTAGTACCATGATTTTACGAATTTCAGTACCATGATTATACAAATTCTAGTACCATGATTATACGATTTTCAGTACCATGATTATACGAACTTCAGTATTATGATTATGTGGTTTTAGTGTTATGATTATACATTTCTCAGTACTATGACATATGGATTATAGTTATAGTTTATTCAGTATCATGGTAATTACTGTTATTTCAGAATCATGGTAAATCAGATAGCTATATATAGAAATATATTATATAGTATCAGACCCCATTGGACTATGCAGTTACAAAGCACGGTACTGTTGCTACAGATATTATGTTATGTTATGAGTGCAACCACCTATTTAGATAATACGTGGTAGTAGGTTGATCACCTAGGCCTTTGACGTGGACAGACTCCCCATTATATATGGGTTGAGGTGGGTAGATCAGACTGATAGAGTATAGTGATTTACCCTAGTCGGCCAGCCAGTGTAGATCCCGCTTATGAGCGGTACAACTTTTTCATGAGGGGTTAAATCATGACACATAGTTATCCACAAGAAAAGTTTTCAGTTACTATTACGTATGTACAGATTTACAGAAACAAGGAACATATTTATGTACACTAGAAGTATTTTGAATAGTAACCTACAATACTGTTATGTTAAGAAAAATGGAAAAAGTGATGTATTTTATTACTTGTACTGTACTTACGTATCCAGTTATACATGATTATATGAAAACAAATTTTCATAATACTGTAGCTCATTTGCCACACACTAGTAATAGCATGTTTCGTCTTATTGAGCATTGGTTCATCCTAGTGTTGAATCATTTTTTAGGTGATCCAGGTAGGCAAGCAGACTAGGCTCGCAGATAGAGGGGCTTCAGTAGTGCCCTGTCAGTGAAGTGAGTATTGTGGAGGATTTTTGTATATCCTAGTATAGTTGAGGGTATTTTGGGAAACAGATATATGTGTATATTTTAGGGAAACATGTTAGTACTCTAGTATTGGTATTGTATATATATTTTCGTATGGTTATGTCTATGTGATTTTTGCTTCTGGCTGCTTAGGTTAATGATTGGGTTTACTCCCAGAATGATATCAGAGCATGTTATATATCATAGTATAAAAAGAATATATTTATATAATATAGAAATTAAGCAGGTCGTTACACTGTTGGTTTAATTCTAATCATAGACGTAGCATGCATTATAGCATGACCCCAAGTAGATGCAGGAAGTTTTGATCGCATAAGCATAGGTCTAACAATAAATTGTAAACGCTTAATGAAGGATTCCGCTAAACCTTTTTGTGTATGAACATGTGTAATAGAATATTCAACACTTATTCCTACTGACATGCAATAGTCATACAATGCTTTTGAAGAAAATTCACCTGCATTATCTAAATGGATAGTCTGAATGGGATGATCAAGAAAACTTGATCTTAACTTTATTATTTGAGTAAGAAATTTAGTAAAAGTAACATTACGAGTTGCAAGTAGACAAACATGTGACCATTGAGTGGAAGCATCAATTAAAACTATGAAATATCGAAACGGTCCGCAAGATGGATGGATTGAGCCATAAATATCTCCTTGTATTCTTTGCAGAAAAGATGGAGACTCTAAAGGAAATTTAGATGGAGAAAGTATAACAAGTAGTTTTCCTTGAGCACAAGAAATACAAAAATAATCACTAGGTAAAAGAACTTTCTAATCCTTTAATGGATGTCTATGTGTATTTTTTAATGATTCGTTGCATCAGAGTTGAACTAGGATGGCCAAGACGATCATGCCAAAGTATAAAACTTCTAGGCTCATAGCACTTCCGATGCATACAATTTGATTCAACCATCCTTATTTTTGTGAAATATAGGCCAGATTAAAAACTTGAAAATTTTTCCAATATGATCTTCTGGTTTGAAACTATAGATGTAATTAAAAGATATTCAATATCTCCTTCATTTTTTTTTTTCAACATGATATCCATTGCAACGTATATCTTTAAAACTTAGTAGATTTCTTCAGGATATACTAGAATACAACGCATCATCAATATACAATTTTGTCCCATTTGGAAACATAATATGAACTCTTCCAGAGCCCTCTATTACATTTGCAGAGCCAGATATTGTATTAACATTAATTTCAGCTAATGTTAATTGGAAGAAATATTTTTTAACACAAAAAATTGTGTGAGTTGTGCCATTGTCTACCAAACACATGTCATCCTCCATTTTATCAAGTTTATTTTGTATGATCTAGTAAATGAAAAATAAAATTTAAGAATTAAGAAAGATAACAAAATATTACCAAGCATATTATATGTAAAACTTTTAAAAATTGCATAAATTAATTTTTTTTCAAAATAACATAAACATGAAGATAATTTAATAGTAGACATTTCCATCCCCAATCATATGATCAATTTTGCCACTAGGATCCTAAAAAAATTAGAAACATCAAAATTGGCATCCAAAAAAGGCTCATACTTAGCATAAATGGGTTCAGAAAAATTCACTTCAACATTTTTCCCTTTTCCTTTTAACGATGCCTTGTAAAGATCAATTAGGTGTTGAGGAGTGCGACATATTTGAGATCAATGACCTTTTGTTCCACACCTATAGCAAATATTGTCATTATTTTGTACTTTGTTATTTTGTTCAGAATTCTCTTTATTCTTTGCCCATTTCCTTGAGTCTTTTTAGCACCTTTGCTTTCAAAATTTGAAAGATGATCATCATGGGTCTAACAATTTTTCCTACCACAACCCCTTTTACCACCACGACCTCGTCCACGATCTTGAGAAAAAGCCACATTCACTTCAGGGAATGGTGTTGACCTAGTTGGATGAGATTGATGATTTTTCAACAAAAGCTTATTATTTTGTTCAGCCACCAGTAAACAAAAAATTAGCTCATAATATTTTATAAATATACGCTCTCGATATTGCTGCTGCAGAAGTACATTTGAGGCATGAAAAGTTGAATATGTTTTCTCTAACATATCATCATCAGTAATTTTTTTTTCCACATAACTTCAATTGAGAGCTAATTTTAAACAAGACTAAATTATATTCACTTGCAGTTTTAAAATCTTGCAATCGCAAGTGTATCCAATCATATCGAGCTTTTGGAAGAATTATCATTTTTTTGGTGTTCATATCTCTCTTTCAAGTTGTTTCAAAGGACTAATGGGTCCTTAATAGTAAGGTACTCAATTTCCAATTCTTCATGTAAATGGTGTCGAAGGAAAATCATTGCCTTTGCGCGATCCTACAGGGGTGCTTGATTTTCTTATTCAATTGTACTACAAAGATTCATAGCATTAATGTAATGACCCGAAGAATAATGGTATTTAAATAATAAAAAGAAAGGAAAATGGAAACAGGAACAGAAGGAGGCAGTTGACTTCGTCAATGACGTTACATTTTGGATGGGATAATCTCGAGAAATTTCTAGGCCTCGTCGATGAACACAGGGGCTTCTTTGACGTGGGTTCTTCAGGATCTCGTCGACGAAGTTCCGTCTCGTCGACGAGAAGATACCGAGAGAGGATTTTTAGAAGACTGAAATTCGTCGACGAACTTTCTACAGGACTTGTCGACGAGGTGATGTGGCTCGTTAACGAATCCTAAAGTAAAAATAGGGTTAAGCGTGATTTTTCAGTTCATTTTCTGCGCAGAATCTCTATCTCTCTCTCTCTCTCTCTCTCTCTCTCTCTCTCTCTCTCTCTCTCTCTCTTATCCTTCGGTTCCCTACCCTTCTCTTTAAGATCTCGGGCCGATTTTTTGCCGGTTCGACGATCTGAAGCCACCACAATGCTCTTTGGAAAGTTTTCTGCAAGTCTGCCGGAGCAGATCATCAGTGGGATTGAGTTGGAAAGCATCCCAAATCTAGGGTAAGATTTTCTACTCAATATTTGTCTATTTGACAATTATAGAAAGTGTAATACGCGTAAAAATACTGAACTTTAGTTTGGGGGAATGTTGTTTTCAGGGAACAGGGAACCCTGCGGATGCATGAGTGTTTGATCAGGGGCTTTTTGGGACACAGGTAAAGGGATAAACTAAGTTAGTAATGTAGTAACCCGACCCCAAAAAACAAAATAACAATAAAAATAAAAATAATATTAATAATAAATAAATAAATAATGAATAATAAATAAATAATAAATAAATAAATAAAGAGATATTTTGGAGGAGATATTTTGGAGAAGATATTTTGAAAGGAGATATTTTGAGATATTTGTATATAAATATCTTGGAGGAGATATTTATTTAGATTACTTAAAGCCTAAGTTAAGTTTTATTCTATAAATTCTCTCATTCTCTCTCTCTCTCTCTCTCTCTCTCTCTCTCTCTCTCTCTCTCTCTCTCTCTCTCCCTCTCTCTTTAAGATCCTTCGCCGTTCGTCGTCCGTTTCGACAATCGAAGGTTCCTGCGTGAATCAGAAAGAGAAACTCTACAACTATAGTGGATCAGATCGTCGTTTTGAAGATTTTTGGGTTTTACCCAAAAATCAAGGTAAGGATCTGATTTCGATTTCGATTAGGTATTTGTATAGTAGTCGGGATTGCAGTGAGGTAATATTCTGTGGTTTTTAGGTTTCGAGGATCCAGAGTCGTTGTTTTGGACCACACCATTCGTGTCTTTGTTTTTGGGTTTAAGGTAAGGGGATTTTTTTACATCAGTTTATTTTGAAAATTAAACCAGTAAAACTATAGTCTATACTATTATGTACGTTATGATTGTTCATTTGCAAAATTCTACTGGGTAAAAGTGTCGGTTTAATTATTTTTACGATTTTGGTAAATTTAGGGATTTTACTTATGATCTCCAAACGTTTTAAAAACTTACTTAGTTGCTTTAAACTACTAGTAGGAGATGCTTGAACCCTCATTTTTCATTTAAATGACTTTTTGAACCGATTACTCCTTAAAGCAGTTTTTGACGAAACGAACATGATACATGCTGTTAAATGGACTTATAATGCAGTGGTATATACATTTATGAACTATAGGAACTAAGGTTCCATTATGCTATCTGAAACTATGGAAAATAGGTGTCGGTTAAATACCGAACTATATACGAAAAAGGGGTTAAACAGAGAGGGTATCTACCGGTTTATACCCGATGCAATTGTATGAGTTTGCGAAAATACTAAAATTGCCAGGTTGTTTGTTTTATTAAATAATTGTATATATGATGAATGGAACCACAACTTGCCACCAAAGGAATTGAAAGATACTTCTATAATAGGAGTTGAAAGATACTGCAATTAGAAGTTGAAAAAACTTTAGTTATGGGGTTGAAAGATAACCCCCAATGGCAGGGAATATTCCTCAGCTGGAAGGGTACAGTGCAACCACACATGTAAATCAGTGTGGGTACACATAGATAGTCGGCTAGCAGGATTAATGAAACCACTGGTGAAATAATAAACCAGAAGGGGGCAGTCGAACTATATATTAGATACTTAACAGTGCCCGCACGAACAAGGCATTGTTAGAGTTATTAGTGCACAACTCGTGCCACGGGGTAAAATAGGCATACTATATCATACCAAGCTGGTCATTGTTCTAACACTCATATACATGATTTAAAAGCTATTATGGGAAATTCATGTGATTTATGTTGATATATCTTTCGCATTTCAATATTGAAAATGTTCATTTAATGTATCGGTTTTAAATTGAATGCAGAATATGGTCACACACTGATTGTAATATCTTCCACCTTACTGAGAAGTGTCTCACCCCATTATACAACCAGTGTTTTCAGGTCCTTTTGGACGTCGGTCCTAGTTGCTTGGAGGGACTGGGGAGTTTGTTTTGAGTTTTGATTATGTAAGTATTTTATTTGTGTAATAGACTTATTCGGAGTACCTTTTTGGGAGATTGTAAGAACTGGTGATGTTTTAAGTATGGACATTGGTATTTGACGTTACAGTTAGTAAATTCTGGTATATGTCTAATAGAAAATCCCAATGGATGTTTATGTTTTTCCGCAACATTTATATCTAGTTATGTATGTGTTACACACGTTTGTCCTTGTTTAGGGCGGGTTGTTTGTGCATGTTTATCAGATACAGGTATTCTGTATGTTCGATAGCCACTTGGGTCCGTGTAAAGGGCCGATTCGTTACAGTTGGTATCAGAGCCTGTAGCCAGTCGGAAGTATGATTTGATTCATGCTGCCTGGTTAGAAAATATGTGCTAAACTAAGAAGTTTCTAGTTGTGATAGTCTATAATATACTAGAGTATAGGACAAGGATAAGACCTTGGATTTTGCTTTGTATATGTGGAGACGAAAATTCATTGATAGACTTCTGTGTTTTTTTGGATGAGTCGAAAGGTTCAGATAATCACGGCAATCCATTAACGATTTTGTTTCTTAGTAGAAGGGTGAAATTTGAGTTAGAATGAGGATATCAAATTTATGGAGTATGTCAATGTTAAGAATGTGAACTTGGAGAATTGACCTTATATTGTGATAGTAGTAGTTGATGGGTAGGTTATTACCTTTCTAATGGGTTCTCGTAATTATTTTTAGGATGGAATTCAGGGATATCACGACCAACGTGGGTGGCAGTAGTAGTGAGGGTGCTGGCCCTGAGGCTGGTAATGACTCTACTAGTGTGTTGCGTGACTTCGCACAGCAACTTATGGTTGAGGTAGTGCAGATGAATAGGGGGTAGGATCGTCCTACGACTGAGATGGGTTGCTCCATTGAGCAATTCACCAGATTGAAGCCCTCAGTTTTTATGGGCAATACAGATCCAGTTCGTGTTGAGAATTGGATCCAGGAGATCGAGAAGATCCTAGATGTATTGAACTGTACTGAAAGGCAGAAAGTCACCTTCGCCACGTTCAAGTTGGCAAGGGAGGCTGAAAGATGGTGGGTGTCTGTAAAGAAGATGGAAGAGCACCGACCGATGCCAATAGTGTTGACGTGGGCCCGATTCAAAGAGTTATTCTTTGAACGTTATTTTCCAGCCACAATTAGAAACGCGAAGATGGAGGATTTCATGAATCTGATGTTGGGATCGCTGACAATGCAACAGTACGCTGCTAAATTCCAGGAGCTATCTCGATTTGCTCCATTCATGATTCCTGATGAAGCAAAGAAGGCCTGGAAGGTTTCAAAGGGGTCAGAGGAGCGAGATCTATAAGTAGACGACTATCTTGTAGTTGTAAAACTTTGCTACACTTGTTGATAAAGCCACTGTGGCAGAGGAGAGTCTACTGGAGGACGCAAAGGTTCAGGTCTCGAAGAAGAGGTCAGCGCCTCCCATTTCTTTGTCTGGGACGAGGCAGGGTAACTAGAAGAAGAACAGTGGTAGTACGTCTCTGAATACCGTACATTTCCAACGTTGGTTGTTGTGTGGTAGGAGACACCCGGGGCAGTGTTGGTTAGCTACGGGGGCTTGTATGCGGTGTGGTAAACAAGAACACCAGGCAAGAGACTGCAGTATGTATTGAAACAAAGGAGCCTCGGAACAGCTATACAGGGGAAATAGTCAAGCGTACCATGGTGGTCAGCAAGGGGGTACCGCCCAGGCTAGAGTGTATTCCCTGACACCTAGCGACGCAGAGAACGCTGGTGATGTAGTCATAGGTATCATTTACATGCTTTCTCATAAAGATGTAGTATTATTTGATTCCGAGGCAACACATTCTTTTATTTCTCGAGGTTTTGTTAAATTGTGTGGATTAGAAGTGCAATTGTTAGATTATGAATTGGTGGTGGTTACACCGTTTGGATCTATAGTAGGGTGTAGCAAGGTAGTTAGGGACTTCTCGATTGAAATACAGGGGAGGATACTACCAGTAAATCTTGTGGTATACAACATGTATGGCTTTGATATTATCCTAGGGATGGACTGGTTGTTTTCCAGTTATGTCAGTATTGATTGCCACAGGAGAGAGGTGTTGTTTAGATCTCCAGGAAAGCAAGAATTTCAGTTCCTTGGATCGTGTGTGCGTTCTACACCATGTATCCTTTCTGCTATACAAGCTAGAAGACTACTCCTTAAAGGGTGCCAAGGATATCTGGAATTTGTGAAAGACACGCCAGCAGAAGAACGGGAATTGGAGATGATTGTTGTAGTGCGCGAGTTCCCTGACGTGTTTCCAGAGGACTTACTAGGATTACCTCCGGACCGTGAGGTGGAATTTGCCATAGAATTAGCTTTAGGTACGACACAGATATCGAAAGCTCCGTATCGAATGACTCCAACTGAATTGAGAGAATTGAAGGAACAAATTCAAGATCTACTTGACAAGGGATACATTAGACCTAGTGTTTCTCCTTGGGGAGCGCTAGTGTTATTTGTGAAGAAGAAGGATGGGTCGATGAGGGTGTGCATCGACTACCGAGAACTGAATAAAGTAACAATAAAGAATAAATATCCGCTACCCAGGATCGATGATTTGTTTGACAACTTTAGGGCATGTAGGTTTTCTCCAAGATTGACCTACGATCTAGGTATCACCAGTTGAAGGTGAAAGTAGAGGACATCTCGAAAATTGCATTACGAACCCGGTATGGCCATTTTGAATTTATGGTTATGCCTTTTGGTTTGAGCACCTACAGCATTTATGGATCTAATGAATAGGGTCTTTCACGAATATTTTGACCGGTTCGTCGTGGTAAATATTGACGACATCCTAGTGTATTCTAGGAGCGCTGTAGAGCATGAAGTTCATTTGAGGTTGGTTTTGCAAATACTTAGGGATAAGAGATTATATGCCAAATTGAAGAAGTGTGAGTTCTAGTTAGAGCATATTGCATTTCTTGGTCACGTAGTGTCCAAGGAAAGTGTATCGGTGGACCCGAGTAAGATAGATGTAGTAGTGGACTGGGCGAGGCCGAAGAATGTTCAGGAAGTCAGAAGTTTCCTGGGTCTTGCAGGCTACTACCGTCGTTTTATAGAAGGGTTCTCCAGTTTAGCAAGTCCTTTGACACGACTCACGAGAAAGAATGTGAAGTACGATTGGACTAAAGATTGCGAGCGGAGTTTCTTGGAGCTGAAAATGCAGTTGGTTATTGCTCCAGTCCTGACCATTCCTTCTGGGGATGACGGATTCGTTATATATAGTGATGCCTCTAAGAAGGGTCTTGGCTGTGTTCTAATGCAACAGGGTAGAGTAATTGCTTAAACTTCTCGTCAACTTAAAGAATACGAGAAGAACGACCCAACGCATGATATGGAATTAGCAGCGGTAGTGTTTGCATTGAAAATATGGAGGCATTATTTGTATGGTGAGAGGTGCGAGATTTTTACCGATCATAAAATTCTTAAGCACTTTTTCACCCAAAAAGAGCTGAACATGAGACAACGCAGGTGGCTCGAGTTGATAAAAGACTACAATTGTGTTATTAGCTATCACCTAGGAAAGGCTAATGTGGTGGCTGATGCTCCAAGTTGGAAGTCTATTGATGCGTTGGTCTCAACAGTAGGAGTTTAGCATTAGATTTGTATGGACTTGGAAAGGTTGGGATTGGAAGTGGTAGAAAGGAATCATCAAGCTGTTCTTGCCAGCTTGGTGGTGCAGTCGACCTTATAGGAGAGGATTCGTATGGTGCAGAAAGAGGATCTGGAGTTAGTTGAGGTTATGGAAGGAGTTCAAAATGGGTTGAAGCCAAATTTCAGTATCTCGGGGGACATGATATTGAGATTTCGCAACAAAGTGCGTGTACCAAATGATGCTGTGATTAAACAAGTCATTCTAGAGGAGGCACGCCGTTCGCTCTACACTGTGCATCCTGGTAGCACGAAGATGTACCGGGATTTAAGGGAATCTTTCTGGTGGTCTTGCATGAAAAGAATGATTGCCCGTTTTGTAGAGTAGTGTCTGACTTGTCAGCAGGTCAAAGCAGAGCACTAGAGGCCAACAAGACCACTTCAGCCACTTGTCATCCCTGAGTGGGAGCATGTTTCAACAGATTTTGTGATGGGATTACCTATGGTGGTGCATGGGCAGAATGCTGGCTGACGAAAACTGCACATTTCATACCAATCAAAGTCAGATATTCTCTGAATAGGCTGGCAGAGCTATACGTGCAGGAGATTGTACGACTACACGGTGTTCCTGTTTCTATTTTTTTAGACTGAGATCCTCATTTTACGTCTTGTTTCTTGAAGAGTCTACAAGATGCCTTGGGATCACAACTGACGTTCAGTACATCTTTCCACCCGCAGACGAATGGACAGTCTGAGAGGACTATTCAGATGTTGGAGGATATGTTGTGGGCTTTTGTACTGGATTTTGGTGATAGTTGGATACGGTATCTACCGCTTGTCGAATTTGCGTATAACAACAGTTACCAGGCTAGCATAGAGATGACACCTTATGAGGCACTGTATGGTTGTCAATATCGATCTCCATTGTTATGGGATCAGGTAGGTGAGCGGCAGGTACTGGGTCCGCAACTGGTTCAACAGGCTTCTGCAAAGGTCGAGTTGATCAGGGAAAGAATCAAGGCAGCTCAGAGTCGGCAAAAGAGTTATGCTGATACTCGTAGTCGAGAGCTGGAATTTGAGGTAGGGGATATGGTTTTTCTTAAGATCGCTCCGATGAAAGGGATGATGAGGTTCGGAAAGAAAGGGAAGTTAAGTCCTCGGTATATCGGGCCTTTTGAAGTCCTGAAAAGGATAGGTTCGGTTGCTTATCGAGTGGCTTTACCTCCAGCACTATCTAAAGTTCATGACGTGTTTCATGTCTCGGTGCTGAGGAAGTACGTGTCGAATCCTTCGTACGTGCTAAGTTACAAACCTCTGGAGATCAGTGAGGCTTTATCATATGAGGAGGTACCAGTACTGATATTAGATCGGAAAGTTCAGCAATTACGGACTAGAGAAATACGGCTAGTGAATGTATTATGACGTAACCATGCAGTGGAGGAAGTTTCATGGGAGTTAGAGTCAGAGATATGCCAGAAGTACCCACAGTTATTTTTGGATGGTATGTAGTTATGTATAGTAGTATAGGTGGTATGGTCTTCGGGAGAGTTTTGTGTGTGTGTAATCTTCCGAATCATCAAATTGTAACCATGGTATTCCTTTGCCATAAGCGAGGGTAGATAATAAATTTGAGCCGGAATTGCTTTGAGGGTGGCTACCGACTCTTTTGTAGGTCTCTGACGTAAGGTAGAGTATGCTTGGTATTAGTTGGTGAATTTCGGGAACGAAATTCTTATAAGGAGGGGAGATTGTAGTAACCCGACCCCGAAAAAAAAATAAAATAAAAATAATATTAATAATAAATAATAAATAAATTAATAAATTAATAATAAATAAAGATATATTTTGGAGGAGATATTTTGGAGAAGATATTTTGAAAGGAGATATTTTGAGATATTTGTATATAAATATCTTGGAGGAGATATTTATTTAGATTACTTAAAGGTTAAGTTAAGTTTTATTATATAAATTCTCTCATTCTCTCATTCTCTCTCTCTCTCTCTCTCTAAGATCCTTCGCCGTTCGTCGTCTATTTCGACGATCGAAGGTTCCTGCGTGAATCAGAAGGAGAAACTCTATAACTATAGTGGATCGGATCGTCGTTTTGAAGATTTTTGGGTTTTCTCCAAAAATCAAGGTAAGGATCTGATTTCAATTTCGATTAGGTATTTGTATAGTAGTCGGGATTGCAGTGAGGTAATATTCTGTGGTTTTTAGGTTTCGAGGATCCAGAGTCATTGTTTTGGACCACACCATTCGTGTCTTTGTTTTTGGGTTTAAGGTAAGGGGATTTGTTTACATCAGTTTATTTTGAAAATTAAACCAGTAAAACTATAGTCTATACTATTATGTACGTTATGATTGTTCATTTGCAAAATTCTACTGGGTAAAAGTGTCGGTTTAATTATTTTTACGATTTTGGTAAATTTAGGAATTTTGCTTATGATCTCCAAACGTTTTAAAAACTTACCTAGTTGCTTTAAACTACTAGTAGGAGATGCTTGAACCCTCATTTTTCATTTAAATGACTTTTTGAACCAATTACTCTTTAAAGCAGTTTTTGATGAAACGAACGTGATACATGCTACTAAATGGACTTATAATGCAGTGGTATATACATTTATGAACTATAGGAACTAAGGTTCCATTATACTATCTGAAACTGTGGAAAATAGGTATCGGTTAAATACCGAGCTATATACAAAAAAGGGGTTAAACAGAGAGGGTATCTACCGGTTTATACACGATGCAATTGTATGAGTTTGCGAAAATACTAAAATTGTCAGGTTGTTTGTTTTATTATAAATTGTATATATGATGAATGGAACCACAACTTGCCACCAAAGGAGTTGAAAGATACTTCTATAATAGGAGTTGAAAGAAACTCCAATTGGAAGTTGAAAATACTTCAGTTATGGGGTTGAAAGATAACCCCTAATGGCAGGGAATATTTGTGATACCCTATAGATGGAAGACTTAAAAAGATTAGATGTTACTACTCATATCAATAAGATGCACCTTTCTTTTCGGGAGCTTTCCCATAAGAACTCCATAGTTATACGGCTTGACTTGGAGTTCTTATAGGAAAGCTCTCGAAAAGAAAGGTGCACCTTGTTGATATGGGGAGTAACATATAATCTTTTTAAGTCTTTCATCTATGGGGTATCACATTCTCCCCTACTTATAGAATGCAACGTCCTCATTGCGAACCCACATTTCCAAACCCAGGCGATGTGAATCTCATCATACTTCCGGCTGGGTGTTGACTCTGATACCATTTGTAACGCCTTAACCTGGGTCTGTCAGGGAGCACTGTATCTCTCCTCCTCCACCTGGGCCAGACAATAGGGGGCGGGCCTTATCAGACTAATGACTGGCCCCACAAACCAAAACATATCCTTTTCAGTATGTTTTGTCCTCACTTACACACTTCCTGAGAAAACTTCTCAGGTGGTCACCCATCCCAAGATTGCTCCAAGTCAAGCACGCTTAATTATGAAGTTCTTATGGGAAAGCTCCCGAAAAGAAATGTGCACCTTGTTGATATGGGTAGTAACATCTAATCTTTTTAAGTCTTTCATCTATGGGGTATCATAATATTCCTCAGCTGGAAGGATACAGTGCAACCACACATGTAAATCAGTGTAGGTATACATAGATAGTCGGCTAGCAGGAGTAATGAAACCACTGGTGAAATAATAAACCAGAAGAGGGCAGTCGGACTATATATTAGATACTTAATAGTGCCTGCACGAACAAGGCATTGTTAGAGTTATCAGTGCACAACCCGTGCCACGGGGTAAAATAGACATACTATATCATACCAAGCTGGTCGTTGTTCCAACACTTATATACATGTTTTAAAAGCTATTATGGGAAATTCATGTGATTTATGTTGATATATCTTTCGCATTTCATTTCAGTATTGAAAATGTTCATTTAATGTATCGGTTTTAAATTGAATGCAGAATATGGTCACACACTGATTGTAATATCTTTTGTCTTACTAAGAAGTGTTTCACCCCATTATACAACCATTGTTTTCAAGTCCTTCTGGACGTCGGTCCTAGTTGCTTGGAGGGACTAGGGAGTTTGTTTTGAGTTTTGATTACGTAAGTATTTTATTTGTGTAATAGACTTATTCGGAGTACCTTTTTGGGAGATTGTAAGAATTGGTGATGTTTTAAGTATGGATGTTATTATTTGACGTTACCGTTAGTAAATTTTGGTATATGTCTAATAGGAAATCCCATTGGATGTTTATGTTTTTCCGCAACATTTATATCCCAGTTATGTATGTGTTACACCCGTTTGTCCTTGTTTAGGGCAGGTTGTTTGTGCATGTTTATTAGATACATGTATTCCGTATGTTCGGTAGCCACCTGGGTCCGTGTAAAGGGTCGGGTCGTTACAAGTAATTTTGTGAAAATATGTATATTATTACAACATTTGATTTTAGGAAAAATAAATATATATTATATATGATTTATATTTGGGAAATATTGCTGAAAATGATGGTATGTTAGATATATGAAAAACCTATTCTGTGTGGCATGAGTAGAAATTAAAATGAAAAAAACTGTTTTCTGGGAATGTGTTAATGACACAAATTTTTATAATGGAAAACCGGTGTATGGGCCAAGATTTTGATATATTTGCTGGCGTACGTGCTGTGCTATGGATATGATTTGCCAACATACGGGTTGAGCTATTGATATATTTTTCGGCGTACAGATCAAGCTATGGAAATGATTTGCCAACGTACGGGCTGTGCTATGGATATGATTTGCCGACGTACGGGCCAAACTATGGTAAAATGTGAAATACTGGCATACGAGCCGATGATTTTCATGATATATGTATATATGAAAAATGATATAATTGATTTGATAATTAATGATATGAAATATCCATGTATCACAGTTTTAGTATATGTTATATGATATCAGAACCTAGTTGGCTTGGTCTAGGCTAACACTTGTACGGTACCGTTGCTATATGTTCATGGTCATCATGATCATGATATTTGTGTTAATGCCGCTGTACGTAGTGGTGTGAGATTAGATGGTCGATGTGGTTTTAAGAAGTGTGTTAATGCCCTTGGTGTACGAACCAAGTCTGGAAAACCCATTAGACTTACAAACTGTACTTTTGACTTGGCAGTGGTCAGCCAACCATTATCAGGTCCCGCCTTCGAGCCACATAACCTAGTCATATGGGGGTAATACATGACAACGGCTAACTAACCTACTAGGATTGTTTTCATATTATTATTTATGTGAGATAAATTATGCTATGGAAACCATTATGTTCTGCCATGTTTGATTATACATGTTTTCTTAGAAATGATGTATATACAGTTTTACTGGTTATGTTTATGATTATATGTATATCTTAGAAATGCTCATATTGTCACACACTAGTGTTAGTTTCTTTCCCTTACTGAGAGGTGTCTCACCCAAAAATTTTATAAACATTTCAAGAGCCCCTGATAGGAAAGCGGGTAAAGCCCCGCGATCTAGTACTGTTGATCTGCCCTTCTGGAAGGGTAAGTGTTTTGATAGGGTCAGATGTATTTTATGGGATGACCCTAGATATCTTTTGGGTTGTGTACCGTGTGTACATATAAATACAGTGGTTGTGGTAATTTTGGTATTGTGATGGATGATTCTGTATTTATGATATTAAGATTACATGTTTCCTACTGCTTAGGCTTCTGTTATATGTTCTGATATATTCCTGGTACCCATGGGTCCAGGTATACTATGATCTGCTTAGTTTTGTGATATTGATTTTATTATATTATGGGAAAAAATATGTGAAAATTAAGCAAGTCGTCACAATTAAGGTGAATCTCAATATTAAGTACCCATGGTAGATAATTTCTTCCAGAAATATCAACGGCAACGAATTCAAGTTTTGTGAGGTTTGACACCATAAAGTCACTTTGAAAAACAAATAAAAATTCAAAGTTAGGTAAATATTAAAATGAAAATGTTATTCTCACATATATTTCAACATAAAAACATTTAAAGACACAAATTCAAGATAAAAGATATAATTAACACATAAATATAGTTTGACAAAAAAAAAAAAAAAAACCTAAACTTATATAGATAACAAATGTTTAAAAGAAAAAAACAAGATTCTTACCTTGGTGTTGGAATTGGTGTATTCCCAAGAGGGGGTGTGAATTGGAAATTTAAGCTTGCTTAGGTCAATTTATATAAACAGCAGTATTTCACAACTTAGGGTCTGTCTATGCAATCCCAAATGCACAGATAAATATAATGTGCGGAAATTAAATCATGCACAACATTCACAGTCAATTGAAAATAACATACATGTGTAGTAAATAAATTGCGGAAATGAAAAGTGCACACACGGTATGTTATCGGGGTTCGGCCAATACTGCTTACGTCCTCACCTCAGCTCACAAGCCCGAGAATTACCACTATTACTCAGTTAATGGGTGGAACGACACCGTTTACAATACCAGGTCAAATTACTAGGGATGACATCAACCTTTACAACATCCTTTAAAAGGGTGGAGAAGACTCACCTCAAGCCACGCCTAAATAATAACCAATCCTTACGGGTTAGATCAATACCCCCTCAGGCTACGCCTATAATACAAAAATGAATATAAAATTGCGTACAATTGAAATACTTCTCAACTAAGCAAATATGCACTGATATGCACAAACAATAACTAATGCACTCACAAATAATAGTATTTAATGCTCAAGTTAGATCTTGAAAATATAATTCAAGATAATATATTGAACAAGTGAATATTCAAGGTTACCTCGAAACCCTAATCAAGTATCACACAAATATTTTATCAAATATAATCACAGCAGATACTTAGGGTTTAAGCTTGCAATAGATTTATCAAAAGAAGTATACAAGCTTTCGAATTTGGCAATAAGGATGCCAAGACCTAGAAGCCAAAAACACAAATTTTCCAAACAAATATTCATATGTGAAATATTGTGGAAAAATCACACAAGCAATTACTCTCAAAAAGATTTTCAATACGTATGGTATTGTGAGAGTATTTTGCCAAGGAAAATGTGTCACGCCCTGAACCTGGAAATGGGACCTAGGGGTGAAAATGTAATCTAACCTTTCCTTGTATCATACAAACCATCCACAGATGCAATACAAAGGATGAGAGTCCGACCCTGTGGGGTTCTCAGGTACCCTATACACATCCAAATACAACAGACTATACATAGCGAAAATAGGTCTTTCTGTACAAGCATGGTACCATACCAAAGTCTATACAAAAGCAGAAACAAGGTTCCATAAAAAAAGTACAAATGGGTGCCCAACACATCTCAAAATGGCAACCCACAAAACACAAGTCCTAGCACTTACCCAAGTACTACTCGCAGTACGCCGGCCACTACGCTCCTAACCCAAGGATGCTAGTTCTGGTTATTCAAAGGACTTGTAAAAAAAATGTATGTATAGTAGGGGTTAGACACATCTCAGTAAGGCAAATACAGGTTACACTAGTGTGTGGCATTTGAGTGTTATCCTGACAGCAAATATATACATAGTTAAAAGCATTTCCAATGTTTTCACAATGCAGTTCCAATACAGTGCATACACGCACACACACGCATACGCACGCCCATAACCTACCCGCTGTTGTCACACCCCTCGGTTTGAAGTCAGTCCACGATATTCGGCATTAGCCCGTAGCCAACCCGCAATACATAGCGCCACCAGCACATGGCTAGTCCCAGACTACCAAGGCATAGTACCGGTGCTAACTGGTGGATCCACACCCTTTGATGATCAACCAGTATAGGTTCACGCTCTCGGATATAAAGCCAGACACTCTTGCCTACATGGTAGGCGATAAACACACGCCCTCGAATATAGAGTCGGACACTCTTTCGTACCTAGAACAATTTGGAACCCAGTTCCTACTGCATTTCAACCAAAACACCAACATGCATGCTCATATAACCAAACAAATCACACCCATTTCGTAATCTAAAATCATGATTTTCCAAACACATACAATTTAAAACAAGTCAAGGCACGACCATCCTTATATCACAGTATAAATCATCATACACACATTGTTTTCAACAAAACTAAGGATGCAGCCCATCGCCCCCTTTTTCCCAAAATTGTAATCATGAAAAACTCATAGTTTTACCCGTTAGATACCTCCAAATGAGTAGTCAAAACACACATAGGACTGTGGACTACAGTTCCACTGAGTACGATTTCAAAAATAACTAATATAAACTATATTCCCTTACCTTTCCCCCCAAATGACAGATGCCGAACTCTAAGGCTCCTAAACAGCAAACCGAATTTTCAAAACCTACAAATCACAGTACAGAATATACTCACAACTCCGTCCTCTACCAAACTACCGGATCTGAAAAGAAAATCGAGCCTTACCTTGATTTTAAGGCGAAACCCAAAAATCTCCAAAACGGGATTCCGATCTATAGTTTTTGTAGAGAATCCTTCCACGATCCTCGTGGTAACTTCAGATTAATGATTATCACGACGAACAATGAAGAAATCTAGAGAGAGGAAGTGTAGGGAGAGTTCTAGAGAGAGAGAGAAAGATAATATTTTTAGATTTCTTAGCTTGGAAGTAAAAATAAATGATATTTATAGCCCTTTTACTCGGGCGTCCTTGTCGACAAAATGGTGTCCTCGTCGACGAGGTCATATAGACAGCTCGTTGACGATACGATGGATTTGTCGATGAATCCTGATATCACCAGTTTCCCAAAATCTCTCAGCTTCTCTTAGTCGAAGAGCCTTTGAACTTCGTCGACAAGACTTACATGGACTTCGCCGACGAATCCTGGCTTCATCGACAAAATTTTCCAAACTCCCAATTTGCCCCTCTCTTATTTATTTAAACTCATATATCATGGTTCGGGTTCTTACAAAATGACTTTGAATGATGTACAATAACACAATCAAATCTTCCTACACCTTACAATTGATTTGCAAGTTAGGAGAACTAGAAAAACAAACTCTCTATTTCAAAATGATATTTGCTAATAAATATGTAAGAAAGTATATAAAAAATATGCTTGGAATATTGAGTATATAGTAAAAAAAGTATAAAAAAGATTTTAGAGAATTTTTGTTAATTACTTTTACTAATCTCCTTGGTAATCAAGGCAAATGAGGGGGTATAAATAGATATCCCTCAAGTTTTGATTGTTATGGACCTATTGGGGATTTTGAAAAAAATTAATTAAAAATTAACCCCAATTACCCTTAATTAACTACGGTAAAAATAAGGCAACCCGAGAGTTTCGGTCACCTGGTCCTTAGGGCCGGTCACCTGAACAGACACAAATAGAAAATTTATTTTTTTCAAGTTTGGGTGCTCGAGGGAAAGTTTGGGTGGCTGAGCCAAGGCGATTTTCCAAACGCTTGAGGTTCGGTCGCCTGGTGAACGGTTCGGTATACTAAACTTCATAATTTGGTCGCGCGGGGTGATTTTGAACTTAGAGTTCAGTCTCCCGAGGACAGTGGTAAAAGTTACTTTGAACGCTCAGTCGACCGTGGACAATCAATTCAATATAGGTTTAGTCGCCCAGGCATTGGTCAACTATTGACCTCCAGTCAATTTTGTCGACCGAGACCAATTAATAATGTGCGTTTAGGTCCATTTTGGCCTCTGTGCTACATCAACTCTGTGTGAATAAGCATGTGTCATTTAAGTTTGAGAGGTGATGGTTCCTATGGCCATTCTAAGGTATCTTAAGCATAAATACCTATTATGCATGATATGCAAATTATTACAGACCCAAAGAAAATATAACGCAATACAATACAACTTGAAAGAAAAACAAAAGAACTTCATGCTTTGCTCCTTTGCAATAGCATGGATTGCGCCGAATGATGTGCTTGTTTAAGTGCTTCTCGACTTCCATTTCTCATTTGTCATCCGTGCTTAGAAAAGTAAACATGTTCATATACTTAGCACATATATGAGATACTGTGGTTTGTCATTGTAACAACTCAAAAATCTATACAATTTTTTTAAATTAAATAAACTTTACTATATACTTTATTTTAATCTGATACCCTTGGATTATCTAGTATAACATCTCAGGCTCCAAATGAGTACTAAGGAAACCCTGTTCATTTAACACACCTACGCAGTGGGAAAACATAAAACTACACATCTATATTTTCAATACCAGAATTCAATAATTTCCAAAAATATATACACACAAAAACACATCTCCTAGTAACATCCGCCAAAAACCTTGGAAAACTACCTAAAAACTCATTTCCCTAAAAATACTTACCCCACAACCAGAGCAGTGCAACAAACCCTTTATCGGCGAGCCTGATCTACTCGTTTAGCTGGATCACTTGAAAAATGTTAAATCACTGGGCTGAGACAGACACTCAGTAAGAGGAAATAAGCTATTATTAGTGTGTGGTGACTGAGTTCCATAAATACTATATTGATAGATATCTGAAACTGTAAAAGCTGGTAAAACAATATACAATATAACTTGCATCTATTATTGTTTAACACACAACTGTGATATCTGAGTTTTCTACTTTTTCATACTTCTAGTATCATAATATATCTGCTGATATTATGTAAATCTATATAAATATGCATAACTGTGATATTTACCCTGGAAAATTGTACGTCATGATTTAACCCCTCATGACAGGGTTGTGAGGCTCATAGGCGAGACTTAACTTTGGTTGGCCTACTAGGATAAGTCAAATGTAACTCTACCAATCATTAGCCTGGCCATTTGTAATACCTCTAAGGCACGATACTGGTATTTACCGCGTTAAACTGGCCATCTCAACCAAGTCTCCTAGGGAGCCTGCAATCTCTCCAAGCACGGTTGACGGAATCCTCTACACACTATCTAAGATGTGTGGTTGCACTCTGATCTGTAATAGCAACGGTACCGTACTCTGCTGATATCTGAACTGATTCATCAGGGTTTCATACTATATAATACTATTTTTTATATATACATCTTACTGTTTCATCATGATTCCAAAATAACCATAATATCGTAAACTATTCTAAAAATACTGTAATATCTGAAGTGTAATAGCTGTAATAACTGATCTGTAATATCTGAACTATATAAACTATAATATCATAGTGTTATGGCTTTAAAATTCTAGGAATTATGGTAATCTGTAAATGCTATAAAATATCTGTCTATATATACACTGTAATTCATAATTCTGTAAAATCTGATAAAACATATTTTTGCATAAATACTGTAAATCATAGTAATTTGTAAACTATAGGATTTCTGTACTAATATGATAATTTCTCATGCCACACAATTAAATAAATAAATATTCCATATTCTGAAAATTGTATCTTCTAATATACAAATAATTTGCGTACTGGATAATAATCTGGAAAAATATATAATCTACTGATAAACATTCCAAAATTCCTAGCATAACATATTTCTCTTACCTATCTGACTAGGAGGCTTGCCTCCAATTCAACCCCTCACGCCCTCGGCGTACCAACATCAAAATTCTGTAATTACATATATACAAATTCCCCAATAAAACATTGAATTTCCCAGAAAATCATCATACTCACATTTCCTGAATCTGCCTATTCGTAATTTCCTAAACCATAATTTGCCTGGAAAAATAACCGCTGAGGTCCTTAACCCATGCTTGTACGGTTCCAAAAACACCCTAACCCTAAAATCATAACACCCTAATTTTACTCCACAAAACACCAATATATTCTCATACAACACAAAATCTGGGCTCACATAAACTTAGTAATACTAGAAATAACAAAATAATCTACTTACCCTGAAATTGGGATGGTGCCCAAACTTCTCAAATCAACATTCTGCTCCATCTAGGTTGTAGAGGATCTCCCTAGGATCACCGTGGTAGCTTCTGATCATCGAATCGAGGAGAAACGGAGCTGAAAATCTAGAGAGAAGGAGAGAGCACCAAATTCTAGTGAGAGAAAGGGGAAGAAGACAAATTTTTCACTGAAAAGTGAATTTTTGGCTATATATAGATGGCTGGCCACATGGCCTCGTCGATGAGACCAAGAAGGAGATTCATCAATGAACACATAACCCTCGTTGACAAATCTTAGGCCTTGAAATTAGCCCTCTCGGTAAGTTCTCATCAACGAGACACGTGTCCTTGTCGATGTGCCCAAGAAGACTACTCGTTGATGAGACCCTGCTGAGTCCCCCCTTTGAAATTTCTTTTTTCTCCTTCCTTTTATTATTTAATTGCAATAATTCTTCGGGTCTCTACATTCTCCCTTCCTTATAAAATTTTATCCTTGAAATTTGCTATCTGTACTATGCACCATCCTCTAAGGACAAATTGGTTACTTATTTTATTACTTACCCTCACTTATGGCGGAGGAATATTATGATTTTCTAGATCATGCTTTAGCCAATTTTCACATTTTATTAAGCCATTATGATATATATACGTATTAAGTTTAGGTTGGATATATTACTTGAATACTCATATTGACTTAATTATCTAAGATTCCAAGTATTCAATATTATGTAGAGTGAATGCTTCTACTAAGAATTTTCATTTTAAGCATCAACCACTTCCCAAGCCTACAGTCATCACTACCCCTTATAGCTAATCCTATGCACTAAGGAAGAATTTGATAATTATGTAATTTCTATTTGAGTCTAATCTTCCTTTGGTCCTAAGGGGTTTGCCTTCATAATTACCCACACCATCTCTTGATCTAAGCCTCTAGCACTTCTAGATGGACAAGTAGATTGAATGTGTCATTTTATTTTTCGAAATAAGCAAGTTTTGGATTTTTGTGAAGGGATATGCTCATTTATTCTGTTTTTACCTGATAAGGAATGACTGTGGGTTTGATAAACAAAACATTAACCCTTTTTGAAAATATTTTTCCTTTTAACTGCGAAAGGTTCGTTATGATTATTATTTTCATTTTCAACTTTGATTATAACACTAGAATAATCATTTGTTTCTTCCTCTACGTAGAAAATTCTCAATATCTTTTCAATCTTTTTTCTTTTCAAGGATGACATGATACTCTTTTAATTTGTCTAATTGGTTTTCCATCCTTTTAGTTTCATTTTTCAAAAGAATTTTCTTCGTAGATAACCTAACTAGAAATTTATGCATTTTCATTAAAGCATTTTCTAGTTTTTCATTACAGGTCATGCTTTCATCATTGAATTCAACACATGATTCATCACAAAATTTAACACAATCATTATATGAATCATTGCATGTGTCATTAGCAGGATTATAACAACATTCAACAGATGATTCATCAAATAATGTGTTGCAAGAATCAACAGATAAATCATCACATGCAATATTAATTAAACCAGAAGGTGAGACAAATACCTCCTCGTTGGTTATTGCGGTTAGCTCATGATCTGCCACTACCTGATCATCTGATCTTGGAGCTTCTAGAGTGGCAGTCTCCTTTTCTTGAGTCTCTTCATATCTCTTTTCCAGTTCAACCCAGATCTTCTTTACACTTCTACATGTCATGATCTCAAGAAAAATGTTAGAATCTAAAGCGCAATACAGTAAGTCCATGGCATGTGAATTTGCATGCATTAAATTAATATCATTTTCAACTATAGGCATACAAATTTCTTTATTAATCACCTATCAGACCCTCCAATTCATAGATTTTATGAAAACGCTCATTCTAATTTTCCAGTGGATGTAGTTTACACCACAAAATAATGGAGGGCTAGTAAGTGATTATCCCTCACCGAATGGGGATACACCGATTTGAACCATTGCAATCTTTTGCAAAAATGTTTAAGTCTAGTGCAGCGAGGCTCTGATACTAATTGTTGGAATTGGTGTATTCCCAAGGGGGAGTGACTTAAAAATTTAAACTTTCTTAGGTCAATTTATATAAACAGCAGTATGTCACAACCTAGGGTCTGTCTATGCAATCCTAAATGCGCAGATAAATATAATATGTGGAAATTAAATCATGCGCAGCATTTACAATCAATTAAAATAACATACATGTGCAGTAAATAAATTGTGAAAAAAAAAGTGCACACACGAAACTGTGGTTTGTCAAAATCAAAACAGGAATCGGACTCAAAAAGTCAACACTTGGAATAGTACCAATGAAACTTAAAAGATTCTGTTATACCATTAGAGACTTTATCGTGCTGATAACGTGTTGTAAATGAAATAACAAGAGAATTATAGAAAAATTAAAGTAAAGGAATTTGGAACTATAAAAATTCAACAATCTAATTCTTTAGGAATTAGATATTGCTAATCATCTTTATCTCTCTATATATATACATTTTGATTGTAAAACATGTCCTTATATAGATAAAAATTATATTGGCATCTCGAAGGTCAATTCCTTAATGAACCACTATGTGAGCATACCAAAAGTTAAAACATATTTTCAATATAGTCATCAACGTGTATAATATACATGTTTTAGAACATTCAATGATTTGTTATGTTATATATGCATAATTTTTTTATTTTTCATTTTACTTGATAATAAAAAAGGAAAAAGTGAAATTTTTTATATATTTTTTTCTGTTACTTATACTTTTCAAGTTCAATAAGAAAGTAAATTAAAAAGGAGAAATTACAAGGAAATTTATCTTTTAATGTTTGATTACCAAAAAAAATCAAAAAATAAAATAATGTACAATAGACTAAATCAGTGAATAGAAATTTGACTTTACACATCATAAAATTTGAATTTTCCTAATTTTTATTTATATTATAATATTATTTTATTTTGAATGATACATGTATGCATATATAAATATATATATATATAAAGAAAATGCATAATAGAAAATAAATTTACACATTATTAATATTTAGTTTTTAAATTTTTTAATTGAATTAGAATCTAATTTTATTTTAGAGAATGCATAATAGAAAATAAATTTACACATTATTATTTTGCCTCGTCCCTTCATAGAAAGAAGAAGAGTCTTGCCAAAGTACATCTTTAATCGGTAGTATACCTTCTTTTAAATACCCTTCTTCTATAAATTTAAAATTAAAGTACAATTATCAACAAATAAATAACCAAAAATTTTTATTCTCCAAAAAAGTTTTTTGACCTAATTGCAGCCCTTTGTATTCTCCACCATCTAGAATGTTGGCACCAAAACTATTATCTTTTTTTAGTAATCCATGAAATTTTATAAAAATATAAGGGAAAAAAAATAGAATTATTTAGCATCGATATCACATAAATAATTAAAGTCAAAATTTTTTTTCATATATGCATCTCTAATATCTAGGATGTTGATACAATTTTTTTTTTTTTTTTTTTGAAGAGTATGAGTGAGGCCACCTACCTCTAGTGAAATTTTATAAAAATATAAAAATTAATAAATAAAAATTCAATAATTTTTGTTACTAAACTTAATCTTTCTTTCATACTCATAACCACCTAAAAAATTGCATAAAAAGTTGCTTAGATGAGCTAGATAGGACAAATATTGCCAAGGTACATGGCAATCTCCTAAGTAAGCAATCAATTATTGCCAAGTCATCTTAGAGAAGATTGCCCAGGTAAGGCGACTCGTTTGTCGCTCAACTATCCAAAGAATTGCAAGAGACTATATACCTAGAGGACAGAACTTGCCGAGTCATCAAACGACAAAACAAATGAACATCAAACACGTCCACCTAGGTGAGACTAAAGGGGAGAAGTCAATTACTCCCCAATTTATGATTAGGATTAATATTTTAAATTTATGATTAAGATTAATGTATTGAATTTTTAAATTAATGTAACACTTTTTAATCCCCTCTCTCTCTCTCTCTCTCTCTCTCTCTCTCTCTCTCTCATGTCACCTCCCTATCCTTCTCTTTTCTTTTTACGACTTGTACAACTCTCTTCTCTGAATCTCTTTATTTCACTAGGATATGTCTTCTTAAATGAGGCGTCTATTTCATAACTTTTGAAGAGATTTGTCATACTAATCCTATCTTATTATTATTATTTTTAACTAAAAGAGGACGGTACCTCCATTTATTTATTAATATACCCTCACTTTTGACGGAAGAATACCGTAGTTACAAGATAAAACAAAAGAGAGAGTACAGAAAAACCCTTCCAAAAAAAACCAACACTAACAATCAATCAAATTAGGACAACACAACTAAATATAACTAACAAGACAATAAAAACATAAATACAATTAAAATTAAAACAAAATATATCAAATGAAATTCTAGAGTTGAACTAACGACGAACGGAAACAAGACCCCACTTATCCATCTGAAGAATATGTTTCAAATAACGTGGTAGGATGTGTTGTTTTTCGTAAATTATCTATACTTGAAAAATTCTTTTTTCACTTAGAGGACTATATATATATATATATATATATATATATATATATATATATGCATGTATGTATGTATGTATGTATGTATGTATGATGGTGAGGTGATGATGAGTGGTATAGGTAGGTAGGCTGCAACAGCTAGGCTGCCACATGGAAGATGAGATGAAGGTAAAGCATAGGCTAAGAATGGATAAGTACCATATATACATAGTCAGCTATTTTAACTCTTTGCATGAGTGTATTGGCCATTGCAGCAGACCCCTTTGTCCTTATTTCTAGTTTAAGACATTAAAATATTAAAAGATTACTTTAGCCACCCATCGACCTCCATGGCACCACTTAAAAAAGCACAAGCAGACAAACAAACAAACAAACAAGCAAAGGAATCATCTCTCCACGGACGCCAGCTTTTGGAGTTCCATTTTCATTTCTAGGTCAATAGCCACCTCTGGCAGGGCAGAGCCATGCTTAATATATTGTAGGATATAGGAGCTCAATCACCAAGGAAAATCTCAATTCCACTAACTACAAAAAAAATTATAGTAAGAAATGTTTGCAATGATTTATTTAAATTACTTAATTTAATTAATTGATCTATTTTCCATTGCTGATAATCCTATCCATAGCACGACTTGAAGAACTTCCTTTATTTATTTATTCTTTTTGGAGTGGAAGATTTGAAGATGACTGACTATAAACAACATGCTTCATTTTTGTCGGTATTTTAGTGCTATCTAATTATAAATGAATTCACATTTCTTCAATTACCTGTCTCAGTCTCCTTGATTAAGCCTTTACGTAGGTTAGGGTTAAATTAGTTGCAAGATTCCACCCCATACCTCATCATTAGATGGTAAGAGAATTGATTATCGGTAAATTCATGATGTCATATGATCCTTTTAAGTTTCCCTAATATTGACGAGACTGGTTGTCGCTTAGTGGGCATAGCCTCCCTAAGTAGCTCCTACACTCCCAGCATTCGCGGTGACATTGCATATATCTTTATTGATTAGATCATTCAATTGGGTTAGCTAATCAATACATGATTAGATTTTAGAAAATTAATCTAGCTAATATAATTATACTCACAATTTTTTTTTTATTTTTATTTTTTTTTTAAGAAAAGAAGGCTGCATCTCCATTTATTTATTAATATACCCTCACTTTTGACGGAGAAATACTGTGGTTATAAGATAAAACAAAAGGGAGAGTATAGAAAAACCCTCTTAAAAAACCAACACCGGCAACCAACCAAATTAGGTCAACAAAACTAAACATAACTAATAAAGAAGATAAGAACATAAATACAACCAAAATCAAAATAAAATATACCAAACGAAACTCTAGAGATAAACTACCGACGAACGGAAACGAGACCCCACCTATCCATCCGAAGAATATCTTTCAGATAACGTGGTAGAAGGTGTTGTTTTTCGTAAATTACATTATTTTTCATTTCTCCTTCTTTAGTAAGAAAATCAGCCGCACTATTGTCTTCACTATATTGATGCATCACCATGACGTCCACTCCTTCTAACTCAACCACGAGTTTCTCCCAAAATTCCCAAAGATCCCACAAAATACATCTACCTTTCTGAAGTCAATCAACTAAAATTCGCAAATCACTTTCAATAATCACATTAAAATAATGCAAACGTTTGCACAAACGAATTCATTTCTTGATTGCTTTTAGTTCCGCACCATTATTCGCAACATTCCCAAAATACCTTGAAAAAGCCGCTTTTACCATGCCATGACAATTCCGAATAATTTCTCTACCTAATTATACTCATAATTGCATGTAGTTTGGTTGAATAAAAAAAATATATATATATATATATATATATATTTTTGAGAAAAGTTAAATTCATTAAAAGGGGAAGAAACACGTAAGAAGCTTGTAACTTTCAAAAATACAAAAGTGACAAGAAGGCTAGTCTGAAGCCCATGAATGCGGGATCATGCTTAAAACAGAACTCCTCCCTATTTAACGAACACATTTTTTTATTTGTCTGACTTCACTCATACAAGTATGATCCTAAAATTTGACATGATTAAGCAACCTAATCAACCTAATAATTCATCATATTTGAGAGAACTTCTACTCGTTAAAAGCAAAAGTTAAATTTAAAGATGTTTGACAAAATGCTTTGAAGTTCTTGTTAAAAAATAAACTTTATTTAACATTTTATAGTGTTTTTAAAATTAAGAACTTGATCAAGACAAAGTTAAATGAAAGTTTAGCTTGTTAATATATCTTTGCATCATAGTTATTCATCTAGGATTTTTCATTAATTTAACTATTCGCAAGTTTAAAACTTAATTGCCAAAGTACACAAAATCAAATTTTCTTTTAATTTAAGATTTTTTTTCTTGACAACAACAACCCCAATCAATTTTTTTTTTTAGTGGTTATATCTATAGTAACATCCAAGCAAATGAATTCACCCAAAACATAAGTTAATAATTGCAGGCTTTGTTGATTCTTACACCTCTCAAAAGCACATGTACATCCAAACTAATTTTGGAAGAAAACTAAATAAATAAATAAGGTCGTTGGTCTTTTCTAAGTTAGCCATATATTGTCACTTATCATGATTGCATTGTATTTAATTATTTAAGTAAATATTATAGAAAAAAGCTGACCTATCGTCGGTGATATCACACTTCCACATGTGAACAAAAACTAATTTGATAAAGTGGAGCCCACATCACTTCATCCAACCAACTCCTGTCACATGAGTTCATTATGTCACATTCTTATATTATTTATTAAATATTTTATTACTAAATTCACATGTAGCTCAATTTTACAAATAACATATTCAATATATTCTTTTAAGCATTAATTTTCATCTTTTTCTATTAACTTTATTTTTTTACTATATTTTAATTTATATATTCATCACTTGTTAATTTGCTAATATAATAAGATCCTTTCATCCACTCTCAAATTAACTAGACATAAATAAATTCAAAATATGATAAAAATACTTATATATATATATATATATATAATTCATTTTTTCTATCTTCTATATATTAATTATATATTTCATTTCCATCAATCTACACACGAATTGTGGCTTTGCACCTACCAATTGTTGAGTAATAGTTAATTTGACTTGACATTACTCTAAGAATGCAAAGAGGAGTTTTTTTTTTTTTATCAAAATATTAAATAAAAAAAATCAAAAAACACAAATATGAAGGAAATAAGAAAAATTTACACAAATGTATCCAACTGACTTTCCAAAAATCGATTTGGGTTTTAAAATGATAAAAAAATATCAACAGTCAACCGACTTTTCTTGACTGCAAAAAGTCTCCCCCCTTCCTCCCGGTTCTGCCCCCTGCCTCACCCAACTCCTGTCACATGAGTTCATCATATCACGTCCCTATATTATTTCTCAAATATTTTATTACTAAATTCACATGTAGCTTAATTTTACAAATAACATATTCAATATATTCTTTTAAGCATTAATTTTCATCTTTTTCTATTAACTTTATTTTTTTACTATATTTTAATTTATGTATTCATCACTTGTTAATTTGCTAATATAATTAGATCCTTCCATCCACTCTCGAATTAACTAGACATAAATAAATTCAAAATATGATAAAAATACTTTTATATATATATATATAATTCATTTTTTCTTGTTATTTTTTGTCCCACATTGGTAGAATACTTTCACATTAGTATAAAATGTTGTTTTGAATTTTTTATATTATTTATCCCACATTAGAGAGAAGTGTTTTTTAGACTTGAAGTTGAAGGTATATAAAGAGCTCAACTCTTCATTTGTAAAACATACCTCAAAGTTGTACTCTGTCAAGAAGTAGTGAATTGATCATCGGTCTCCGAGGACGTAGGTAATTCTATACCGAACCTCGTAAATTTCTTGTCTTGTTCTTTTTATTGCTTTATTATTAGTTTCTACGTTACTTTAATTTCTTATATATTCAAGAGCAATAGTTGTAGTATTGGTGTTTGGCACAAGTGGGGTGCCCGGCAAAATAATTGGTATCAGAGTTAGGTTGAATAGTATTGATACGGAGGTGTTCCTCTATTAGGATCCTTAATTCCACGTTTGATGCCTAAGAAAGACCTTGTCTAAGTGAGTGCTCAGAGACCATTGCGGCTCAGTTGCTCCCTAAAGGTCGGTCTGGTCAAAGTAGAGTTTCATAGGATAAAACAAAGTAGACACAGTTGGTACGTACTATTCATCATAAGCCTTTTGCTTTGTTGGTTGCTATTGAATATATGGAAGATGGTAGAAACTAGTGCAGCAGTAGAAGAAACTCCATCCACACGAACTCCAACCCCTTCGGCTTCAACATCATCATCGAAGATGATTGCTAATGCTCGGTTTGAGGTGAAGAAATTTGATGGTACAAATAATTTTGGTATGTGGCAATGTGAGGTGATGGACATCTTGTATCAACAAGAACTAGATATTGCTTTGGATGATAAACTGGTAGATATGGGTGACAGAGATTGGGAAAAGATCAATCGTCAGGCATGTGGTACGATTCTTCTGTGTCTCGCCAAAAATCCGAAATATTGTATTATGAGGGAGACATCTACAAAGAAATTATGGAAGACATTGGAAGATACATTTATGACCAAGAGTCTAGAAAATCGGCTCTATTTGAAAAAGAAATTGTTTCGCTTCCAGTATCAACCAGGTATTTCGATTAATGAACACATAAATGCTTTCAATAAAATTTTGGCCGATTTGTTAAATTTGGATGAAAAGGTGAAAAATGAGGATAAAACCATATTGTTACTGAATTCTCTCCCAGATGAGTATGAACATTTGACCACCACTTTATTATATGGGAAAGATAAAGTTACTTATGATACTGTTTGTACTGCATTGATTAGTACTGAATGCAGAAAGAAGGATCAGAGGGTCCATAAGGAAATAACAGAAGCACTAACAATAAGGGGACGTTCTTAGAGTCGTATGCTTGGAAGGAAGAGTAAATCTCATGAGAGGAGTAAATCTCGTGGGAGACTTGCTAAAGATGAATGCACCTTTTGTTGTGAGAGAGGGCATTGGAAGAAAGACTGCCCTAAATTATAGCAGAAGAATAAGGGCAAAGCACATTCTAATGTCAATATAGCCAATGATGATGGAAGTGAGTCAGATTTTTCTCTTGTTGGAACATCTTCGTCACATTATTTTGGTGAGTGAATTTTGGATTCTGATTGTTCCTATCACATGTGTCCCAATAGGGAATGGTTTTCTAATTTTGAAGAATTAGATGGTGGGGTTGTTTTTATGGGAAATGATAATACTTGTAAAACAACTGGAATAGGATCAATACAGTTGAAATGTCAAGATGTAACTATTAAAACCTTGACTGATGTTAGGTATGTTCCAAGCCTAAAGAAGAATCTGATTTCATTGGGTGCCTTAGAATCTAAAGGGTTTACTATCACTTTGAAATATGGAACCTTAAAGATTAAATCAGGTGCGTGGTGATGAAAGGAATAAGGAAAAATAACTTGTATTATTTACAAGGTAGTATAGTTATTGGCTCAGCGGCTATTGTTTATGAGAAAGATGCAGGTTCAGATACAACCAAGTTATGACATATGCTATTAGCACATGTAGGAGAAAAATCTTTGCAACAATTAGTTAAGCGAGGTTTGTTAAAGGGTGTAAAGGTGTGCAAACTTGAATTTTGTGAGCATTGCATTCTAAGAAAACAAACTAGAGTGAAATTTGGCACATCAATCCACCGGACTGAAGGTATTTTAGACTACATCCATACAGATGTATGGGGGCCCACAAAAACGGTTAGTTGGCTGGTATGCATTATTTTGTTACTTTTGTTGATAATTTTTCCAGAAGAGTTTGGGTTTATTCTATGAAGCATAAAAATGAAGTGTGTGATATTTTCCTTAAGTGGAAAAAAATTAGTTGAAACTCAAACTGGCAAAAAGATTAAATGGCTCAGATCAGATAATGGTGGTGAATACACGAGTGACCCATTTATGAAGGTATGTCAAGATGAAGGTATTGCTCGACACTTCACAGTTCGAAATACACCACAGCAGAATGGGGTGACAGAGCATATGAATCAGACTTTGCTAGAGAAAGTTCGATGTATGTTGTCTAATGTTGGGTTAGACAAAAGGTTTTGGCCTGAGGCTGTTAGATATGCGTGTCATCTCTACAATCGCCTACCATCATCTGCAATAGGGGGAAAAACACCCTATGAGGTATGGTCTGGAAAGCCTGCTAGTGATTATGATTCTTTACATGTATTTGGTACTATGACTTATTACCATGTTAAAGAATCTAAGTTGGATCCAAGACCCTAGAAAGCAATATTTTTTGGGGATAAGTGCAGGAGTCAAAGGATACCGTCTTTGGTGTCTAGAGACAAAAAAAATGATTTTAAGTAGAGATGTAACTTTTGATGAACTTGCGATGATGAAGAAAACTATACGCAAGGAGTCACGAGTTGAAGAGAAGACCAGTGGTACTTAACAATAGGTGGAGGTTGAGACAATTTTAGGAAACCTAGTGAGAAATGAGACTACACAAGGTAACTCTCCAGTTATGGTGGGGAATAGTGTACAAGAAGAGGAGATTTCAATTCGAGAATCTTCACAGCAACAAGAATCAATTGTTTCTTAAAGGCCAAGATGAGAAATTCGAAAACCTGCTCGGTATATTAATATGATGGCCTATGCACTTCCAGTTGTGGGTGATAATGTTCCTTATACTTTCAAAGAAGCAATGAGGAACTCTAAATCAAACAAGTGGAAAAAAAACAATGGATGAAGAAATGCAGTCTCTTCATCAGAATCAGACTTGGGAGCTAGCCCAGCTGCCCAAAGGTAAGAAAGCAAATGGTTGTAAATGGGTTTATGTAAAGAAAGAAGGATTTCCAGATGCAAATAATGTTCGCTTCAAAGTTAGTTTGGTAGCTAAGGGCTATGCACAGAAGGAAGGCATTGATTATAATGAGGTATTTTCTCCAGTTGTTAAACATTCTTCCATTATAATTTTGTTGGCTTTGGTAGTACAATTTGATCTTGAACTAGTTCAACTCAATGTAAAAACTGTATTTTTACATGGTGATTTGGAAGAGGAAGTCTATATGACTCAGCCAGATGAGTTTCAAGTTGTAGGAAAAGAAAATTGGGTATGTAAATTGGGTAAATCGTTGTATGGTTTAAAACAGTCTCCAAGATAGTGGTACAAATGATTTTATCAGTTTATGATGGGTCAGAAGTACATTAGAAATAAACATGATCATTGTGTTTATTTTCGTAGACTACAAAATGAATCCTTTATATATTTACTCTTATATGTTGATGATATGTTGATAGCTTCAAAGAATAGGAAAGAAATCAACAAGTTGAAAAGTCAGTTAAATCAAGAGTTTGAGATGAAAGATCTTGGTAAAGCAAAGAAGATACTTGGCATGAAGATTCGCAGAGATAGAATGAGAGGAAGAGTTAGTTTGTCTCAGAAACAGTATTTGAAGAAGGTAGTACAGAGTTTTGGCATGTTTGAGCAGTCAAAACCAGTAAGCACTCCTCTTGCTCCTCATTTCAAACTTAGTGTTGTTTTATCTCCTAAATCAGATGAGGAACGTAAGTATATGTCACAGGTTCCTTATGCAAGTGTTGTTGGTAGTCTGATGTACGCAATGGTTTGTACTAGACCTGATATTTCACAAGCTGTTAGTATGGTGAGCAGGTATATGCATGATCCGGGTAAAGGACATTGGCAAGCTGTGAAATGGATTTTGAGATATATTATGAATACGATTGATATTGGTATTGTATTTGAGAAAAAATAATACTATGGTTTAACGAGATATTAGATATGTGGATTCAGATTTTGCAGGTGATTTGGATAAACGTCGATCAACTACTAGATATATTTTTATATTTGCTAATGGTCCAGTGAGTTGGAGGTCTACCTTACAGTCTACCATTGCTTTGTTTACAACAGAAGCAGAGTACATGGCAGTTTCAGAGGCTGTTAAGGAAGCTATTTGGTTGGAGGGTTTACTTGAAAATTTGGGAGTTATTCAGAAGCACATGGTTGTATTCTGTGATAGCCATGGTTGTATTCTGTGATAGCCAGAGTGCTATTCACTTGGCAAAGAACCAAGTCTACCATACACGAACGAAGCACATCGACGTTCGATTTCATTTTGTGCGGGATATTATTGATGGAAGTAAGATACTTTTTCAGAAGATTGCTACAACTGAAAATCCCGCATATATGTTGACCAAAATTGTGACAACAATCAAGTTCAAACATTGTTTGGACTTGATCAATATCCTGCAAATCAAAATATTTTTGGAAGGCGCCGATGATGTGGAACTCCATAAAATGTTGGTGACTGAAAAATTTGTTGAATTTATTGTCAAGGTGGAGATTTGTTGTTTTTTGTCTCACATTGCTAGAATACTTCCACATTAGTATAAAAGGTTGTTTTGAATTTTTTATATTATTTGTTCCACATTGGAGAGAAGTGTTTTTTAGACTTGAAGTTGAAGCTATATAAAGAGCTCAACTCTTTATTTGTAAAACACACCTCAAAGTTGTACTTTGTCAAGAAGCTGTGGATTAATCATCAGCGCCTAAGGACGTAGGTAATTCTATACCGAACCTCGTAAATTTCTTGTCTTGTTTTTTTTATTGCTTTATTATTAATTTCTGCATTGCTTTAATTTCTTATATATTCAATAGCAATAATTGTAGTATTGGTGTTTGACACAAGTGGGGTGCCCCACACAACAATTCTATCTCCTATATATTAATTATATATTTCATTTCCATCAATCTACACACGAATCGTGGCTTTACATCTACCAATTATTGAGTGATAGTTAATTTGACATGAAATTACTCTAAGAATGCGAAGAGGAGTTTTTTATCAAAATATTAAATAAAAAAAATCGAAAAACACAAATATGAAGAAAATAAGAAAAATTTACATAAATGTATCCAACTGACTTTCTAAAAATCGATTTGGGTTTTAAAATAATAAAAAAATATCAACCGTCAACTCTTATCGGCCAAAATAAAAATAAAAAATAAAAAATTTTTGAGAACCGACTTTTCTTGACTGCAAAAAGTCTCCACCCTCCCTCCCGGTTCTGCCCCCTGCCCCACCCCACCCCCCCCCCCCCCCACCCCCCAACCCTGACCCCCCACCCAAAAAAAAATCAAAACCCATTTTAGAGTAGGAATCATAAATTTTTTTAATTTAAATAATAATAAAATATATATTATTTTTCAAATTTTAACATTGAAATAAAAATTTATGAATAAAAAATATATTTTTAAGTGTTATTTAATATAAAAAATATTTTTTTACATTTTATTTTTTTTCACATGAATTAAAAAAAGTAAGTTAGTTTTTTAATTTCAAAATATTATATAAAATTGAATATAATAACAAAATTTTTGAAATAATTTACTTTTTAAAATATTAAGACAAAAAAAGGACATCTTACTTCCTAATTTACATAAAAGAAATTATTTAACATATAATTAAGAATGAAATAAAATTGAATTAGTCTATGTAATTATATATATATATATATATATATATTTATTATAATTTTTTATTTGATTACACTTTTCTTCCATTCCATTATTTGATTCAAAAATTATTTTTAAATACAATTAATGTGATGGGTCAGCTCTGTCATGACCTCCAATCCTCTTTGGAGACTGATTGCGATTGTGACTTTCTTCGTGGCAAAACTCACACCACATCTTTCGATTGCCCTCTCGTACATCTATTTCAGTGATAGGAAATCTAATGCAAGGGTTTCATGTTTGAGTTCGATACAGATCGGTTGCGACTCGATTTTTTGATGTGGGGGTGTGGTCGATTGTGACAGCGAATGAGTCTTTGACTCATTTAGCTGAGTTTAAGTGTCATGTAATAGTAAAAATATTTTTCACTTTTTTATTTCATTACACTTTTTTCCATTCCATTATTTTATTCTACTCCCATTTTTTTTTATTTTAATATACAAAACATAAGTAAATTTATAATAAAATTATATTCTAATGAACATAAAACTGGAAATTTCAAAATGAAAAAAAATTATTATTTTATATAGGAAAATTTTAAAATTTAATATTTCTTTCCTAACCGACTTTTCAAAAGTCGATTTAAATTTAAAAACAAAAAACTTGCACAAAAATTTAGGCACCAAAAAAAAAAAAATCGAAAATGTCAAAAAGCGACTTTTGAAAAGTCGGTTTTTGACCTACATGCATTACACAAAATTGTCTTCTTACAATATATATTTCTTTTAAGAAACATATTAGGTCAAGGCTCATCAGCTCGCCGGTCCTTTACTTCTATACGTTTTATTCATAAAACAGACGTACTCTGTCTTTCTTCTCTCCTTGTCTCCCTTGCTCTACGAGTCTCCCTGCATCCTGAACCCCTAGTCCTCTTGATTTTCCCTCCTCTCCGTGAGCAGTTTCCTTACCATGAAATTCAACTTCCGCTCAAACTATCAAGGTTGTACGAGACCTCTCCCAGTATTTTCATTAATTAGCAGTACCTCCTTCGCCCCCCCATGATCCCCCACAATACTCTGTAGGTTCCAACAATTTTTATATAAATTTACTGATGTTTGGTATATTAAAATAAAAAAGAATGGGAGCACAATAAAATAATGGAATAAAAGAAAAATGTAATGAAATAAAAAAATTATAACAAATATATACATATACGCGCGCGCGCGCACACACACACACATATATATATATATATAATTACATATACTAATTTAATTTTATTTCATTCTTAATTATATGTTAAATAATTTTTTTTTATGTGATTAGGAAGTAAGATGTTATTTTTTGTTTTAATATTCCCAAAAGTAAATTATTTCAAAAATTTTTGTTATTATATTCATTTTTATATATTATTTTAAAATTAAAAAATTAACTTACTTTTTAAAATTCATATTAAAAATAAATAAAAGATAAAAATAAATTTATATTAAATGACACTTAAAAATATATTTTTTATTTATAAAATTTTATTTAAATATTAAAATTTTTAAAAATAATGTATATTTTATTATTATTTAAGTTAAAAAAATTTTATGATTCCCACTTTAAAGTGGGATTAGTTTGGTTGCCTGGGTGGGTGGGGGCTTGAGCGGGCTGGGGACAGAACTGGGAGGCGGGACAGGTGGGATTTTATTTTAGGAGGGGCGGGCGGTGAGGGTGTGGGAGTCCAGAACCGACTTTTCAAAAGAGGTTCTCAATATTTTATTTTATTTTATTTTAAGAGTTGGCGGTTGATTTTTTTTATTATTTTAAAGCACAAATCAACTTTTGAAAAGTCCATCTATTTGTATAAATTTTTTTAATTTTCTTCGTATTTATATTTTTTGATTTTTTTGTTTAATATTTTGGTAAAAAACTCATGCGAAGAGGCCCATAACAGCAAATTCTTTATTTTTTTTTTTTATTTTTCGCTGCTTGAGGCTTGATCTACCACATATCCTTCCATTGTCATTGCATCACAAACTTGACAACAAAACAAATAGCCCTTGAAAATGAAGTTTTCACCGGCATCCATCCCCACTCCCACAAAATCCTCACTGTCTTCTCTTATAAAACCCCCTTCCCCTCTCTCCACATCCCAACCCTATTTCCTTCCCAAGCTTCACAGTACCCATCCATGGCTGCTCATCACCCCCACCACCAAAATGGCACAGATCATTCTTATGACCATGATCATGATGATCAAGTGGTTGTGATCATGGTCCCTTTCCCGGCACAAGGCCATCTCAACCAGCTCCTCCACCTCTCCCGACTCATCTCCTCCTACCGGATCCCTGTCCACTATGTCGGCGCCGCCACCCACAACCGTCAGGCAAAGGCTCGCGTCCACGGATGGGATCACGATGGGGCGCTGGCCAAGCCTAAAATCTACTTCCACGACTTCCCAGTCCCGCCCTTTGCCTCCCCTCCCCCTATCCCTAACTCCCCCACCCAGTTCCCCTCCCACCTCCAACCTGCCTTCGACGCTTCCTCGCACCTCCGGCAGCCCGTGGCAGCGCTTCTGGGCGAGCTCTCAAATAGAGTGCGCCGAGTCGTCGTCATCCACGACTCTCTAATGGCTTACGTGGTTCAAGACGCAGTTCTTTTCGAAAACACTGAATCCTATAGTTTCCACAGCGTCTCCGCTTTCGCCACCCTTTTGTCCCGGTGGGAAACGATGCAGAGACCTCCCTCCATCACTGCAGAAATTCCGAAGCACATCCAGAATAGCATTCCGCCATTAGAAGGTTGTTTCACTGATCAATTCTTAGACTTCGTCCGCTTTCAACATATGTTCTTGAAGCTTGATTCGGGTTGTATATACAACACATGCAAAGCCATAGAAACCTCTTTTGTCGATTTACTAGGGAGAGAAGAAATGAACATAAACAAGAGAAGGCATTGGGCTATCGGCCCTTTCAATCCGGTTAAGATTCCGGTTCGCCGAACTAACGGCTCGCACCGGTGCCTAGAGTGGTTGGACAAGCAAGAAGAAAACTCTGTTCTCTATGTCTCATTCGGGACGACGACGGCGATGACGGAGGAGCAGATAGGAGAACTGGCACTCGGGTTGGAGAGAAGCGAGCAAAAGTTCATTTGGGTATTGAGGGATGCAGATAAAGGAGACGTTTTTGCCGGAGAAAATGGAAGCTTAAGGGCTAAATCCAAGCTTCCGAACGGGTATGAAGAGAGGGTGGAGGGGGTGGGGATGGTGGTGAGGGAGTGGGCGCCACAGCTAGAGATATTGGCGCACAGGTCGACCGGAGGGTTCATGAGCCACTGCGGGTGGAACTCGTGCATGGAGAGCATGAGTATGGGTGTGCCAATGGCGGCATGGCCGATGCACTCCGACCAGCCGCGGAACACCGTGCTGGTGACGGCGGTGCTGGGGGTGGGTGTCGTGGCGAGGGAGTGGGCGCGACGGAAAGAGGTGGTGAGAGCGGGTGAGATTGAGAGGGTGGTGAGGAAATTGATGGCGTCGCCGGAAGGGGAGGAGATGAGGGAGAGGGCGGCAGAGCTGGGCGGAGCCGTGAGGAGGTCCGCGGCGGAGGATGGTGGGTCGAGGGCCGAGCTGGATTCTTTCATTGCCCATATCACCAGAAAACTATAGCTGTAATTTCTCTTTCTTCACTTGAAATTTAAACCCGAGAGCACACTCTTATCTCAGACCATATATAATTTTTTTTATTGTGCAGTAGAGTATATCAGAGATGAGAGATGCTCAGATGCATGGAACTTAATTTATGAGATGGAGATTAATAAAATTTGCATGTGAAAAAGCGGGATCTCCTGTGAAGAATCCACTAGAGTACATTGAGTAGTAGCCAGCTAGGTGGCTAAGCAATAAATAATGAATTGTGTAAATTTTTTTTTTATTTTTTTATTAAAAAGGTCCTTCAATTTTTTTTGAAATGATTTACTCGCACACTATACTTTGGAGTTTAAGATTTTTATGTTAAAAATTCATACGTAACTTTTTTGAAAAATAATTTATTCGCACCACTAGACATTCAAATTGTCAAAGTTTAATATTTTTATCTCAAAGATTCGTACTAGACTTTTATATTATACATCTCAACAATCTTAAATTTTACGTAAAAAAATAATATAAAAAAAGTTATAAATGTGAGATGGGTTATATTTCATATTTTGTATATGTTGCTAAATAAAATTGAATGATCTTTGGAGACATTCTCCGATCACCATCACCTGAAAAGAAAAAAAGTATAAATGGCTTGAAGGGTCCGGAGTGTATTCCGGGGGATTACTCTAATGCCTAAGTAAGAAATTTTATCGAGAGATTTATTGCAACATTAATAAAAGAACGGGTATGAATGAGATGCCCTTACCCCTTCCTCGCATCCCCTTTTATAGTGGTGGAGTTTGACTTTATGGTGATATGACATATATGAGCGTATTATAATATTGGAGTTTGACTTGGGTGGTTTTGTAACTACTCCCATCAATGTGAGTGATTTGGTCTTCACGTGTGTTTATGGAAAGCGTTTTAATGAGGGAATTGACAATCAGTCTTTTTCTTTAATGAGAATATTTTTGGGATATATCAGTTGCCCCTCCTTCAGGTTTCGAATGTTTGGAATTGGTTTATAAAGTTCGAAGAATTTAAGTGTTGGAAAATATCCACCTTTTTTTTTTTTTTCATCTGAACCATTCTTTGGCTTAGTCGTTCGAGTCGCTTGTGCTTTGTTCGAGCTGTTCTTGACTCATCCTCAACATTACCAACTCATCTGAGCTGCTTCTAACACGTTCGCGGCTTTACTGGCTCGTCTGAGTCGCTTAATTAATTGCCAAGCCATTTTTATTCATTCTAGTCGTTATGGGCTCGTCCGAGCCGTTCCTGACTCATCCTCAGCTTTTTCGGCTCATCCAAGCAGCTTAGTTACTTTCCCAACTGACTTCTCTTCGTCCAAGCCGCCTTCGTTTTGTCTGAGCCACTCATGGCTCATTCACGACCCTATCGACTCATTCAAGATGCTTAGTAATATGTCGGGTCCTTTCTGTTCAAGGCTTTGGTGTATTCCAGAGCTGCTCCTTTGTCAAAAATTTCGAGTAGCTCCTTTGTCAAAAATCCAAGCAGCTCCTTTGTCAAAAAATTCGAGCAACTCCTTTGTCAAAAATCCGAGCAGCTCCTTTGTCGAAAAAATCGAGTAGCTCCTTTGTCAAAAAATCTGAGCAACTCCTTTGTCAAAAAATCCGAGCGGTCCCTTTGTCAAAAATTTGAGCAACTCCTTTGTCAAAAATTTGAGTAGCTACTTTGTCAAAAATCCAAGTAGCACCTTTGTCAAAAAAAAAAAAAACCGAGGAGCTCCTCTGTCAAATATATATATATATATATATATATATATATGAGCAGCTCCTTTGTCAAAAATCCGAATAGCTCCTTTGTAAAAAAATCCAAGCAGCTCCTTTGTCAAAAATCCGAGTAGCTCCTTTGTCAAAAAAAAATCCAAGCAGCTCCTTTGTAAAAAGTCCGAGCAGCTCCTTTGTCAAACATTCGAGCAGCTCCTTTGTCAAAAAATCCAAGCAGCTCCCTTGTCAAAAAATTCAAGCGGTTCCCTTGTCAAAAATCCGAGTGGCTCCCTTGTCAAAAATCCAAGCAGCTCCTTCGTCAAAAAATCCGAGCAACTCCTTTATCAAAAATCCAAGCAGCTCTTTCTTTAAGTCTCATGAACTTTGCTCATCAATTGGGTCGTTTCTTCATGCCTAATGAGTTGTGTTCATCTGTTTGGGCATTCTTGGGGCCTCATGAGCTTTGCTCATCAGTTGGGTCATTCTTTTTGTAACGCCCCGACCCCCTACGTGGATACGGAGTGCTACTAATCCATTCATTTACCTGATAATCTGTAACGACCTGCTCATTTTCCATATATTTTTTAATAATAATAATATCAACGTCATACATTCCAACTCAACAGGTCACCATCCACCTGGACCCGTGGGTACCAGGGATATATCAGAATATATAGCAGAAGCCTAAGCAGCAAAAAACATATAATCATATACATCTCATCATAACATGCATTACAACACCAGAGTTACTACAATCACTATATCTCAGTATGTACATCCCAAAAATCATATCTAGGGACATTCCCCACAAAATCTAATTGTCCCTACAAAAACTTACCCTTCAAAAAGGACAGATAAACAGTATTATATCAGCGGGGCTTTTCCCGCTCTTCTATCTGGAGCTCTTGAAAAGTTAATAAGATTTAAGGGTAAGACACGTCTCAGTAAGAGAAATAAACTAATATCAATGTGTGGCAGCATGAGTATTCTGTATTCTACATATACCATATATAACATATTTTATCACTGTTTTGTCAAATCTGGGAAAACATATATACATGTCAAATCATGGCAGAACATATTACAATTTCATAATCATATCTCATCTCATAAAATAATAATAACATAAAAACCATCCTGGTAGGTTAGCTGGTTGTTGTTACGTATTACCCCCACATGACTAGGTTGTGTGGCTCGAAGGCGGGACCTGACAGTGGTTAGCCGATCACTGCCAAGTCAAACAGTAGTCTGTAGGTCCGATGGGTTTGCCAAACCTGGTTCATACACCAGGGGCGATCACAACAAACTTCTTTAATAACCACATCGACCATCCAATCTCACACCACTCCGTACAGCGGCGTTAACATAAATTTCATGATCACGAAGACCATAGACACATAGCAACGGTACCGTGCACGTGCTAGCCTAGACCAAACCAACCAGGTTCTGATATCATATAGCATATTCTAAAACTGTGATACATAGATATTTCATATCATTTATTCTCACATCAATCATATCATTTTGCATATATATATATATATATATATATATATATATATATATATATATATATATGTGTGTGTGTGTGTGTGTGTGTGTGTATCATGAAAATCATCGGCCCATACGCCGATATCACACATTTTATCATAGTTCGGCCTGTACACCAGCAAAACATAGCACAACCCGTACGCTGGCAAATCACATCACATAGCACGGCCCGTACGCCGGCAAAACATATAAAATCTCGGCACGGGCGTTTTCCATCATAAAAATCCATATCATCCACATTCCCAGAAAATAGTGTTTCACAATATTTTTACTCATGCCACACATGGATTTTCACATATTCAACATACGATCATTTTCACAGTATTTTGCAAATATAAATCATATATATAAATATATTTATTTTTCCTGAAACCAGATGCTATATATACCTATACATGCATTTTCTCAAAACGAGACTAGCTTTGTTTATCCACTTACCTGTTTCTTGAAAAGCCCCTAAGAAAATTCTATCTCGCACTCGCAAGGTCCCCAACTCAACACCCTAATAATGCAAACCCCCAGTATTAAACTTCAACATTTCTACGTGCATAACACTTCTTATAACTACTGTTAAGTCAAATTTGGCTTTTAAAGCCTTACCTCAACTTAGGGATGATTTCCAACGTTCCCAATTCAACACCCCTGGAAATGAAAATTCCAAATATTAAAGTTCAGTATTTCTAAGCGTATAAAATTTTTCTCAACTGTCACAAATCCAAATATTGAGTAAAAATTCTTACCTTGGATTTGGAATGGTTTCCACCTAACTTTCACCAACGATCCGCTCCAGTAGATTTGGAGAGAACTTCGCCAGGAACGTCGTGGTAGCCTCAAATCTTCGATCCGGCGAGAAACGAGCCCAAAATCGAAAAAGAGAGAGAGAGAGAGAGAGAGAGAGAGAGAGAGAGAGAGAGAGAGAGAGAGAGAGAGAGAGAGAAAACCGAAGAGGGGGGAGAGAGAGAGAGAGTTAGCTTCTTTGAGAAGTTTAAAAATCCGGATTTCCATATTTATAAAACAGGGGATTTCATCGATGAGCCACGTCATTCATCGACGAATCTTTCATTAATTTCGTTGACGAAATTCAGTCGGCTCAAAACCCCATTCTCGATATTTCTTTGTCGACGAGTCCCTGAATTTGTCGACTAATTTTCTTAAGCCTTCATCGACGAATACAAGGGATTCGTTGACAAAGCCCTGATAATCCCCTTTTGTTTTCCCTTCTAAAATCCAATTTCGCGTTCGTCGACGAAGCTGACTGCTTCCTTCTGTTTCCGATTTGCATTTCCCATCCTCTATATCATTGAAATTCCATTTTATTCGGGTCGTTACATAATCTACATTCTAACATCATGTACACAGCGGAAAACATAAATATAATCTCCACAAATATAATACTAGAGTTTACTATTCCTATCCATAATCCCGATTTCTTGAATTACGCCAATAGGGACCCCAAAAAATACATGCGGCGCTCACCCGAGTCTTGAATCAAAAATTTTAATTTCATTAAATTAACCATAAATAAAATATTATTTTAATATTTCCTATGCCTATAAATTTTAAATAAATAATTATACCCTCAAATATAACCAATTTACCTAATTCCCCAAATCTCACTCTCACTTTAGAGTGGGGCCTAGAAAACTCCAATTGGAAATTTACTCCCATCAAAATGATGACGATCACGACTAGGACCCTGTAGTGGTGTCTGATTGTCGATTTAACGGTAGATTTAAGGAGAAATTAAAGATTTAAAGAAAATATACCTTTCCTCATGAGTGGTGTCTATGCCACTCCCACAACAAATCTACTCCAGTAGAAATGTTGATGGCAGAGTTAGGAATCCAATGACACCTTCTATTTTTCAATCGACTGAATATTCGTTGAGAAATTGAGAAGAGAGAGAGAGACGGAGACGGAGACGGAGGAGTGGACGGACGCATCTAGGGGGGTCGTTTGCCTTTGAAATTTGATTCAATCTTCCTGAAGCTTTCTGCTTTAGGAAGTAATCTATATATATAAAATCTTATATTATCATATAATATAATATATTATTATATTCTATTATATCATTTAATTAATAATAATAATAATAATTGAATTAATTAAATTTTATTTATTTATTAATTATTATTTTTCCCGAGTTATTACATTCTTCCTTCTTTTAGAAAATTTCGTCCTTAAAATTCGCTATCCGAATATTGTTCACATTTATTTTTTTAAATTTATTAACTAATTATCTCACACAATCTAATACATATCATTATATAGATTTCTACATTATCCATAATTAAATAAAACTATCATTTATCTTAAACATAAACTCATACCTACCCCCCTTGGCAATATCTACCTCAGTCGGGATCAATGAGTACACTCGTACTGATCCACCTCTACCTAGAGGTACTTGTTGGTTTCCCCCAATACCATAACCTGTGAAATCAACCAGCCAGCCTCATACCACATATTTTCATATACTCCAATTTAAATATCAAACACTTAAGTTGACCACAAACTGTTAAACCACAACACCTAAATTATTCTCCTTCAAAAATTTTTCTCCCTAAATCAACCAGCCTAACCTTCGAGTTCAAATTCCAAATTCTTATTTATGTGCTTGGAAACATCACAATCAATGGATTTACCATGATTCTCTGAAGTTAGCTGCTTCTTCAGAAAAACACAAAAGACTATCAAGGGATTTCTGCCCCCAAGCTTACGAAACACAACTCAAAATTCCTAACGATATCTTAATCTACCTATCCCTATCCTTATCACAACTCAATCCTATACTTTGATATAAATTATTCCTAACCTAATACTCTAATATTTTCATAACCAGGCGAAATGAAATTAATCACACTTCCGGCTGGACATAACTCTAATACCATCTGTAACACCCCGACCCCCTACATGGACCCAGAGTGCTACTAATCTATTCATTTACTTAATAATCCACATTCTAACATCATGTACACAGCAGCAGAAAACATAAATATAATCTCTACAAATATAATACCAGAGTTTACTATTCCTATCCATAATCCAAATTAACTATTCACCACCTGTACACACATATATACATGTCTCCAAAACATTATCCCCAAATACTAGTATTCTCAATCATCCATTTCTCAGAAAACTTAAAACATAAATTTAGACATATCAAAATTAACATAAAAATATATCATTTTCTCTTTCTATTTCCCAAAAATGTTATAAAACCTCGAGCTCCCTAAACTCGATCTCAAGAAAATCCTGAAAAAGATAAATTCATATTCGGGTGAGACACATCTCAGTAATGGAAGAAATAATATATTAAAATTGTACATAACATAAAACATAAATATAATCTCTATAAATATAATACCAGAGTTTACTATTCCTATCCATAATTCAAATTAACTATTCACCACATGTACTCACATATATACATTTCTCCAAAACATTATCCCCAAATACTAGTAGTCTTAACCATCCATTTCTCAGAAAACTTAAAACATAAATTTATACATATCAAAATTAACATAAAAATATATCATTTTTTCTTTCTATTTCCAAAAAATGTTATAAAACTTCGAGTTCTCTAAGCTCGATCTTGAGAAAATCCTAAAAAAGATAAATTCATATTCAGGTGAGACATCTCAATAATGGAAGAAATAATATATTAAAACAGTGTGTGGCTAACATGAGTTTATATAACAACATAATATTTAACATTTGAAAATCGTTAACATAAGTTCTGAAATCATTCTCTGAACCTAATCAATCACATGCAAAATATTTAACCCACGATATTACCCAATGATAGGGGTGATTAGCCGCCCATATAAGTAGCACCCCTCTGCTCTTATACTTAGACAACCCTAGGATCGTTGCTGAAACATACTAGGGCACTCATCTTACTCAATAAGCCCTCAAGTATTAGATTGATCTCGTACTCACACAGTTCAAACAATGGTTTACCAGCAAAGGCCCCAAGGATAGGAAATCTACCCTCCTATACAAGTAGGTTCCCTCTGCCCTAATACATTATGCAGCTACTGCCATATCTGAAGTTACTGACGCACTCGCCTTTCTCAGCAAGCCCTTAGATGAAGAGTACGCCCCGTCCAATCGTAACATGTTTTACAAGCATAGATACTTCTAATATCATAATACATTATTCTTTCTGTCATTATTCAACCATTCACCTATGTTCATGTTCATAACGTTAACATTTCATCTCATTTTACTTTAAGCGACTCTTTCCCATTTTACATTGTTCACATTTCACACTTCATTTTCGTTTCATTCATTTCCATTTTCATTTCATTTCATTTCATTACATACCCAACATCTTTCAGCTGTTTTACCCAATATTTTTTAACTGTTTTACCCATCATCTTTCAACTGTTTTACCCAACATTTTTCAACTATTTTACCCAATATTTTACAGCTGTTTTACCTAATATTTTTCAGCTATCATACATTTGCATGGTTGCATTAACATACACAAGCAACATGGTTCATATCATATTTCATTCTTAATGTTTTACTTACTTAGTCTGCATCTCATACATTTAATATATATTTGTACAAAACTTACGTTTACTCATGCCACACAATTTAGTAATAAAATTCGTACATATTCCTTGTAAAATAAGTTAACCCACATTTAGCATTTAAGTACTGAAAATATAATTTCCATTTCTTACATAATTATCCTGAAAATATTTCCCACTTTCATCAGTTCATTTTCGCATATACGTATAAAATAAACAACCCTAAACTCGAAAAAACATAATTTAAATGGTTGGCATTTTAAACCTATACCGAAACATATACATGTATATACAACACAATTAAATTTTGATTAAATTCATAAGAATTATGGTTTAATATATATTTTTTTCCTTACCTGATTTCTTAAACTATGCCTATAAGGACTCCGAAAAATACCTGTGGCGCTCACCCAAGTTCTGAATCAAAAATCCTAATTTCATTAAATTAACCCTAAATAAATATTATTTTAATATTTTCTCGGCTCATAAATTTCAAATAAATATTTATACCCTCAAATATAACTAATTTACCTAATTCTCCAAATCCCACTATCGCTTTGGAGTGTGACATAAAAAACCTCAATTGAAAATTTACTCATATCAAAATGACGACGATCACGACTAAGATCCCGAAGTGGTGTTTGATCGTCGATTTAATGGCAAATTTAAGGAGAAATTAAGGATTTAGAGGAAATATATTTTTTCTTAGGAGTGGTGCTTACACCGCTCCCACGACAAATCCGCTCCAGTAGAAATGTCGATGGCGGAGTTAGGAATCCAACGACACATTCCGTTTTCCGATCGGCCGAATATTCTCTAAAAAATTGAGAAGAGAGAGAGACGGAGACAGAGGAGTGGACAGACGCATATGGGGGGTTGCGTTTGCTTTTGAAATTTGATTCAATCTTCCTAAAGTTTTCTGCTTTAGGAAGTAATCTATATATATATAATTTTATATTATAATATAATATATTATATTATATCATTTAATTAATAATAATAATAATTTAATTAATTTTTTTTTATTTAAATTTAAATTTTTTTATTTATTTTTTTCTCCGAGTTATTACACTTTTGTGCCTCATGAGTTGTGCTCATCCATTTTAGCTGTCTTGGGGCTTCATGAGCTTTGCTCATCAATTGGGTCATTCTTTTGTGGCTCATGAGCTATGCTCATTTAATTGGCCTGTCTTGGGGTCTCATAAGACATGAAGAAATGACCTAAACTAAAGAGTAAAGCTCATTCCTTCATGTCTTTTGAGCTATGCTCGTCTGCTGGGTACTTTCTTCAGGCCTCATGAGCAGTGCTCATTTGTTAGGTTATTTCTTCATGCCTTATGAGTTGTGCTCATATGCTGGGCAGTTTCTTCAAGCCTGATAAGCAGTGCTCATCTGTTGGGCAGTTTCTTCAGGCCTCATGAGTAGTGCTCATCTGTTGAGTCGTTTCTTCATGCCTCATAAGTTGTGCTCATCTTTTGGCTAGTCTTCGAGTCTCATAAGTTGTACTCATTAGTTGGGCTCTTCCTTTTCAGGTCAGTTTGACTTCTCCTCATGTCCATCACCTTCTCCAAGTTGATATATTTCTGAGCTCGTGCCATCAGGTCTCCTATATTGGCCAGGGGTTTCTTACCTAGTGAGTTCAAGAAGTCCGCTCGCTGGAGAGTCGTTGTTAGGGCTGCCACTGCTACCTGTGATCTAAGTTTCGAATCTCCAGGATTGCCGTAGCAAAACGGTGCACGAACTTCTTCAATGTTTCTCTTTCTCCTTGGACCAGGCTCATCAGATGAGCCAAAGTTTTGTCTTTTCTATGGCTGCTGATGAAGTGTCCTATGAATTGCCACTCCATTTCGGAAAAGGAACCGATAGAGCCAGGCTTCAGGGTCTGATACCATGCCCTAACATTCCCTTTTAGAGTGGTTACAAATGCCCGACATATGATAGCATCTTGTGCGTCTTGCAATTCCATTAGCACTTTAAAGGTATCTAGGTGGTCGACAGGATCGGATGAGCCTTCATACCTCTCAAAACTAGGCATTTTGAACTTACTAGACAAGGAAACATTCATTACTTCTCTAGTGAAAGGCGGGTCTGAAAACTTCTGTGAGGACTCCGCGAAGGATAGGTTTCTGCGAGCCTCCTTCATCATCTTCTCTAGTGATCAATTCTTTTGAATCTTTCCTTCCAGTTCATTTGAGCGTTGCTCATTTATCCCACACTATTCGCATCCTTTACCTTCTTTGCGGGGTCAACCTTTTCATCGATCTCCTGTGGGACTGCAGCCTTTTTGCTTGACTCAGGATCTGCTTGCTTAGGATAAAGAGCAAGTTCCTTATGATCCTTTTGCTGTAGGATCATATTGAACATTTCCTCCGTTGTTTTTTGGAAAGCAACAATATGTCCTCCATTTTTTTTTTGGAAAGCAACAATATGTGCTCCATTTTTTTCAAGAAAGTAAGGAACTCACCTCTCGTCACGCTAAAATGGTCACCTGGTGCGGAGTGTATGGATTGGGGTGACTGATCACCCATGGCAGGCTCTGACTTCAAGTTATTTGACATGGTTATGATTCAAAGATTGGAAAAGAAAAACCTTTCAAGAAGTTCCCACAAACGGCGCCAACTGTTGTTGAATAAAATTGAACGATCTTTGGAGATGTTCTCCGATCACGACCACCTGAAAAGAGAGAAAGTATGAATGACTTGGAGGACCCGCCCAGGGTGTACTTTGAGGGATCACTCTGATGTCTAAGTAAGAGATTTTATCAAGAGATTTATTGTAACAGTAAAAGAACGGGTATGAATGAGATATCCTTACCTCTTCTCGGCGTCACCTTTTATAGTGGTGGAGTTTGACCTTATGGTGATATGACATTTATGAGCGTATTATAGCGCTGGCATGAATCGCTCTATCCTTTATAGACATTATAGTGCTAGTGTAAATCACTCTAACTAGACATTGACTTGGGTGGTTTTATAGCTGCCTCCATCAATGTGGGTGATTTAGTCTCCTCATCTGTTTATGGAAGAAGTTTTAATGAGGGATTGACAACCGGGTCTATTTCTTTAATGAGGATATTTTTTTAGGTATAGTAGTTGAGATTTTATGGAAAAAGTAAGATAATAATAATAATAATAATAATAATAATAATAATAATTGGGACATTCAATCAAAGGGCTTGCTTATATAGGAGTTTTGGTCATCAAATAAATAATAATAATAATAAAATAATTTGGATGTGCGAAAGACATGACAGCAAAGGACCTCTATTGTAGCATGTCGTTTATATATGTTGTCATTTTGTTTGTATGTTCTAATTGTAGCATGTGGATTAGTTTTGTGTGTTTGGAGAGCATTCATGACAGCGAAGGGCCTCCTTTGGAACTTAATTGCATGTTGAAAGTCTTACCATGTGCTCAAGTCTTAGGAGGGATTGAAAAATCCAAAGGGATTGAAATGGGAGATTGGGTATTTTTTATTTTGTAGTTCGGGTCTAATATGAATTTATGAACAACTATTTGGATAAAGTTCATTTATTTTTTCAGTCCTCTCGAGTTTCAAAAAATGACCCTACTTACCTAGACCTAGTAAAGTGGATCGGGTCGGATAATCCATAGCAGATTAGACGGATTATTGGGTGAGAATATTACAATTCATATCCGACTCGTTTAAGTCACAGATTTATGATGGTTTTTAATTGAAAATCCATGGCGGATGGCGGATAATCTGTCATTTTCATCCCTAATATAATTTTTTTACCATTCAATGAACAATTTATTTTATAATACAATAATTGAAGTTGTTTTTACAATTATAATTTAGTAATATATTAAACATTTAATAACTAATCACAAATATTATAATTATTTTTTAAATTTTTCAAAGCATGAATTTAAAGACTTTTATTTTGATCACAAAAAAAACTGAGTAATTGGGCTTGAGTTTGCATGTGGACATAGGGTAGACCTTGGCTAACAGAGCCTATGCTAATTAATTTGATACGAAATAAGCATGAGCATATCGAATTATCAATGAATTCAAACATTAGTTGTTAGAGGATAGACGGATATCAATTGGATAAAATCTTAAATCTGTCAACCGACTCATTTAGAGACGGATAAAAAAATATTCAAACCATATTTAACTTATTTAATGTGCGGATCAATTTTGAGTCAATTTAAGCGGGCCGGATTCGAATTAACGGATTTTTATTTATTTTGTCTAGTCTAGTTGCACCACCATTTTAATTTCTATGTTAAACTTACGTATATTAGGTGGATCAAGCTGGTTTGATCGAATTATGCTAGTTGGTTAGAGTCTCGTTCGAGCTAACCTATACTCTTCTAAGGTCAAAAAATATTTAGAAATGTTGAAAATCACTTTAAAACATTAAGGTAATGTTTGGAAGTATGAATTTTAGACTATGAATTTGGATTTGGGTAAAATTTAGAAAATTTCAATACAATTTTGTATTATGTCTCATTCAAATCTAATATTTTTAAAAATATTTTAATATATATATATATATATATATATATATATATATATATATATTCAATTTCTTATTTCCTACATCAGACCACCTTCTGGAGAGTGGAGCACTCCTTTGAAAAATGTTTTTTCAATTAAGACGGCGGAAGTATTGTCTTAAAAAAAAATCTTTTTCAAAACTTTTTCCTACTTTCCTTTCAACTTAAATCCTTTTCTGAGAAAGTCTTTCCGGGATTTTCAAGTCTATTTTTTCTTATTTCAACCCTAATTTTTCAAAATAAATACATTTTTTATTTTAAAAAATAAAATATAATGCCAACTCCAAACCTCTTTAATTTAATTTTTCCCCGAATGCGGGTCACCCTTGATGGTTTTCAAAAATGAATAAACTTATTTTTTATTCCACTCGCAATGAACATTCATGCAATATTTAGTAATAATTTTGGCTAAAACTTTTAGAAAACTCGCAATTCAGTGATAAATTTTTATTAATAATTTATAAAATACATGTTTTTAATTTATATAATTAAATTTTCAATATAAAAATATTTACTAAATCATAATAATTATAAACTATATAAAGAAATGAGATATTTAATTTTTTATTTGAAATTAAAAATATTATTTAATTTCATGGCAAGATTTTGTTGAGGTTTACAATTTATTTTTTATTATATTTTTCTACTTTATATAATACTCGCTCTAAATTTATTTAATTTCCAAAATGTATACAAATTGTATACCGGTACAATAATTTTTTAAGTCACCAATGCAACTACTTGCATTTATTTTAATTGACAAAATATAAAACTATCAATTAAATTTAAAAAAAAAATTGATATTCTCACGGTAAAATTTTAAAACTATAATTCTTTGTGTATTTCATAAATGAATTCACAATTATTTTTTAATTTTTATTATTTTATGATGACAAAACATCTTTCCCAATCTACCAAAATTCTTACATTATCAACTCATTTGGCTAGTTAGGAATTTCCCTGCAAATAGTTTAAACAATGTTGCCTTCCCTCGACGGAGAAGAAAGAAACAAATTCAAGGGATTCGGAATTCTATTTTCAGAATTGAAGGAAACCATTGAAAGAAAAGAATTTAGGAAAAAAACAAAAAACGAAAGAAGATATATTAGTGTAAGGGGCATTCTCAATTGATTGTGTTCAAGCACAAATATTTGCTATAAGAAGACTTGTGGTCTTCAGATTATAAGAACTAAATTCTACATATTTTCAATGAATACTCTCTTAAATAAAAATGATTCTATCAACCAAACAGTTCCGTATAAAATAGTGCTGAGATTTTATTTTACTCCAAACAGAATCATATTTCCACTGAAGATGATGTTTCATTGGAAGATGAAGCAAGCAAGCAACGAAGAGGAGCAGAATTCATTTCTGTTGCCAACTATAATTTAAAGACGAGTATTTTAGTTAGAAGGCGGCAGTTGCTGTTGCTAAATAAGGGAAGAGAAGCCGATTTTATCCCTCCTCGCAAGAATCTGAAAGTTTGGTACTGTAATCACCAAACTTTCAGCAATGGCAAAACACCAACAACAAAGCTATGACGAAAAAAGCGTAGGACAAAATCCAGTCGTTCAATCCCTTTCTGCAGCTCTCACAGCTTATTGTTCGTGATAACATTCCAGTTCACCACGTTGGCTCAGCAATGCACAGCGGCCAGGTCATCCTTCGTGTGCATGCCTTGAATCCTCTCGACAGTGTCAAAATCCATTTCGATGGCCTTCCAGTTGCCCCTTCCCTTCACCTCCTCCCACAATCCATTTGGCTCCATTAAATTTCCCATGTATCTCCAGCTGTTATTTGAAACTTTGCAACTTCACCAGCCATTCACTGCGCTTCTCCATACACTGTACCAAACAGCTAAAAGAGTTTGTTATCCGTGATCCCTTAATGGCTTCTGTTGTTCAAGATGCTGCTTCTCTCCCAAATGCAGAAGCCTATGCTTTTCACTGTCTCTGCCTTCTCTTACTTCTTTGATGTATGGCAAACCATGGAAAATCACTCACAGTAGAAGCTGAAATTCCAGATGGGCTTCCATCTAATGAAGAATTCTGCAGTTTCAAGCTTGTGAACTTTGCAGCGTATCAATGCAAATTCATGAATCTTAGAGCTGGAGAACTATACAACACGAATGGATTAATGGAAATACATACATTTATCTGCTGGAAAAAAGACTGATAATGGAAGCAAGAGGCGATGGGCAACAGGGCCATTAAACCCAGTAACATCCCACCAGGAAAGGACATTGGCCAGACAATACAAATGCCTGCAGTGGTAGACAAACAAGCCCCAAATCTGTGATATATATTTCTTTAGGGACTGCAACTTCCATGTCAAACGAACAGATCGAAGAGCTTGCATTTGGGATACTCAGAGATGGAGATAAATGACTTACTTTTCCAGCAAAGGAAAGCAAAGCTGTGTTTTCCATAAAGGTAATCAAGAAAGAGTGAAACAAGTCGCAATGGTGGTCGGAGACTGGGCACCTCAACTCAAAATTTTGGGCCATCCATCGATTGGTGGGTTTGAGTCACTATGGCAGGAAATGCATGGAAAGCATTAGCAAGGGGTGTCCAGGGCAGCGTGTGCAGCGCACTCGGACCAGTTTAAAAAGAGTGATGCTAAGCACCACAAGCCCACTACGCCCACATGGCAGGCCAGGTTGGTTCAAGCAGGTGTTTGGCCCACTCTGTGTCACCTATTCTGATCTTGCCACATGGGCTCGGCCTGCGACACAGAACAATGTCCTCGTAAAAGACTTGATAAAAGTTGGTCGGGTTGCCAAAAAATGGGCATGCATATAGAAGCTTGTGACAACCACAATAGAAGAGACCATGAAAATATTGGTGGCGTCAGATGAAGGGATGAGATACGGCAGAGAGCTGCAGAAGTTGGGGGTGCCATTGGAACAGTCAGTGGCAGAGGGTGGAGCTTCTTGCATGGAATTGGATTACTTTGATTGCTCATATCACTAGATAGCTTCATTTGTCCCAGTAGATATAGTTTTCTAGCATTCAAAAATAAACTCAAGTAATCCGTTGACACCAAATTTCTGAATGCAGATATTTAGATCAATCAAATGAAAAGAACTTGTCCGGAACTATGGTTAATTGATTCATCATCATTTGAGTTTGCATGCCACTCGCACACGTACGTGTGTGTGTGTGTGTGTGAGAGAGAGAGAGAGAGAGTACATCTTTACAAATACATACCTAGATTACATGCAGTCTAGCAACAGTTTTTAATCCAAGCATGTTTTGTTGCCAATTCATCCATGACAAGTTTTTAATCCTAGATAAAGAGCCTTACGACACAAAAATTGTCTCAATGTACACTACAAAGTTTTTAATCCTTGTTGAAGAGCCTTATAATACAAAATTTTCTCAATGTACACTACAATAGAGGGCCCCATGAACAAATTACTTTCACTGAGCACTAACTTGAGAGATTGCAGTAATTGTCTAAGATTCTGTCTCTATGTACTTCAACAATCTCATTTGAATGTTACCAACAATGGTGGATGGCCCTATTCGTCTCCCCCTCACTATACTATTCCTCTTCCCCTCTCGTGCATACACTGTGATGAAGTTTGGTCTAGGGTATGACGAGCCCTTTAATCTGCATTTGGTAGAGAAGAATGCTATTCGCAACAGATGGGTGAGGAATTGGAAGAGGCTGTTTAGTGGTTTGTCTAAGGGCTGTCGGTTTTGTTGCATGGAGAGGGGTTTTCGGAGTTTTCACAAGGGATTACAAACTATTGGATGTTGATTAGGTGGGAAAGTTCCTGGAGTAAGGGTAGGACTGGAATCGTAGGAATTTTCCTGTGTACATTCCTGATGGCACAAAAGGCGAGGGATGGCGAAGCTTCGCAAGTGTTTTCTGTGACCTGGCAAAGGAGATATGAAAAGATGTGGATGAAGTAGTTGCAGAAGGTCGGCCACGTTTCAGATCATAGAGGCAAGTCATACTGGAAGGTAATATAGATGGAGGCGAGGGTCACGATCGTCAAGCCCTTTCTGGAGTTCGAGTTATGGCAGCTGACAAGGAAGATAGGTGCTGTAGGTGGTGTGGTTCAGTTGAACAAGGCTGAGCTTCCAAAGTCAGCAGCAGTCACCGTTAATCAGCCAAGACTTCATTTAAACAGGCCCATTGTCTGAATAATGTGGACCAGGCCCAAGAAGATTGTGTTCTGGAGCAAGAGGATGCTGCAGCAAAGGTTATTTACAATGGTGATGGTGTTTTGGGTAGGATATCTGATGCCTCAGACCTTAAAGCAAAGGGATTTAAGGGTCCCAAGGTTTATGCTCGTCGAAAGACTGCGCAGTTGGGTGCAGATATGAAATAATCATTCAAAGAAAAAAGAGAGCACTTTGGTGAGGTAGAGCCTAAGATTTTAAAGAGAAATTTAGAAGGAGAGCTTGTTATTATGGAGTACATAAATGCTAAGAAAAGATGAGCAATTCTTGCATGGGGTAAGCTAAAAAAAGGAAAGGAGGTATTGAAATGGGAGGATTTATTAGATAATTAAAGCGATGGTCTAAGTAAGTTTGATTGTGGAAGGTTTTTACAATTGGATGAAATTAGGAAACAGAATACGGATATGTTTCTAACTCCAGTAACGGTTTAGGGACTTATCATATGCATACCCATCCCTTTGGAAAGATTGGAAAGGGTCTCCTTATTTGAAAAGGACAATTTAGTTAGCAAGCTGCAGTGCAAGGATGGTATTTTACCAACACCATTGGAGGAGATTTCAGGCAAGAATTTTGAAGTTCAAAAATCTCATGGATAAATTGGATTAAAGTTTTGTGATCCTAGGGGAAATGAAGTGCATCTTGATGGGTGTAAAAACAGAGCTAAAAAGGGTTAAAGGGAGTCAGCTAACTTGAAGAGTTCGGTGAACTATAAAGGAAAAGGATTGAAGAGGGGATTCATTGTTTAGCCGTTAATTTTTTTTTATGTTTATTTTTTTTCATTTTATTTTATTTTATTGGGATGGACTTCTTGTCCCCTTTCATTGTAACTTCTCTTTCTCTATCTAAAATACCTTTTTCTATTATCGAAAAAAAGGCTCTTGGGTTTCATGCATCATGATCATATCAAAAAACACAACATGAAATCTTTCATCAAAGTACAAGTAAAAGCACACAATTTTTTCTCTGTGGAAGCCACAATGAACAAAAAGATAATATTTCTGATCTAAAATCTAATGGTCATAATACAATTACGTAAATAAGGTTGTTTTAATATTTAAGGATTCTATGTTCTGGTATGACTTTCCACACTAGAAGCTACATAAAAATCCTAAAATACAACTGTTCTAATAATAATACAATGTTTAAAAAGCAATAAGTAAAATAGTGAATAACTATTTTAAAAATATTTACAATCCAACTTTTTCCCTTCAAATTCCAATATTTTCAACTTCTTGTTTGTTTGTTTGTTTGATTGTTTTTTTTTCGCCTGATATTCTGGGAAACCTGGGGTGGCTAGGGCCCTCAACTCCTTACCAAAACCCAAGAGGGAATTGATCACACTTGCAGAAGCCAACCCCCAAGCAAGTCAAGGAGGCCCAGAGGGGAATCAAACTTACCACAGAGCCCACCTTGGCGGGTTAATATTTTCAACTTTTTTTGTGAGTTTAAAATATTTAGCATTCTATGTTCTTGTGCAACTTCTCAAAACAAAAATTAACTAGAAACACTAAAATACAACTATTTTAGTGTATTAATAGATGTTTAAAAGGCTAGGAGTGAAGTAGTAAATAAATATTTCATATAATATTTAGAATACAAACTACTCCCCCCAAAATCCAATATATTTGGTGCATGCATTAAAATTGATGTGAGTGCACGACATTTAAGTCAAACAAAATGCAGAAGTATACCGTTGTTCAAGGGGAAAGATAAAGAATTTGGGAATTTCAAGGGCTGAGAGAAAAAGGATTTTGTGGAAAAGCACCAGATTTTGTGGAAAGTTTTTATGTGAAGTGGTGAACCATACCTCATTGGTTCTTCATAGGCTAAATAACAATGATTTGTTGCAAGAGCAGAGACCTTTTTAAGGCTATCAGTCCAGATATTTGTTTTATGTGTTTTGAGTCAAGTTTTACAACTGACCACTTGTTTCTTGTCAGGCAGATAAGCAGCTTTGTATCTATCGGTTTTCAGTTTTTGATGAGGCTTTGGTGCTACCAGTCCATTGACACTTTCTTATTTGTGTATACAGGGATTTTGGGAGTAAGAAAGGGTTAGCCTCGTGAAGATGGACAATCTTTGCTCTTTTGTCTTCCATGGGATAGAGTTGTTTTTTCCTTGCTTCCTTTTGGGCTCACTGTTTTTTCCGGGAGTTTGTTGTCAAATCTTCAGAGGGACTGGAAGGGCCCTTTACTGTAATTGTGTTCTTGTGAGATAATCTTTGTATTTTTTTCTCCTTTCTGGTAATGAAGTTATTCTTTTATCCAAAAACAAAATTACTTTTGTCCAGCCCACCAAGGGCACATACACACATTTGTACACAGGAGCAAGAGAAAGAGAGAGAAGCCTCACGGAAATAGGTCTTACTTTCAACAAACCACCTTATTACGTCAGGCTAATCCACATTGTCCACTAAAACGCACCTGCACTCCATGCATGAAGATTTAAGGGGGAGGAGATTGGGTGGCCATTTGGAATAAGCAGCTCTTCTAGTTCCAAATTATTTGATTATGGTTAGTAAGAGGGATCTTGAGGTAAGAAATCAAGCTGAAAATTTACCTGAAGAGATTGTGACAATTGGGTTAATATATATTCCTGATATGATAAAGAACTATAACAAAGAAACCCTGTAAGAATCTTGCCTAGCAGAAATTGAACTTAAAGCAGAATTAGTTCTCTTCCTCACAACACCTATTTTGGTCAGTTATTTCAACATAATTAAAATTTTGAATGGATATATCTAGTGAAAATCATATCATTTGATGAAGTAATCCATTCATAGACCAAATTCAGTGATAATTGAAATAATGGGTCCGTGCACCTAAAACTTTGCACTTGGTGCAACATAACAGATCCAGATTCATGCACCTAATTGTGCACTGCATGCAACATAAGAATCCTAAAAAATTTCATGTTCAAATTATTTTTCTCCTCACATATAAAATTTCATTTCAATTAATCAACGTCATTTTGTATCAATTTCTGTAGCTTGGTCAGATGTCCATAACAAACAAAACAAAAATGGAAAAGATAGAAGAGATGTCACAAATTTGAACTACACCAAAATCTTCTATCTTAGATGACATGCCTGCTCTAGAACCACAATTCCATGCATCTTCCTCAGAACATTGTTAAGACTTGCAGCTCTCTCTTATCATGAATCCAGAGTTTGTTATGACAACCTCGAAATCTAAAACAAAACAAGTTCAAATTATCAAGAACCTCAAAAGATTCGAGGAAAAACACATGCACACACAATCTGGTGAAGTCTTCCAAAGCTTTCCTCAAGGACCAAAATACCCTACTGCTTTGATAATTTTCACAATATAAAATGATAACAAAAAAGAGGAGAAATGTAATCCAAAAAAAAAAATAAGCATGAATCAAAAGAGATGAAAGCTAACAATGATATTCTACCTACGTGCCATAAAAGTCATTATCATCTCTCAGAATTATCATCATTCATCTAATTTAGAGTTTAATGGTTTGCATTCATAGTATGCATCATGCTTGAAGACATGCAAATCCTATTAAGTTCAGTTAAAATTAAGTTGTTCTTATCCTGTACTTACATCAAAGTATCAAACACCATTTGCATGGGAGTGTCAGGGCAGCATAGGAAGCTCCACTCTGTTGAAAGAGAAAAAACTGACCCGCCCATGCTCTAAATGATAAAACTTTATAGGAATGCCATTGCATTGTCTCTCAAGGCCTTCAATTTCTTCTTTGGATGGTGGGTGACACCTAAAGCAGGAGTGCAAAGGAATTACCATCTGTTTGACAACAAATGTAAACTGCACTATAATAATAAAAACTGAAGATGCAGCAGTGTAGATTATACTGAGCTCTAATAGGAAAAATAATTTGATTTAACAACAGCAATAATAATGAACTCTGAGGGCTTCAGGAAATAATTTTTCTTGCCGAACTAAAAGATGAAACTGCTTTTTTGGGTAATGCTTTAATGCTTCTCTCTCTTTTTGTATATGACAATATGATTTACACATCAGTACATCAGAGGTCATCAACCAGATAAAAAATACAAGCACCAAAAAAAATATCATGAAAGGAACACATCGATTTTCGTGCTCCACTCGACCTAAAAAAATGGAATTGTAAATGCAGATGAAGGGCAAGTCACCCATGCATGAACCTGAAGGCATGAGCACAGCATTTAGACAGACTGTATTAATCAGTTGAAAATGGCAGTGTGGACAAACCAAGGAGTGAACCCTTGACACCAGGACGAGTGCATTTCTTCATGCCTATATAAAATAAAAAGAATAGAATTCTTCATACTACTGAAGAAAGTGTCGCAGAAATAATGGAAAACATGACATGTTACAACAAGAGTGCTACTTAATTTTAATCTGCTGCATCTGCACAGATGTAAACTCTGCCTGTGATGCACTTAATGTCCTAATTTTTTCACACACAGCCAGTCCCAAGCCCGGGTTAAGGAGGAGGGTTGCGTTAAGTAGCTGACAGCCAGCGTAAAATTTGTCAGATCACTATGATATGAATCCTTACCGAATATTTACTGGGGCATCCCCTACGAGCGACGCGTTACACTTGAACCACCCGGGTGTAGCGAAAAGTGGGCGAGGGTGGGCTAGGTCGTCGCCCCGAAGCGACGCGCCATGTCGGCGCCTGAGTACGGTGTCAAATATGCGAGAGTTCCTGCATCATTCTAGACGTGGGCAGGTAAAGACGTTAGTTCAGGAAACTAGGATTAGATTAGCAACTTCGAATATAGGACACTTATGGGTAAAAGCATGGAAATTGTGGATACAATGATTAGAAGAAGAATTAATATAATTTGCCTACAAGAAACTAAGTGAGTGGGGGAGAAAGTTAGAGAAATTGATAAATCAGGATTTAAACATTGGTACACTGGAAAAGAAAAACATAAGAATGGAGTAGGCATTATTATAGACAAAAACTTAAAAGATAACGTTGTAGATGTAACTAGAGTAAGAGATAGAATTATAAAAATCAAGATGGTATTAGAACAAGAGATAATAAATATCATTAGTGCTTATGCTCCTCAAGTTGGCTTAATAGAAAATCTTAAGAGACAATTTTGGGAAGATATGGATAGTATTATACAAGGCATACTAGGGACTGAGAAAATATTTATAGGAGGAGATCTGAATGGACATGTTGGAAGAGATAATAAAAATTATGAGAGGATACATAGAGGATATGGATATGGAGACAAAAATGAGTCTGGGGAGATGATCTTAGACTTTACTATGTCATATGATTTTAGTATAATGAATACTTGCTTTAAGAAGAGAGAAGAACACTTAATAACCTTTAAAAGTGGACAAAATAGAAGTCATATAGATTTTTTTTTCAACTAGGAGGGTAGATCATTTATCATGCAAGGATTGTAAAGTTATTCTAGGTGAAAGTCTAACCACACAACATAGAGTCTTAGTGTTAGGTATATGTATTAAAAAATAGAAGGAAAAGAATAAAATAAACCAATGTAAGAGAACTAGATGGTGGAACCTAAAAAGAGAAAATATAATAAAATTTAAAGATAAAATGATCAAAGATGGGGATTGGACCTTAGAGGATGTGATAGATACAAATACTCTTTGGAATATATTAGCTAACTCTATTAAAAAGATAGCAAAAGAGATTTTAGGTGAATCAAGGGGAAGATTCTCGAATAGCGAAGAAAGTTGGTGGTGGGATAAAGATGTACAAAAAATCATAAAGACAAAAAGAATTTGATATAAAACGTGGCAAAAATGTAGAAACGGAGATAACTTTGAAAAATATAAGGAGGCAAGAAAAGATGAAAAAAGGGCCATTAGTGAAGTTAAATATAGATCATTTAATAGTTTGTATGATAGATTAGGTACAAAAGAAGGGGAAAGAGATATATTTAAACTTGCTAAAGCTAGAGAAAGGAAGAGCAAGGACTTAGGAAATGTAAAATGTATAAAAAGTGAGGATGATATTGTCTTGGTTAAGGACGAAGATATTAAAGAAAGATGGCGAAGTTACTTTAGTAAGTTGTTTAACGAAAACCAAATAGAAGGCTTAAACTTAGAATTGTCAAATGAGGTAAAGACTAAAAATATAAGATTTATTCGCAAAATTAGAGTTAACGAAATTAAGTTTGCACTAGAAAAGATGAAAAATGGGAAAGCTATGGGACCAGATAACATCCCAATTGAAGTTTGGAAATGCGTGGGTGATAACGGAATTATATGGTTAACTAATTTATTTAATACAATTGTAAAAACTAAGAAAATACCAGATGAATGGAGGAAAAGTACTTTAATACCTATATACAAAAATAAATGAGATATTCAAAATTGTAATAACTATCGTGGAATTAAACTTATGAGTCATAGGATGAACCTATGGGAAAGAGTAGTTAAACAAAGATTAAGGTTAGAAACGAAGATCTCAGAAAATCAATTTGGTTTTATGCCTGAGAGGTCTACCACAGAAGCTATTTATCTTTTAAGAAGATTAATGGAAAAATTTAGGGAAAAGAAGAGGGACTTGTATATGATATTTATTGACCTTGAGAAAACATATGATAGGATACCTAGGGAAGTTCTAAGGTCGGTTTTAGAAAAAAATGGTGTATGTTGTAGGTATACCGATGTCATCAAGGATATGTACAATGGAGTAATGACTAGTGTAAAGACTATAAATGGAGAAACTAGAGAATTTCCAATTACCATAGGCGTACATCAAGGATCTGCTTTGAGTCCTTATCTTTTGCCTTTAGTGATGGACCAATTGGCTAAGAGAAAGGAGGTTCCATGGTGTATGTTGTTTGCAGATGATATTTTGTTAATTGACGAAACTAGGGACAAAGTAGAGGCTGAGTTAGAATTATGGAAAGAAGCTTTGGAATCTAGAGGCTTTAGGATAAGTAGAAATAAAACAGAATATATGAAAAGTAATTTTAGTAATGATAGGAGGAATATTGGAGACAAAGTTAAACTTGATGATGAAGAAATAAATAGCACTTGTAGATTTCGATACCTTGGATCTATTATGCAAGCTGAAGGAGAAATTGAAGATGATGTAATACATAGAGTTAAAGCAGGTTGGGTAAAATGAAGAAGTGCTTCAAGTGTGCTATGTGATCGTAGAATACCCTTAAAATTGAAAGGAAAGTTTTATAGGACAGCTATAAGACCAGCTATGCTATATGGGTCGGAATGTTGGGCGACGAAGAAACATAATATCCAAAAAGTAAAAGTTACCGAGATGAGAATGCTTAGATGGATGAGTGGTATAACATTGAAAGATAAATTAAGGAATGAACATATTCGTGATAAGTTAGGTGTAACTCCTATAGAAGATAAGATAAGGGAGGGACGACTCAGATGGTATGGACACTTGCAACGTAGGCCTTATAGTGCACCTATGAGGAAGAGTGACTTAGTTATTATGGCACTTAAGAAACTACATGATTTTCTTTGAGTTAAAAGCTAAGGATAGAACTGATTGTTGAATGTTAAAACTAAGCCTTTTTTTTTTTGGAAGGAGAGGAAAGGAAATTCTGAAAAATATTTATTATGCCACAATGAACAATTATCAAAAGTTGTGAGAGGTATGGAAGTCCTTTCCCAACATATTCCATGGGTTATGTTGGCATCATGGTTTTAAATCGCGGTAGCGGCTAACATAACGCAACGATAACGGGTGTAACAGGAAGCGCAAGTAGCTGATGTTACATAATGGGAAGCGGGTGTAACGATTGAATTTTTTTCAAGCACACACAACCTTGTGCATATTAGTGTACTTGCATGTTTTAAGCTTTTAGCCCTCAGAAAGAGTTTTAGTATATTTTGGATCCTTTAGTTCGACTAAGTTATTTGGTAAGGGCAACAAGTTTACATTTGTTTTAAACCACCATTGATAGAAAAATTACATGTGTGCGCATATTTATACTTCTCATTGTTCTAATCTGTGATAAATTCTTGTGTGCTAAATTAATTAATAAAACAAAATACATTATACAGTCCATTAATCTATTAGACACATAAGATATATGAACAATACGAATATAAAATAACTAGATTAGAAGGTTGAAGTTGAAAAATATAGAACATAAATATCAAATTACTAATATCATCAAAATAAAATTTTTCTTAACAAGTTAGTATTTTCAAATTGTTAATTAATGCATCTCTTGTGAGTATTTAAAGAAATAGTAAATTTTGTATCATTGTCATCCTCATTATAATCTTTTCCCCCTCTCGCCACATGGTATATTGAGAATGATTTATGAAAGAGAGGGAAAAAGTGAGAAGAAATATTAAAAAATAAAATAATTTTTTTGGCATAACAGTCCTGTAGCGGTTCAATAACAGCCATAGCGGCCTTTACGTAACGTTCGTGGTCCATAATGACCGCTACAACTGTGATTTTTCTTCCCACCAATTTTGCGGCATGTAATGGTATCAGTAACCCAAATTGCGGCCGTTATTTAAAACCATGGTTGGCATCCTTTATGATTGTCCAGTTTCTCACCCACAATCTACGAAGTTACAAATAAGGCAGTTAGGATAAAATATATGTTTTATCAACACACATTACCATAGAACATCAAAAGTAACAAGCATTCAAAAACATCAACCCCAAAATCACATTTAGTTAGCATTTGCTTCACAACTGGAATTAGAGTTGGAATGCATTAGAATCAGAAATGGAAAAGAAAATTCCCCACTCTCGTTTGTTCAATGGAGAATCAAAATTGGAATTATATTATAGTGTTTGATGTATGTAGACATTAGAATCAAAATCAATCATATTTGTCAATTATGCCACTATATGGTATAAAAACTTATGTAATTTAATGCAAAATAATGATTTCACAAATAAATAATAACTTTATAATATTATTATATTTAATTATATAATAATTAATTTCTTCAATATTAATTTAGTTACATCATGTACTTATTATACTATGCATATTTTTTTTTTTTTAAATTTCTTGTTAGCATCATATTTTTTAAACTATATTACTAATATTAATTTGATATTATATTTATAGGTATTAATAAGGCATATTTTAATGTAATTTATGATTTCATATAAAATAATAATATAATAAAACAGTAACCATAAATAATAATATAATTTTGTATATTATAATATTATTAAATTAAATATATTTATAATTAAAGAAATTAATATTAATATCAATATTTTATTATATTTTACTTTACAATTTGACATAAAATAATAATATAACAAATCAATAATCAAACCCCAACTATATCATTGTATTTTACAACATAATAGTACTGTATTATTTTATAGGACCATGTGATTATTACATAACACATATAATAAAGTTAATATGACAGCAAAATTTAATAGTTATCATTATAGTTGTGATGTTCCATATTTATAATAGTATTATTTTTGTTAAAACTTACCATTATATATTTAATATTGATATTTAATAATATCACAATGTTAATATTTTTTTACCTTGTGTAATATATATCATAATTACATATATAATATTATATAATTTTACATAATAATATACAATGAATTATATAATATATACTGAAGATTTGAACACCATTCAAACAAACACCAAATCTAGAACTTCTAAAACATAAATAACAATAATAAATCATAGATCTGCAAGTACTTTTTAGATAACAAAGGCCAAATTTATTTTAAATTAGAAGACACTCACTAATTAACCACTAACCACACAAAAAATATACTCTTCCAAAAAAAAAACTGAACAAAAATATCAACTATATAGATGTTAGTTAATGAATCAGAATTTCCATAAATGTTTAATTATTGATACATTAAAAAACAATGTGTATCAAAAACATTAAAGGTTATGTTAGTCATTTAGAATTACTAATTTACTAGTGTGTCAGTGTTACGTTAATAAGTGAGAGTTAGTGAGGTATTATGGTCATTAGAATGTACTTGGCATATACTATAAATAGAGGGAGTATTGCTGAGTTAGGTCTTCTGTTTACCCCAACTTTCAACATGGTACCAAAGCAAGAACAAGCCTAAACCCTACCACCAGTAACCCAACCACCAGAACCACCAAACCAAACCCTAAACCTAGCCATCCTATGCAAATCAGCCAGTATAGGAGGATCAACTACACTCCTTCAGCCTAGAAATCAGTGCAAGGATTGCCAGAAAACTCGGCCATTTCTAGAAAATACCTTGGCCATCATGTCTTTTCTCAAAACGATCAAAATCCTCCCATAGTTCACAAAACCAACCATATAGTAGACAACAACAGAAGCCAGCAATCTGTAGTTCTGCAAAATCCCATTGCTGGAAACCCCTCCACGTGCCCCCACGCACCGACCAACTACTGGCATTCCCGACCCCTGCACTGGTGCATGAGATACTTCCCAGACAGTTTCTGCAGCCCTTCTTCTGCATAATGTCTTGCTTACTTCCACAGACCATAATATCAAGCTATTGGGCATGTTTATTGTTAAAAAATCCAACCATTTCCAACCATGTACTCATTGCAATCTTGTAGTTGCTGTTCAGTGTTAGTAAAGGCAATTGGTGAGTCTCTTGGAGTAGTGCAGCATTCATACATTGACTTTGTGGGGCTGTGGCAGTGTTATATTAGTTTGTTGGTTACTTGTTTGTGATTGTTTCAGCAGTTGACTGTGTTCGTGGTTGTTCCAATTAGTCCAAATGTCCAGTTGTTCCTCTTGTTTGATAGTGGTCTAGTTTGTGAATTTTGGGATGGAGTCTGTGAATCCCAAAAATATGTTTCCCTCGTCACTGGCACAAATAACAACCAAAAAATTGGATGGAAACAATATGTTCAGGGTGTGTTTGGTAAATTTAAGTGTCAAGTTCTGAACACTGAATTCAATCTGATTTTGTGAACCAAGTTTGAATTAAACTTGAATCGGTCACAGAATCTAAAATCTAAATTATTTTAATTGTTTAGTATCTAATATCTGAATAAGTGTTGTTTTCCAACTTTAACCTTCTCAATGCTTAAAATCATAAATATTTGATAAAATTAATAAGCAATTATAAAGTTAAAAGTTTTTAAATTAACAAAAAGTAATATTTTCTTGTTATATATTTAACAATATTATAAATGAAAATAATATAATTTATTGTTGCACAAAAATATTTATTATTTTAATTTTAATCATTTGGATAGTGAGTTCATTGTCATTTTCATTTTATATAAGGGATGAAAATGGAAAATAAAAACCTCTAAATCCAAATTAGACATGTTTCCATGTTTGGTTTTATCAAAAAAAAATTTAAGAAAATTCAAAGTTGCTACCAAATGCTCTGATGTCTAACCAATTCACTTATTTAGTGAATCAGTTTAGACACAACTTCTATTTAAAAGTTATTCAGATCAAACAAACGTCCCCTTAGTGACCTAAGGCTATTAAGGTCTATTTAACAAGGTTAGGAAAATCTGACCACTTGTTCCAATATGGGCCCTTCGATGAGAAGAGAAAAGAAGTGTCGATTCAGGAAGATGCTTTGACTATTTTACTTTTGTGGAACTTGATGGAACCTCAGGTTGCACAGATGTGCATGCATTTGGACGCATGCAAAGAGATTTAGGTTCATGTCAAGCTTTTGTATACCAATAACATTACACGTATGTATGACTTATCCTTAGAGTACTTTCAATTACAACAAGAGATAGGAGTGCCATAGAGTATTTTGTAGAAATGAAGCAAACTCACGAGGAGCTTAACATCGTCCAACCTATAATCGCTGACGCTCGCGAGATGCAAAAGCAGAGGGAGCAACTAGTAGTTATTTGAGTTCTAGCTGGTTTGAAACTTGAGTTTGAGACAGCCCAGCCCCAAATACTTGGTAGTGCAAAGTTGCCATCATTTGCTGAAGTTTGTTCTCGAGTCCTTCATTCTTATTCTAGCAAACATTCCCCTACCCTTACATCTAGTGTTTCAACCTCTGGCTTTGATAGGACAGCCTTTGCCATGCAAAGTGATTCTAGTTTTCAACCATGCAGTAGCAGATATTGTTAAGGTGGTTCAAGTGGCCATGGTGAAAGAGATGGACAAGGTAGAGAAACTCCTCACAACTACACCCATTGTGGATGAGGAGGTCATATTATTGAAAAATGTTGGGTTTTCCAAGGCAAACCTTCTTGTGTCGCCAATGCAACCACCACAAACTGCTCACCTTCGATTCCAAGTGGGAAGCAATGTACCATATCTATGTCAAAAGAAGACTATTCCAAATTCTAGCAATATCAAGTATCTTAGCAAGCTTCTCTTCCCATTGCATACCTTGCCTAGACAGGTAACCCTACAACTTGCCTGTCATCCAATACTTCTCGTTTTCATCCTTGGGGCTTTCGCTACCACTAACCATATGACATGTATACCTAATTTCTTCTATACTCTCCAGTATCGAAAAAAACTTACCTCGTGCTATTTTTGCTAATGGCTCCACCATTACCGTTGAGGGAATTGGGATTGTAAATCCCACTTCCTCAATTTCTATTCCTTTGGTTTTGTATGTAACAAAATTTCCTTTCAATCTTATATCAGTTAGAAAGATTATCAAATCCATGAATTGTTCAATAACATTCTTCCCTAATTTTGTCATCATTCAAGATTTGAAGACGAGGAAGACGAATAGGAAGAGGGCGTGAATCTAGTGGACTTTATCACTTTCAACTGCTATCCCCTTCTACTGCGTGCAGTGCTGCTGCCACACCACTCCAAATCCATTGTCACCTTGGTCATCCTTCGTTGGAAAAGTTGAAGCTACTAGTTCCTGATTTGAGTCTTGTGTCTAGTCTTCATTGTGAGTCTTGTCAATTGGGAAAGCATCATTGTGTTCCTTTTGCTTCTTGAGTCAATAAACGGGCAGCAAGCCCATTCACATTAGTAAATTCTAATGTTTGGGGTCCTCATCGAGTTGTGTCCAAGTTGGGTTGCCAATACTTCGTAACCTTTTGTTGATGATTATTCAAGAATGACTTGGCTCTATTTAATAAAAGATTGTTATGGGTTATCTCACATATTTTGTGTCTTTTGTTATGAAACAAAGATTCCATTTGGTTTGCTAGTTTGGAGAATTCGTAGTGATAATGCTAAAGAGTATTTCAATGCTCAATTCACTACTTATACCACTTAGTTTGGTATTCTTCATCAGTCATCTTGTGCCCACAATCCTCGACAAAAAGGCGTTACAGAGAAGAAAATTAGAAATATCCTTTAAGTCATTCCCACCTTACTTTATCAAATGCATGCTCCTAAATTTTTTTGGGGTGATGATGTACTTACTACTTACAATCTTATCAACAGGATGCTATCCTTTGTTCTTAATGGTAAAATTTCCTAGTTCATTCTCTTGCCTAATTCACCTCCATTCTCTTTACCTCCTCATATATTCAATTTTGTGTCCTATTTTCATCAACTAACCCCTAAGATGGATACATTGGATCTTCATTCTACAAAATGTGTCTTCCTAGGCTACTCGTGTACTCAAAAGGGATACCATTTCTTTAGTCCTACTCTGCATCAATTGTTTTTTTTAGCTGATGTTACCTTCTTTGAGTCTACACCATACTATTGTTAATCCTTTTGTGCTTCTGACCTCAATGAGTCTCTTCCTTTGCCTAATCTTCAAAATTCTAACTTCTTGTCCTTACCCAATCATCCACCTATGTCTCCAAGAAGTTTAAGTCCTTATCGTCTCAATAATTCTAATTTGTAGGTGCATTCACAACGATGACTCCAAGGAAGAGAGTCCCCTCTAGTTTTTACTCCTACGCTTTGGTTTCCTCGTCTGATGATCATATTTCCCACAATGTTGATCCTCCCATTGCTGCTCAAAAAGGTAGACACACATGTACACGTCATACTATCTGCATCTTTTTGTTTCTATGACTTCTTGCCACCCTCCTATTATGTCTTGGGTTAGTACTCTATCCTCTATTGCCCTTCCTAATTCTGTTTGTGAAGCCTTAGCTCACTCTGGGTGGAGGAATGCAATGGTTGAAGAGATAGTGCATAGAACAATGATACTTGGAAATTGGTATCTCTTCCTCATGACAAATCTATGGTTGATTGTTGCTAGGTATGTACTGTGAAAGTCAATCCTAATGATTCTGCAACTCATCTGAAGGCATATTTTGTTGCTAAGGGATATACTTAGGTGTATGGTTTGGATTTTTAGACAGTTACCCTGCTGCGAACTTACCTCAATATGTCTATTCATCTCCTTAGTACCAATTGTGGTGGCCTTTGCATCAGTTAGATGTGAAGAATTCCTCCGTGCATGTTGATCTTGAGAAGAGGAAGTCTATATGGAGCAACCCCCTAGGTTTACTACTTGGAGGGGTCAGGCTTAGTGTGTCGGCTCAAGAAGGCATTATATGGTTTAAAGCAGTCGAAGTGCACTGGATTATTCTGCCTTTTATCATCATACTTCATTGGGTAGGATTCTACTTATTGTCTATGTGGATGATATTGAGATTACAGGTGACAATGATCAAGGCATTTGGGGCCTCAAACATTTTCTACAAATGAATTTTTAAGTCAAAGATTTGGAACCATTGAAATACTTCTCAAGTGTAGAAGTATCTAGACCTCATATGGGAATTGTTTTGTCAGAGAGCAAGTATGATTTTTATCTTTTGATGAAATTGGGCTATTAGGGTCCAAACTTGTTGATTCACCCAAGGACCCTAACAGCAAGTTAGTGCAAGATACGCAAGCATAGTACTCAAAGGTGCAAGCTGTTAAGAAGAAGAACTGAAGAAGAAGAAGAAGAAGAATTCCCATTTTCCACGCAACACGATTAAAAATCATTACTCAAACCATCCAATTCATAAGACTCATAAGAGTCATAAGCATGGTTTTAAATAATGGCCATTACGTAGCGTAACGGACGATACGTAATAGAAATCAAAGGCTCCGAAACTGATACGGGCCGATATTGCGGATCGGAAAAAATTCACAGCCATAACACGGCCATTACGTCTCCGTAACAGTCCGTTATGGACTGTTACATGGCTGACAGCTCACCAGCATTCCAAATCCCTAAAGCAGGCTTTCCGTTGCTTTCCCCCCTCTCCCAACCACCCATCTGCCATTCAATCTAAGTCTAACATTCAAAGAGCAAAATAAAAAACTTACCTTGAAATTTTGTTGGCCGAAGCTAAATAAGAAGGCTTCACTTCTTCGAAGCCTGAGAGTGAGCAGATCTACTCATCTTCGCAGCCTTGCAGCAGTTGCAGACTTGCAGTAGCTTGGCGAGTCACCGACGACAGCTCTGCAGCAACTCCGCCCCCTCAGCGAGTCGCCGATAGCCTTTCAGCAGCTCCCTCCACCAGTCATCACCACTCGCCACGAGCCAACCCTTCGATTTTGGCTTCAGAGCTTGGAGTCATCGGCTGTTCGTGCTTCGACTCCTTCGAGGCTCCTCTGAGTCCTCTCTCAGTCACAGACTCTTTGTTGCGCTCTCAAGTCTCAAGACTCGAGCTCGACTTCTCCTCCACTCTCCAGCCAGCGTATGAGATAAGCTTTAGAGTCAATCAGTCAACACCCAGTCACCCACTGCCACTTAAACTTTTCATTATGTTTTTTTTTTAATTATATTTTGTTGTAAATTATGTATGTTAAATTGAATTAAAAAAAAAAAAAAGTAATTTAATAGAGTATAAAATTAGAAATCAATAATAATCATATGTAAAATAAAATTTTCTTAATTTATGAACATTTTAATTGTCTTATTTTTTTTTAAATGTAATTATGAAAATCTAGTTTCATCACATATTTCCTTTTTATTAATATTTTTTAAGTTTTAAAACATCATTTTAACCTTAAATTTAAAATTAGGTAAAATAAATCTTTACATGATCTATTTTTTGTTTTTAGTTATCAAATAAAGTAAAAATTGATAACCTAATAAACAAAATTTTAACCTAATAGTTAATACATTAATAATTCTAATTTTTACTACTAAAATTTGTAGAAAAGTTTTATTTTAATCCATATAGTGAAAAATGCTTAAAAAGTTAAATAGTCAATTTGTATTGTATGGATCTCTATTAGTGATGTATATGAAAATAGAGCAAAAGTCTTTTTCACCTTTAAAATTTCAATGTTAATTTCTTATGGTTATAAATGAAAGTAAACTCAAGTTATAAAAAATAATGAAAATATCTTTTTAAAGATAAAGGAATATATTTTTTGTAATGAAATATCTAATATTTTATAATTTTGTTTATTTAAATATTTTAAATAAACATTATTTATTATTTTTAATTAAATATTATATTTTATTTTTACGTAATAAGTATTTAAAATTAGAAGGACTATTTAGTACTTACTATTTAATATTTACTAAATTACTAATTATATTATACCTGTCATTTTTTCGGAAAGGTTGTAACTTTGTATTTTCTCTATATTTTGTGTAGAGATCAACAAATTAAGTCTATCAAGATGTCACATGATAGAGGAAATGAGAACTTACCTAGTGAGGATATTGGATGGCATTTTGGTACTGCGGTGGACGGTAATAGACATGTCATTATGTGTAAGTTATGGGGGAAGATAATTAAAGGAGACATTACACGCTTGAAACAACACTTGGCACATAAAAAGGGTCAAGTAACTGGATGCTCAAATGTGACCACACAAGTAAGAGAACAAATGATGAAACATCTACAACAGTATGCTGAGAAGAAAAGAGATTAACGAAAAAGGCAAGAGGAAGCAGAAGCCCAAATTAGAGGAGATTTTGAGAATTTGAGTGATGAAGAAGACTTGGAAGAAGAAAGTATGAGATTTGCTCGACAAGAAAGCATACGATCACAGCAACAATGGGAAGAGAGACAAAGATTTCAAGCAAGAACAACTGGAGGGGGTAATATTTATGAAGAGGGAAGTGGCTCTGGCAGTGGTGCTACCAGTGGTTTCAGTAGAGCAGGAGCTCGATCTTATAGTGGTCGAGAAGCTGGAGGTAGTGGACGACAATGGATCAATCCTAATGCCCCTGAAGCTAGACTAAAGGCAATGGATCCTATTTTAGAAAGAAGTAAGAGTGCAAAACAACCAAAAAACAACACTAAGTTACTGAAAGGTTTAAGAAGTAAATTAAGAAAAGCAGTTGGAAAATTCCTAATTTATAATTAGATTCCAGCGAATGTAGCTAACTCTCCATTTATGCAATTTATGCTTGATATTGTTGCAGAGGTTGGAAAGGAGGTGAAGGGTCCATCACCCTATGAGATATCTAAAATTTATTTGGAGTAAGAGTATCAAGAAATGAAAAATTATATAACTTCTTTAGCTGGAATTTGGAAGGAGAGAGGTGTGACCCTTATGTGTGATGGTTGGTCAGGACCAATTAAAAAACACATCATAAACTTTTTAGTTTATTGCGATAGAGACACCGTGTTTCATAAATCAGTTGATGCCTCTTATGTGTCAAGCAGAACAACAAAATATTATTTCAGGTAATTTTATAATTTTAATTGTATATGCAAATAGTATTATGAACTTGCATGTTTTTAATTAAATAGTAGTAATTATTAAATCTATAATTTCATTTCAGATTAATGGACGAGGTGATTGAAAAAATTGGAGAGGGGAATGTTGTCCAAGTAGTGACTAATGAAATTGCAATGAAGGCAGGAGGAAAATTATTAATGCAAAAGAGGCACAATCTCTTTTGGACAGCATGTGCAGCTTATTGCATAGACCTTATTCTTAAAGATATTGGTAAGAAAAGTAACGTGAAGAAGGTCTTAGAAGATGCAAGACAATAACCTCATTTATTTACAACCACACATGGACAGTGAATTTCATGAGGAAATTCACAAGTAATAGAAAGTTACTTTGCCCTGCCATCACTCGATTTGCCACCAACTTCATTGCTTTGGAAAATATTGTCAAACATAAACAAGCATTAAGGGAAATGTTTACATCTGATGCTTAGAAAAACTCAAGGTTTGGGATGGCAAAATCAGGCCTAACATATGATTCAAAGAAGATTATCTTAGACAAAGAGTTTTGGCAAAAGGTCTCTGATATAATTAAAGTGTAAGAACCCTTAGTGAAAGTTCTTAAATTGGTTGATGGTGATGAAAAACGAGCCATGAGTTTCATATACGAGGCAATTGATAGGGCGAAGTTGGTCATTCAAAAAGATTGCTGGTTTTACAAAGACTATTAGAAAATTATTGACAGCCAGTGGAGTTCTCAATTGCACCAAGATTTGGACGCTGCTGGTAAGTGTAAATCAAATACAATTTCTTATTATTTTAACTTTTAAATTATGCATAGTTGCATTAAAAAACTATTGATTAATATGTTTCTAAATTTAATTGTAGGATATTTTTTCAACCCACAATTTCTTTATGATGCCCCACCCTCTCCTGAAGTTGCTAGAGAAGTCATGGATGGGGTTAAAAAAGTGATAACCAAGTTGGTACCCGATATAGATACTCAAATTCGGGCTATTAATCAAGTAAGTATTGGTTCCATTAAATTGAATAATGAATTATTCTAGTATTTTGTAATACTTTCTAGAATAATTATTAGTACATCTAATTAATTAATTATATTTCACAATCATCCTTTTTTAGTTGCTGCTATATCGAGATAGGCACGAGACTTTTGGAACCCCATTGGCTCAAAGGGCAATGAAACAAACAAATCCTGGTAAATATAGGCTATATAGCTAAATAATGGATGAATGACTCTATTTTCTCTTTTTATGTTTAAATTTGACTTTTGAAATATATGCTATACTGACATAAAACTCTTTTTAAGTATTCATGCAACCGAATGGTGGATTCATTATGGCTTGTGTGCTCCTGAGCTCCAAAGAATAGCAATCAGAGTTCTTAACCAGACCACATCAGCTTCGAACTCTGAGTGTAATTGGAGCACCTTTAGCCTTATCCATACGAACACAAGAAATAGATTAAAGTACATAAGACTACAAAAACTTGTTTTCATACATTACAATATGAGGTTAAAGTTAAGACGTACAATGAGAAGAAGCCAACGAGAAATTGAAGATGGTTTCAATCCTATCAATTTGGACTATATTTTCGAAGAAGATGATCCTTTAAGTCAATGGTTAGAGGAGAGAGAGACACCACTACTCGACTGTCAGGACAATTCAAATTGGTTAAATGAAGAAGTTGGTAGTACTGCAAAAGGAGGTGATCAACCACCAATAAACGTGCATGATAATTCAAGTTCAAGCTCTGAACGTACACAAAGTAATGACAATCTTAGTTTGAGCCCACCAAGTGATGATGATGGTAATAGTGGTGCTGGAGCCGAGGTTGGGGGGAGTGGTGGTGGTGGTGGTGGTGGTGGAGGCGGCAGTGTAGAATATAATTATGGATATGACACAAGGACATCATTTGTAAGGGATATACATCCTTCTGATTGTTATGAACTACATGACATACCTAAAAATTATGACTTGGGTATTCCTCTAGAGAACCAATCTTCACAATCCAGGAGAAGGAGTGCTCGTGGTGACCCTAGTGATTTTGCTGAAGATTCATATGGTGTGGTTGGTAGTTTTGACGACTTTGGTTTAGATGGTTCATCATCACAATCATATGGATCTCATCCAGCACATCCACATTATGCATCTCATGACTCACATTTTTATCCTAGTTGATCAAGAATCTCAGAATCTAGTGAGTCTTCTTCTACACACTACCTAGAGCCAACCCCAGGCCCAACTTATGGACATTATTTAGGATATGGTCAAAGATGCACCCCCTATATCAGTTGGATTTTCAACACCAGTGCATTTTCAAGAGCAACAACGAAATGGCGCAAACTTGGGTTTATTCAGCTATGTATTTCCACAAGGATGGGGAAATAATTTCCAATCCCAATCTCAAGATACAGATGCAAATTATGAAGACCCTCCACGTCATTCTTTTTGGTGGTGACATGTGTTATGTTATTAATTTGTAATACTGTATTCATGTATTTTCAACTATTTATTGATATTTGATATTAATCACTTTTTAAATTTAATTATGTGTAATGTGTATACTGAGTATTGAGTCTATTGATTCATTTTTAGTGACTTTATGACTTTAATTAATTGATTCTTCATTTTAATTACATTTCTACATCTTTTTACAAATTAAAGTAACATAAACTATAAAAAAAATATTTTTTTTTTTTGTAAACAGCGCACTGAAACTAATATAAAAATCATAATGCCTATTAAAAAGCATTTGTAGGTTGAATGAAAGCCTTCAAATTTCATTAAAAATCATGTATTAATGGATTTCATGCTTATTTTTTGATTTTGGCATGGTTGTGCATGTGTGAAAAAAATTCACGACCGTTACGCCCGCTTCCCGTTACATAACACCCGCGTCTCCCGCGACACCCGCAACCGTTACGTGACATTACCCGCGACCGCGATTTCGAACCATGGTCATAAGTACAAATGTAAGCAAGTTTAAATAACAACCAAGAACCAACAAACAAAACTATAACTATCAAAATCTAGATCATCAATATTGGTATCACAATCTAAGCCATATGCATCGAGATCATTATTAATGTCTTCATCTAGTCCATCATCAATATCATCATCATGGACCTCATCATCATCAAATGTATTGGATGCTTAATTTTTAGAATTAGTCATAGGTTCATAAACTTCATTGTCACATCATCATCATCAATTTCATGAATTTGCATTTCATCTTCCCTTTCAATTTCAACATCAATATTTGAACCACCTATTCAAAGCAATGAACAAATGAAGACAAATTATGAGTTCATAATTTTATTTTATTTTTTTGGCTTCAGATGACCTTCTAGCTTTAATATATACATATGCATATAAATGTGAAGTTATCTAAACTCACATCCTTCTTGTAAAGTCCTTGTAATGAATTCTTCATCATCCCAAGATTCCTTACTTTCATCACCATTCATGGCCTGCTTATGGGCTGCCCTAATAAGAATATCCAACCATCTTCCGTTGGGTGGAAGGGTAGGACTTTCTCTTTCTATTATCCATTAATCATCAAATGGAATATCACCAAAACACAAATTCATAGCTTTAGAATCAACCTCCCTCTTAGTTTGCCTTTCTTTTAACTTCAAATTGTATAAAAACCAAATCATTCATCCTCTTTGGTGTAAAAGATTTCTTCTCTATGTATGAACCTATACGAATACACAAGACTATTATAAGTTGCAAGTTTATAATTTAAAAGTTTCATAAGCTTAAATGAAAGTTATTATTTCTTACCATCTCAAATGCACTCCAATTTCTCACGCATCCACACGAACTACATGTCAAGCTTAATATTCGAACTGCAAACCTTTTCAAGTATGAACACTAATCACCATAAGATTCTTACCAATCAACCAAAGACTTTTTGTTTCTTGTCATTCTTGCTGATTCAATGACAAAGAGTCCACTAACATTCATGAATTATCAAGTTGCATACCTATTTTGGCACTTTCTTCAAGATCACACAGCATTCTTTGGAGGCAATTGAATAAACCTATCTTAACTTCCGCATCTACCTTAAAATTTGGGCTATAACAATAGTGAGGATTCAAAAATTAGGCTACAACATGTAATGGCGATTGGAGTTGAAGCTCCCATCTCTCATCAATGATGTCCCAAATTGGTTGATAACTACAACAAAAATTAAAATAAGATCAACTAAAATAAGAGACTTAACATTTTAAGAGTACTCTAGGCATATATTAAAGCAATTTTAAATCAAACCAAAAGAGACTTGAGTAATCTCCTTTGAACATTGTTGAAGTTCAACTGTATTTGTTCCTTTTGCATGACCCATTTGCTCATAAGTAAATGTTATTGCCAATGTTGCGTCTGAATCAACCATCCTCAATAGCTTGATTACTGGTAATGCAGCTCGTAGACAAAAGTTGACATATGGTCAAAAACCCCAAGTGTCCAACACAAGTTTATAAATCTTCTTCCCTTTCTGTGAGGTTGCAAACCAATTATAAGTCTACTTGTTTGAGTAAAACATAGAAATCAAGGCTCCTTTATGCTCACTAAGGCAAGATAAAGTCAAGTAAGCAGTGGCAAAGCCTGCCACAGCTAGTCTAAAGAGATCCCTCCCTTTGGTAAGCTCCTTCAAACAAGTAATGAGCATGGCCCTAGAGTATATACAAATCATAACACTTCTACCCTTTGCAGTAGTTGCACTCTGTACTTGAATTTTCTTCTGAAAGTCCTCCAATATCAAGTCAATGCAATGTGCTACACAAGGTGTCCAAAACAATTTTTTCCTGTTCTCCATCAACTTCTCACCAGTTAATTTGTAGTTTGAAGCATTATCCATCACTATTTGGACAACATTCTTTTCTCCAACCTTTTCCACAACCTCATCTAACATTGTAAAAACCTTTTCTGCAGTTTTTTAAATTTCATAACTGTCAAAAGATGACAAGAAGACTGAATTTTCCTACCAATCCGTCCATCAGACATAATAGTGCAACTTGTTCTCTTCTACTCTAACTTATACACTTCAATCAAATCCATAACCCTCATTACTTCATATTTGAGAAGCTTCACCATAATTTCATGCTAAGAAGGTGGTTTAAGTCCATAATCATATTTCCCAACCATATCAAGCATTTGCAAAACTTCAGGATTGTTCATACAATTGAATGAAATAGCAATACTAGAAAAGTCTAGCAATTTTTTTTGCAAACTTTATCCCGATCTCCTTTTTTAAAAATTTGATTCAATGTTGCTTGATTTCTTGGTTTGGAGGGAAAAGCATCCAATTTACCCTTTCTTGAGTTTCTTCCTAGTGGTTGCACCTCTTCACATAATTCATCATCTAGACTATGAATTGATTTTCTTTTCTTTTCAGATTCTGCTGATTTGGCTTGCAAAATGCCAATAAATTGTTTTCTCACATCCTCTAGAACTTTACTACAAGGTACAAATTTTGTCTAGTTCCAGCAAGACAATGCTTTAGCCTGTATGTACCACCAAGTCAAACAACTCCATATTATTGACATTTCACCTTCTTAGGATTATTATACACTTCTATACCATGTTCACATCCAACATCAGTTCTATTACCAACTGAATTTTTATTTTTGCTCTTCCCTGATCCACCAGCACCACTAGACATGCTTAAGAAGTAAGAAATTGCCTGCAGTGACTGCACAAGGCCTATTTAGAAGATATAGCTCTGTCAAAGCCCAAAAGATACCAGAACTCAGAAATTCAGAATTCAGGAGTCATGGTGAAAAGTTGAAACCAGATATTCGGTCAATCATCAATCTCCATTCTTCATATCATAAAACAAAATCAGATTTTCAGAATTTTTTCATTGTTTCAAGGCATAAGAACAAGGATGAAAAGAAGAAGATTTCAAGTCTCAACTCTCAACAAGAAGAAATAAGAGTTTCAGAAGGATACCCAGCTGCAACTGAAACAAGAAGAGAGGTAGAGAGAAGCGATAGACCTATTCAAAGCCGAAAGTAGCTTTGCTTCTCAGCTCCAGTTCTGCTGCTGTCAAAGGAGATGATGGCTGTGATTGGAGAAGTGGAGATGCCTGCTGCTGCCAAAGGCTCTCCTGCTTCTTCCAAAGGCTTTCCTGCTGCTGCCAAAGAACTGGTCCTGCTGCAAAAGGCTCTCCTGCTCTTGATCTACCCTCTGAGACTACAGCTGCCGCAAAATGCTACTGCTGAGTGCTGGAGGACCTGAAGGAGTCTCTAGATTGTTACAGCCAAAATAAATCCCTAATTTTTGCACCAAAATGCGAAGGCTTCGGGCCAAATGGGCCAAGAGAGCAGAGAAGGAACCATTCAGGAGCTTTAGAAATTAATATTGAGCCTTATTTATTAAGCCCAAACCCTTAAAGATAAAGACTCAATTTCAGCTCATGAAGTAAACTTGTACGATCCCATTATGAGTCTATGATTCTATGATCCTACACAATCCTATTGCGATCTTGTTTGATCCCAATTCCCCTCATGATCTCGATTGAAATCCTATTTTGGGATCCTATGATTGTACGATCCTACAATTCGGATCGGGAGTTTAACAACCATGCAGATACGGGGGATTTGTTGCTTGACCCAGGATGATACTAGAGACTTGTCAGAAAGTTGAATACCTCAGTCACTCAACTGGATATATTTTTCGCAACAAGTTTGTGAGTTAGCTTCAGGATTCTCCAAGGGCAAGTCATTGAGATGCAGTCATTTGCATCTTGAGATATCTCAAAGGTGCGCCTGGGAGAAGTCTCTTATATCGAGATTGGGGTCACACTTATATTCAAGGATATACTGATGCAAATTAAGCCAGATCACCTTCAGACAAAAGATTCACAACAGGGTACTATGTCTTTGTTGGGTTTCCTAGAAGAGTAAGAAACAAACTGTAATGGCCCCAATCTCGAAGTATATGGCCATGGCTCACACTACATGTGAGCTTGTTTGGTTGAAAAGCATGTTAGAAGAAATAGGTTTTCCACATTCTTGATCTATGGAGTTGATGCGTAATCAACCTGCTTTTTACAGTTTATATTGCATCCAACTCGGTCATCCATGAGCAAAGAAAACACATTGAAGTTGATTGCCAGTTTGTTCGAGAGAAACTTGTACAAAAGCTCATTACAACCACTTATGTGAAATCTGATATACAATTTACTAAATTGTTTACCAAAGCTTGGGGTGGGGGGGGGGGGGTACCAGTGTCATTCATTTGTAACAAGCTAGGAGCATATGATATTTATGCTCTAGCTTGAGGGGGAGTGTTAATGGTTATTTTAGTCACTTAAGGTTTATTAGTGTGTTAGTGTTATGTTAATAAACGAGAGTTAGTAAGGGTTTTATGCACATTAGAATGTACTTGATATATATTATAAATTGAGGGAGAGACCTACCAATAAATAAAGTCTTCCATTTTACCCAAACTTTCAACAAGAACTATTGGATTTTACTCATACATCCCGTTTTACCATATTAGATTTAAATTAAATAATATTTCAATTGAATGAAAATCATGACCCACACATATGGTAAAATACACTATTTTAGAAATTAATGCTTTTGACATTTTCAAATATCTTATATATGCTCATCATCACATAACATATTATGCCCATATATATCTTTTTTAGTAGAAAAAGAAAAAATATCATGAGAGAAGAATGAATGTACATAAAATAAGGGCATAAAAGATCCTCTTAAGAAAGAAAAAGAATAAAGAAGAAAATAACAATCAAAATAACACAGCCTTTCAATCACATTGTAAATCCAAAAAACATACCCTCTTGAAACATCCCTACGCAAAATTGCAAAGCGAAGCCAAATACTAAAACCTATCCCAAAGCACAGTCAAGTAGATCATTTTCCCCATAAAAATATGAGCATTCCTCTCCAACTAAGCACCCCCCCCCCCCCCGGGGCGGCGCCCACCCAAAAAAAAAAACAGCAAAACTCTCACACTTGACAACTCCAAACCATCTCTACTTCTCCCAAACCCCATAAAGGAAGCAACCAACAAATCCTAGATCGAATGAGGACGCACCCTGCTCTCCCCAAACATACCAAAATTCTTATTCCAAACCCTCCAAGAAAAAAAAAATAGTGCACAAGGAGATGACAAACAATATCACAACAGAGAGTGCATAGAAATTAGAAATAAAGCCATAGAAAACCTCTTCCTAAGCAACAGATTGTTGTTGTTAACTATATTAAGAACACAAGAAAATAAAATCTTTAATCTTCGATGGATCTCTAGCCTTCCAAACACAACCATAAAGCTCCAATGGTACTTTTACCTAATCAAATAACCAAAAAGAGACTTAGAAGAAAAAATCCCAAAAAAAATGAAGACTCTACAATTGAGTGTCCTTCCTATTAGAACAAAAATCCTCAAGTGAACACAACACAGCTAAGAGTTCATCCACCTCCATATCATTAAGAGACCTACAAAAATGGAAATCCCAAAAAAGGTTATCACTATTAATGATCAAAAAAGAGAAGATAACCCCATTGTGCAACAAGGATGGACAATAGAGACAAGGAAAAGAAATTAACAGAGCATAAGTATCCGCCCAAATATCTTCCTAGAAACGAATGTGCAACCCATCTCCAAGAACAACTCTATACTATATATAAAAGGTGAAAATCATTTTGTGAAAAAAAAAAAATTATATCTGTCCTCATCATGTAAAAGTAGGACAAAACATTCCTATAAACCTAACTTCTAGGTTATAAATATTAATAATAAGGTCATAAATTTAGAATCGCCCTTCATATAACAAAAATAAAATAATTGAATTAGAAAAGCTCACTAATTAACCATTAACCAAAAAAAAAAACCGCTATAAAGTTATTAGCTAATGAATCACAACATACACAAATATTTATCTATTGCAACAAAAGAGTAGTGTATCAGAACATAGAATTCTATTCATGATCTCTTTATAACATGATAGTATATAAATTAAAATAATATTTTATTATTCTATAAATCATAAATATGATTTGTAAACATGGAAAAAAAATGCTTTTAGAGACAACCCTAGATATCATATAACTATATAACAAGTTTATAAAAAATAACTAAAAATTTTCTATGCAGTTGTCCTATATATGTCCTTAATGTATATGTAAAACACACTTTTTGTACGTTTTCCTAATATATATCCAATATTTCATTGAGATGCCTACAATTTTAAAACATATACATTTTTAATACTAGATACATTTTCGACACTTTAGGAGCACTCTTAGAAGTGTATTATCAATATATTTTTAAATATTTTAAACTATATCATGGATTATTTTAATATTACTCATAATTACTCGCAATAATGTGCAATGCACGTGATGTATTTAAATGTTATATAAATGTTTAATATAGTCAGGTCCCCTTTTGCCTCTTTAATACGCAAATTAAACATTATTTGAGGGTCTTTTTGGTATCATTGTTGTTTCCTGTTTTCTATTTTTGTTTCTCCCCAATGAAAAAACAAATAATAAAAACACGATTGTTTCTATAGTCAGTTTTGTTTCTGTAATTGGTTTTCAGTTGTTTGCCAAAAAACTGAAAACCAAATTTTATGATTTTTGGTTGTTTTGCCAACTACTTGTTAGACATTTTAATCTCCAGAAATAGTTTTTTTGGATTAAATTATTCATTTTATACACTTTTGAATTAAAATCAAAATTAGATGATCATATAAATTTAAATATAATTAAAATAAAAATATACATAAATTTTTAAAAATAATTATAAAGCCAATTACAAAATATTTTTACTATTTTTCAATTGTCGTGTCTAATAAAATTTTTATTGTAAATTAAATTTTGAAAGTAGAACAATTAAGTAAAATAATCACAATAAATTTTATTTTTATTATAGTACTTTTTTTAATGTTTATTATTTGCAATTTTATTATTTTAATCACATTTTTATAATATTTTGATTTAAAGATGAAAATGAGCATTTTTTTTAATTAATTTTTTAATTTGTATTAGTTTTATAAATATTAACCATATAGGTTGCTGGTTTCTAGTTTTTAGTTTCTATTTCTGGTTTTTGGTTTTCCATTTCTAGTTTTCATTTTTAAAATTTTTGACAGTGATACCAAACGGCCCTTTAGTATTTTACAATTCAAAAACATGGTTCAAAAATAGAAAAGATTTATTTATATAAAAAATTTACATATTAAAAAACAAATAAAATTTCATTTACCCTTCAAAAATATTTAAAACTAATTTTTATACATTAAAATTTTTGCATGTAGGACATACGAGCCTTGAAAAATTAAATTATAGCAAAATATCTAAAAGAAAGAAATATATTAAATGTTTTGTCAAAAAATGCTTAACATATGTGTGTCACATAAGATATTTAAACATACACAAGTCCTTCTAAAATATTGTAGCAATATAATTATCTCAATAGATTATTAAAAAAAAATTATGATGCAAAAGTCTGACCTAGCAAAGCCTTTCCAGCCCACCCAAGCAGCACCAAACCAAGGGGCACGTGACTGCCCCACAACTCTCTTGATAAATCATGGTTATAAACTTATAATCTCAGTGCCATACTAAAACATGAGACTTCTGAATTCCGGACCCCAGATTGTAATAAAATAACTAGTAATTTTACTTAAATTTTTTTCCATGTCGATAAGGATTATTCAATCTTCATCCACACTAATGCGATATATTAGTAAATATATTATAAATATCAAAATATAACAATTAAGGAATTATCAATTTGTTCAAAATGTATATTATTATAAGGGGTATTTTTTTTATGCTCCCTTTTGTACTTTTCTTTTGTCTTCAATAAAATCTCTTTTTTTCTATCCAAAAAAAATGTATATAAATTATATCAAATGACTACATACCATGCTAGCATTACAAGAAAAGTGGTTGTCAAGTTTATAAAAAAAAAAAAGGTGCTGATTTGTAGATATGGTCTTCCATAAATTACCTCAGACAATGCTACAAATGTTAAAAATAAGATGATGAAAGATTTATGCTTGTAGTTCTAATATTTGTAATGGTAATATATTTAAATATAAAAATTTTATATAAATTTTGCACGTCATATCCTATACTTTTTAATGTGTCATGTCCCTACATTTGTGGTGTCATGTCCCTTCACATGTGTTGTGTCATAATAGTATCTCATGTTCATATTCATATTTTATAGTTAGAAAGAGCATATAAACATATATAAATAACTTAGAGTATTCTTACTACAATTTATGAATTTAATTATGGCTATGTTACCAATTTGTTTTAAAAACATTTAAACTATATTTAATATTACTCAAGATTTATTTGCAATCACGTGCAACACACATGGTACATTAACTAGTTTAGTAAACATGAGGAAAAGAAAAAAACAGAGTAATGTTATGAAATACATCTCCAAGGACTATCTCTTATCCCTATATTTGCATCCTACCTATTCTTCTACATGCCAAATTTGCTTTTACTTTGTGCCAAAGGAATTTTCCACTGATGGAAATTGCCACAACCATTTATCCAAAGACACCAAATTACCAAGACCCAAACCCTCCTCTTTCGTAGACTTGCAGACTGCCTCCCAATTAATCAAATGATCCTTCTTCTCCCCAACCCTAGACCAAAGTAAACCTCTCATGACTCTCTTAATTCTCCTAGTTACCCCTATAGGGACTCTAAAAATGGATAAGTTATAAAGAGATGCCACAAAGATGAGCCTGAATGAGTTTAATACAACCACCTAGATTGGAGCACCCTTCCACCCATTAACTCGATTAAACAGCTTTTCCACAACAAGAGCCCAAAAATAAACAAATATTGCCTCCCAAAGGAACCCTTAAAGAAGTCAAAGGTCATTTTTAAATATCACACCCAGCTAAAAAGGCAAACTCCAAAGATCTAGAATTGCTCAAGTCAATACCAGCTATGCTCCTTTACCCCAAATTTATTTTCAAGGCTGAAAGCTCCTCAAAAAGCCACAAGATAATTAGGACATTCAAAAAAGACTCCTCATGATCATCTAATAAAAAATCATATCATCCGCAAATTGATGATGAGAAACTATTACAACACCCCCCTCCCCCAAACTCTGCACTCCTAAGTCCCAACCCTCTTTCAAACCTCTATGCACTGCCCTATCTATCAATCTACTCAAAGTATCAACCATGAGAACAAACAAATAAGGAGAAAGAGGAACCCCTCGTCTAACACCCCTCAAAGCCGTCCATAAATATCTTTCGAAACATTGTATTTATGCATCTATTCTAATAGCCATATATTTATACATATTGTTAAGCTAATAACTCAAAATTGAATTTATTTAACTTTTTTCACATCGATGAGAACTGTCTCATATGATGTCTTTGTCAACACCATATAAATTTCCCTTTTAAAATTTTAATTTAAGAACGATATCATAAATTGGTAAATATATTTTAAATATCAAATTAAAGTAAGAATAACTCCGACTAGGGTATTTTAAGTTTGTCTAAAATGCATATAGACTAGCAATACGTAACCATATAGCAAGTTTACTAAAAATAAGAATGTAAAATTTTCTATAAGAGTATCATGTCAATATCGACTTGTCATATCCATAACACCAACTCCCTTTTGATGCTTATCCGACACTTCATTGAGACATCCACAAATTTGAATATATGGATTGTTTAATGCTCAAAATCTTTTTTGATGTTTCCCAAGGCATTTCATCAATCCTTTCCACCAATTTTTTAAAATATAATTCAGACATATAATGATTATTGCAATATGACTATTTTATTTTCCCATTCGAACATGTTTACAAAAGAAAAACACTGCAACTTAAATTTTTTCTTTAAAAAACTAAAATTAATTATTGACATTTCTAATGAAAAAGCTATATAATGAAAAATTTTATAGAATTAAAAGAATGAAGGAGATGTAGTCGTACTAATTAGATTTATCACAGGGTGTCATAAAAAACATCAGAATTCAATATTTATAATATGCAATATATACTTAAATATAATGTAATATTGTATCATTTAAACTAGCATGTCATTGTCTTGCCATGCCTCATATTGTAAGATTCAGTGTTATATAGCATTGCCCCATGTTTGTATCCATGCTTGTAGTTTATATTCGCAAATAAAACATCTTATAGATAACTTTGAGCATTCATACTTCAATTTATAAACTCAACTATGATGATATATTGTCAATTTATTTTAAAACAAACCTAAATTGCATTGTAAATTATTTAAATATTTCTGAAAACTACTCACTTATACGTACATAAGTATTTTTATGTAAATACTTGTGTTTGTGTGTGTGTGTGTGTGTGTGTGTGTGTTGTTGTCGTCGTTGTGTATGCATGTATAGTGAGCGGGGCAATATTGTGCTTTCAAGAATCAAAATTTAATTCTAGGGTAGAGGCAGGAATCAAAAAATGGACTAAAAGGGGGAATCTAACTCCTCCATGGAATCAGAATTTGAATGAGATTACTACTGTCAAAGCTTGATACACATTGTTGGCCCCAACCTAACAGCACAAGCTTTTAGGTAAAGTCGCATTCTAACATGGTATTCAAGCCAGTTTGCCAGGAGGTCCTAAATTCTAGTCTTGTTATTCACATTTGATGTTTGTTTGTTAAGAATTATCTTATTCTATATAATGGTGTTGTTCATCATTCGTTTCTCTCTCCGCGTGCTGTTAGGCTGCACGTACAGGGGAGTGTTAAGGCTTGATATAAATTGTTGGCCCACAACTTAATAGCTCAAGCTTTTAGGTGAAGTGGTATTCTAAAAACTATGAACCAAACATTAGGAATTGGGACCAATTTCTGGAGTTGATTCCGAGTTAACTGCCACCTAAGTTACCTTCAGTAAATGTTAAATTCCAGACTGATTCCAATATCCAGTACATAACAAAATGTAGTGTGATATAAGAGTTACAGACCTGGTTAGGCAGAGCATAAAATTTGGACTGCCTGGGGAAGACTTTTTGAACTTGCTGTTAGGAAGATAAACGTCAAAAATTAGTTTCACTTCACTGATCTCCATATTATTGAACAATCCAGCAATGCAACTGTCTTCTGATTTCTTGTCACTTTTATCATCCCTTAGTCGCATGCCTTCAGCAGAGACTGAGTGATTCTTTGTACACTTCATAGTCCAAGGGACGCCATGCCGCCCAACAATGTAACCTAGGGATTTCAAATGCCTATAAACCTGAAAAGACTCCCAACAACATCCATTTCTTCCTTCTGCAATCTTCTCATACAGATCTTTTAAGGAAAAGGAAGTATCATTATCATCCAAGAGGAGCAAGGCACCTATTTCAACCAAAAACCTACAAAAAGAGTTTAATGTTACCCAACCGAAATAGAGGGAAAAGGCAATGTTGATGACCACTTCATTTTAAAAACCACATTAAAGTGTTTGAATATATGTGTGAAACACAGATGCCTTACACAATTTTCAATTGCTTAACTCGTATAAAACTTAATTTTCTAGTTTCTACTCATCTTCAATAAGCATGAGCAATGAGCAGATTAATTATATTTTTAGCATGTCAATTTTAACACTGAAATTTCTTAGGCAAAAGGAAACCAGATTTGTATATTTTTTTTAATAGCAAAACAAATCTACGAATGATAAGAAACAATTACAATGGGAGGATAAGAAATCCTCTAAAAGAGAATGCAAAAAAAAAAACAGTAGGAAACCCCCAAAACCACAAAGGAATGTGCGCAAAGAGAAGCAAAAAAATTCACTTTCTCCCAAATCAAGTATGGACATCTTTGAAGATTCTAGAATTCTTATTGAGCCAAAGAACCAAAGGATTTTATAATACAAATGTACTGACAAATTCAAAACAAATGAGAAACGTTTTCATTCATCAGTTGAGGGCAATGACCATACCCTGTACGTAACTGCCGGCAATTTGTTTATTCAGATAACTAGAAAATTTAGAATCGTTGACTCAAAAGAGTGAAGACTCATATATTAATATTTTTAACCCAAATTGAAAAGCATATACAATACAAATCTCGTTAGTTTTTAGTTTGTAATTTCAAACAGACAATCGTACACTAACTTTAAAGTTAAACACATGGATAAATACAAAGCCATGAACGATCTTAGGTTTCCATGGAACTTTTCCAAATTTCCGCTTTCCACCACTCTTGAAATCGAAATGGCAATCAATTTCCATTTTACAACAATTCTGCCAAATTTTCCATGAATCGCCTGAAATTTATCAAAATTAACTATAGAATGAAAATTTCCTTGAAACTCAAATTTGGGATTCAAAACCCAAACTGAAATTTCTACCATAATATTTTTTTATTTAAACTAAATATTATTACAAGAAGGATACGAATAGCTTTCAGAATTTTTAAATTATATGACAAATTGAACTTAGATATTGCTTACAACATTCTACTTGACCATTTTTTTATAAATTATCTCCATTTGTGTAATAAAAAATACTTAACTGGTTTATGAATTTTATTTATATTAATTGAATATGATTGGTATGATTAAGCATATTACAGTTACTACACCTTATACACCACACACTTAGATATATTTTATTTATATTATTTATATCTATAAATAGTTTCTAAAGTATCATAAAAGAATTTCATGATTTACTGCTAATTTCCGCCATTTTTTTAAATGAAATCAAAATTGACATCAACATTAAACTTTCTGTACTTTTTGTAGCCTCGAAATTTAGTCGAAATCAAAGTTTAAGAACTTGCCTGCATGTAGTTGGGCTGGGTGGGACAGGTTGGGGTATAAGGTTGAAGACATCCGATGCAAGGTCTTGAAAACTGCTGACGGGAACTGGGCCCCTTCCTAGTCCAAGTGGAAGGCTTCTCACAATGTAATTAACACCGAGTGAAACCCGAAAAGACACAGCCATCCACCCAGTTCGACTCAAAATCTCAAATTGAGTATTTATTGTTTAGGACTGGACTCATAACTGACAGTCCCCAAAGAAGCCCTAATGCCCTACAAGACCTGAAGTCCTAAGATCAAAATCAACTTTCTAACTTCATGCTTTGATTCCTTTCTGAGTATTGAGCTGCGAGCAGACTGGCGCAGAGCATCACTGTGAGCCCAGCTGAGGGCTGTCATGAGCCCTCTCCCTGACATTGCCACTTCAACTCCCTCCCTCCCTGCAGCTTCACTTTGAATTTGTGTGTGTGTGTGTGTGTGCGTGTGCGTGTTTTTGTGTGTGTCTGTCTGAATTGTTCAATGGTGAATACCAATCAATTGTGATATCTATTATCCATATATTTTTTTAGTAACAATCTATATCAAACTCCTTAATTATATACATACATACATACATACATACATACATATATATATATATATAAGCAGTCTAGGCAACTTATTTTTCTTCAATCTTACTGTCATAAAATATAACGTTCACTAGTTTATAGCAAGTCATGCATTTGACGCACCCGACACTTACACGGACACGTGTATATTGATGATTTAGGCCCTAAAGGTGATAATTTGCAGTTTCTTGAAATTTAAAAACCAAAAGAAGAATTACAATTCCTTTTTAATTTATGATACCCCTTTCTCAATTGATGTATCGATTTCGTTCATTGTTAATAAGTTACTTTTTAATATTGTTTTGCTAATTCATGCCAAATATATATATATTTTTTTTGGCACAAGGTAAAATAAATTTTATTAATACCAAGGGAAAGCACATATGTACAGCAAAGGAAATGAGCTTAGCAGATATTCCTAGGTTCTTTTGTTCCTTCATCAAAAAGGATGTTATGTACTGTCTTGATGTGTTGACTGTAGGAGGGGGCCCGACCGCCTCGACTTGGGGATGGCAAGGGTTTATAGCCTTAACTTTTGGTTGGTTCGATGGAGTCACCCCTAACCTATTATTTCCCTAGATGTGGTTAGATCACCTAATAACTACCAATTGATTTGTTTCTAGGGTAAACCTATGGGCTAAGCAACCAATACTCACAGTTTACAATACCAAAGTCGATTTCAGAAATACAGTTATGCAAGGGGAAAGTACTAGCGCCTCCTCCGCTCATGGTCCATGAGCGGTTCCTAATTGACCTACGGTTATGCCAATTTGAATCAAATGACATTCAATTCTCTCCTCTTGTTTGCTTTACAAGTCTTTTTGATATAGAATTTCTCCATACCATCTAGAAGTCTATTCAAGAGTTAGGAGTTCAGTGCAAAAAACAGTGAAAATGAACTGAAAATGTTCCTCTGATTTTCAAAAAAATTTAGCAATATTTGAGATTTTTCAGGCAATTTTTAAAATTCAAGGGCATTTTGGTCATTTTTAAATGTTGAGGCATTTTTGGAAATTTCATATATTTTAAATTTTTGCTTTTTTTTTTTAAAATATTTCACCTTATTTTCTGAGTTGTTTGATTTTTTGTTCTAAAAAAAAAAGGGGAAACCACAAACTCTGTAGAAAATTTAATTGTTAAACATGCTAAGTCATAAGCTAGTAAGAAGGCTTCATTAAACATGCACTCAAACACACACACTCATACATTTCCACACACATATACCCATATGCATACAAAAGGAAACCAATCAACAATTATATTGTACACTCACACATACATATATATAGATAAACATCAATATGATACATATAAAGATATATATAAATATATAAAAATATATATTGACACCCAGGCACACACACATATAGATATATATATATATATATATATATATAGACTTATACATACGAAGTCAAGCACATCCACATATATGTATATATGATATGGTACATACATCAATAGACATATATATATAAATATATATAAACTATCATACCCCCATGTGCATATATAGATATGTACATATGGATACGGTACATATATGTATAGATATATATAAATATATACATATATATATTCACATGTACACATATATATACATATATACACATCCACACATATACATACATATATACATACCCACATGTACACATACATACATACATGCATACCCACAAGTACACACACACACATTTATGTGTGTGTGCGTATATAAGTACGCATATATAGATATAGAATTATAGATATATACACACCCATACACATATATAGTCATATACATATATATATATATATATACACAAATGTACACGTTAATGGTTATTTGGTCAATTTAGCATTATTAGTATGCAATAGAGTTGTGTTAGTAAGTGAGAGTTAGCAAGGGTATTATGGCCACTGGTATTGTATTTGACATATATAATAAGAGGGAGAGACCTATCATTGAGGTTAGATCTTCCATTTTACCCAATTATTCAACATAGTATCAGAGCAAGATCCAACCCAGACCCAATTGCATGACAGCTGCTAAATCAAACCCTAAGCATCATAATACCACGCAACCTGCTGCTGTGGAAGGATCATCAGCATCACCAAAACCAAAATCCAGGAGCAGGTTCAGCAGTTGCCAGGAAAAACTGCAGTCTCTGGAAAAATCCTGGATGCTCCTGTCCTCTTCAACACCTCAAGAAATACCTCAAATTTTGCAAAACTAACCACATAGCAAGCCACAGAACCTGCCAATCTGCAAGCCCTCAAAATTTCACAGCCAGATGAGCATCCACGCGCCCTCCAAAATCCGGCAGTGCTGACCCCATGCGCTGCCATGTGAGAGACTTTTGAGCAGCCATTTTATTCCAATTTCCTCCCAAATGTCTTGAACCCTTGCTCACACCATAATACCAAGTTGTTTGTCATTTTTTTGTCCAAAGATCACCTTTTTTAGTTGCTTATGTACAGCATGCTAGGAATGATTGTATGCTAATGCCCAAAGCTGTTGGTCAATGTTTATTGAGTTCATTGATGCCTGAAACAGTGGTATTGCTGTGTTCTTGATTCATTTTTATTTTTCTTGTTCATTGTGTACTTGTAGTTTTCTCCAGTTGTCGAATGTTGTGTGTTGGGATGGTGTCCATGAATTCCAGAAGAATGCTTTTTGCTGTGTATTTCTGATATGCTACTTTATAGAGGCTGTTTGGCACTGTTAGAGTGTGTTGGTTTCTTGGAGCTGTGTCTAAGTCTCTTGGAGCAGTGGCAGCATTTGTATATTGGCTTTGTAGGGCTGCGGCAGTGCAATGTCCAGTTGTTGGTGACTTGTTCATGGTTGAATCAGCAGTTGACTCATTTGTGTTTGTTTCAGTTGGTCTGGAAGTTCACTTGTGGTTGTTTCAGTTAAACAGAAGTTTTTGGAATCCAAGAGCATTTTGTCCGCTGTGTATTTCTGATTCGCTGCTGTATTGAGGTTTTCTGTGTGTTAGAATGGTGCCCTCAAATCCCAAAAGTGTGTTTCCATCATCAGGCATTTGTTCAGGCAAACAGCATATTATAACTATCTTGGAGGAAGAGTATTTAAAATTCCGACAGCATCAAGCATCCAATTGCATCTTTTGCTTTGCTCAGAAGGGTAATCCTACAGTTTATACGTCATCCGGGATCTCTTTCACTAGTCCTTGGATTATCAGCTCTGCTGCTACTAACCATATGACAGGTGTAACCAACTTCTTATCTGCCCTCCAGTATCCTAAAAATCTACCTCAAGTTACCTTTCCTGATGGGCCCACAACTACAGTTTAGGAGATAGGAACAGTAAATCATACTCCTTCCATCTCTCTTTCTTCTATTTTATACATTCCTAACTCCTCTTTCAATCTCATGTCAGTTAGTAAACTAACAAAGGCACTACAGGGGTGCCTATTTTATCTGAATGGCCTCTGAACAGAGGCTATGTCTGAACTGGTTCACTAAAAAAGTTACCGGTTAAACATCAGAGTGTCTGGTGGCAACTCTGAATTTTCTTTAAATTCCTCCAGTATCAGACATGGAAACATGTCTGATTCAAATTCAGAGGTTTCTTTTCCAATTGTATCCCCTATAAAAAAGTGAGAAATGACAAAAAACTTAATATCCAAGTGATTAAAATTAAAACAATAAACTTTAATTTTATAAAATAATAAATTACATTATTTTTATTTTTATTATTAATTAAACATAAGATAAGAAAGTATTTTTTATGTTAAATTAAAAACATTAGTTTATGTAATTGCTCATTAATTTTAAAATATTTATATTCTTAAGCTATGAAAAAGTTAAAATTGAAAAACAACACATATTCAGATATCAGATACCAAACAGTTAAAATAATTAAGATTTTAGATTTAATGATCGATTCAAGTTCAATTCAGAATTGGTTCATAAAATTATATTTGAATCCAGTGTTTAGCACTTAACGCTTAATTTTACCAAATGCCCCCTAAATTGTTCTATAATCTTCTTTCCAGGTTCTGTGGTTATTCAAATATGAAGACAAGGAAGACAATTGGCACTAAGACATGAGGCTTGTGGACTCTAGTACTTTGAGTCACTCTCTTCTCCCATTGCCTACACAACTGCTACTAAACCGCTTCAAATCCATTGTTGCCTTGTCATCCGTCCTTGGACAAATTGATACAATTAGTACCTACCTTGAGTTCCATGTCAAGTCTTGAATGTGAATTTTTTCAGTTGGCAAAACATCATCGTTTCCCCTTTGCTTCTTGAGTCAACAAATGGGCAGATAGTCCTTTCTTACATGTCCATTCTCATGTTTGGGGTCCTAGTCATATCACGTCAAAATTGGGGTTTTGGTACTTTCTTACCAATGACTACACTAGGATGACTTGGTTGTATTTAATAAAAGATCATTTTAAATTATTTAATATTTTTTGTGGCTTCTACTCTCAAATAAAGACAGTTTGATATGCCAGTTAAGATACTTCATAGTGGTAATACTAAGGAGTACTTTAGTACCCAATTAAGTACCTATATGACTAATTCAAGCATGATGCATCAGTCATCATGTACCCACACTCTGCAACAAAATGGAGTTGCAAAATGAAAAAACAGATATATTCTCATAGTCACTCGTACCCTACTATATCAAATAAATGTCCTCAAAGTTTTTTGGAGTGATGATGCACTCACTGCTTGCTCTCTCATTAAAAAATGTCATACTATGTCCTTGGTGGTAAAATCTCATATTTAGTTATCTTCCCTAAGGCTCCTTTAATCTCCCTTTCTTCTTGTATATTTGGTTGTCTTTTGTCCATCGCTTAACTCCAAGAACAAATAAGTTGGATCCTCGCACTATCAAATGTATTTTTTGGGGGTATTCTTATACTTAAAAAGGGATATCAATATTATAGCCCTACTTTACGTCAATTCTTTGTCCCTATTGATGTCACCTTTTTTGAGTCCACGCCATACTACTATGATTCCTGGAGTTCTATTGACCTTAAAGAGTCTCTTCCTCTACCTTGCCTTCCAGATTCCAACCTAATAACTATGCTCAATCCTTCTACATCTTCATCCAGTTTAAGTCCTTCTCACTTGGATCATCCCAATTTGTAGGTATATGCTCGGCAACTCAAGAGAGGAGTGCATCCTCTAGCTTCCACTTATATGCCCTTAGTTCCTTGGTCAGATGATCCTATTTCCCAAGATGTCGATCCCAATGTCTTAAATTTCGATTTTGACTTAAATTTCAAAATTCCAAAAAAAAAAAAATTTCAATTTTGATGTCAATTTCGATTTTGATTTGAAAAAAAATAACGGAAATGAGTAGTAAAGCATGGAATTCTTTTATGAAACTTATGAAAAGGTTAATAGACATAATAATGTAAGTTTTAGGACCAATATATTACAATTTAAATATATCTATGTTGTGTATGAGGTGGTAAATTGTAATATAATGTGTATCAAAACATAAAAAGTGAGGATGATATTGTCTTGGCTAAGGACGAAGACAACAAAAGAAAGATGGTGAAGTTACTTTAGTAAGTTGTTTAATGAAAATCAAATAGAAGGCTAAATTTAGATTTGACAAATAAGGAAAAGACTAAAAATATGATATTTATTCGCAAAATTAGAGTTAACGAAGTTAAGTTTGCAATAAAAAAGATGAAAAATGAGAAAGCCATAGGATCGGATAACATCCCAATTGAAGTTTGGAAATGCTTGGTGATAACAAAAATACATGGTTAACTAATTTATTTAATACAATTATAAAAACTAAGAAAATGTCAGATGAATGGAGAAAAAACACTTTAATACTTATATAAAAAAATAAAGAAGATATTTAAAATTGTAATAACTATCGTGGAATTAAACGTATGAGTCATACGATAAAACTATGGGAAAGGGTAGTTGAACAAAGATTAAGGTTAGAAATGAAGGTCTCAGAAAATCAATTTAGTTTTATGCTTGAGAGATCTACCACAAAAGCTATATATCTTTTAAGAAGATTAATGGAAAATATTAGGGAAAAAGAAAAGGGACTTGCATATGGTATTTATTTACCTAGAGAAAGCATATGATAGGATACCTAAGAAAGTTCTATGGTGGGTTTTAGAGAAAAAGGGTGTATGTAGTAGGCATACTGATGTCATTAAGGATATGTACGATGAAGTAATGACTAGTGTAAGGACTATAAATGGAGAAACTAGAGAATTTCCAATCACCATAGGTGTACATCAAGGATATGCTTTGAGCCCTTATCCTTTTGCTTTAGTGATGGACCAACTGACTAAGAGTATTCAAAATGAGATTCCATAGTGTATGTTGTTTGCAGTGATATTGTATTAATTGATGAAACTAGGGGCGAAGTAGAGGTTGAGTTAGAATTATAGAGAGAAGCTTTAGAATCTAGAGGCTTTAGGATAAGTAGAAATAAGATAGAATATATGAAATGTAATTTCAATAATGGTAGGAGGAATACTACAGACAAAGTTAAACTTGATGAAGAAGAAATAAATAGCACTTATAGATTTCGATACCTTGGATCTATTATGCAAGTTGAAGGAGGAATTGAATATGATGTAATGCATAGAGTTAAAGCAAGTTGGGTAAAATGGAGAAGTGCTTCAAGTGTACTTTGTGATCATAGAATACCCTTAAAATTAATAGGGAAGTTTTATAGGACGGCTATAAGACTAGCTATGCTCTATGGATCAGAATGTTGAGCGACGAAGAAACATAATATCCAAAAAGTAAAAGTCGTCGAGATGAGAATGCTTAGATGGATGAGTAGTACAACACTAAAAGATAAATTAAGAAATGAACATATTCGTAGGTGTAGCTCTTATAGAAGATAAGATAAGGGAGGGACGACTCAGATGGTATGGACACTTGCAAAGTAGGCCACATAGTGCGCCAGTGAGGAAAAGTGAGTTAGTTACTGTGGGAGGGGGGGGCGACAAAAGAGGTAGAGGTAGACCTAAAATAACTTGGAAGGAGATAGTGAGTAAGGATTTAATAGCCCTAAATCTGTCAAAAAAAAATGGTCCATGATCACATAAATTGGCGAAAAATGATTCATATAGCTGACATCACCTAGTGGGACTTAAGGCTTGGTTTTGTTGTTGTTGTTGCAGTTGTTGTAGACAAATAATGATAATTTAGACATGAATGGTTGAATAAAATGTTGTTGTAAGTTCATTTTTTCATATAATTTCAAAAAGCCCCCATAATAATCTTTTGTTTCGAAAAAAAAAAATTAAACTAAGAGAGAAATTTCGTTTTCACTCCTAAATCTCTTATTTGAATTCCCAAGAAATTTCATTTTATAGTTAAAATTTTGACAAGCTTGGCTAAAATTTCAAGATTTCTATAAATTTTGAATGATTCATTGAAATTCCGATAGAAGTCATATGAGAAGGAAGTCTATTGCCATTTTGATTTTGAGGGTGGCAGAAACTAGAAAGTTAGACAAAAATTTCGACAATTTCATGGAAATTTAATACTATGGTTGATCCTCCCATTGTTGTTCGAAAAGGTAAATGTACTTGTACCCAGCATCCAATCTCTAATTTTGTTTGTTATGATTTCTTGTCACCCTCATTTTACTATTTTGCTAGTACTTTGTCTTCTATTGCTCTCCCAAAAATCTATTTGTGAGGCCCTACCGCCCTATCCCATTAATGGGTGGAGGAATGCAATGATTGAAGAGACGCATGCACTATAGGATAGTGATACTTGGGAGTTGATACCTCTACCTCCTAACAAGTCTATGGTTGGTTGTCGTTGGATGTATACTATGCAGGTCAATCTGGATGGTTCCATGGCTCGATTGAAAGCCCACATTGTTGCTAAGGGATACACTCAAGTGTATAGTTTGGATTATACAGACACATTCTCTCTGACCCCTTAACTTTCCTTAGTACGTTTTTTCATCTCCTTAGCCACTACTTGTCATTAACCTCTACATCAATTAGATGTGAAAAATGATTTCCAACATGGTGATCTTCAAGAGGAGGTCCATATGGAGCAACCACCTGGTTTTGTTACTCAAAGGGGAGTCAAGCTTAGTGTTTTGATTCGGTTTAAAACAACCTCCGAGAGCATGGTTTATTTGATTAGGATGCTAGAAGTTCCTTTGATTATTTTTTGATTATAATATCTTGAATAAAAGGTACCACTCTCACGTATATACATATTCATATGCACATCTTTGAGAGTTGATACATAACTCGACCAATCTCACCTTGAGCATAAATACTTATCATCTGTGAATGCATTGGTTGTGTTGTACATATCGGTACATATCTGCTTAGTGTAAGAAGCATCTAGTTGTACAAAATATTTTGTTTGATTACCTATTGTATTCCCAACGGGTGGTTGGAAGAGGGAGACTAGCCCTGTGAATAGTCTCAGACTTGCTCAGACCCGGTTAGGAGAGCACTGGACTAGTTCAGACCCGATTAGAAGAACTAAGTGCATCATCCTGATAAGGTGTTGTAAATGGTGTCGCTCCACCAACAAGTGAGCTGAGCAATTTTAATGAAATCCTCAAGCTTGCGAGCTAGAGGCGGGGACGTAAGTAGTATTGGCTGAACCTCAATAACATTCGATTCAATGTTGTCACACTTGAGTTTGGCCTCCAACAATGTGTTGTCGATCACTTTATATTTTATCATCATATTCCATCTAGCGGGACTTTGCTTATTATGCATGTGGATTTTAGGTATAGAAGTATAGAGATCTAGTATAGGAACAGTCTTGTCACAAAGAAAGTATGTTCTTGATCTTCTAGATGGGACTGGGCTATTGGGATCTGTTAGAGGTTATTTATGTCTTTTAGTATTATTATTATTAAGTGTGTCAGAATGTTAATTAGTGAGAGTTATTAAGGGTATTATTGTCATTAGAATGTATTTAATTTGTATTATAAATAGAGAGGAGAGACCTATCTTCAAGCTAGGTCTCAACATGGCATTAGAGGGTGATCCAACCTAACACCTATTATACTCAATTGTCGCCGAAAAACACATTGTCGTCGTTGTCCTTCTCAAATCCACCTCCACCCCCCATTTTTTCACAAAACCAATCATCTGCCCAAACACAAAACCCCCTAAAGCCCAACCACACAAAACCCCATCGCCAAAAAAGCCCGACGCGCCGGCCAACTGCCGGTAGTGCCAACCCCACGCACTGGTGTCTAAGAGAGTTTCCAGCCACATTTTTCTTTTCTTTTTTTTTTTGTCCTCTACCATGTTCTAATTCCTTCGCTAGACAATATTATCAAGCTGTTTGGCATGTTTTTTGCTCAAAAAATCCAACCTTTTTCTACCATGCACTCACAGTAATTCATTAATTTCTATTCGATGTTTATAAAGGCTTCTTCATGAGTTTCTTGGAGCAGTGGCAGCGTTCGTACGTCAAGTTGTTGGGCTGTTGCAATGCTACATCAGTAGGTGATTCATTCACCTCATCCGTGGTTGTGTCGGTGCCTCAAATAGTTTGTGATTGCCCTTATTAGTTTTGATTGCTCTTCTTGATTGACATTGGTGTGGCTGCAACTTTGTGAGTGTTGGGATGAAAACTATGAATCCCAAAAATATGTTTCCTACATCGCTGCCACAGATAACAACTCAAAAGTTGGACAGAAAGAATTATGTTCAATGGTCTAAAGTTCTTGGGGTTTACTTAGCAGGATTTGGAAAATCTATCCACTTGCTCCAATATGATCCTTCTTATGACAAGAGAAAATAAGTACAGATTCAAGAAGATGCCTTGATTGTTTCCCTCTTATAGAACCCAATGGAGTCATAGATTGCATGGATGTGTATGCAACTAGATACGTGCAATGGCGCAAGGAGAGTTGAGATTATATCAAGCGTCTATACTCTAGTAACGTTACACATATGTATGATTTATCCTAGGAGTACTTTTAGTTACAACAAGAAGATAGGAGCATTGCAGATTATTTTGGAGAGATGAAGTGTACTCATGAGGAGCTTAACATCGTGCAACCTATAACTGCCAATGTTCATGAGATGCAAAAGTAGAGGGGGCAGATGACAATCCTTTGGGTTCTAGCGGGCTTGAAACCTGAGTTTAAGGCAATCCGGTCCCAAATACTTAATAGTGTCGAGCTGCCATCATTTTCCGATGTTTATCCTCGTGTCCTTCGTGCTTCCTTTAGCACGCATTCTCTTGCTCTTGCATTTGGCTCTAGGACAGCCTTCGCCACAAAGGGTGATTCTAGTTCTCTACTAAACAACCGCAAAATTTATTGAGGTGGTTTGAGTGGTCGTGGTGGTAAACACAAACGAGGTAGAGGCACTCCTCACAAGTGCACTCATTGTGGACGAAGTAATCAATACTATTACGCAATGTTGGGATCTCCATGGTAAACCTTCATGTGTTGCCAACGTAGCCACCACCGACTTCACACCTTTGGGGGCAGCCAATTTAGCCACCACGAACTCCACAGCTTTGGGGCCAAGTGGGGAGCAACGTACTATATCCATGTTAGAGGAAGAGCATTCCAAGTTCTAGCAGTATCAAGCGCCACAACAAACTTCACTTCCCATTTCATCTCTTGCCCAAACAGGGAATACCACAGTATGTCTATCATCCAATACTTCTCGTCCTAGTCCTTGGGTCATAGACTCCGCTGCCACTGATTATATCACAAGCATACCTAGCTTCTTTCTCCACTCTTCAATATCCTGCAAATTTACTGTGTGTTACTCTTGCTGATGGATCAAACACTGCAATCAAGGGAATTGGGACTGTAAATCCCACTTTTTCTATTTCTCTTCCTTTAGTTTTGTATATTCCCAAATTTCCTTTCAATATTATGTTCATTAGCAAGATTACTAAACCCATGAATTTTAAGTGGCATTCTTCCCTGATTCTATGATTATTTGGGATTTGAAGACAAGGAAAACAATTGGCGAAGGGCGTGAAGATGGTGGACTTTATCACTTTAAGCTGCTATCTCCTTCTACTGCTTGCCCTGTTGCTGCACCTCTCCAAATTCATTGTCGTCTTGGTCATCCTTCACTGGAAAAGTTAAAACGTCTTGTTCCTTATTTGAGTTATGTGTCTAGTCTTGATTGTGAGTCTTGTAAGTTAGCAAAGCACCATCGTGTCCCTTTCACTTCCCGAGTCAATACACGGTCTGCAAGCCCTTTTATGTTAGTTTATTCTGATGTTTGGGGTCCTGGTAGAGTTGTGTTTGAGTTGGGTTTCTGGTACTTCGTAACCTTTGTGCATGATTATTCAAGAATGACTTGGCTATATTCATAAAAGATTGTTCCAAGTTATTTCACGTATTTTGTGCATTTTGTTCTAAAATATAGACCCAATTTGGTTTGCTAGTTTGAATACTTTGAAGTGATAATGCTAAAGAATATTTCAATGCACAATTCATTACTTATATGGGTCAGTTTGGTATTGTCCATCAATCATCCTGTGCCCACACTCCTCAACAAAATGGGGTTGTAGAGAGGAAAAATACACATCCTTGAAATCATTGCACATTAGTTTATCAAATTCATGTACCTAAAGTGTTTTGGAGTGATGTTGTAGTTACTACTTACTATCTAACCAACAGGATGTCATCCTCTGCTTTTAGTGGTAAAATTTCCTACTTCAGTCTCTTTCCTAATTCACCTTTATTCTCTCTCCCATCTCATATATTTGGGTGTGTGTCCTTTATTCATCAACTAACTCCTAAGGTGGATAAGTTGGATCTTTGAGCTCTATCTTTTTGGGCTACTCATATACTCAAAAGGGATATTGTTGTTATAGTCGTGCACTGCATCACTTCTTTCTGCTGATGCTACCTTCTTTAAGTCTACATCTTACTACACCCAGTGCCTGAGTGCTTTTGAGCTCAATGAGTCTCTTTCTCTACCTAATCTTCTAGACTCTTCATTGTTGTCCTTGCCCAACCAACCATTTAAGTCTTCATGTAGTTCGAGTCCTTCTCATTGCCTTTATCATCCTAATTTGCAAGTGTATTCACCACGGCAGGTCCAAGGAAGAGGGTACCCTCTAGCTTCTACTACCACACCTTTGGTTTCCTCATCTGATGATCATATTCCCTATGATGTTGATCCTCCCATTGATGTTCGGAAAGGTAAATGCTCATGTACTCAACATCTCATTTCCAACAATGTTTGTTCTTACTTCTTCTCCCTCTTCTTATTGTTTTGTTACTTCTCTATCATCTACTACCCTTCCTAAATCTGTTTCGAAAGCCTTAACCCACTCTAGGTGGAGGAATACCATAGTTGAAGAGATGAATGCTTTACATGACAATGGCACTTAGGACTTCGTACATCTTCCTCCTAACAAGTTTTTGGTTGGTTGTCACCGGGTTTACACTATGAAAGTCAACCTTAATAGTTCTATGGCTCGTCTAAAAGTCCGTCTTATTGATGGTATACTCAGGTGTATGGTCTGGATTCTTCTGACACTTTTTCTTCGATTGCCAAACTTACATCAATACGTTTGTTCATCTCCTTGCCCACTAATTGTCACTAGCCTCTGCATTAGTTAGATGTGAAGAATGTCTTCTTGCATGGTGACCTTGAGGAGGAGGTGTATATGGAGCAACCAGGGTTTGTTGCTCAGAGTGAATCAGGTTTAGTGTGCCAACTCAAGATGGCACTATATGGTTTAAAACAGTCTACCAGAGCATGGTTTGGTCATTTCAGTGTTGTAATACTTGAGTTTGGTCTTCAGCCGTGTGCAATGGATCATTACATGTTTTATCATCATACTTCATCGAGTAGGAGCCTTCTTGTTGTTTATGTGGATGATATTGTTATTACATGTGATGACGATACAGGTATTCAGAGTCTCAAACTTTTTCTACAAACTAAGTTTCAAACCAAAGATTTAGGAACATTGAAACACTTCTTGGGTATAGAAGTATCTAGATCTCATATGGGAACTATTTTGTCACAGAGAAAGTATGTTTTTGATCTGTTGGATGTAACTAGATTGTTGGGATCTAAACCGATTGACACACCCATGGATCCTAACAGCAAGTCAGTGCCGGATATGAGTGATTTGCTATCTAATCCTAGACAATACCAGAGAAAGTTGAATTATCTCATAGTCACTAAACTGGATATATCTTTTGCAACAAGTGTTGTGAGTCAATTTCTGGATTCTCCGAGGACAGGTCATTCGGACGCAATAGTTCGCATCTTGAGATATCTCAAAGGTGCACCTAGGAAAGGTCTTTTATATTGTGATCAAGGTCACAGTTATATCCATGGATATACAGATGCAGATTGGGCTTCGCCTTCCAACCAGAGATCCGCAACCGGGTTTTGTATCTTGGTTGGTGATAATTTGGTTTCTTGGAAGAGTAAGAAACAAATTGTGGTGGCTAGATCAAGTGCTGAATCAGAATATAAAGCTATGGCTCACACCGCTTATGAACTTTTTTGGTTAAAGAACATGCTAGAAGAATTGAATTTTTTGCATTCTCAACCTATGAAGTTGATGTGTGATATTCAAGTTGCTCTTCATATTGCTTTCAACCCGGTCTTTCATGAACAGACAAAGCACATTGAAGTTGATTGCCACTTTGTTCAGGAGAAACTTGTGCAAAAGCACATTACAACCTCTTATGTGAAGTTTGATAGGCAGTTTGCTTATTTGTTTACCAAAGCTTTAGGGGGTGCTCATGTTAAATTTATTTGTAACAAGCTAGGAGCATATGACATTTATGCACCAGTTAAGGAGGAGTGTTAGAGGTTATTTATGTCTTTTATTATTATTATTATTATTATTATTATTATTATTATTATTATTAAGTGTGTTAGTATGTTAATTAGTGAGTTTGTATGGGTATTATTGTTATTAGAATGTATTTAATTTGTATTATAAATAGAGGGAGAGACCTATCTTCAAGTTAGTTCATTCATTTTAATCAAAATCTCAACAAGATCCAAACCTATTGATACATCCATGGATCCCAATAGTAAGTTAGCGCCAAATATAGGTGATTTGTTGCCTAAGCTAGGACAATACCAAAGACTTGTTGGAAATTTGAATTATCTCACAGTCACTCGACCAAATATATCTTTTGCAACAAGTATTGTGAATCAGTTTCTTGATTCTCCAAGAACTAGTCATCGAAATGCAGTAATTCACATCTCAAAATATCTCAAAGGTGTACCAAGGAGAGGTCTCTTACATCAGGATTGGGATCACACTCATATTCAGGGATATATAAATGTAGATTAGGTCGGATCACCTTCCAACCGAAGATCCACAACTGAGTAGTGTATCTTTGTTGGTGGTAATCTGATTTCTAGGAAGAGTGAGAAACAAATTGTTGTGGCTAGGTAGAGTGATAAGTCAAAATATAGGGCTATGGCGCACACTACATGTGAATTTGTTTGGTTGAAGAACATGTTTGAAGAACTAGGTTTTCCTCATTCTTAGCCTATGGGGTTAATGTGTGATAATCAAGCTGCTATCCATATTGTCTCCAACCCAATCTTCCATAAGCGGACAAAGAACATTGAAGCTGATTACCACTTTGTAAGAGAGAAACTTGTATAGAAGATCATTATAACCACTCATGTGAAACCTGATTTTCAAATTGCTGATTAGTTCACTGAAACCTTAAAAAGTGCCCGTGTGAAATTCGTTTGTAACAAGATAAGAGCATATGATATATATGCTCCTGCATGAAGGGGAGTGTTAACGGTTGTTTGGTCATTTAGCATCATTAGTATGTGTTAGAGTAATGTAAGTAAGTGAGAGTTTGACATGCATTATAAATGGAGGGAGAGACCTATCATCGAGGTTAGGTCTTCCATTTTACCCAATTATACAATAATACATATATTTACACATATATAAATAGATATACATATATATATATATACATATATATGAAATATGTATATATGTATAGCATAGGTGTGCATATATATATATATATAGGCACCCATTCTTTGACTTTTCAAAAACAGCCCATGAGTAAAAATAGACATGGGAACATGGGCTGCTTTTGAGATTTTTCTTCTCACCTTTTTTTTTTTTTGGAAAACAACACGAGTGTTTATGACTCTTTATTAAAGGAAACAAAACGAAAAAGTAAAAGAAAAGGGTATGGGGGAGGGAGGGAGAGAGAGAGAGAACAAATAAAGAGGGAAATAAAAGAGAGAAAAATGATGGAGGGATCATCTGCTCTTGGTGGTGGGCGGCAGCAATGGAGGGATTCTTGGACTCACTGCACCCCACTACCGCACCTAGCCGTGCAGCCTCTCCACCACTACTGTGTGCCATGCATTGCCTCCACGTCTCAATGTCGCCACCACACACCACTACGAGCTGCTGATCCTCCATCTTCCTTCTTTCTTTCCCTCTCTCTTCTCCCTCTCTTTCACTTCTCTCTCTCTCTCTCTCTCTCTCTCAATGTGTTGTGTGTGTTGAAATCCCCCACCCCCTTTTCTTTTTCCTTTTGTTTTGTTTCCTTTAAAAGAGTCATAAACACTCTTGCTGTTTTCCAAAAAAAAAAATCAAAAAAATTCTCAAAGGCAGCCAATGTTCCCATGTCTATTTTAATACTATTTATTGCAGCTCACTTTTTCTTCTCACCAAAAAAAAAAAATCAAACAAATCAGAAAATAGAAGAAATTTTCCAAAAAAAAAAAAGTGTTGTAAAAATACCAAAAATTTTGAAATTTCCCAAAATGCCTCAACTTTTCAAAATTGACCAAAATACACCTTGTCCCCTAAATTTCAAAATTTGCTTGAAAAATCTCAAAAAATATTCCTGAAGATTCCTAAAAAAAAAAAATTTAATCAAGGTAACATTTTCAGTCCATTTTTGCTGTTTTTGCACTAAACTCCAGACTCCTAAATAGACTTCCAAATAGGTGTGAAGGGATTAAATATCAAAGGAGATAATTGAAGGTTATTTGATTCAAATTGGGATATACTAGGTTAACTAGGAATTGTTCATGGAACAGGCATGTAGGGCATGCTAGTACCTTTCTCTTGCATATCCACACTCCCAAACCCAACTCTGGCAACAAAGACAGTGACTATTGATTCCTTGGCCCATAGGTTTAGCCTAGAGACCAAGAAATTGGTAGTAATTATAATAGGTTAGTGGTGGCTCCATTGAACCAACCAAAAGATAAAATCATAAACCTTTTCCATCCCAAGTTGAGGTGCTCAAACCTCCTCTTGTGGTTCGCACATTGAGACAGCTCAGCAACTCAACTAAACCAACCAAAAGATAAAATCAGAAAGCCTTGCCATCCCCAAGTCAAGCCAATTAGACCCCCTCCCACAATCCCCACTTTGCGACAATTTGGCTACTCTACTAGGGAAGGATTGAACAGCGAGAGGGCGAGGAGTACTACAGAACCCTCTTGCAAATTGCATAGAATGCATTTTTTTTTTATTTTTTTTTTTTTTAAAATATTTATTTCCATCGTTTCATTTTTTTTGGGATATAAGCATGTGATGACTTGGGCATAGGCCAGGGTTTGTATTTAGGTTCAAGTACTGGTTTGGATTTGGATTTGGACTTGGATGTGGCTTTGGGTCTACATTCAAGAACCATTTTTTAATCACATTGAAAAATTGAATAGGACCAATTAAAATTGCAAATTTAAAATGGTTTTAGCCCATAAATTCAATGATCCATTAAATAATCAAATCTGGACTCAAAAGAAAAAAACTTTTTCAAATTTTTTGAAATTAGGTAGTTTGAAATCAATGAAATTTGAACTAAATTTATCAATTCAAAAATTGAGGGCCCAAATTTTGAATTTCAATTTTTTGAAATGATCTTGAGCTCAAAGATTAATTGAGATTTTTAAAAATCAATTGATCCCTGTCTTGAAATCAATTTTCAAAATCTTGAAAACCGACTGATTAGATGATGCTAGAAGCAACCATGTTTTTTCAAACCAAAATTAGCCATAGCTAACCGATTAATAATTGGCCCCAAATGTATGAAAAATTGTGAATTCTAGGGCCAAAAACTAATTTGCATAAAATTAGCTATCACCTAAAAAAAAAACAACAACAACAACAATTTTGTGCCCACAAAGCACAATGGAAAACCAAAAAAGAAACCTTTCTCCCATATTTTTTTTACTTTCCCCTGGCAAAACATGGTGTCTATATGTACAATGGATGCAATATGCAGTGTAGCATTATCATATATCAGATAATTTCTAGCTTCCCAGTTGTGAAAAATATTGGCATTCCAGGCTAGCTTGTGCTCATTGTCAGTCTGGGAGCACCCAAGTATATTAAGCCTTCTGGTGGTCTGATTCCAGCTAGTATCCTGTCTGTTTGATCCCATCAGGACTAGTACTCCTATGTAGATTTGATTGATGGTTGAGCTATTGAAGAAAAGATGGTCCCTAGTTTCTGGAGTAGAATTATGGAGTTTACAAGCTGCATTGGGTATCTTTACCCACGAAAGTTTTTCAAGTGTAGTTAGCCCGTCTTTTGCAGCTAAGCAGGCTATGAAGGAGTGCTTGATGATATTAATTTTATACCATACATTTCTTGCCCGATTCACAAAGAAATCTCTCCTATCAAGTTCCATGCCGTGGAAAAGGAGAAACAAAAGAGGGAGGGGTCCCAAAAAACTGAATCAGGCTTTTGCAGCATTAGGAGTGAAATTGAGACTTTTGGACTTGAAGAACGTTGGTTGATGGCCTCCATCACTGATCCAGGTATTTTCTTTGGTCATGTCTGCCACTTTAGCATGGAGAGAAAAACAAATTTCAATGGGCATGTGCAGACCAGAACTTTTAATTAAAGGGCTGTGGGGATGCCAATTTCCAAAGAAAAGTGATGAGACTTTTCCATACCAAGCCAGCATTTGATGAGAGGCAGGCCACTTGCCTTACTTTGAGGATTTTTTCCCATGTCCAAGTACTTTCAGCTGAGAATTTAGTAGCCCAGATATTCCATTCCTTCAATTTGTATGTGAGGATCCATATTGCCCATAGGAACTCTTTTGAGGCACATACATACTAGTTTGATGGCAGCTGCATCACTCCATTCTGTCAGAAATTAACACAAGCCTACTTTCTTCATGAGGTTTGCAAATATCTATCCACTTTACTTTGCAGCTATTTGCATTCCATAGTTTCCTTTCCATAGGAAAACTTTAAAACTTTTTTTAATTTCCTGTAACACAAATTTTGGAAGGAAAAGTGTTGCTGTCCAAATTCCTTGAATGCTTTGGAGGATGGATTTGCTTAATTGAAGCCTTCCTGCACAGGACACAAATTTGTGAATCCGCTAAATTCTTGCAGAGATAGTGAACATCATTAGTGTGTATGTTCCCTAAATAGGCTTAGCAAAAAATTTTAAGAAACAATTTTGGACACATATGGATAGTATTGTACAAAAGATACCAATGTCTGAAAAGACATTCATAAGAGCTTATTTGAATTGTTACATTGGAAAGGATATGGAGATAAAAATGAGGCTAGTAATATAATCTTAGATTTTGTCATGTCTTACGATTTGATTATATTGAATACTTGTCTTATAAAAAGAGAATAGCACTTAATAACCTTCAAGAGAGGGTACAATAAAAGCCAAATAGATTTCTTCTCAACTAAGAAAAGGGATCGTTAGGCGTGTATTTGAGTCGACACAGTAAAATACTCAAACACGACTCGACTAAAAAATGTTGAGCTTGAAACTCGACTTGAACTCGATTGATTTCATAATTGTTAAACTTGAACTCAAATCAACTACAAGTTCGTAAAACTCGAGCTCGACTTGATGAAGCTCGACTTGATTATAAACTAATATTAAGAAGATATTCCCTTAAACAGTGTTGAAGCAAATGGATCTCCCATCTACACTGACAAAATTGAAGGGCACTTTATCTGGGATGTTGATCCTTTGATGTGTGATCCTCATTGTGATTGTCATATATCACACCAGAAGGAAACCAAACCGTCTTGCAAACCATTTCCCCCTCACAGAAGGCCTGATGATCCAAATAGCTCATGGATATTTATTAAAAATAATTATAAAATATATATTATATGATATATATAATATAAAATAATAAAATTAAAATGCTCGATAGGCTCGAAACTCGACTCGAGTACTATTATTGAATTCGAACTTGAGTAGAATCGACTTGAGACGAGTTAGGAGACGAGTCAAGTTCGAGTAGCTTGCGAGTAAGTTTGACTAACTTACACCCCTAGGGATCATCCATCTTGTAAAGATTGTAAAGTAATACCAGGTGAAAATTTGGCTACTCAGCATAAAGTCTAAGTATTAGATATACATATTAAAAATTGGAAGAGAAGAAGTGGCATAAATCAATGTAAAAGAACTAGATGGTGCCTTGAAGGGAGATAATATAATAAAATTCAAAGATAAAATGAACAAAGAGTGTGATAGGATACTAAGGGATAAGGTTGATGCAAATATTGTTTGGAATAAAATGGCAAATTCTATTGTAAGATGGCAAAAGAGGTTTTAGGAGAATCCAAAGGAAGATACTCAGGTAGTAAAGAAAGTTGGTGGTGGGATGACGAAGTCCAAAAAGCCGTTAAAAAAAGAAGAAATTGGTATAAAATATGGCAAAATTATAGAAATATAGAAAATCTTGAAAAGTATAAAAATCGAGAAAAAATGCAAAAATACTATTGGTGAAGCTAAACATAGAGCTTATGATATTTTATATACTAAACTGGAGATAAAAGAAGGAGAAAAGACATTTATAAATTTGCTAGAGCTAGAAAAAGAAAATGTAAAGATTTAGGTGATGTAAAATGTATAAATTACGAGAATGACAATGTCTTAATTAGAGAAGAAGACATAAAAAAGAGGTGGCGGAGATACTTTGATAAGTTGTTTAATGAAAACCAAAATGAATGATTGAACTTGAAAGTAACAAATGAGGAGAAGACTAAAAATATGAGATTTATTCACAAAATTAGAGTCCTTGAAGTTAAGATGGCATTAAGAAAGATGAAAAGTGGGAAATCTATAGGACCAAATAAAATACCAATTGAAGTTTTGAAATGTTTTGGGGATAAAGGAATTGTTTGGTTAACAAATCTATTCAACCCTATTATAAAAACCAAGAAAATTCCAAAGGAATGGAGAAAAAGTACACTAGTACCTTTGTACAAAAACAAAGCCAATATTCAAAACTGTAATAACTATTGTGGAATTAATATTATGAGTCATACGATGAAATTATGGGAAAGGGTAATTGAACATAGAATGAGATTAGAGAAGATTTCAGAAAAGCAATTTGGTTTTATGCATGAGAGATCAACAACAAAAGCTATTTATCTTTTAAGAAGTTTAATGTAAAGTTTAGGGAAAAGATGAGAGATTTGCATATAGTTTTATTGACCTTACTAAAGCTTGTGATAGAGTACATAGGGAAGTTCTTTAGTGAGTCTTAGAAAAGAAGGGAGTTTGCAGATAGACTAAGGTCAGTAAGGATATGGATGATAGAGTAGTGACTAGCATTAGGACTGTAGGAGGAGAATCTAGAGATTTTCCAATCACAGTAGGTGTACATCGAGGTTCTACTTTGAGTCCTTATCTTTTTACTTTAGTAACTAATTAACTAACTAAAAATATCCAAAATGAGATTCCTTAGTGTATGTTGTTTGCAGATGATACCGTGTTGAGTGATGATAATAGGAGTAGAGTGGAATCTAAGCTAGAACTTTAGAGAGCCACATTAGAGTCTAAAGGGTTTAGGGCAAGTAGGAATAAGACAGAATATATGAAATGTAAGGAGTAGCAATAAAGAGAAGATTAAACTTGACAATCAAAATATTAATAGCACTGATAGATTTAAATATCTTGGATCTATTATGCAAACTAAAGGGAAAATTAAAAAAGATGTAGTACATAGAATTAAAACATGTTCGAGTAAAATGGAAGAATGCCTCATGTGTGTTGTGTGATCGTGGAGTACCCTTAAAATTAAAAGGAAAGTTCTATAAGACGGCTATAAGGTCAGCTATGTTTTATGGTTCAGAATGTTGGGCAACTAAGAAACAACATATACAAAAGATAAAAGTTGCTGAGATGTGAATGTTAAGGTGGATGAGTGGTTTAAGATTAAAAGATAAAGTAAGAAATGAGCATATACATAATAATTCAGGCATAGCACCAGTTGAAAACAAGATAAGGGAGGTGCAGCTTAGATGGTTTGGGCATTTAAAATGAAGACATAATAGAGCACCTATGAGGAGGAGTGAAATAGTTATTGTTTCTGACATGAAAAGGGGTAGGGGTAGGGGTAGGCGTAAAATAACTTGGAATGAGGTAGTGAGGAAAGATTTAACAGCCCTTAATCTAATAGAGGAAAACGCTCTTGATCGGGTGAATTGGCGGAAAAGAATTGACATAGCCGACCCCACCTAGTGAGACTCAAGGCTTGTTGTTGTTGTTGTTATTGTTGTACTAAATTCTTGTAGAGAATTTTCTAATTAGGAGGTCACAGTCCAACTTGATGATTCTTTTGGTAACAAGAGGAACTCTCCTACCTAGTAGAAGCTTTACCTCTAGGATTCCAAGTATTTCATTTTTCTGATCCTTGACAGCTCCTTAAATTCCAGAGCTGAATATTTCTGATTTTTCTTTGTGGCATTTGAGTCCATAGATTTCATAAAACAGGGTCAGAATATGGAAGATGCTCTTCGCAGAGTTGTTGTCACCTCTGACTAGAATTAGGACATCATCAGCATAACATATGTTACAAGATTAAGCTTACTGCAGTGTGGGAGGTAGGATAGCTTGCCAGGGGTTGCTGTATGTTGCAGAAGTCTGGAAAGAACTTCCATTAGACAAAGAGATGGGGAGAGATGGGGTCCCTTGTCTCACCCCTTTTCTTCCTTGAAAGTAGCCTTCGATGGAACCATTTATAATGATGAGAAGGATGGAGTTGAGATAAATTCTTTGATCCATCAAGTGAAATTTGTGGGGTGCCAAATGCATTCAAGAAGCTAAAAATGAAATCCCAGTGAACAGAATCAAAGTTATTCATCAGATCTACTTTTAGTGCAAGCCTTGGTTGATGTCCAGGTGATGGTTGTGAGCAAGTTCTTGGGCCAGTAGAATGTTATCACAAATAGCTTTGCTTTGGATGAATGTTGTTTGATTAGGGATATGAAGGATTTGATACACTTTTGCAGCCTGTTTGCCAAAATTTAGGTGATGAATTTGTACATGAGGTCACAGCATGCAGTGGCTCTGAAGTCCTTTGTTGTGGCTGGGTTTTTAACCTTAGGGACCAGTTCGAGTTGTGCATTTGGTCAGTTCAGCTAAACAATCTACAATGCTGAATTACTTTCGGGTTCTGCCTAGACATGAACCCAACCGACCAAGCTTTATATATACAACCAAACCAACCGATCAAAATAGTCAGTTCAAATACTGAGGAAAAAAACGAATGAATTAAGAGAGCCCCTTCTAATTTCTTTCAACTCTCAGAGTCTCAGATCCCATTCTCTCTCTCTGAATTGAGAGGTGCAGAATTTGCTCTCACTGTGGAAAAGCTTTAGCTAGCCTTCACCTCCTTGCAAGCCTTATTGTTTTCACTTCTCAATCAGTTCAGATATGGGCATCTAGCCTTCATCCTCCATCAATATTTTTTGTCGATCTGTGGCACCTTCTAGTGGTAATGGCTGCACATTGACAGACTGTGTTGCTGGTCAGAATCACTAGCATCTCCCTGTCTCACATCCATGAGCTTTGCTTCTTCTTTTTTTTTTTTTTTTTTTCTTTTTCAAAGTGTCATTGATTTGCTAGATCTAAAGTTCTGGACTAAGGTAGAGCATCTCCTGATCTCCCATCATGGACTAGTGGGGATCAAATGCTAGACAGCTCTGTGCGAAGTGTGGACCGGTGGTGTAGTCGTGCCCTGGCTTGAAAGGAAAAGAGATCATACAAGAAAAGATTAATCAGTTTTTTAGGTTCATTCGTTTCAGAAGTTCTAAAACCAATACCAATACACCAAAAATTCTGAAATTTGAAACTGAACCATTTACTAGACCAACCAAAGTGATCTGACCAAACTCAATCAGTTAGGTCGGTTTAGTCCGTTCAACGTGATTTTTTCACAGCCTAGGACCAGTGCCAATAGTGTTGCATTTGCTTTCCAGGAGCTGTGTCATTAAAGAAAGGAATTAGTGCAGTTGTAAATATCATCTCCTAAAATATGCCAACAGGTCTTTGTGGAATTTGGCATTAAATCCATGAGGGTCAGGAGCTTTCTCATTAGATGAGGAAACTGATGTCCTAATTTCTTCATTGCCCGTTGCTTTGCTTAAATGAGCTTTTGCACTCAAGGTGAGGTTTAGTCCCTTGCTTAGGAATTTAGGGTTGCAAGCCTGAATTTCTTATTTTTCTAGCCCAATTTTCGTAGAAAGAAAGGAGCTCTCTGGTGATGTCCTTGTGAGAGAGAATGAGAATACCTCCGAAGTTTTCAATAAGTGAATTTGGGCTTTGAAGCTACTGTCATCAACAGACATCAAAAAGAATATGCTGTTTTGATCACCAAGTTTCGGCCAATTGATTCTGGTGCTTTGCTTCTTCAGCTTTCAAGAGGGTCATTAAGTGCCCAAGCTAGGATTTTACAGATGCAACATCAGGGGTATAAGCAAGCAGGTCCACTAAAGCTTGTCACAGGTTTGCTCTGGCTTTAGAGATCTTGGAGTTGATGTTTGCAAAATATTTTTCAACTTTTTTAATTCCATCTTAAGGAGCTTGAGCTTCTGGCAAAGCTTGAACATTTGGGATCCACTGATAGTGATAGCCCAGGATTCTGCAACTGTATTGAGGAATTTTTCATGCTTGGTTCAACAGTTGAGGAATTTGAAGGATGCTTTGATTATGAGTCCTTTCCTAAGAAAATACTAGGTACACCGGGTGTGTACACCAAATCTAATATGATTTCACTATATGTACAAAAGACTGCCTATTTAGTTAAATAAAATACAAACACATGGCGAAATCATATTAGATTCAGGGTATACACCTCGTGTGTCTAATAATTTCTCCTTTGATTCTAATTTTAAGAATATCAGGGGAGTGATGAGAGAATCCAGGGGGCAAGAAAACCAGAGCACTTTAGGGAATATCATAAAGCAATAATGAGAGCTAAGAACCCTATCCAATTTTCTGGCCAAGAATCCCACCTCCTTTTTGCAGATCCAAGAAGAATGGGCCAATTCAGGGGAGGTCATCAACCCCGACATGAACAGAAAATCTCTGAAGCCAGCCATGTCTAATAAGTTGCCTGCTGGGACTGGGTTGCTGCTTTCAGGTATCTGATGGTATTGAAGAACCCTAAGACAAAACATAGTTTGTCCCCAGTAGATTTGGAGGATGATAATATTCCAAAGGGTTGCCTTTCTTGAAGGATGTTTGAAGCATGTTTGAAGCATGGATGAAGGTGGTCCAGCAACTTATTCCTTCCATTAGCACCTTAAGAGATGAAGCTTATGTGGTTTTGTGGACTTCTGAGACTTTAATTGTTTTTGGGTTGAGCCCCACCTAAAATATAGTCGTTGGGCCAGTCCTATAGTCATGGATAAATATCCACTCCTGTAGGTTTTTTGTAACTTCTGCAAAACTATCTGCCTTTATTCTTCTTACATATAGGCCTATCATCTCAATGTTGTCTGACTTGATCATTCTCCTTACCTCTTTCTGCTTGATAGGGTCATTTAAGACCCTTACATTCCAGCTGCTGATGCTAAGCATCACACTTGGACTTTACCTCAGGATTTTCCAAGCTCTTAGGAGGCCTGCCCTACTTTCTCCCTTTCTTTCCCATCGTTTGGTTGCCAGGGATTGGGGAAGGAACATTGTCTTTCTCAGTCTTGCTTCAGTTGCAGTGGCTCTATTTATATAATATATATAATACAATATTATCCCCCTTCTTCATGCACATTTTGCATAGTGAGTGTCAACTCCTAGACTTTTTTTTAATAACAAAAAAGGATCTATTAATGAAAAGAATAATTACAGAGTATGGAGGGTAAGAAATCCTCTCGATAAAACAGAGGGCTAACAAAGAAACCCAATTACAATAAAGCTGCCTTCCAATCTCTATGGACATCAGATGGTGATAAACCCTCAAAAAATCGCAAAAAATGTGCCCAAAAAGAGGCGTAAAAAAAGACAGTCTCCGAAAGTAAAGCACAAGTGAGTCTTCTTATCTCTGAAAATTCTGGCATTCCTTTCAATCAATATCACCTGCAGCACTGAAAAAACTGCGCAGACCCAAAAATTCCTCCCTGTCCTATTCTTCTAATATGAAAAATTCAAAGCAGACTTGATAAAGAAAAAGAGTGGGAAATAGCTACAAGATTTGATGGCATTTACAACAAAGACAAACAAGCATATCATGGGGGGACAATTGATTCAAGTCAAAGAGTGTCAAAACAAGAGAGAAACGCCAAAAGGAAATATGGGCTGAATAATTCAAAAAGGCATGTTCTTCAAAAACAAAAAAAAAAAAATCTGACCCTTGACAGAGTGTAGTGGCAAAGAATTTGTGCAGCCACTCTGAGTTTGTGGGATTTTATTCAAATCTCTTAGGTAGTTTTTTGGAGCATGGATTTCAGGGCTTGGATTTGGACTTGTATGTATTTGGAAAAAACTCAATACAATTTTATACTATGCTTTGTCCAAATCCAAACCAAGGTCCGAATTCCATGCTCCCAATTCCCAAATGTAGGGTTAGGATTTGCTCATCTACAGCTGTATTAGTTTCCAAGCTATATGAATAAAGCCATTGAATCACCGACCAGTTACTCATTGAGAATATGAAAACTATGAATTTACTATCACATATGAAGACCAAAAACACACCACATGCACACATACAAGGAAAAAACACAACAGGCCCTTATTAAGGCAAAGTGTTAAATAACCTGCAAGTAACTAACGATAAGTGAGCGAAAAAATAGAACAAAATAGTAAAGTCACTTACAAAGTCTCCTCAATCAAACAGTAGACCTTGCTGTTACGAATTATTCCAGTTGTCGTCCACAGTCGACCCCTCTTTTCTACAATTTCGGCCATTCCCATTTCCTCCTTCCAACATGCCTTAGAAATATCTTTCCTGAGTAAAACAATACAGAGAAACACCAGTTATAAGATTACGCTCTTCTAAAAACCATACAGAGCAAATTTTCTATGAAAACCTTTACCTAAATTGCAATTTTGGTATGTGACCAGATGTATAGTAATGCTCTTCATCATTCAGGTCAGGCAAATAGACCTCAGAATCACTTGTTCCTTCAAAAGAGCTTGCCCAATCTTCAACCTCCATAACATGAATTATTTCTTTAAAAATTTTCTGAGAATCTAATGGGGATTTAAACCCACATTGCCTGAAAAATTAGCAACAGAATAAAAAACACAACTAGAATGTGTATTACTTTGTAATTCCCTGCAGAAAACCAAACAAATGATAAAAATAATAATAGTACTAATAACAACAACAAAAATAACAATAATAATATGAAAATTATCTTAGGACCAAAAAATCACTTAAAAATAGTATGAGAATGGATCAATTCAGCAGCTTCAGTTTCACATAGAATGACCAATTTGAGCCAAACTAGAGCTCAAAATTCTCATTAAACCATTTTCAGTTTTCCTTAAATACAGAGAACCAATATATTTGGGGATATGCAGAAAAAGAAATAGATTGTCTTTGAAGTAAAGATTAGGGAACTTGAGAATCAAGATGTCTTAGATGACAAAAATTCATTCATAACAAATCAAAAGTGCCAAAGGAGGAGATTAAGGTGTCCTTCCCAAGTGGTTTATCAATGCTGTTGTCTCTATATATGCAATATACAGCCGTTTGTGCAATCGGTTTATTTTCAAAATTTGGTGTGCAAACAGAATGTGCAACCTGATTTCTGACTTGTAATCTTTCAAAACCATATTTTGAATGCGAAAGGCACTGGCCTCTAAGAAAGCACCATATTCCCAATTTTCCAAAGAATGAAATATACCAGACAGTCTGGAGTGATCATGTTGCAGTTTAAAATCAAACTCGAAACATCCAAATGAAAACCACTAGTAGAGAATGGAGCTTGGCAATTTTTTTTCTCCCCACGCTCATCTATGCAACAAAAAAGTTTCCATTTCATAAATTTACAAAAATAAACAATTACAACTCCTAAATGTAAACCTGCACAAGAAAAAGTGCACTACTTTCAACTACTAAAAGCAAGGGGAAAAAAAAATCTAACCACAAAACCTTGGAGCAATGTTTTGAAAGATGAAGGCATGAAGCAAGGCCTTTTAACCCTTATGAGGCAAGGCATAAGCCTTGAGGCATTGAGGTGTAGGTGTAGCCCTTTAGAGAATTTTATTTTTTAGATAAAAATATGGAAATAAATGACATGTATTTTTTAAAAATTTTAAAAATTATAAATAAAATTTTTTAAATGAATTATAACTCGTAAACTACTAGTTAGCCATTCTAGGAGTACTAACTCGAATTCGAAGTAAATCATGCCATGATAATTCATTGTAGTTCAAATTTTGATGGAAAAAATTGGAAAAGAAAAATGAATTTTGAAGCCCTAAACTAAGCATACCTCATCACTTCACCCTTGTTTTGAAGCCCTAATCTAAGTATATCCCCTTATTATTATTATTATTATTATTATTATTATTATTATGCCCTCTCACCCTTGTTTTACTATTTTGTCCCTCCCAATTCCCAACTACGACATTTACCCCACTATTTAACTATATAATGTTCTTTAATCTTGCTTGCTTCGCAATATGCAATTCATATACTCTACATACTAACAACTTGTCATGTATGCATTTGCTAATTTATTTTAATTCCAACTTATGCATAATCATCTATTTTTTTCCCAAAGTTCCATTATAAACCTCCATCATTTACTATAAATTTCATTCATTTCTTTATATCAAAATCAAAATTTCGTCAAAATTTCTGTAAATGGAGACCATCGAAATTTCCATCAAAATTGAATTTTAAGTCCTTGTACACAGCTATATTTTTCTAGCAAATTCTAACATGAGATTCACACACCCAAAATGCACAAGCCTCAACTAAACAATGCGCAAAAGTATGCTTTTTTTACAAATGCATGAGTCTCAACATATGATGTGTTGGTCTTTTGGGGATTGGTATTTTAGACTATGCCTTAAGGCATTTTGAGCATGCCTCAAGTTGAGGCCAGCCTCAAGCCTTTTAAAATATTGCCTTTGAGTATGGAACAATGTGATCATAACCAAGACATAGACAACTGGAGCAACCCATGAGCTTCTGAAACATGCCATTCCCAAGTGCATCAAGCACTTGCCACCTCATCTTATCCAGGGTAAGAGTTTCTGTTTCGTCCACACCTTTGGAGGGCTACTATGCTTCGGCAGATACTGTCAAATATTCCCTCCTAGGGAACATTAAATGGTCAGAATCTATTATCCAACCCGCTTAAAACAATCCATATTTAATCGCAACTTAAACCAATAGGATGTGGACGAGAAGAATTCAATCCAATCTCAAGTGGCAACTTTTGTTTTTAAAAATTATTATCCTAGATATGGTTTCTCTAAAATTTTCATTTTTAATGAAAATAGAAAGATCGAATGTGGATGAATGTGCAATTTTCACTCAAATAGAGTGTGTGTGTGTGTGTGTGTGTGTGTGTGTGTGTGTGTGTAATAATCGTTGTATTAACTTATTGCTTCACACACGCACAAATTGAAGATGGATCAAAATGGATACAGTAGCATCGACCTCATAGTAACTTATTGTTTCACACTTAAAAAAAAAAATTGAAGATGAATCAGAACGGGTTCATCCAATTGGAGAAAAAAAGGTTGGAAAGGTTGGGAAGATGGACCACAATTGAGGATATCCTCCTACAACAAAAAAGCTGGAAAAAACACATAAGAAATTTTGAAAAAAAAAAAATAACAAGAATAAGAATAAACAGAAACAATATCAAGATAACAATGCCTATTAATGTTATAGACAATTTGAAAAGCAAGCCTCGTCAGAATAACAAGCAGAGAAAGCCCAAAGAAGAAAAAGAAAACCAAGTGTGGTAGCGCCACACTCTGGCTTAAAGAAGAAACCCTCTCGTACAAAGAAAAGAGGCTTAAAAATGTTTCAGACCAACCGGTTCATCTCTATTGAGCTGAACAAGTTCAGTCAGTCTCCACGAAAAATTGAAATAAAATCATCCATATTGGATGCATCAACCCACTCCTCAAAACTTCCAAAATTAGTTCTTCACGCAAAATTTCACATAATGGGTCAAAATTATCCATCCTCAATTGAAAAAATCAATCAATCAATCAAAGAAATTAAACACATTTTTCACTCACGTGATCAGAGGAACCTGCGGAAGCCGTGCTCACTAACGAACCCAGAGAGACAGAGAAAAAATTAGCACGACGACGACGCTGGGGGAGCTGCACGCCGACGTTGTAGGGCCGAGCTGTCGCGGGAAACGCAGGTGAGGCACGGCCGCGCGGCTACGAGGAGGACGAGGAACCAGGAGAAAGCGGGCCGTCCCCGCGCTGCACTGGTCCAGTGGTCCCAAACCAAAGAACAGAGGAGAATTTCAAAAAACAACTTTAAAGATATTCCAGTAAGCTTAGAAATTAATTATAATTATTCACTTAATTTTGACAAGTTTAAATTTAGTACTCTAAGAATGGTCTATATGACAACTTAGATAAAAATATTTTTTGAATGGATTTTATTATTTTTGCAAAAAAATAGAAATTCTATGAATTTACGAGTATTTTTATTTTAATTACATTTTAAATTCTCATGAATTTTTTTAGTATGTAAAGAATTATTTAGCTCGTAAAAGTGGATGATTAAAGTAACATGATAGCAAATTGTCATAATAAAAGAAATTTTCTAATTTTTAATTTTTAATTTTTGTTAGAATAATTAAACATCGGGGAAAAAAAATTGAGGCAACTTACCTGCTAAATTCACTTCAATTCACCTTGAGTTACTATCAAAGAATGAAAATAAATGAGAGATAAATCATAAGAAATATAAGGAAATAAATGAGGGATGAGAAAAGAACGAGGGAAAATTAAGGATTACTTGATATTGTTGTTAAAAATTATGAAAAAATAATAAAAACTAGAAACGAAAATTGAGATCCACAAAAAAAGAATTAGCAACCTTTGATTAATATTTTTCAAAATTAAAAAAAAATTAATAACTCAATTAAACTCGTGTTCATTTTCCATCATTGAGCCAAATTAAATTTTAAATTTTTTTTATTAAAAAAATAAAAATGCAAAGAATATAAATTAGAACATATTTAAAAAAGTAATTTTAATTGTAACAATTTATTTAATTATTAGATTTTTAAAATTACTTTTAGTGCTCTAAGAATAATCTTCTTATACATGACAAATGAAAAGTGGTAAAATAATTTTTTAATGACTTATTTTTCAAATTCTTAAAAATTCCACGAATTGTATATTAAATTTATAAGATCATTTTATTTTGATTTTAATTATAATTTGATATAAACTGAGTTAATTAACAAATTCAATTTTAAATATTAAAATAATATAACATTTTCTTTTACTAAGTCAAGTTGTGTATGGAAGAAAATAAGTCACAAGCATTTTAATAATGCTTCTCCATGAAATTAATGACAACCAAGAAGATGAAGCAATAGATTACTCAGTTGTTTTATGCTGCTTTAATGCTCGCATTAAGATACTATTAAGAAACACATATATATGTATCAGGAATATTTACACCAAATCCAATTAGTTCATACTCCGATTGAATCCACATCAGGGTAATTTTTTTCTCCCGAGAAAATGGCTACAAAAATGATTGCACAGTTAATTGCTGTAGGCTGCACACCAAACCTAAACTATGCATTTTCATAGCTGGGGTAAGTTCGTCCTGCAGGCCCTGGCCAACATTACAGAACTTCTACGACAAAACAATGGGGGATCCAATTCTACTGAGAGAAGAAATCCATGCAAAGATATCTTTGCTTCGCAACAATCATTTCATTAACAGGAAAATGAACTTTCCTTCCCACTGCATGCGTCACAACCTTGTCCGAAAAGCTTATGCTCACAGTTTTGATTTACTTTCAGAAACAACACTTCGACTTCATGATCGTGAAATATTATGGTAGCTAGAAGCCAACACTCTCATCCCTCTCCAAATATTGAGCAACAAAAGGTGTGAATTTTAGAAAACTAGGAGAAAACAGTAATAACATGACAAATGAGAGCATGAATAAGTCAGCTACCTTCAATTAAACACGGGGCATGATGAATGGCACCGCATCATTTAGCAGATGCCAGTTCCCTCTCTCCACAAGTCATTAACCGAAAAGAAAAAACTGCAGATGAGAATTTAGGCTTCACATCAACCCCAGAGAGAAAATTCCGTACTAACAACTGCTGATAATGAGGTAGAACATACAGTAAGCTGTAGTTTTTCTTGCCCCCTTTAAACCGACAAGGGTAAGTAAATCTAAACAAAACTGCTGCTCTTCTGCTAACACCTCAATTGCAAAAAGACTAATGGACATAACCCAACTGAACTATTTTGTACAAAAGTTCTTCACAACATATCATCACCTCGACTCAGATCACAGCATGTCAATTGTTTGGCAGGAGAGGGAGGAGCATCTCAAACCATCATAGTTTGTTTGACTCATAAACTCTGGGCAACCTTTTCATATAAATCACGAGGCCAGTTCCGATTTAAATTGTTGGCAAGAAAATTCGCAATCTGCACAACCGAAAGGACCCCATCCATCATAAAGCCAAAAAAAAAAGGCATAAAGTGAGAAGCAGATGAAAATTCAAATAGCTAAGGAGCCCATCTAATAAAACAATTGAGCAAGTTAAGATAAAGTTTTTTTTTTTTTCAAAAATTACACTTCTTAATGAGAACAAGACAAACAAAGATAAATTGAAAATTGTGCAATGCAGAAACTTCTCCATTTTATTTGACCCACAAATCCATTCAAGTCATCTGCTATGCAAAGAATGTTTGATTCATTATGCCGATAAACACGTATCCTTTTTCTTACAAACCTGACATTACAAATGGCCCAACTCCCAAAATACAAGTGTCATATTCCAGAAAAAGTTCTAAGTTATGTAAAAGGGAAAACACGAAAAAAATTTGGCAGCCCTATATTCATCAAATATTTTCAGATGTAATGATTTTCACTGTGCTCCAGAAGAAACCATAGATAAAAGATGGCTTCTAGTTTTTACTCTTTTTTTCCAAAATGACAGTCTAGGATCCAAAAAGAAAGTGCAGTCACTCGACAAAGCCAAGTCCATGATTATTAGCTGTGTTAACAAAAAAAAATTCAGGTATACCACACCTACAACCATACACACACAAGTAACAAGTATGTGAATTTACAAGCATTCAAATATATTCATATAATAATATAGAAAACACAAGCAACAAGCGAGCAAATTTACATGCATTCAAATATATTCATGTATATAATGATATATAAAGATATTTCAAGAATATAATTAGTTCATTAGTTAGCAAAGAAAAGAATGTTCATTAACTCATTGTCGATTATGGAATCAATTTGGCTTCTTGAAAAATTGTTGGATACAAAGAATAATGAATTCGGGAAAAAAAATGTGTGCATCACATTCTAAGTTGCAATTAAGTTATTTGTAGACATTTTCTCTTTTAATTAGTTATAAATTGAGTCCAAATAATAAAGCAAACTAGTTCCTGCAGAATTCACGATGGCATTTTATAAAAGTTATGCACATTAATGGGCCATCATAACAGTCAATTTTTTTATGGAAAAAAAATAACATTAAGACCAACGAGAAATTAACCATTTCATTTTAATGCCAATACAAGCATATGTACATATGTTACATTTGAATATATATATATATGTTGCATTTGAAATTTTTAACCACATGCAAATACCAATAAGAAGCAATTCCAAAGTGGCTACAAGCAACAATTTTGGCAGTGGCATCAAATCAGAGAGCGGAAAACAGCAAGAAGTGCCTACTCATAAGACTGCCAACATACCTTCGTCCTCAAGGCACGAAGTGATCCATCGGTATCTGTCACATTGTCCAGACAAAACAGAGCAGCTCTCAGAAGGTCTGGCACGCAAGATTGGACATGTGAAGATAAACTTTGAAACACATCAGTTGTGATATCTGGTGCTCGAGGATCTAGCGGCAGAAATGAAAGCTTGGCAATCTCCCTTAAGGCATCCACATGGTGACCCACTCTTGCCAATTTAAGAACAGATAAGATTACTTCAAGCTGTCTTAACACAGTTTGTTGCTCCAAAACTTCTCTCTCTTGAAAGCTGCACATTATTTCAAGAATGGGAAGAAACCCTTACAATATATATATATATATATATATATATATATATATAGAAAAGGAAAACAATTTTATTAAACCTAAGAAATGGAGCACATGATTGGAGGACAAGGAGTCCCCCTCAACCAACTAGAAAATATGAGGAAAATTTAAAAATAAATAAATTAAAAAAAAAAATAGCAGCACGGATAATATCAAACAAGGCAAAAACAAAATACAATCCAAAACTCCACTACAACAACGCTGCCTCCCAATCTCCAGTAAGGTCAGACAGTAGAAGACTCAAACAAACCCAAACACAAGGAGGCTAGGTAAGCTGCCATATCCCACAATATACATACACATAAAATAAATAACAAGTCAACCATAGGAGTGGAGAAAATTGAAGGCAATTTGTAACTATTCAAAAATTCTAGAAAGGATTTGGTACTTCCAAAGTTCACCAATGTTGAAGAACAAAACACTAGCTATTAAAGCCTATGCAACAAACTTGAGATACTTGTGCGTAATTATAATACTAAATACGGTAGGGACCTCTAAAGGGTGTTTTCATGATTCTCACAACATACTGGGGACTAAAATTTGGATAAAAACAAGCATCCACATTCTTTGACTCCCAAATTATAACTTGTAAACCTTGGCAATGTCATTTGTTAACACTGATGAGTATTGAGAGATAAAAGTACTTAATAAGTACTTTTTGTCATAAGTTTTGAAAATTAAAAGTGGAGTAATGTTAAATAAATAAGTATTGATATAACTAATAATATTATTTCAACGACGACAACAACAATCATAACTTTCTTTGGCAGGGAAGTGGTCATGACAGTTTTTTTAAGGACCTAACTTTCTACAGCACAAGGAAATTCATAGTAATTTTCACAAAAGGAATGGGATGCTAATGCACGAGTTAATATTACTCCCTTGAATCCTTGGAAATTTGAGTCACAGATCTATCTTGCTTTCTTTCCTACTGTTTGTATGCAATGGCAAAAGAATCCACTTTTGGGAGGATCATTGGATTGGGGATGTGCATTTGTTTATTGGGTTCCCTCATTTTCTCAGTTATGTTCTCTTCATGAGTCTCCTATTGCTTTCTTCCTCACTTCGCAAGAGGAGGTTCACTCTTGTGATTTTCATTTTGGAGGGAGCTCAATGAGAGAAATTAATATGCCTGCTTCTTCAACTATTGTGCTTAATTCTTTTCGTCTCCAGTTCAGGAGCAAAACATGCTTGGAGTTTATATTGTTCTCGGGATTTCTCCTACAAATCTTTCTTTTTATAAGTAAAAATGCACTATACTTCAAATTCTCATAACGAGTTATTTAATTCTGGCAAAAGTATCCTGCCTATGCCTATGGTCGACTTCAATGAAAAGAACTATCTTTCTTGCCAAAGAGAATTAGATTCTGTGGGAAGGACCTTGGCCCTAGACTTGTTGGGGGTGAGGACAAAGGAGACCGCAGGAGCTTCTGGATGGCATGGGTTCTTTTGCTGTTAATCCTCTAGGTCAGGTTATTAAGGTTTATGTTTCTCCTAGAACCTATGAGTAGGAAAATATAAATTAAAAAAAAATGGAGAAAGAATTGCAAAATTTAGCTTCCAATATACTATGGAGGGGAGAAGGGAAAGAAGGGTTAGGGGCAGTAAGGTCGCAGAATGAAGATGTCTAGCTGAAATATTTGGGGTTTGGGTTTCTCTGGTAAGCATTGTAAGATTAAGGAAATTATAATAAGGTTGCCCCAGATGTTGCTATGCCTCAAAAGTCAAAATTGGAGGTGGTGGATGGTTCTCTTGTTAGGAGCATTTAGGATTCCAGGTTCATAGATTGGGTCAAATTAGCATTTATTGGTTCCTTAGTGGGTATTGTGATCATTTGGGTACAAGGTTCGCTACCAAATTTGTTTTAATTGGTTCCTTTTCTATGTCTGTTCATTTAGATGTCATAGGAAAGGGGCAGGGGTGGTTTACCTCAGTCTGTCGACTTAACACCCATCGGTTGAGGGGTATAAAGTGAGATGAATTAGCTACTATTTATGGCATGTGTCCCCCCCCCCCCCCCCCCCCAAAAAAAAAAAAAAGGATTTTGGGGGGAGATTTCAATGTCATCAAGTCCAACAATAACAACAACAAAACCAAACCTTAGTCCCACTAAGTGGGGTCGGCTATATGAATCTTTTTCCGCCAATTTATGCGATCATGGACTATTTCTTTTGATAGATTCAAGGATATTAAATTTCTTATTCACTATCTCCTCCCAAGTTATTTTAGGTCTACCCCTACCTCTTCTACTGCCCCCAACAGTAACTAAGTCACTCTTCCTCACAGGTGCACTATAAGGCCTACGTTGCAAATGTCCATACCATCTGAGTCGTCCCTCCCTTATCTTATCTTCTATAGGAGCTACACCTAACTTACCACAAATATATTCATTCCTCAATTTATCTTTAAATGTTATACCACTCATCCATCTAAGCATTCAATATCATCAAGTCCATTAATGAGAAATTGGAAGGCTCTAGAATCACCTCAAGTATGAGGGTGATTTGAGGGATATCCCCCTTTCCAATGCTCAATTTACTTGGTTCGCTGATGGCATTTGGTCAGTAGCTACTAGGATTGATAGATTTCTGTTTACCATTGATTGGGTAGAAATGCTGAATGTCACAGGCCCGTGTCATAGCAGGACTCTTGATTGGTAGGATGCACTTCCTACCTTAACTCAAGAAGTGCACCCTAAAGTTTTCTGACCATTGCCTTTTGGTTCTTGAGTATAAACCTGTTTAATGGAGCCCTACTCCATTTAGACTTGAAAACATGTGGCTGACACATCTTGATTCTCGGAGTTTGGTTAGGAATTGGAGGAGGGAGTGCATTGTAAAAGGTAAGAAGAGTTTTTATTTTATGAGAAGAATAAGGTATTTGGAAGATGATTTGAAAATCTGGAACAGGGAAGTTTTTGGTGATGTCTTCAGGTATTGGGTGTGATTGACAGATTAGATTAGGAGGGACCTCTTTCTGAGGACATATCTAGTAGATGGGTTCAATTATCCAACAACTTTGGACAAGTTTTCTTAAGAGAAGAGATGAGTAGGAGGAAGAAATCTAGAATGAATTGTTCAAGGATGGGGATTGTACTCTAGACTCTTCCAAAGGGTGGTGAGTGATAGGAGAAGAAGGAATTTTATTAAAGAGCTACAGGATGATAAGGGAGAGATTACTAGGGATCCCCGTATAGAAGGTTTGATTACTAAATTTCATAGAAACCTCATTCCAGCGGAGGAAGAGGAGACTAAGAATTCAGTTTTTGAGCGGCTGGAAGAGTGTCCTATTTCAACAGGAAAAGCAGCTTGGTCAGAGAGATTTTTGAGGAAGAGGAGATTAAGAGTTCAGTTTTTGAGATGGATAGAGGGAAGGCTCTTGGGCTGGATGGTTCTACCAAGGCATTTTTTCAGGATTGTTGGGAGTTATTGGAGGGAGAACTTTGCGAAGGTCTTCTTGAGTTTTTTGACAATGGAGAGGTAGGAAGGAGTATCAATTCTACTTTTACTACCCACATGCCTAAAAGAGATTTTAAAGTCAAGGACTTTTAGGCCAATTAGGTTGGTAACTAGTTTCTATAAGATTTTTTATTAAGGTACTATCCAAGAGATTGAGCAAATCTAGAGTATACTCTCTCTCTCAGTCAAAGCACTTGAATAGTCGATAAGACTCTAGATGCAACCTTGATGGCAATGAGGCGATTGAAAATGATTTTGAAGGAAAAAGAGAGGTCTAATGTTCAAAATGGACTTTGAGAAAGCCTATGATAGGGTGAGCTTGAGTTTCTTGGTTATGGATAGAAAAGGTTGTGGTTTGAGGTGGGGGAAATGGATTCACAGGTGCTTATCTTCTATGGTGTTTTTAGTGTTAATGAACGGCGAGGCTAAGTCTTGGTTTTGTGGGCATAGGGGTCTAAGGGAAATCCTCTTTTTCCCTTTCTTTTTACTATTGTTGCTGGTTGCTTTGAGTAAGATGATTGACAAATGAGTTCATAGAGGTTTGGTAGAGGGCTTAAGGTAGGGTATCAGGATTCTACCATATCGCATCTTTAGCTCATAGAAGATACTACCCTTTTCCTTTTAGAGAATTTGGGTTGCTTCTCTAATTCAATGACCATTTTATAAGTGTTTAAGAAAGCGTCCGGGTTGAAAATTAACTCTTCTAACAGTGGTATGGTGGGTCTAGGTATTAATGTGGATCCTTTTGTTAGGCTAGCAGGTTGTTTCATTTTTGACTTGGCCTATTACCTATTTGGATGTCCCCTCAGGGGGTAACTCAATGCTGACCCTTTCACAGACCCAATTTTTGAGAGGGTGACAAGGAGATTCAATGGGTGGAAAGGAGCATGCTTCACTTTAGGGGGTCATATTACTCTTATCCATGCTTGCTCGTCCTCCATCGCATTATCTTTCTCTCTTTAGAATTCTTGTGAGTGGCATGGAGGCTTGAGAAGTTGATGAGAGATTTCTTGTGATCAAGTGGTGGTGAGGGTAGTAGAGACCATCTTGTAGGTTAGGAGACTGCATAGATCTAAAAGGGAGGGAGGCTTTGCTCCAAGTAACTTAGTGTGAAAAAACATCACTTTGATGTAGACTTGGCAAAATGGATACAAATCCGTTAATCCGAACCAAATCCGACCCGCTTTAACCGAATTATAATCAAACCGCTTGTTAAATGAGTCGAATATGGTTTAAAATTTTATACCCGCCCCCTAAACAAGTCAGGTCGGGTTTATCCGGCGGATATCCGCCAACCTGCTTTAAAAAGGTCCAATATGGTAAAAAAGAACAAAACTTAAAACTTAAAACTTAAAACCGAGTAACCCATAAAGCCCAATGGCCCCCCAACCCACCCAGCTGGACCCAAGCAGCAAGTCAGCCCACACACACGCAGCCATGCCCCCGAGCCTAGTGCCCCAGCCCACTTTCAAATTCAATTCACAATTTCAGGTTCAAAATTCATTCAGTGCTCACTGCTCATTGTGCTCTCTCTACGCGACTGCTGAGTACCGACTGCTCACTGTGCTCTCTCTACTCGACTGTCGACTACGCCTCTACTGCTCAGCTGCTCTATGAAGTTCATCAATTTCGTTTAGCAGGTTTAGGCATTTAGGATTTCATTTTCAACCTCGCAGAGATGCAGTTGCCGTCGCCGCCCATCGCTGCTTCATGCCTTCAGTTATGTCTGTAGTCTGTTCACTGCTTCACAGCTCACGCCTTCACAGCCTCGCAACCGCAGCCCTCGCTGCCTCAAAATTGCCAGCGCCTAGCAGTCCCCTATTCTTTCTCCTTGTGAAACCATAGCCTTGAAGACGACATGCCAAAGTGCTGACAGCCGACATCTGACTGCCGAACCAGGTTCAATTCTCTCTCTTGTAAATTAATTTCCCTTTGTGGTTGATTATTTTGGAAGATGCATGAAACAATTTCTTTTCAATTTGATGTCTTGTGGAAGTTTTGGGGCATCAGATTTTTAGTGGATGACCTGATCATTTGAAATATCCAATCCAAGCTCTGTTTTGTATTCCCAATGGGCATTATTCTTTTGCAGTGTGTGTATGTGACATGAATTTTCTAATTTTGGGCTAAATAAGAAAAATGTAAATTTCAAAACTCATGTTTTGCATTTGGACAGTTTAAAATTCAAAATGTTATGCATACATTAAATCATAAATATGTTCTGAATTTTTGTAAATAATCACATTGGAAATATGATGCAATATAGATATGAACCAAAAAAAATACAAACATGGTTGTATAAATTTTACACAAAACTAAAAATAAAGTTCAAATTTTCAGTCATTTTGCAGCTGGCATTGCTTAATTATTTCAAATAAAACTTCATCTATTATGACACAAAATAAAATATTAATAAATAATAATAAAATTACATTTGAGAATGGCGGATTATCCGCCATCAGACATGAATTATCCGACCCGAACCGCCACCAATCTGCCACTTAAACAAGTCGAATATGGATTATGATTTTTTCACCCGATAATCCGCCTAATCCGCCACGGATTATTTAACCCAATCTGCTTTGCAAGGTCTACTTTGGTGGGGAAATGCTTATGGGCCTTATGGCATTTTCCTTTAGAACCTAATTCTCTTTGGCATAAGGTAATTTATAGCAAATTTGGTCCACTACAAAATGAATGGGATGCTAAAGTGGGAGTTAACATACTTATTTGAGTCCTAGGAAGTTTGTGTCTCAGATTTATCATCATTTTCTTCCTAAAGTCCAGTATATAGCAGGGTAGAGAATTCATTTCTGGGAGGACCTTTGGGTGGGCAAGATGCCTTCAGTTCTTTCACCTCTTTCAATTATCAAATCTTCACAATTTCTGCTTTTCTTCTTTTGCAGGAGGATAGGCATTCTTGAACTTCCATTTTGGGAGGAGTCTTAATGAGAGAAAGATTAATGAGCTGGCTCTTTGGACCAACTGGCTTGATCCTTTTTCGTGTTCATTTGGGGAGTGAAAAAAGGGTACAAGCTTTGGATTTTCTCTTGTTTTCCTATCTGAATTGTGATCCTAATGCAGCCCCTTTTGCTTCGTACTCTTTGCTTAGGAAAGCTACATGAACGTTTAGTTGTGGAAAACAATTTTCATTTTTCATTTCAGTTTTCCAAAAAATTACCAGCTAATTTTCATTTTTACAACATTTGTACGAAATAAATTAACAATAAAAAGTTGTGGCACTATTTGCTTGAGGAAATAGTTTTATTTTCAATTTCTAATTGTTCAAATAATTATAAAAATGCCATTTTTTTCCAATTTTATATAGAAAAATTGGAAAACTAGTTTTTATCATGTTTTAGATTTCTCACTCTTACTTTGCACATGGGAGCATGGAAATACTACCTTATATAATTTCTTTTTCTTTTATATAGCAAAATAAAATTTCATTAATAGGAAAGAATTTATACGAGGGAGAATGAGACATCTCCAGCAAAAATAACTAAAGAAACAACAAAAGAGAAAAGATCAACAAACCAGCAGGTTCTACAATCTCTTTGTAATTCCTGGAAACTAACCCCTCTGAAAAATCCAAAACCAACACACCGCAGCGAGGCCAAATACTGGATTTTATCCCAAACTGGCACCCAATTTAATTTCTTCACAGAGAATATTACGCTCCAACCATATCCTCCATAAAATTGCAAATATGCCACACTTCCCTAAAGCTGCCCTATCCTTCCTTCTTCCAAAACCTGTGAAAGAAATGACCAACTATTCGCCCATCAAAGGACATACCCAGCTCTATCTGTAACACCAAAAAGCTTATTCCAAATCCTCCAAGCAAATTCACATTGCATAAGAAGGTGAGAATCTGTCTCAGAGTTCTTGTAGCAGAGCACACATGCATCAGGAGAGAGATCCTTCAAAAGGTCTCCTGATTTGCAGCAAGTTATTAGTATTTATTTTATTAAGCACAATCGAAAAGCCTTAATTTTTTAGGGAGCCTTGGCTTTCCAAATAATTTGATAGAGTGGAAAAGAAGAATTAGAATGAATCAAGAATTCAAAAACAGATTTGCAAGAATGCATTCTCAACTTATCCAAAGACCAAAAATGAATATCCCTTCCCAAAGAAAGGCTAGTCCCATTCAATAAATATAACAAAGAAGAAAACTCCACCATCTCCCTATGTTAAGAGGTCTCCTTAAATGGAGATTCTAGAAAACCAAAGGGCTATTCAAATCCCCAAAAAAGAAAGATATGGCTCTATTTTGCTTAGAGCTCAGCCGAAAGACACGGGGAAAAGAAGTGGAAAAGGATACGTTTCCCAGCCAAGGGTCTTTCCAGAAACGGATACAAAAAACCCTCCCCTCAAATTTAGTGTGAGAGGTGAAAGAAGAATAAGTCTGAGAAATGGACCTCCACGGACTCCCCAAAGAAGATCTTAAATAATCCTGGTATCATGCCAAAGGGGCAATTCTTGTAAAGGGAAGCACTATAGCCATTTAGCTAAAAGATTCGTGTTTTTAGACACCAGCTTACCTAGACCCAGCCCTCCTTTTTATACCTATAGGCCTCTCCCTAGGTTACTATTTTGGTACTTGTAACCCTCCATACCAGACCACAAAAAAGTCTCTCATAATTCTCTCAATCTTGTTATCTTATAAAATTTTTGGAAAATTGAAAAAAAAAAAAAAAAAAGTTGTCTTTTATGCAACTATTTTGAAATCTAGAAAGAAAAAATGAAAAATTATTTTCAACATTTGAACAAACTCTTTATCTTTTACCTTTGTTGACTTTTTGAGTCCAATCCCTAATTTTGATAATGACAAAACGCATATTTCTAATGTGTGTGCCTAAGTACTTGAACAGGTTAATCATTCAGAACACACACATGAAAGTGAAGTGGATGCCAGAAAGACCTTAAAGAGCACATACTCCGGGCATATTCAATGGAAAAATGAAGAGCAAAAGAAGAAGACATGTTGTGCTCCATTGTATTGCATTTTGGTTTTATTTTGGGTCCGTAATATTAATATGGTTTGTAATAATGCACTTGCATGCATGATAGGATTTTAATGCTCAATGACCATAAATTGACCTTAGGACCCCATGCACATAATAAAAAGTCTCTTAGGCTAAAATGTCACATTTATACAAATAGGGATAAAACTTAGGGTCAAAATTACGTTCTTGAATAGCCCCGGTCGACCGAACCCTTCTGGTAATAACCAGCTTGGTCAACCGAACACATTGTAGGCTGAAAAGACTAAGCCTCGGTCGACTGAACCCCTGGCAGTATTAAAGTCTTGGTCGACCAAACCGGTTAGATCAACATGTTGACTTCACATGGTAGACCGTTCTGAAATGAAAGTATCGTCCTAGGTCGACCAAACCAAAACGTGTCTGACCCTCCAACTGTCCAGTCTACCAAATGTATAGTTCTTTTTAGCCATGGTCGACCGAACCTAGATGAGTAGCCTACCGTCCTTTATCTTGGTCGACCGAACCTACGAAGGGTACAAAATCGATCGAACCTCTCGAGTTGGTCAGATTTTTACCATGGTTAATGGGGGTTAAAATTTAATTAAATTTTTTCAAAATACCTAATGTGTCTCCAACGACTATTTTTTTTAGGCATTCTATATATACCCCTCATTTGTATTGATTAACATGAGATTATCAAATTGATTAAGGTAAAATCCTCTCAAATTTTTATACTTTCATTTGCCCATACAACATATTTTCAAGCAAATTTTTTCATACTCTCTTACATTACTTGCTAAAATCTTTTTAAGAGAGGAGAGATTATTCTTATACTTCTCACTTGCAAATTAATTGCAAGTTGAAGGGGAGTTTTGAGCTTTATTGTTGCAAGTATTTTCCTACACAAATCTTTATATACTCTCAAATTGCTATACTTATTTGAAAATTCTTTATTGAGAGTTTGCTTGGTAATTTTTCCCATTGTTTGGAAAAATTATTTTAACTTGTGAGTTTCTTGCATACAAATTGCAAGAATTGAAAGTTTGCATTTATCCTTGATAAATATTTTGCAAACTTAATACATAACCATTTTGTGCTTCATTGTTTAAACATATTACTGAGGTATTTGATTAAGGTTATTTAGATTCTTTAATTGCTTACATTGTGAATACGTCTTCTAGAATCAAAGACCTCACTCACTCACACACACACACACACACACACACATATATATATATATATATATATATATATCTTGTTGTGAGTAGATACATTGTTTAGACCAAATCTCACTTGAGCATTAATTCCTTATCATACTTGAGTGTATTTCTAAGCATATTGTTGTACACATCTGCTTTTGAGAAGCTTTCTGGTTGTACAAAAAATATTTCATTTGAATAACGGTTGTATTCTCGACAGGTGGTCGAAAGAGGGAGATTAGCCCTGTGAATAGTCCCGAATTGCTCAGACTTGGCTAGGAGAGTACCGGACTGGTTCAGATCCAGTTAGGAGAACTAGGTGCACTATCCTAATAGGTGTTGTAAACAGTGTCGCTCCACTCGCAAGTGAGCAACGTAGTGGAATTATCTTGCTTGTGAGCATGAAGCGGGGACGTAGGCACTATTGGCCAAACCCCGATAACATATTTTGTGTCGGCCCTCTATTTTATTTCCACACTTTCAATTTCAGCACATGTATGTTTTATGTTTGATTTATTACATGTTGTACATGTGTTTAACTGTTTGAATATTTGATTGGGTTTATGATTACATAGAAAGGTCCTAGGTTTGTGTAATACTGTTTGTGGAATTTGAATTGACCTAGGAGAAAATTTATAAATACCCAATTCACCCCTCTCATGGGAATACACCAATCCCAACAACCTTTTTTATACAAATCTTGAAAAAATTAAAAAATAAGCTCAAATTTTTATGACTCTTCGGAAAACCAAAAATGGAAAATGTTTTTCGCAACTGATCAGGCCATAAGTTCCCCAAAATATAAAATCTTTTATCTGGGTTGTGATACTAGAGAAAATCAATACCAATTGCTTGTTTCAAAAAAAAAAAATTAAAAAAAAAGGGACCTAATAAGACCCTGTCGCCTGATATTTGTGTCCTTCGTTTAAGCGGGAGGTTTGCTCACATTTACTTCTTCATTGCCCTTCTACTTTGGCCTTGTGGAATAAATATTTGGCATCTTTTGCAAAAGTTGGGTTTGCCCCTCCACATTGCAGGCTTTTTATACTACTATATTTAGGGGATTCGATATGGGAAAGGATAGGAAAGCTTTGTGGTGGTACACTATTATGGCTATTATTTGGTGTTTGATTCAAGAGAAATGCTAGAATCTTCAAAGACGTGGCTACAACTAACAATTTGCTTTCGGAGTAGAGTAGTTTATCTTGTGTCGCTATGGGTGTCAGCAAGTGGTTTCTTTCAACATGTTCCTTTAAAAGACTTCCAACAGGATTGGCTGGCTCTATGTTAGGGTCTTAGATTCTATGACCCTAACAAAAGGTTTCGGTGTATGATTTTCACTTGAAGGTATGTTGGTTAACTTGGATGCAACTACGCGATTTGCAAGAAGATGATTTTGGTACTGTGACATTGTGGTTAGTTCAAATAGTTTTGATGGTGGTATTTTTGAATCTAAGATGTATGATCATTAGATCCTTGGTGATTACTCATATGTGACCGAGAATACTTCAAAGACATGACTTTTGGGGGAGAACTAGGTGAGCTATATCCTACTTCCCCTAGTATTCTGATGGGTACTAAGTGAGCAACCCTAAGGAGCACTCTGAGGTGGGCTCTTGGCATCCTCAAAGGTGTCTTGGCCTTTTATATGGGATTTGGAGCCCCATGGACAATCCATTTGGGAATGAGATCGCATGGGTCTATCGGGCTATAGGTTCGGGAGTATGTCCTTCTTAGTCATCGACTCTATATTTGGGTGTTATCATCTAAAATCCTAGTTGTGTTGTAGGGATGAGAGTTACCCTTAGTGCTGGTGGAATATGAGTCATTTCCCTTACCGTTTGAGTTTGGGTTCATCAGTGATGACCTTAGTTGGATCAATGGTTGTTAAGCCATGAGACTTAACCACTAGGTTAGACACTTAAGTGTTTCATTAGATAAGGATGTGTATGATTGGGCTAGACTTGGTGTAGTCTTGCTGTTGCACGGGCATGACTCCTTAACACTTTAGGAGGATATTGACAAGGGTGGTTCCTTTTGGCCATTGAGAACTCCACAACTGTGACAGTTGGTATCAGAGTTGATCTCAAAATAAGATTGAAACTGCTGCCATTGACTCAATTGTGGGCATTTGGTTTGTGACATTGAGTGGAGGAAAGAGCAAGTTATCTTTGAGTAGGTTCTTGTCAAGCACTCCCCACTTGGTCATGTAACTTGTTACAGACTTACAATTAATGAAAGGAAAGTTAACCTTCAGTGAACATCTTGCAAATTCCTGTTTACTTGATGGTATCCTACACCCTTGAAAAGGGATGAGGGTTGATGGAAGGGGAACTAAGATGAGAATACCTTATACCCTCTAGGCAAGTATCCTTAATGTTGCCACACTTTAGGAGTCGTCCTATTGTGGTTAACATTGGAGTTCGGATGGTTTACCGTTGAGACTTTGTGGTGTCCTCGTTCCACAAGCAGAGGTGATACTCTTTGATTTGGTGGAAGCGGATGGTTGAAGGAGTTTGTCCAAAGGGGTCTTTACAGAACTTGAGAAGTTCGTACCCATAGAGAAAGGTGACATTCTTAGATCTATCGATATAATGAGTTGAGAGCAACTTGAACAAATGTCCTCAAGCCACAAGTGTAGCTCTGTGTTGGTCATAGCGATGATGTTTACCCAGTGGGGTATGGAATCGTAGGGAACCACGAAAGTTGCTCATTAGACTTCTTTGGAACCCAATTGCTCGTATGACATGTTTCGGTGGGAACAAATGCGGTTGGAGACTTTTATTGAGGAATTAATGGAAGCATGTTTGCTCCATTTACATTTGTAGCCTCATCGATTACCCATGCCAAAAAGCACTAAGATGAGTTTTGCCTGAGGGCATTATTACGAGTTTTGCCTGATGACATTCGAGCCATGTTGCTAACGAGCACATAAGACGTTGTGACCAAAGGGCCTTTCTTGTTTGTTGTTGTTGTGCAAGTTTGTGTAGCACAACTAAGCCAAAGGGTTGCCTTTCAGATGAAAGTTAAAATTCAAGCAAGAGGGCAGAGAGAACAGAATGATAACCATGAAGAGTTGTGGTTGAGATTGATTTTGTCAAGAGGACAAAATGGGGAAAATGTAGAAACAGGGATAACTTTGAAAAGTATAAGGAGGCAAGAAAAGATGCAAAAAAGATTGTTAATGAAGCTAAATACAGATCATTTAATAGTTTGTATGACAGATTAGATACAAAAGAAGGGGAAAAAGATATATTTAAATTTGCTAAAGCTAGAGAAAGGAAGACTGAGGACTTAGGAAATGTAAAATGTATAAAAAGTAAGGGTGATATTGTCTTGGTTAAGGACGAAGATATTAAAGGAAGATGGCGAAATTACTTTAGTAAGTTGTTTAACGAAAACAAAATAGAAGGCTTAAACTTAGAATTGTCAAATGAGGAAAAGACAAAATATGAGATTTATTCGCAAAATTAGAGTTAAAAAAACTAAGTTTGCACTAAAAAAATGAAAGATGGGAAAGCTATGGGACCGGATAACATCCCAATTGAAGTTTGGAAATGCTTAGGTGATAATAGAATTATATAGTTAACTAATTTATTTAATACAATTATAAAACTAAGAAAATGTCAGATGAATGGAGGAACAGCACTTTAATACCTATATACAAAAATAAAGGAGATATTCAAAATTGTAATAACTATTGTGGAATTAAACTTATTAGTCATAAGATAAAACTATGGGAAAGGGTAGTTGAACAAAGATTAAGGTTAGAAATGAAGGTCTCAAAAAATCAACTTTATTTTATGCCTAAGAGATCTACCACGAAAGCTATATATCTTTTAAGAAGATTAATGGAAAAGTTTAGGGAAAAGAAGAGGGACTTGCATATGATATTTATTGACCTTGAGAAAGCATATGATAGGATACCTAGGAAAGTTTTATGGTGGATTTTAGAAAAAAATGGTGTATATAGTAGGTATACTGATGTCATTAAGGATATATACGATAGAGTAATGATTAGTGTAAGGACTATAGATGGAAAAACTAGAGAATTTCCAATCACCATAAGTGTACATCAAGGATCTGCTTTAAGTACTTATCTTTTTGCTTTAGTGATGGACCAATTGACTAAGAGTATTCAAAAGGAGGTTCCATGGTGTATGTTATTTGCAGATGATATTGTATTAATGGATAAAACTAGGGATGGAGTAGAGGCTGAGATAGAATTATGGAGAGAAGCTTTGGAATCTAGAGGCCTTATGATAAGTAAAAATAAGATAGAATATATGAAATGTAATTTTAGTAATGATAGGAGGAATATTGGAGACAAAGTTAAACTTGATGACGAAGAAATAAATAGCACTTGTAGATTTCGATAACTTGGATCTATTATGCAATCTTAATGAGAAATTGAAGATGATGTAATGCATAGAGTTAAAGCAGGTTGGGTAAAATGGAGAAGTGCTTCAAGTATGCTCTGTAATCGTAGAATACCCTTAAAATTGAAAGGGAAGTTTTATAGGACAGCTATAAGACCAGCTATGTTATAGGGATCAAAATATTGGGCAACGAAGAAACATAATATCCAAAAAGTAAAATTTGTCGAGATGAGAATGCTTAGATGGATGAGTGGTATAACATTGAAAGATAAATTAAGGATTTCCAAACTTTTTCGCAGTAAGTTAGGTATAGCTCCTATAGAAGATAAGATAAGGGAGGGACGCCTCAAATGGTACGGACACTTGCAATGTAGGCCACATAATGCACCAATGAGGAAGAGTGAGTTAGTTACTGTGGTAGGCAATAGAAGGGGTAGGGGTAGACCTAAAATAACTTGGGAAGAGATAGGAAGGATTTAATATCCCTGAATCTGTCAAAAGAAATGATCCATGATTGCATAAATTGGCGGAAAAGGATTCAAATAGTTGACCCCACCTAGTGGGACTTAAGGTTTGGTTTTGTTGTTGTGTTGTTACAAAAAATTGGGAGCCTTAAGCTTCGTCTTTGGGTTTTGAGACTTGAATGTGTGAGGACATAGAAGATTGGTTTTGGTACTGAGGATGGCCACTTGAGGTGTGGCTTGAACTTGAGACTTGAGAACTTGAGGAAGTTCTTGGCTTGATCTTTTGGTTGGATTTGTGCTGGTTGGTTAGCTTAAAAATTGTGGTATTCTGGACAGGTTGGTTATCTCACAAGGAATTGGTTTGTGTACCCTGAATGTTGAGATTATTCGTTGTTCGTGGAGTTTCCTTGGGGAGGACTCATCCTTGGATTTGTGTTCAAGAGGCTCATTGGGTGGAGACTTGCCTTCGAAATGACTTGTCAGGTTTCAGCTTGGTTGTCTTGTTGGTCATGGTAACCCCATGGTTTTGTATTCAATTGTTTGTGTAGCGACTCCAAGGTGCGGATCCATCTTTGGACCTATGTTTTGTCATACTCCTAGGTGGAGACTCACTTTGGTTTCAAAATTTTGATTTCGAGCTTTTATGGCTACTTGGTTAGTTAAGTACCAAGTGTTTTGATGGTCAAACTAGGAGAACCTTCGATATGGGATCTATTCTTACATGGTAAGGTTGGTATGGAACCTTGAGATGGTATCGATTGTCAAAAATGGTACCGTACAGAGTATCAGAATTGCGCTATGAGAGAAACTTGATCAGATGAGATTTCGACTTGGCTCCATGTACTGGACTAAGATGAATCTCAACTAATTTCAGATCGAGTTTGGTTTTGGGAAGTGGTTTGCCGCTGTAAACTTGTGTGGTGAATGCTCTTTAGAACAATGGTAAGAGTTTGGCTTCAAGAGACAAGGTTGTAAATACAAATCCATATCAAGGATTGAGAGGTTTGAGTTCTAAAAGTTATCTTTTGAACTTATTGGTATGCTAGTTGGCAGTCAACTTGCAGTTGTGTTGTGACCAAGGTCTTAAATTTCGATTTCGACCCAAATTTCGAAGCTCCAAAAGTGCGGAAACTTTGATAGGAATTTCTATGTGGTGTATGAGGTGCAAAAGTTGTAATATAGTGTGTGTATCAAACATATTTGTAAAATAATGTACATTAAACATATTCAGGTAATACAAACGAAATTCATAAATCATTTAAATATTATTTATCATACAAATAATGATAATTTAGACATAAATAGTTAAATAAAATGTTGTTGTAAGTTTTTTTTTCATGCAATTTCAAAAGCACTTGTAATAATCTCTTGTTTTGATAAAAATAAATAAAATAAACTAAAAGAGAAATTTCACTTCACTCCTAAATCTCTCATTTGAATTCCACGGAAATTTCATTATATGGTTAAAAATTTCGACAAGTTTCACTAAAATTTCAAGATTTCAATAAATTTTGAATGATAAGTTGAGATTTCGATGGAAATTATGCAAGATGGAAATTGACTGCCATTTCAATCTGAGTGTCGTTTAGAGGAAGCTGAATTCAGTTTTGGCTATGAGTTTTGTTGAAGACCTTGGGTTTAGACTTTAGAGATGTGTGCCACGAGCAATTTTAAATCAAATTGGGATCAAGTCTACCATGGGATTGGAGACAACTGTAGCTACGGTGAAGGGTTTGGTTTGAGGTTGGTTTGAAGCTTCTTGCATTATGGTTCTGCAAGCATTGCTAAAACTTGGTTCATGTATGTTCATCAACGAAGACGTTAATGGAATGGGTGGGGGAAAATGGTAGGGTCTTAGATTCTACAATCCTAACACATGGTTTTGGTGTATGATGTTGACTTGGAGGTATGGTTAGTTAACCTGGATGCAACTGTGCGGTTGTAGCCGGGATGATTTTTTGGTATGTCTTTGTGACATTGTGGTTGGTTCAGATAGTTTTGATGGTAGTATTCTCGAATCTAAGATGTATGATCATTAGATCCTTAGTGGTTACTTGTATGTGACTGAGAATACTTTGGATAAATGACTTTTGGAGGAATACCAAGTGAATGTCCTACCTCCCCCGCTATTCTAATGGGGTACTAAGTGAGCAACCCTGAGGAGAGCTCAGGGTAGGCTCTTGACATCCTCAAAGGGTGTCTTGGGCTGCCATGTGGGATTAGGAGCCCTGCGGACGATCCATTTGGGAATGTTATAGTACAGGTCTCTTGGCTTCAAGGTTTGGGTGCACGTCCTTTATAGCCATCGGCTCTACAGTTGGGCGGTATCATCTAAGACTCTGATTGCTGTGGGGATGAGAGTTACCCTCAATGCTAGTATAATATGAGTTATTTCCTTTACTGTTCAAGTTCGTGTTCGAGTTCAGCAGTGATTACCTTAGTTGGATCAAGGGCTGTTGAGTCATGAGACTTGACAGTTGGGTTGGAAGCTTGAGTGTTTCCTTGGATAAATATGTATACGATTGGGCTGGACTTCATGCAATCTTGCCGCCATACAAACGTGACTCCTAAACACTTTAGGAAGATATTGGCAAGGGTAATTCCTTTTGGTCATTGGCAAGGGTTTTCTTGTTGTAAAATGAGGATTTCTCATTCTTGTTTTATTTTTCCTTTTTTTATATCTTCTAATATAATTTTTTGTTTATCAAAAAAATAAAAAAAATAATAAGTACAAATGCACAATAGTATATATAATATGATACAATATAATGCTATATTATAATACAATATAATATTATAATATGACATTAGTATATCATTGTATAATGGTATCATAGGCATCTCCCTACCTCTAATTTAAGAAGCTTTTTATAAGTATTACTTCTAATAGGTGATGCGATATCCTAGCAAAATAAAAATGATAAAAGATGCAAGTACTTATTTATAGGTGGTACCAAATGAATGATCAAATGCCTCTTAATTCTCGATAGTTCCTTCTGCATATCACTTTTACTAAAAGTACCAACCACATACCACATTGGAACAGTAGAGCAGAAAAAATAAATAAATAAAGTGGTAAAATGACCTCGCATCAGGAGAATACTTATATGCCTCCAAGATCTCATTGCCAGAATGAATCAGTCCAGCAGTCTGACTCTCACCATCCAATCTACCACGTGACAGGGCACAAATTGCTTCTGAAAGGCACTTATTAATTGTATCCAGCGCCAGAGAAAATGCTCCAACTCTCTTCCGGATTTCTATAGACTGGATGTTGATGGTTCCGTGAGACAAAGAAGGTAAATCAGTAGACTAGGTTAAAGAAATTACTGGTGAACGATGTGAAAAAGAAATAACTCAACATCATGGAAGAGTACAAAATCAACACTATTATCAAGTGCAAAAGGCAAATGAGACATCTTAATGTATGAGCAAGGTAACAATTAACATACTGAAGTCTGCAGCATGTCATATTATATAAGGTGAATCCATAAATGAGACATCCTGATGCATGGCTATAGCATTATATACATTCATATCATTAGCAACGTTCCAGAATCTCCAATTTGTATTATGAAGAGGGCTTAACATCAGAACAAACACAAAAGGAAAAAATTTCAATTTTTACTAAGTCAAATGGATGAAGAGAGAAAAACAATGTTACCGAATCTTTCAAATGTTCATGTAAGCATACAAATTACAAAGTAACAACACAATTATTAGCAACTTTTACAAGGTCCAAGCAGTCCTACTCACGCCCATCGACACCATCCCAGATGCACAAGAATGAACACACACACACACACACGTATTTATATATATATATGTGTGTGTGTGTGTGTGTGTAAAATAATAGTGTATGAAAGTCTTCCAGCATATATGCCAAAATCAAGTGTCATGGAGACCCAAGTGAGGTCCTATAAAATACCTAATTAAATTCATGGGCGAAGGAAAGAAGAAAAGACGCCTTACTTTTTCATAAAGCCCAGCTTCCTGACACTGGCGTGCAGCTTCAAGCAGAAACTGTTGTCTGGTTTTTGCATCAGTCAGAAAACGTTGCAGCTCACCTTCTTCAGTGCCTCTTGAACCAAGTAACAGATAAATCCCACCATCCCTTAACAACAGCTCAGTTAGGAGTTGCTTCAGCATCAGGCTCCTCTGCCTTTGCTGATCCACATTACCTCTCCCAAACCATGACAGCTGACCACCACCCACTGTGGCTGCAGCTTGTGCATAATATTCCAGTGCCATTGGAAGATTACCAAGGCGAAAATACTCTGAACCATACTGCCTGATCAAGCTAGATGTCTCTGCAAAAGCGTCCATCATCCCCAGTTTCTGCCCGGCTCCAGCACCTTCAGAAATAATACCATGGTCCGCCAACACAATAGCTATATGGGTAGCATCAATGTTATATCCTTCATCACCTGTTTCCCTGGACAGGTATAGGATTGCGGGTAGCAACTGGATGCTCAAAAGCAAAACATACGGATATACCAAAGAGTCCTTTCCATTTTTTGTATAATATGATGGCTCAAATTTATTTAAATAAGCCTGCAAATCATCCAGGCTGTAGGGTATTAAGCCCTCATTGAGGACAATAGAGGAGGATCCTGCAGGGCAGTCCCTTACAGCCGACAATTTGAACCACAAGAAATCTTCAATGGTGTTAAAAAGAGTCGGAAGCTCTCTAAGCAGGCGATCAATCTGCCTGCGAGAACCAGATATCATAGCATAAAGAAGTAACTTTTTTTTGTCATATGCAGCTCGACCAATCCGATCACCCATCCTTAACAATTTTTCACATTCTTCCAAAGCAATGGTGGCAGTATCAGCTGATACCATACCTCCAGTGGTAATCCACTCAGTAAGCTGTAAAGGAGGAGATCAACAACCAAAGCCACTAAAATCTGCCTCAAGAACAAGAACTCAATAATCAGTACCTGAGGAGCAAACTGGTGTGAAACACGAGATGACGAGGCAACTTCTCTTGCTTCATCATGGTAGCCAGTTCTCAAGCAAAAATATATCTGCATTTAATACAAAAAAGAAAAAAAAGATCTATTATGCAAGCTGAAAGAGGAATTGAAGAAGATTAATGCATAGAGTTAAAGCAAGTTGGGTACAATAGAAAAGTGTTTCGAGCATGTTGTGTGATCATAGAATACCCTTAAAATTAAAAAGGAAGTTTCTATAGGACGACTATTAGACCAGATATGTTATATGGATCAGAATGTTGGCCACTAAGAAACAACATACCAAAAAGCAAAAATTGTCGAGATGAGAACGCTAATTTGGATGAGTCGTATAATGTTAAAAGATAAATTAAGGAATGAACATATTTGTGGTAAGTTAGACGTAACTCCTCTAGAAGATAAGGGAGGGGTGTCTTAGATGGTTTGGGTATCTGCAACATAGGCCAAACAGTGCGCTAGTGAGGAGGAGTGAGCTAGTTACTGTGAGGGGCAGTAGAAGGGAAAGGAGTAGACCCAAAAAAATAAATTGGAATGAGATAGTAAGGATTTAATAGCCCTAAATTTGTCGGAGGAAATTGTCCTTGATCGTGTAAATTGATGGAAAAAGATTCGTACATTTGATCCCACCTAGTGGGACTTAAGGCTTGGTTGTTTGTTGTTGTTGTTGTTGTTGTTAATACATAAAATAGGAGTTGGTTTAAACCATAACTATTTAAAATTGGGGGGAGAAGTACTACATGGGAGACTGTTAAACATGTTTAGCATTAAACCACCAAATAATTCTAATGAGATAAGGTAGGGGCAATGCCTAGGCTCTCCTCTTGCAGAGACTTTTATAAGCAAGCAAACCAATAATTCAAACAGGCATTTCAATTTCCTCTGTGAGAAGGGAAGTCATGTATAAAACAGAACAGAAAGCCCTCACAGCCTTCCCTCAATCAAAAAAATAAGGGGGGTGGGGGCAAGTGAGGGAAAGGAATAGTTTTCTATTTTTGAAAACAATGGATTGGATAATAAAATGCTGCACAAAGATGGGATTTTACCTACACCAGTGAAGGTGATTCCTAGGAAGGCTTGAGAAGCCCAAGAGATATTGGATGAATTGGATTCAAAAATGGGTGATGCTGGAGGAACGAAGTGGGATTTGTTGGGGTTAAGTACAAAGCGAAGAAGGGTCAGAGGGGTAAAAATAATAGTGCTGTATATCCTCAAGGAACAGTTCTTAAGAAAAACAAAAGCATGAAATTGACAAATGAGAGCATTCGAAAACAGACAGAACATCTAAGAAGCATAATGTAAATGCTACAGAAATTTAAACACCCATGTGCACAAAGATGTGGCAATTGACTAACTAATTTAACCAAAATATAGTTCTTTCATATAAATGTTTGCAAACCTTAAAATCTGAAAAATTACAAATTCAAAGTTGTGCAGAAATACAAGATTCATCAAATGGCATTGACTCATACAAACATGCTGCAATTTGAAAAATTACACAACAACAACAACAACAATACCAAGCCTTATTCCTACTAAGTGGGGTCGGCTATATGAATCATTTTCCGCCAATTTATGCGATCATGGACCATTTCTTTTGATAGATTCAAGGATATTAAATCCTTACTCACTATCTCCTCCCAAGTTAATTTTTGTCTACCCCTACCCCTTCTACTGCCCCCCACAGTAACTAACTCACTCTTCCTCACAGGTGCACAATCAGGCCTACGTTGCAAGCGTCCATACCATCTGAGTCGTCTCTCCTTCATCTTATCTTCTATAGGAGCTACACCTAACTTACCACAAATATGTTCATTCCTTAATTTATCTTTCAATGTTATACCACTCATCCATCTAAGCATCCTCATCTTGGCAACTTTTACTTTTTGAATATTATGTTTCTTCGTCGCCCAACATTCCGATCCATATAACATAGCTGGTCTTATAGCTGTCCTATAAAACTTCCCTTTCAATTTTAAAGGTATTCTACGATCACATAGCACACTTGAAGCACTTCTCCATTTTACCCAACCTGCTTTAAATCTATGCATTACATCATCTTCAATTTCTCCTTCAGCTTGTATAATAGATCCAAGGTATCGAAATCTGCAAGTGCTATTTATTTCTTCATCATCAAGTTGAACTTTGTCTCCAATATTCCTCTTATCATTACTAAAATTACATTTCATATATTCTGTTTTATTTCTACTTATCTTAAAGCCTCTAGATTCCAAAGCTTCTCTCCATAATTCTAACTCAGCCTCTACTTCATCCCTAGTTTCGTCAATTAATACAATATCATCTGCAAATAACATACACCATGGAACCTCCTTTTGAATACTCTTAGTCAATTGGTCCATCCTAAAGCAAAAAGATAAGGACCCAAAGCAAATCCTTAATGTACACCTATGGTAATTGGAAATACTCTAGTTTCTCCATCTATAGTCCTTACACTAGTCATTACTCCATCGTACATATCCTTAATGACATCGGTATACCTATAACATACACCCTTTTTTTCTAAAACCCACCATAGAACTTCCCTAGGTATTCTATCATATGCTTTCTCAAAGTCAATAAATATCATATGCAAGTCCCTCTTCTTTTCCCTAAACTTTTCCATTGATCTTCTTAAAAGATAAATAGCTTCTGTGGTAGATCTCCCAGGCATAAAACCAAATTGATTTTCTGAGATCTTCGTTTCTAACCTTAATCTTTGTTCAACTACTATTTCCCATAGTTTCATCGTATGACTCATAAGTTTAATTCCACGATAGTTATTACAATTTTGAATATCTCCTTTATTTTTGTATATAGATATTAAAGTGCTTTTCCTCCATTCATCTGGCATTTTCTTAGTTTTTACAATTGTATTAAAAAAATTAGTTAACCATATAATTCCATTTTCACCCAAGCATTTCCAAACTTCAATTGGGATGTTATCCGGTCCCATAGCTTTGCCGTTTTTCATTTTTTTAGTGCAAGCTTAACTTCGTTAACTCTAATTTTGCGAATAAATCTTATACTTTTAGTCTTTTCCTCATTTGACAATTCTAAGTTTAAGTCTTCTATTTGGCAATTTGAAAAATTACAACAAAAGAAATTTACATAGAAATTGCTGCTAATTCAGTGTCATCTTTTTAGATAATAAAAAAGATGTACTAATAGAAAAAGATGATACAAGCAAGAGGATAAGATATGCCTATCCAAGCATTTTGTTGATTTTTTTAGCAAAAATACATAAAAATATGTCTACTCAAACCCGGAAAAAAACTCCTATTTTAACTAAAGAATTTTGTACTTAACATACTTAACAATGCCTTAAATTTATTTGATAATTTATAAGTAAATAAGAAAGTAATTGTCCATCAAAACAAACTTCTGTAAGTCAGTTTTTATTCTAAGAATTTAACTAGTCTTCTTATTGAATTAATCTCCCACTTCTGTGTGGGTGGGTGAGTGCACATACATGCTATTGTTAGTAGGATTTATAATAAGAGAGAGCTTATGAATTTGAGTGATTATAAATTAAATATATCAATTAATTATGCATCTTATAACCAAGTTCTTTCCATAAAAATTATTCGCTATTAGAACTATTGAATAATTTGGATACAAATTATCAGAATGACGTGTTCAGAACCTGCTGCCAAGTGGTATCAACTGGAGGCTGCCTACGAGCATCACCTGCATCAAAATCTAGAACCCCATAATCCCTCAAACGAATCTGCAGAGAAAAAAATAGAGAATCACAAAATAAAAATAAGTAACCCAGAAAGATAACACAAGACTCCAGTATCATGCAAGAGGCCTATAGCACTACAACAGGCAAATTCCAAGCAACCAAATAAGGGAATGTGCGGCCGAACCCGAAGAAAGGCACGAACTCTCTGCAAATTTCCTACAACCCCACCAAGAGCAGCCTACAATGAGATCATAAAATTATCAGGAAATATAATTTTAGAAACACCAAGTGGTAGGTATTGCATTTTTTTTATTTAGAAGAAGAAAAAGAAGCACAATGTAATCAAAGAAAGAGCTGCCTACAGGAGGAGCATAAAGCTTTAAGCAAATCATATAGGTAACTGTGATTAAGGTCATTAACCAGAGTCAGGATACCAAGGCAAAAATAGTAGTTGAACGAAAATAAACATGTTAAAAATGGACATCAAAACTCCAAGCAATATTCATTAATCGAAACTGAACTAAACAACATCAAATAATGGTGTACCAGATAAATTATTACCTGTGCAGGATGACTTTGGATGGTATCCATGATATATTTCTCATGCCCCCATTCCAGGTGGCGTCTCGCACCAATTACTAATGACATTCTTCTTGAAACACCCCGTTGAACAGTTATACCCTCTCCCACCAATGACTGAAAATACTCATCAACAATTAGTTGCATGGAAAGTTCAATAAAGCAAATGCATGACAAGAGCATTTGTAAGCCATTCATGCCCACAATTGTAAAATATACCTGAACCAGGTGCCATATCTTCTGCATGCTCACTGATTTTCCACCAGATGTCTCAAGACCTAAACTTTCATAAGCCCCCTTGAAAGCTGCTGCAGGCTAATGAGAAAAAGGTGCAAGTTGATCAAACATCTCTCCAATAGTCCAATGAGAGGGGAAATGTAAGTAGACAATAAATCTAGCACTATACAATTAAATAACATGCCCCACCGAAGTACAGTGCTTCAACATACGAATACTTATGTACAAAAAATTAAAGGAAAGAGGGGTAAATCACTAAATAGGGTATTCAAATCCCACCAGCCGGATGCCTGAACCCTACAAACCGCCAAGATGACACTCAGTACTATGGAAATTTATAATCCAATTGATTAGTTAACTATCAAACAAATACAAATATATCAATACTGTAGAAATTTATAATCCAATCAATTAGTTAACTATCAAACAAATACAAATAAAACGAAATTAGATGACCTAGAACTTTAACTTTCAAATAACGAAATAATAGAGAAAAAAGGAAAGGAAAAATCTTTTAAAATGAAGCAGATATATTTGTTTTCTGTTAATTTTTTTAATCAAAACAGAACAATGCAAAATGCAAAACTTCTGAGTAACAATAACTGAAGCATTACTTTAAATGGTAAGCCACGCTCTCGTGCATTGTTCAGATTCTTCACAACTTCAGCATACACAGAAGCCTTTTTCTCAAGGATAGGCTTGTTAGCTAGAACTGCAAGCTCCATGCTAGAAGGACCAGATGAAACCTGAGAAGTAGAAGCCATGGACACTATTTGACCTGGAAGAGGACTTCTTGTGCTTGAATCAACCAAGTTAGTCTTGGGTAATGTAGAAATTCGAGTCAAACTCTGAAGAAAGTTCCTTTTTTCCTTTTGCCAATCTTCCTGTCAAGCATTGAATTCAATGGGCAGTTTAGTAAACATGAGCAAAATCAAATCTCTTGTGCTTTCATCAATTGACCAACCCTTACATATGGAAACACAAAAGCATGTTCTCGTAATTGTGTGCAACAACAACAACAAACAACAAAACCAAGCCTCAGTCCCACTAAGTGGGGTCGGCTATATGAATCATTTTCCGCCAATTTATGCGATCATGGACCATTTCTTTTGATAGATTCAAGGATATTAAATCCTTACTCACTATTTCCTCCCAAGTTATTTTAGGTCTACCCCTACTCATTTCGTAATTGTGTGCACAGATGTAATATGCATGCAAGCATTCTCTTTTTTTTTCCTGCACAAGACAGGGGGAAGTGGGTGTTGTGTTTCATGGAAACAGATGTAATGGTGGGTTGCAGCACCAACATGCTAAACTAGGTGGAGTGTTGTCATGTCCAACATGGGTCAAACAAAGACATGCCATCAACATGCATCTAAAACTGTCAAATAAAATACAAATTTCAAACTTGCATACAGCATGGACATGGCCACAACATAGACCCCACATCACATGGGAGGGGTGGTTTCCAATTTTTTCTTTTAAAAAAAAACACACACACACACCATGGGGCTCTTTGTAAAAGTAGAGAAAGAAGGTAACTTCAAAAAAAAATATTGAAAAAATGTGCTTTAAGACGAAAGAAAATAAGCAAATTTCTTTGAAAGCTTCTTCAGGATGGTTGTTTATACACCAAATGTTGGGACTTGGATGCGACTATAATTTTGATGGTTGATTTATTGCTGTCATTCTGCTACTTCTTTTCATATTTGGTTGGTTCATACATTCAATTCATTTATCATTATATTTTATATTTACACATTCTCTTATATACATGTCCATGCCACATCATGTCCGCCTTTTTTTATTTTTCTATGCCGTCACATTTGTGCCTTGTCATCTTCCAGGTCCCACATCCCATCTGGCACTCCAAAAGTATATTGCAGAGAAAAAAAGACAAGAAAATACAAATAAATAGTCCAGAAAGATAACATGAGACATCTAGACCCCAATAAAGTCATCATGAACAGCTCAGAGTTCCACCCAATAAGAACTAATTTATGTTCATTAAATTAACTAAACAAACAAGCTTGAACAAAATGTTTAAGCTCATGAATAAACAAGCCAAGCTTGAACATGTTAAAGCTTGGCAAGGTTGAGCTAAAAAATAAGCTCATTTCTAACTTTGTTGTATGTTTGTTTGACTTGCCTATAGAAATTCATATGGGATGTCATGCATCAATCTCTATTCTCAACAATCTCTTAATATATTTCTTTTGCAATGGAAGAAAAACAAAAGGTCTCTTACCCTTCTTGTAGAGAATATCCTGTGTTTATGGACTAAATGTTATAGTTTCTTTGTACTTGGGTGCTTCCTCCTTCAGTCCTTTTAGTCAATATATACAGTTTAATTTTCAAAAAAAAACAATTACTATGCAGATTTATTTTAATGCAATAGACTCGATTTATTGAAATACCAATAAAGTATATTAATTATTTTTCAAAAAAATAAAATAACAGAAAAATCTTGTTAGATTTCTTCCTCATGATATTATAATATGATAATTTATATTTTTTACAAATTATTAGCATTTGATAACTCTACTTACAATAAGAAAAAATGTTTATAAAATGAAATAAACTACAGCTGGGTAGTAGCTCAAGCTCCAGTTAATACTTCAATAAACAGGCTTGAACAACTATACCAGGGTCGATTTAATCTGAGTTCAAGCTCAAGCTTGTGTATGAATTTAGTGAACAAACATCAACATAGCAAAGCTGTTCAGTTTGATTCAGCTCAATCGCAGGCCTCTAATTAACTTCTTAAACTAATATGGCACATTCAAGCATTTGAATAGTTAATATTTTCTGGCTGTCTGACATTCCATTGGACACATTCTTGCACACTAACCTCCAAAACTTTCATCATGTAATCACTGAAACTTCTAAGATTATCCTTTTGAGCTTCTTGGACAGCTGAGACCACTGCCATTTCGCGAACCTGAGGTGCAAATATTGCAAAAGAAAAGATCAAGCCAGTGGGTAGTAAACATTATTAAGCAGAGCAGGAAAAAATAAGTTGGTGAGTGTGCATTGGGTTGTGCATGTGCGCATGCATGTCTTCATATGTGGAGCATGTCAAAAAGAGCTAAGTGCAGATAAACTACTAAAGGCACTGCAAATAATCCAACTACATTGGAAAAACCACAGTAAATCATAGCTGCAGAACCTTGAGCACATGTTGCACAGTCAAAATGTGTGCACCCTAACAATTAATAATTATGGAACAAAATTCTGGCACTCCATTCAAAACTGACAAAAGATAGCCCAGGATTACAATAACCTAAATCCAGGTCTGACTCATAACTCAATAGATAGGTAGAAGAAGGCTCATAAGTCACCCCCACACGTAACAACTTTACTAGCTTATTAATTTATCCAAGTTAATTAGTACATGGGATAGTTTTCCGATTTTTCTCAAACAAAAACCCGCCAAATGGGAGGAAAAAGCAGCACAAAGATAATCTTATTCACTCAACTTCGTAATTGATAATCAGCATCTTCATCATGAGAGAAGAAACTTCAGATATAGGGAAGCTTATAATTAACCTAAAAAGAATGACAATAAAGAAAGGACGTAAATTTTAATGGAACCAAATAAGTTGAAGAAATGACCTCCACTACAGTATTTTCCTCCCATTTCCATACGCTGGATAGCAAAGACGATGCTTTAAGCACTTGAAATATATAAATTAATCAGCCAAAATCTTTATTGTTGATGGGTCTGCCTTTCTCTAGGATGGAGGGAAACAAAGAGGGTTATGAAAAGAAAGTGAGCAACACCTTTTCGTGACAGGGAACCCAACCCAGAAATGGGAACAGGATCAGTAAACCTCTGGAAGCCTGTCCTTCTCTTACTACTCCAAGTCTCAAATAACTAATGGAGATTCAAACCCCAACTGAGGATGCAGATTGTCCACCCACTTACAAACAAGCTAACCCCAAGAAGGAGATGCAAAAAGCAATTCGGGCTATTTTGCATGTTCCTCCTCATTTTATCATCCTGCAGCCCTACCTTAGTCAAATGGTACTTGATATCCATTTTTGCCTCCTATGAAGATGCCTCCAACAGGGATTTACAAAACAATTTCTATTCCTAGAATTGGCAAAAGAAAGGGAAATTCAAGACTTCAACATTATCAACATCAATTCATTAGGCCAGAAGTGTAAATCATTCATGGTGTGATTTATAAGGATTAATAACAAAATCATATTACCCCCACTAACAAACATAGTAGGAAGCAAGCAAGCAAGACTTTGCAGTCTACGAGTAAAAGAAATGCCACCAAAGCCTCCGGGGGAGGGGGTGGACACGGGACACGAGAAAAAAGGAGAATAATTTTACTGGAAAAGAATAAGAAACAGCAAGACAAAGAACACATCTCCAGCTGCTTGACTTAAAAAATTTGATTTCGATATGATGTGGACAACTTTCAAAAGACACTACTTAAATAAAACAAGTAAGCATGCCTTTCTTTTGTTGACTACATTTTTGCATGTACATTTGAACCACAGGAATTCTTTAAAAAAATTATTTTTCATTACTTCAAGCCAAGCAGGATATCAAATACAGATATTGCCAATCAGCTAAATACATTAAAATATATAAGACAACATAGATGTACAGCATTTTCTTTGTGCGATCTAAGTGAACTAAAGTCAAAATTTTAAAAATAAAAAATAACAAGCAAAGTCACAATGGCAATGTATCTGAGTTACACCATTTGTCAACAATTTAAAGATTTTAGAACATACCTGTTGCAAATACTCATCAACACTTGTTGCCTCGGCTGGGAAAACATCCTCAAACGTGGTCTTCAACAAGAGAAAAATATATATATAAATGAGTATTTTAATGAACTGCAGCACCGAAAATAAAGGAGGGAAAAGGGCCAGCAAAGAAAATATATAGAAAGTTGGCATATAACAGACATTGAAATTTGATTGAAATTATAACTAAAGCAAATGAAGTGGGGGACTTGTACATTAGCATATTAAAGACCATTCACTGTTTCCTAAGGCAAGAATTGTGAAAGGAGAAATAAATCACACCAGAACAGCATGTATAAATCATATAATTTTGTTCTCATCTACAAAGGCCCATGGAATTTACAACAAATTCATCATTTTCACATACATTGACCTATCAACATCCTTGCAATCAAAACACATTAAAAAAAAATCAATATTCATATCGAATTGCCAGAGTTCTAGATAAAAGAAATTTTTAATATTCAGAATATTTTATCATCCTGCCTGAAGTGTAGAACACATGTTTTAAAGTGATTTATAGTGATGCATTCTTCATGGATATTATAAAAAATATACAGGCTCAAAAGCATGCTCGCGAATAAAGTAAAAAACTTAAAAATAAATTGTTACACTATTAGCCAACTATTCATGAATCAAAATAGTAGTTGGATGCCTCCTATAACTCCAATAAGACCTCTCCACAAAACCATTCAACAATATGATATTTAAAAACCACCCACGCTGTTCAAAAACATCGCTATCTCTTTCCATCATCTACTTCCCACCAAAATCAACATTGCTCAGTGTAATTTTGGTATTACCTAAAACCTCTAGCCTGGAAAAGCCTTGTCAAGGGTATTATAGTCATTAGAATGTATTTAATTTGCATTATAAATAAAGGGAGAGACCTATCTTCAAGTTAGGTCATTCATTTTAATCAAATCTTAACATGGCATCAGAGCAAGATCCAATCTAAACCCTATTCCCCTCAGCCATCGCCAGAAAACACCATTCCCACGGCTGTCCTTCCCATATCCACCTCCCTCCCATATTATTTCACAAAACCAACCATACAACCATAAACAGGACCCTCCGAAGCCTAACCCCACAAAACCACATCACCAGAGGAGCCCCCACGGGCCGGCCAAATGCCGCCTGGCCCAAACCCATGCGCCAGCGCATGAGTGAAGTGCTGGCCACTTTTTTTCTTTTCTTTTCCTCTGCTATGCTCTGATTCCTTCTCTAGATTATATTGTCAAGCTGTTAGGCCAGTTTCGCACGGCCCTTTCACAACGGTGTGAAAATAGACAAACCGTGACACAATGCTATATCCGTTGGTGAGTTGTTCCCCTCGTCCATGGTTGTGTTGGTGCTTCACATAATTTGTGATTGTCCTAATTAGTTCTAATTGTTCTTGTTTTGTTGTGGTTTCTGATTTTTGAGTGTTGGGATGGAATCTATGAATCCCAAAAATTTGTTTCCTACATCACTGCCACAAATAACGACTCAAAAGTTCAATGGTCTAAATCTATTCGGATTTATTTAGCAAGATTAGCGAAATCTGACCACTTGCTCCAATCTTATCCTTCTAATGAGAAGAGAAAAGACATGTGAGTTCAAGAAGATGCCTTGATTGTTTTCCCTTTTATGGAATTCAATGGATCCATAGATTGCACGGGTGTGTATGCATCTAGATACCTGCACGGGAATTTGGAATTATGTCAAATTTTTATACTCCGGTAACATTAGATGTATGTATGATTTATTCTAAGAGTACTTTCAGTTACAACAAGGAGATTGGAGTATTGCAAATTATTTTGGAGAGATGAAGTGAATTCATGAGGAGTTTAACGTCGTGCAACCTATAACTGTCGACGTTCATGAGATGAAAAAGCAGAGGGAGCAGATGACAGTTCTTCGTGTTCTAGCAGGCTTGATACCCGAGTTTGAGGTAGTCCAATCCCAAATACTTAGTATTTTCAGATGTTTATTCTCATGACCTTCGTGCTTCCTTTAGCACGCATTATTCTACTCCTGCATCTAGCTCTGAGAGGAGAACCTTTGCTACATAGGGTGATTCTAGTTCTCTACCAAACAATCACAAAATTTATCAAGGTGGTTCAAGTGGTCATAATGGTAGATATGGACAAGGTAGAGGTATTCCTCGCAAGTGCACTCATTGTGGACAGAGTAATCATACTATTCAACAGTGTTGAGATCTTCACGGTAGACCTTCACGTGTTGCCAATGCAGCCACTGCCAACTCCTCACCTTTGGGGTCAAGTTGGGGGGAGGGGGGGCAACATACTGTATCCATGTTAGAAGAAGAGTATTCCAAGTTCTAGTAGTATCAAGCGTCAGAACAAACTTCTCTTCCCATTGCATCTCTTGCCCAAATAGATAATGACATAGTATGCTAGTCATCCAATACTTCTAGTCCTAGTCCTTATCATAGACTCCGTTGCCACTAATCATATCACAAGTACACCTAACTTCTTCTCCACTCTTCAATATCCCGCAAATTTATCTTGTGTTACTCTTGCTAATGGATCCACCAATATAGTCATGGGAACTAGGACTATGAATCCCACTTCTTCTATTTCTCTTCCTTCAGTTTATATATTCCCAATTTTCCTTTCAATTTTATGTTCATTAGCAAAATTACTAAATCCATAAATTGTTCAATGACATTCTTCCTTGATTCTATGGTAATTCAGGATTTGAAGACAAAGAAGACGATTGGTGGAGAGCATGAAGCTAGTTGACTCTATACTTTGAACCTCTATCTCCTTCTACTGCCTACACTACTGCTGCCACATTTTTCCAAATTCATTGTCGCCTTGGTTATCCTTCATTGGAAAAGTTAAAATGTCTTGTTCCTAGTTTGAGTTATGTGTCTAGTCTCAAATGTGAGTCTTTTTAGTTGGGAAAGCACAATCATGTTCCTTTCGCTTCCCAAGTCAATAAACAGGCTGCAAGACTTTTTATGTCAGTTCATTTTGATATTTGGGGTCCTAGTAGGGTTGTGCCCAAGTTGGATACTTTGTAACCTTTGTGGATGATTATTCAAAAATAACTTGGTTATATTTAATAAAAGATCTGAGTTATTTCATGCATTTTGTGCCTTTTTATTCTAAAATAAAGACTCAATTTGGTTTGCTAGTTCGAATACTTCGAAGTGATAATGCTAAAGAGTTTTTCAGTGCACAATTCACTGCCTATATAACTCAATTTGGTATTGTTCATCAATCATCATGTGCCCACACTCCTCAACAAAAAGGGGTTGCAGAGAAGAAAAATAGACATCTTCTTGAAACCACTTGCACCTGACTTTATCAAATGCATGTACCTAAAGTGTTTTGGAGTGATGTTGTACTTACTAATTGTTATCTGATTAACAAAATGTCATCCTCTATTCTTAGTGGTAAAATTCCTACCCCATTCTCTGTCTTAATTCACCTTTACTTTTCTTCCTCCTCGTATATTTGGGTGTGTGTCCTTTGCTCATCAACTAATTCCTTGGGTGGATAGTTACTCAGACACTCAACAGAGATATCATTGTTATAGTCTTGTGCTGCATCCCTTCTTTGTTTCTACCAATGTTACCTTCTTTGAGTCTACACCTTACTACACCCAGATACTAAGCGCTTCTGAGCTCAATGAGTCTTTTCCTTTGCCTAATCTTACAAATTCTACGTTGTTGTCCTTGCCAAACCAACCATCTGAGTCTCCATGTAGTTAGAGCCCTTCTCATCGTCTTGATCATCCTAATTTGCAGAATAACTCATGACGACAGCTCCAAGGAAGAGACTCCCCTCTAGCTTCTACTACCACGCTTTTGGTTTCCTCATCTGATGATCATTCTTCCCATAATGTTGATCCTAGTATTGCTATTCAGAATGGTAAACCCACATGCACTTAACATCCCATTTCCACCTATGTTTGTTATGACTCTTTATCAACCTCCTATTATTGTTTTGTTCCTACTCTATCATCTACTACCCTTCCTAAAAATGTTTTGGAAGCCTTAGTCCATTCTAGTTGGAGGGGTGCTATGGTTGAAGAGATGAATGCTTTACATGACAATGGTACTTGGGACTTGGTACCTCTTCCTCCTGACAATTCTGTGGTTGGTTGTCACTAGGTTTACACTGTGAATATCAACCCTAATGGTTTCGTGGCTCGTCTAAAGGCCCTTCATGTTGTTAAAGGATACACTCAGGTGTATGGTCTGGATTATTCAGATACTTTTTCTACAGTTGCCAAACTTACGTCAATACAACGGTTCATCTTGTTGGCTACTACTTGTCATTACATCAGTTTGATATGAAAAATGCTTTCTTGTATAATGACCTTGAGGAAGAGGTTTATATGGAGCAACCACCTGGGTTTGTTGCTCAGGGGGGGAGTTAGGCTAAGCGTGTCAACTCAAGAAGGCTTTATATGGTTTAAAACAGTATCCTTGAGCATGGTTTGGTCTTTCAATGTTGTAGTACTTGAGTTCAATTTTCAACGATGTGTTGTGGATAATTTCGTGTTTTATTTTCATACTTCATTGGGTAGGATCCTTCTTATTGTTTATGTGGATGATATTGTTATTACAAATGATGATGATAAAGGTATTCAGAGTCACAAACTTTTTTTTACAAACTCAGTTTCAGACCAAAGATTTGGGACCATTGAAATACTTCTGAAGTATAGAAATATCTAGATCTTGTATTGGAACTGTTTTGTCACAAAGGAAGTATGTTCTTGATTTGTTGGATGAAGCTAGCTTGTTATCATCTAAACCAGTTGATACACTGATGGATCTTAACAGCAAGTTAGTGTCGGATACAAGTGATTTGCTACCTAATCATGGACAATACGAGAGACCTGTTGTGAAGTTGAATTTATCTCAGTCACTCGGTTGGATTATCTTTTGCAACAAGTGTTGTGAGTCAATTTCTAGATTCTTCGAGGAAAAATCATTGGGTCACAGTAATTCGCATCTTGAGATATCTCAAAGGTGCACCCAGGAAAGGTTTTTATATCATGATCAGGGTCACACTTATACCCATGGATATACAGATCCAGATTGGGCTGGATTGCCTTCCGACAGGAGACCCACAACCCACTACTATATCTTGGTTGGTGATAATTTGATTTCTTGGAAGAGTAAGAAACAAAGGCAAGGTCAAGTGCTGAATCAAAATATAGAGTTGTGGCTCACACAGCTTGTGAACTTGTTTGATTGAAGAACATGTTGGAAGAATTGGGTATTTCTCATTCTCAACCTATGAAGTTAAGTATGACAATCAAGTTGGTCTTCATAATGCCTCCAACCCAATCTTTCATGAGCGGATGAAGCACATGGACGTTGATTGCCACTTTGTTCAGGAGAAACTTGTGCAAAAGCTCATTACTACCGCTTATGTGAAAGTCAGATATGCAGCTTGTTGATTTATTTACTAAAGCATTGGGGGGTGCTCATGTTAAATTCATTTGTAACAAGCTAGGAGCATAAGACATTTATGCTCCAACTTGAGGGGGAACTGTTAGAGGTTATTTATGTCTTTTAGTATTCTTATTATTAAGTTGGTTAGTGTGTTAACTAGTGAGAGTTAGTAAGGGTATTATTGTCATTAGAATGCATTTAATTTGTATTATAAATAGAGAGAGATACCTATATTCAAGTTAGGTCATTCATTTAATCAAATCTTAACACTCTACAACTTGAATTTAAAGGCATAGAATGTATCATCATCATCATCTTTAAACCCATGAATAGAACATGGCAAAGCACCATCCAATACCACAGCAACTCCTAACATATGAAACAGGTTCATCGTCCAGTTATGAAACCTTTGAAAAAAGAAGAACTGAAGTCTAGCTGCTACACCAAGTTGGTTACAAAAAACTGATGGCCCAGTGAACAAATCAGGAATACAGAAGCAAAAACAGTAATTGGAGCAAAGAATGCAATTGCAAGGTGGCAATTGAATAGATCATGTTTGAATTGGTGCAACATGGTGCTTTTCATATAGATGAAATAAAGTGAATGGTAGTTTAGTTTGTTTTATCAATTCTTTCTTGATTTACTACATTACTGTATATGTATTTATTAAGGCAATATTAGTAAAAGTCCCTTTTTACCTTTTTGTCAAACAAAACCCTAAGAGCTTCTCTGGTTCTCGCAGTCATAGGCGCCAAAGGAACAAAACCGCTCATAAGCATCTCAATAACTCGGCTCAGTAAAGGCTCGTCAACTCACTCATTTACACAATGAACATGCTTGAGTAAATGAATTAAAAGTTCAATTTGAGCTTGGCTCAAGCTTGAGCTCAATTAAAAATTTAATAACCAAGCTTGAGCATGGCAAAGCTCGACTTGGCTCGTTTGCAGCCTAGGTATAACAATCTAATATAGGACAAGAAGTTGGGCAACAGGTAGACCCTTGTTGAAGACTATTGAGAAGAATTGGATCAAGGAATTGTTCATTGTTGTGTTTAGTTTAGTTAGCAGTAAGATTATGTGTATTGGGGGTTTGTTTGAAAGAGATAAGTCTTTTAGGGATTCATTTGTAATTTCATGTATCTCTAGAGGTTTACAAATACGATGTCAAAGCCATGTAAGAGTTAATTTTTAATGAATTCAAATTGAGAAGTTTAACGTATTTTTCCGTCCAACTGTATTTCCTTCCTCCTCTCTTCTTCCTTCTTCCTTCCTTCCTTCCTTCTGTTTCTCCCTGTATTTCTGCCAGATTCTCTCTTGGCTGTAATTCCTTGATCTTGTTCTGCAACATTTGAAATTAGAGGATCTAGAGCCCAAATTCAATTTTCATTCTTCCATTTCAATCCCTCATTTTTCCCTCTGGCTCCTCTTTTTCTGTACAATCCCAGCCTTTCATTTCCCTCTGCAGCAATCAAATCCCTGCAGAATTCTTGAACAAAACTTCTATTTTTTTACATCTTTCATTCTCTCCATTCAACACCATCCACAAAATCAATTACCAATCCCAGATTTCAGCCCCCTTCAGTCATCATCTCTGCTATAAAATTTTGAGTCTCCAGAAAATATACTGCAACTTCCACAAAAATTATGGCCATGACCCTCAAATTCAAACCCTAATTTCCGGGCATCATCTCATAGCACCTCTCTCACAATTAAGAACAAAAACTTCTGATCAGCCCCTCCCCCCAAATTTCATCAATGTCCAACCACCTGTGTGGCCAAACACACCAGATCGGTTGTCGCTCCTCTTAAACCACTTAACTTGCTGGGGTTTCCTCACCACACAACCACCACCATTGCAATCACCACCCCCTAATCTGACTTCCCCATGAATTTCATTGCTGGAAAGTCACCGCTGGTGACGCGCATGTGGGAAAAATTTCCCTGTTATGCAACTTCCAAACCCATAAAATATTTGCTTCCTGCCACTTTTTTTTGGAACTTTTAAGTACAAAACTGCAGTTTCGTGAAGTTGTTTGACAGAAATGTGGATTGTTTGAGTTTGGTACTCATTTTGAAGTATCCATCATCACTGCCAGTATCAAAATCAGACCTCAAATTTGTAGGTTGTCTGCTTGCTTATAGAAGTTTGTTTAATTACCAAAAGGCGAGACATACTTTACAAGAAATGGGAAATTGAAGATTGTGCTTGAGAAATTGAGAGTCAAGTTTGTGGTTTGCACGAATAAACTTACGATTGTCTATATCTATAAATATCCAGCAACATGATGACAAACTGTCAGAAAAAGAAATGGCCTATGTCATGCTCTGAACTCAAATATCAAGCCATTTTTATAACTTTCTCGAGTGTGGAGAAAATGTTTGCAAAATCATCATTGGCAGATGATGCCCTACGAATGTGATTTCTAGAAATGGGGTCACTCTTATGCAACTTCACCGAAGCCCCACCCAAAGCCGTATGAGGTATATTGTGTTGATAACACTACTTTACACATTCTTGAAAGATGTTCACTTCCTATCCAAATAGTTAACTATTTTGATGATGTTTGGTGTGATATAATACCCATGAATAATTTTTTTTTAATGAGAAAAAGAATTATATTAGCAGCAACCATATGGTACATTGAAGGAAGAACAAGATTTCCTCCAAAGAAGAGTGAGAAATACAGCCAAAGAAATTACAAATACAGCTAAAAATTACAAAAGTAGTTATAGAAGCACCGCTCTCCAATTCCTAACAAGATCAGGCAGCAGTAAACCCCTAAAGAAACCCGAACGAGTGGACCCAAATGGAGGCAAAAAAGACTGCTCTATCCACAACAAAACGGGGGAGGCTATGCGATTATTGAAGGTTTTATGGTATTTTTTTCACCCCATATTGTCCACAAAATAGCAAACACAGCACTATGCCATAGCACTTCTCCCTTCTTACTCTTTACAAAACCCCAGAAGGCAATAACTCATGAGAAAAAACCACCTACAGCTCAAGGAGGCACCCAGGCTCCACCGAAGCAAGAAAAAAGAGCAGCCAGAGGTGGGTAGCAACCCTACAATGTAGGAAAAGGTGATTAGTTATTTCATTGGACTTGCAGCGCATCACACACATATCAGGCTTAAGAGAGAGTCATGTAAGGCCTTCTGATTTGAAGCAAATCATGTGTGTTAATCCTATAGCCACTCTCCAGATAAAGGTTTGAATTTTGAATGGAACTCTAGCCCTCCAAACAATTTGGTTTCAAGGAAACAAGTTGGGTGTGGGAGATTTGAGAAGGTGGAAAAAAAAAAGGAATTGGTGGAAAAAAACTCGACATTTGACAAATCACCTTCCCACATTCTCACATAAACACTTCTAGAGATGGAACAAAATAATCAATAAATTGAATAAAGTGGTCAATTCAACAACCATTCTCTCGTTAAGATTCCTAAAGAAGTGGAAATCCTAAGAAAGAGATCCCCCTCGGAAGAAAGAAAGGCACTAATAGGTGCATTATGGAGGGAGGAGAGTTTAATAGCCAAGGAAACAATGACTCCCACAAACCCTCTCCCACTAAAGGATTCTCTCAAAACCACACTCTATTGTCATTGCCCACTTTGAAACGGGGGACTAGAAGGAAAAGACTAGCAATCCAAGACACAAACTTCCAAGGGCTAGCATAAGAAACAGAACCATTTCCTCTAGAGTCCCACCCATCCTTATGCACCCTGTAACCACTTTCTCTAGAGTCCTACCCATTCTGATGCACCCCAAACTTTTAATTACCTTGTGTCATAAGGAGTTAAGCTCTGAGGGGAACCCCCAAAACCATTCACCATTAAAGAGATGTTCTTGGAAACCACGTTCCCAAGCCCCAGCCCCAATTTAAGATTTGGGTCTATTAACAACCTCCCAATTAACAAGGTGATCTATCCTAATCTCCCCCGACCCCGACCAAAGAAAATCATGCATCATCCTCGGCAAAATCCTAGCCACACATTTGGGCATCTTAAAAAGATATCAAAAGTTTAATCGAAACATTAGATAGACTTGCACTAATAAGTGTGGTACAACCCCCAAAGGAAAAGTACCCCCCTTTTCCACCCCTCCAACCTCCTCCTAACTCTCTCAATCATAGGATCCTGAAAAGCCACGGAATTCAGATTTCCTCCAAAAGGGAGGCCAAGTTAGGAAACTGGCCCCTTCACAATAATGCATGCTACCATGGCCTCAAACCCCTCCAAAAACTTACTTCCCACATTGATGCCTACTACCCCACTCTTAGACAAGTTAACCTTCAAAATTGTAATCCTTTTTTAAGTTTTTAACAAAATGAAGGCATTTCGAAATTTCCCAACATTGACCTCAAGAAAAAACAATGTCATCTGTGAATTGGAGATAAAACACCTACATCTCCTACCAAGCTCCCAGCCTACTAAAAGTACCCTAATCACCCCTAGTCCTACATGTGTGTGAGCATCCTACTGTTTATTGTAATGTGAAACGAAAATGGAGACAAAGGGTCCCCTAGACTAAGCCCTCGATAGGCTCTAAACCAACCAAGATTGCCCACTAACAACAACAAAAATATTGATCGAGCTCGAGTAGACATGCACCCTCTTATCCGTCTTCACCACACACCTCCAAATCCTTTCCTACACATCAAATTATCCAGAAAACCTAATTCACCCTATCATATGCATTCTCGAAGTCCAACTTGAAGATATGACCCTATTGCCCCTACTCACATCCTTTCACCACCTATTTGACCACCAAAACTACATCTAGGATCTATCTATCTCTAATGAAGGCTCTCCCAAAACCTCTCTCAGCCTCTTAGGAAAGACTTTAGAAAAAATCTTATAAGGGCTAGTGAAAATTCCTCATACACGCAAACCTTTCCTTCTTAAGGATGAGAGTTAAGAAAGTAGAGTTCATGCTCTTACGGACCACAAATTTTTCATGGAACTCCTCAAAATATTTCATAACATCCTCTTGCATGATCTCCCAATTTTCCAAGAAAAAAAAAAGGGGCCATCATGAAATTGTCAATGCCTGGGGCTCTCTCTCTACTCATGTCAAACACAATGTTTCAACTTCTTCAATTTCAAAGGGCCTCACCTGCGACTAAGCTGCGGTAGATTGACAGGATTGCAATTCAAATCCTCTAGCCTCATTCTACTCAAGCATTCCTCAAAAAAATATGTTTATAAAAGTTCATTATTTTCACCCTAATATATGTATTCCCATCATCCTCACCCCAGAATCTAATCCCATATCCTTAGTAAAACTCTTCCTCCTCCTTCCATTAGCCACTCTATAAAAGAATCTGTGTTACAATCCCCTTCAGCGGCCCACTTCACCCTCCCACTTTAGCACTAAACCCTCATTCCCCCAACCAAACTCTCAACTACTTCTTAAACAAGGGGTGCGTCAACCACATGTTTTCATATCTAAATGGTGCGGGGCACCAATGCATCAAGTTGGACTCCAGGAGCATTGGGCAATGATCTGAGAGAGGCCACACAAGGGTCTCCTCCCTAACAAATGGATATGCACACATTGATGAACAAGAATCTATCAATACGCAAGGAAGCATGCCTATCTCCCGATGTTATCCAAGAGAAATAGTTCCTGCTTAGAGTAACATCCTCAAGCTCATTGTCTCAAACCTTCGAACCCCTAGTTTATCTCTAAAACTACAAATAATATTGAAATTCCCCCCACCCCAAACCATCCACTAGGTTACACATACCAAAAATGCTAGCTAACTCCTTAAAAATTGAGTTCCACAAAGATGATGAGTTTGGGTTGTAAACTTATGCGAACCACCACTCCCCAAAACCTTCACATTCAAACAAAACCAACAAAAAGGAACCAGCCAACTTCTTGAATTTTAGTCTCCTTGAAGAAAAAGAATGTTAGGTGTAATCTTATTAGGTAGTTTCTTAAACATCCTTTTTTTTACTTGTGCCGCTCCCCCCCCCCCCCAACCCCCAAAAGAAAAACCTAACACTCTAGGACATGATCTCCGACACCCTTAGGGACCCCCTGGAGGACCTTCCTCCCTTCTCATAATCCACATATGACACAAGTCTCGACAACTCCCCACTTAGTTTCTTGACTTTTTTCCGAAACTCCAACTCCTCAACCTTCAAACTCACTCTCCCCAACAAGAATATACTAGAGACAAACCCAACTTGTCTAAAAGTTATTAGGCATCCAGGTTTTCCCTCTCATCCTCTTAAAGGTCCACAAATCTAGAAGACCCCCTTGCAACAAACTTCTTATGGCAGAAAGGCGATAAAAGATCTTTTTTGGGGCAACATCAAGTCAGGGGGAGTACTATGAGAAGGGGTTATGTTACTTGGTTAGCTTTTGAAAGATCCTTTCCATGGTTTGATGACTTTCGAAGTTGAGCGAAAATTGAGACCAAGGACAATTCTGCAAAATTGGCCATGTACTCCTTGGTTCTCCATGATTGGATGATTTGGATGCGATTCAAGGACATGAGAACATGTCTTCACTATAATGGTAAGAAGATTATTTTGAAGGCTATTCTACCAACCAACGAAGGCAAAGAATTTGAGTATTGATCACGTCAAGGTTAGCAAGGAAACGCATGTGTGTTTGAAGGCATCCAAAATCTTCTAAACATTCACTAGATTGTCATTTTCGAAGTGTTCATTGATGTCAACTCTTAACTCCATTTCTTTATCTCTCTGGCGCTACCAAAGGGGCAAGGTTTCTTGCATCGCTGAAGCACAAACTTCCAAGTTCATTGCTTCTTATTTGTGATCCTCCAACATTTCTATTCAAGGCCAATTTTTTTCCAACTAGGGTAGATATGATGCAGGACAGGAAGTTGGACCATGAGTAAACCCTTGTTGGAGACTAATTTAGAAGAATTGGATGAAGGGATCGCTATGTTTAGCTTAATTAGTAGTAGGATTATGTGTATTTTGGGATTCGTTAGTAATAGATATGTCATTTAAGGTTTCATATGTAATTTCATGTATCTTGGGGTTTTGTGAAAGTCATGCAAGAGCCTATTTTTTATGAATTTGAATTAAGAAGTTAAATGTGGGCAACACCCCCCACCCCACCCCCCAAATTAATTATATCTTCATCTTCCTCTTCTCTTCTTCCTTCTTCCTTCAGCTTCTCTCCTCTGTCTTTCACAAATTCTCCCTTATGCAATTCCTTGATGTTGTCCTACATCACCATCCCAAACCCCTCATGTCAATCCCACAAGGCAATTATTATTTCTTATTTGATCATGGCAAGAGTGCAAGCAAATTAGGAAATACTGTATTGAGTTTAGGGATAATCTCAGAGATGACTTCTAGCATGTCAAGGTGACTCTCAAGCATAGAGTTATAGCGTTCCCAAACCCCATCTAAATAGAATTGACTAATCCTAAGCCAAATGGCCAAGAAGCTCAATGGCACTATTATCAAACAATTTGGAGTTGGGATTTTTTGCAGTATTACAGATACGAAAAAGAATAAGAAAAGAAAATATGGATTCAATTGTCAATTGCTCCTAAGTCAACTAGTCAAGAAACTCAACGCCACTATTAATGAACAATTTGAAGTCAAGCTGTCTTTTGCACTAGTACTAATACAAAAATGATAAGAAAAAAAAAAATTGGATCAAATTGCCAACTTCTCCTATCAGATATTGATCCAAGAGATGAAGACCCCCCCTCTTGATTAGTGTTTGGTAGGAGCCTAATCAAAGCATAACTTAAGAGAACGCCCACAAGGTGCAAGCTTGAAAGCCTTCCTAAGAAAAACCATCCGCACTGTCCTCAATCCTATTCCCCTTTCCAAATGAAAAGCTAGAGTACACACCAAATATTCTAGCGCCTACCACAACAAAAGTTTATGTTGTCATTTTTGCTATTAAATATGATGATAAAATCAATAATAAAAGCTTAAAAAATAATACAACAACAAGAGGCAAGCAAATATCTATGAAAGCAGCACAAGAAAATATTCACTGTATAGTCCTTACGCATCATAAGGTGACATTTGGGAATACAAATTTGGGATTATGAATTTAAAATTATGTAAACTAGAGAAATTTTAAATATATATGTGACATTGTACCCAAATTTACATAATTTTAAATTTACATTATATTGTATCAGCTACATTATAGAAAATACTATAGTACCTTAATTTCAAAAGATTTAAGATCCCGAGCAAGTTGCTCCGCATTTATTCCCTCACGGGCAAGTAGCCTGTGAATGCAAATTTTAACAAAAATATGAGGAAGAGGAAAATTATATCAATAAAAGGAAAAGAAAAAACAAAAATGACAACAGCTATTTTGGGAGGGTTGTGTGTCTACCAATGTTCTCATTTTTAACAGTGTCAAAAAACAAATCATAATGTGTACTCAACTAAGTTGAAATCATTGTTTTCTCAGGTATCTGCCTCCTAAGTGAAGCATTCTGAGTTTTCTTGCCTTTTCCCCACATTTTCTCAGCAACCAACGGGAGCATAAATGAAGTCATTGCAGACCATCATTCCTAAATGGTAAAGTAATAATAAATTTCCACAAATCCACAATCATGCTCCACTTGGCTTGCTAAGAAACCTAAGAAAGCAGCACAAAGATGAAAAATCAAACCTTCTAATTTTAGTTTTCATTATCAAATAAAAAGGCCCAAATATATACTGTAAAGTTAGCTGAGCTTAAGGTAAGCTAACAGCGGAAAATTTTAAACTGCACATTTCGCTCCTTTTCTTTTCCTCGCAACCAGGCAAAGGGTTATTACAACATACCGTCAAGAGAAAGTGCGAGTAAGGTACCTCGTAGCAGCATTTGACTGAGAAGGAGCCTCGGTTCGTAGAGTTTTCGCCTTGAGCTTCTTTGACAAGGCTTCTAATTGATCCAAATTCCTCTGAAAACAATGCACGCGAATTAGGAGCTAAATCGCGAGAGATGTAACATTTTTTATTCTCTAACTGCTAAAGCAAGTTCACTGTTCATAGCAAAGAAGTTTCTCCGAGGAAACAAAAGGAGAGTGAAGACAGCAGGGAGAGTGAACCTGGAGAGGGGGGAACTGAACAGAAGGAGCGGCCTGCTCGAGAAGCTTCGTGGAGGAGTGGAGGAGATCGGTCCAGCCGCTCATGTCTGATTCGTTCGCCATGAATCGAACCTCTGCAAAGCTCCTCGCAGGTCTGTGAAACACTGAGGCGCGGGGGGAAATGACAGCTTGGAGCCCTAATTTGAAACGGGGAGGAAACGGTAAAGTGGCGAACCCTGGGACGTGATACGAAAATGATAAAAATAAAATATTTTTTAAAAAAAAAATACAATATTTGATTTGAAAAAAATATATATATTTGATGGTCCTCCCATTTTAGCTTTTCCTGAATAAATTATTACATTTTTATTATTTTTTAAAAAATTACAATATTATCAATAATTATCTACATTTCCTACAAATGAAAAAAAAAAAAAAAATAGGCATGATGGGTGTATCATGTATGTTCAATTAAAATTGTGTTGTGTTTGCTTGTATAGGATTAAATTGTTTAAGTAAAAGAATTTTAGTAAAGGAGACGACATGCATATAAATCATTTTATAAATACATATTTGTTTTAATAATTTTCATACTTTATAACTTTTTTATTATTACTTAAAAATTTATGTTTATTTTTTAATATTTTTTCTTTCGCCTAAAAAAAGTGTTATAATTATGACAACCACTTCTTTTATAAGTTGCTTTTTAGAATTCTTTTCAAATGTTTTTCTTGGATGATTCATGCACTTCTAAGAATACGAACAAGTGGAATAAAAGGGACATTTTTTAGAGGTCCAAATTTTTTAATATAAGTATATTTTAGTTAATTTTTCAAGAAATTGTTACTAATAGGGGAAAGGGGTGAAAATTATAATTTAAACTAGTATAAGAATTTTTCATTAGAATAAGCAACCAAATCTAAGGCCGAAGTTTGGAACACTTAAGTAGGTGTAAATCTTGTTGAATTAGAGTGCTAATATATATATATATATATATATATATATAATAAAATATTTTAATGATAAAAGAAATATTTCATTAATGTTAGAATTGATATTATTTTTTTCAATATAGGGTTTTTTAACTTTTAATTAATATATTGTTGTGTCCATATGCAAATTATGTTTTTAAAATTTTTGAAATGCGTATATGTTTGGTCAAAAATCAAACATCCTTTTTAGGGATGGTGTGGATTTGGATGGGTAGATGTTAGATTTGTTGTAAATAAACTTGTCGTGCATTAATATCGAAGGTGCAAGGACAAGGATAGAATTATAGAATTCATAAAAATTGTAGAAGGATGGAGAAAGATAGGGAGGTGAACGGACTTAAATTATAAGAGGTAGGGAAAGAAATAGGAAGGGATAAACTTACCTAAATTATAAATTATAAATCATAAACTCAAATCATAAATATTAACCATAAGGTTTGTTTCTAAATATTAAAAGTATTATCATAAATTAAAATCATTTTTAAACATTAAACACCCAATTATTATAGTTGACATTCATGCTTGCCCGACACTTATTTGCCCTCTTATTTGATGACTGCACAATCTTAAATGACTAAGCAACATTTTGTTAAATATATTACTTTTGTTACAGAATGGTAAGAAAGCTTGGCTTTAGGATGCTTAAGGATGAAGTCGTCGGCGATTACAGTTACTACATCGACAGTTTACTCCCTATCTAAAATTGTCGATGCTTATATTGTTTTTATCCTCGATTTTTTGTTTCTATCTGAAACCGTCGACGGTTTGCCCTGTAATTGTTGACGATTTCCAGTCTATCAAGTCAGCTATCTATTATTCAGTTAGTCTTTGTTAGTTAGTTGTTATTTTCTTCAGTTGTCAATTTATTTTTATAAATAGCAGGTTTGATTCATGTACAAATATGCAAGATAATACAAGTTGGTAGTTCATTTTTTCTTCTCTCCAAGATTTTGTTTTCATTGTTTTCTTACAAATATATTTTCTTTTATCCTGATATGGTATTAGAGCAAAGTTCTCGTTTTTTTATTGAAGATTTTTCCAATCCATATTTTCTTCATCATGGAGAAAGCTCTGGTTCAATTTTGGTTTCTCAACCTTTGAATGGTAAGAACTATTATACGTGGAGCAAGTCAATGTTGACAGCTCTCAATGCCAAGAACAAGACGTGTTTTGTAGATGAAACGTTTTCTCAACCTGAAGATTAGTTTGATCCATTGTATATTCTATGATTTAATTGCAACAACATGGTCATTTCATGGATCTTGAATTCTCTCACACGATAAATTGCTGCTAAGGTTATCAGCACTTCAATTGCTGAAGAAGTTTGGAGGAATCTGAAAATCAGATTTACACAAGGTAATGGCCTCAATTTATTTCAATTCAAAAAAGATCTTGCTTCATTAGTTCCAAATCAATATTCAGTTAGTTATTAGTACACAAAGTTGAAAGTTGTACGAGGTGAATTTTCTACTATGAAACCAATTCCTAATTGTTCTTGTAATCCAGGATGTTCTTATGGAACCTTAAAAACATTGATTGATCAACTTCGAAAGAAATATGTTGTTCAACTTTTGATGGGTCTCAATGATTCTTTTACACATATTCGAGGGCAAATTCTGCTCATGGATCCAATGTCATCCATTACTGGAGTTTTATCTCTCACTTTACAAGAAGAAAAGCAAAGAAAGGTGGTAGGATCATCTTTGATGATTGAAACTGTTGTTTTGTTCAATAAGAATATTCTTGGAACAATGGCCAAAAATCATCATAAGCAATGTTCTAAGCCAGTTCATAATCATTGTGGTATCACTAGACATAAAGTTGACAATGCTACAAGTTACATGGATATCCACCTGGATATCGTTAGAATCCAAGAACCAAAACATCTTTTGCGCATCAAGTTTCATTATCTTCCAATGACCCATACTGTTCTTCCACAACTCCTCAATTTCCTTTCACCAAAGAATAGTGTCAACAACTTCTTTCTCTTCTACAACCCTCTTCAAAATCACCTCAACCCACATCCATGAATGTCATGAGCAACTCATCTGCTGTTTCAAACTCTTTGAGTTTATCATTTATGATTATTTTACCTGATTTTTTTCAAAGCAATCAAATTCTTGGATAATTGACAGTGGTGCTACTGATCATATTGTCATTTCTATTTCGCATCTTACTACAATTACCTCTGTTGTAAACACATCAGTAAAATTGCCAAATGGAACATGTGTTTCTGTTACACATGATGGAACTGTGAAAAATATCAGATTCACTAGTTCTTCATAATGTTTTGTATGCCTCATCTTTCTCTTTTAACCTCATTTCAATCAAAAGACTCACAAAAAATTCTTATTGTTTTCTGTTTATTTCTCATTTCTGTTTTATACAGGACCTACACTCACGGAAGACTATTGGAGTGGCTAAGCAAGTAGCTGTTATGAATTCTAGTGTTTTTTCTGCTATAAATTTCACTTATATTGTAAATCTTCCTTCTTTTGATATTTGGCATTTTAGGTCAAGTCATCCTTCTCTTAATGAGATTCGAACACTATAGAAGTTGTTGCCTGATATACATACTCCTTCAGATTTCAATTGTAATATATGTCCATTGGCAAAACATAAAAGATTGTCATTCAATACTAGTCATTCCATTAGAAATAAAATTTTTGATTTGAGACATTGTGACGTCTGGGGTCCTCTCTCTATTGAGTTAATTACTGGTTTTCAATATTTTCTTACAATTATGGATGATCATTCATGTTGTACTTGGGTATATCTAATAAAAAATAAATCTGACACTAGCTCTCTAGTTCAGTGATTTTTTAAGCTCATAAAGACACAATTTGATATTCATATCAAAACTATAAGGACTATTAGAGGGGCCGAGTTTGATATGCCTAAATTATACTCTTCTAAAGGAGACTTGCATCAGCAAACATGTGTTGCTACACTTCAACAAAATGGTGTAGATAATCGCAAACATCAACATCTATTAAATGTGGTAAGATCTCTTAGATTCCATGCCAATTTACCCCTTACTTTTCTAGAGTGAATGTGTTCTCATAGCAACTTACTTAATCAATAGAACGCCTTATCCTCTTCTATCCGATAAAACACCATATGAGATGTTATTCTCAAAACTACCAAATTATTCTCATCTTAGAGCTTTTGATTGTCTCTGTTTTGCATCTACTTTATCCTATAATCGTTCTAAACTTGCATATAAAGCTCGTCCTTGTGTTTTTCTTGGATAATCATATGGCACAAAGGGATACAAACTCTATGATTTAGAATCTAATGCCATTTTCTTATCCAGAGATGTCCTTTTTCGAAAATCTATATTTCCATTCAAAACTGGTCATGATCTTCCCACTCTGTCAGTAGTCATACAAGCTCCTCAAACAGATGATCTCAGTCCTATTGATATATTCACATCTCATATAACTCAGACTACTCAAAACATTTTTTCAGATGCTTTTGATACTATTTCCAACTCTATAAATGAACTGGTAAATAATGCACCTCAAACTAATTCTCAGAAAAATCTTGATTCTACTATTTCGCAGCTTAAAAATTAGAAAATCCACTAGAATTCACAAAATTCCATCATATCTTGCAGAATACCATTCCAACTTAGCTAACATTGTAGATTCCACTTCATCATATGATTTGTTGAGTAAATGTCTCCTTTCAAGTACTTAATATCCAATTTCTAATCTTATATCACATTATAATCTTTCTTGTTCTCAAAAAGCATTCACACTATCTATTTCTTTGCAAAAAGAACCAATATCTTTTAGACAAGTCATTCAACACACTCAATGGTGTAATGCATGGCTAATGAAATTAAAACCGTGGAAGAAAATAAAATTTGGACTATAACTCTCTTACCTCCTAACAAGCAAGTTGTTGGATGTGATGGGTATACAAGATTAAATATAACTCTAATGGTTCTTTGGAAAGATACAAGGCCCAATTAGTTGCTAAGTGCTATACACAACAGGAAGGATTTGATTGCTTAGAAACCTTTTCACCAATTGCCAAGTTAGTTGCTATACGAGTTCTGTTAGCCATAGGTGCATCCAAGAACTAGTATTTGCATCAACTGGATGTCAATAATGCATTTTTGCATGGAGACTTGGAAGAAGAGGTGTATGTGTCTCTACCTCCTACTCTTCATTATAATTCAAAGGGATCATCTACTCAGGGGGAGTATATGCCTTTTGCTCAAACTCATTCCACTAACTCTTAGTTTGTGTGCAAACTGCATAAGAATTTGTATGGCCTTAAGCAAACATCAAGATAGTGGTTCTTAAAGTTTTCCTCTCCTTTGCTAGCTCATGGTTTTGTCAAATTTTCAGCTGATCACACTGACAGGAATGGTGTGATTTCAAGAGGGGAGTGAATTGTGTTTTAAGACTTTCCGCTAAATTAAATTTTCCATTCACCACAAATCTTATCCCATTCAAAGTATATGCGTGTATGTAAAATGATTTAAGTAATGAAAATAAACATTCAGGTGTGGAGTATATCTCATTTAAATTTAATGTGTCTATGCAACATAGTTATAACAATAAATGAACAAGCGTACAAGTACGGAATTTAAAGTGCACAAAATTTAAACAAAATACAGAGAGACACACACAAGATTTGTTATCAAAATTTGACCAAACCAACCTACGTCCCCGCCTTAGGCCAACAACCAAAGGATTCCACTAACCTGCTCACTTAAAAGGGCAGAGCAGAAGTCGGTTACACATCTCCTTATGGGGCGGAGTCTCCCCAGCTCACTTACGAGTAAGGCCAAACCGTTTCTCTTTACGAGGCTGAGACTCCCCAACTCAATTCACCAGGCTAAGCCAAACTAGTTCCTCCTTATGGGACGGAGTCTCCCCAGCTCAATTACCAAGCTGAGCCAAACTGGTTCTTACTTACGGGGTGGAGTCTCCCCAGCTCACCTAACTAGGCTTAAGCCAAACCGATACTCAAATATGAGATTTTTCGTGCACAATAACTGCTTCTCAAACTAAGCAAGGATGTCCAAGTTGAAGCTCAATATGCACTCTCAAATGATATGAAATAATGCTCAATAGAATATGGGTATTTTTCTTCATAAAACTTTTTCAATCTTTGAATAAAATATTTATGAAAGATGCTTCAAAGATTTAATCCAAATAAAAATGTTCTCCTAAAAATATTTTTTCAATAAAGATGTAGAAGAACCAAGGGTTTGGTAAACTCAAAGCAAGAAGCCTTTCAAGCAAAGTATATATCAATAAATATATACTTAAGGCCTTCTTGAATAGCTCACAAAATTTATCCAAAAGATTTTTCAAAAACAACGTGTAGGGAAGAAATTTGTTCTTTGAAATCTCAAGAACAAAAAGTCTCTCAACCAAGTATATACCAATTATATATGCTCAAGGCTTAATTGTTATAAGCAGTATTTTTTAAGGCATTTGCTATCTTAAGGAAATGTTTCAATGAAAGATATTATTGACCAAACCAATCAAAATGAATTCTCAAATAAAATTGAAGATATAATGGGAGATTTCAAAATCAAATAGAAGAAATCCAAACAATCTTCAATGGAGAGCCAAGCATTAATAAAATGCATTAGCAAGGAAAGAACTATTATCGTAAACCAACTCCACCAGACCTTCAAATCGAAGAGAGGCATCTGCTTGCCCTAGCAAAATATGATGGAGACACTTTCTATGAATGGAATATTGATGGTCAATCAGAACATCAAATCCTTAATACTCTTAAAGAAATGATTACGGCAGCATCTGCTTATAAGACCAAAAACAATTCTGATCATAAGATAGCAAATGCCTTAACTATAGGATTTACTGGTGCATTAAAAGGATGGTGGGATAATTATCTCACGGAAGCCGAAAGAATTGAAGTTTTAACTAAGGTTAAAATTGAATATCGAGTTCAAGGAAATGAAAATGTTGTTGTTCAAACGGAACATGCAGTATCAACTCTTATTCTCGCCATAACGAAATATTTTGTGGGAGACCCAATTAAATATCAGGAAAGAGCCTATGAAATTCTTTCAAATTTAATTTGTAGAAAACTTCAAAGACTTTAGATGGTACAAAAATGTATTTTTATTTAAAGTATTTTCAAGAAGTGATTGTAATCAATCATACTGGAAAGAAAGATTTATTTATGGTTTTCCCAAATTATTTGCAGAACAAGTGAGAGAAAGAATAAGAAATATAAATAATGGATCAATTCCTTATAAAGAGTTGACCTATGGAGAAATCATAAATTTTATAAATCAAGAAGCTTTATCTTTGTGTACAACTGTTAAATTAAATGCAAAGATGAAGAATGAACTAAAAGAATCAAGAAAAGAATTAGGATCTTTTTGTTGCCAATATGGTTATGAAAAACTCCATCCTCCATCTAGCTCAAAGAAATTAAAGAGAAATAAATACAAAAGCAAGAATGTATCAAAATGTTCAAACTACTCAAAATGCAAAAATACAAATTATAAGAAACAAAAGAGTTCCAAAAGAAAATTTAAATCAAAACAATCAAACACTAGTCAAGTTACTTGTCATAAGTGTGGCAAGTTTGGACACTATCCAAATCAACGCAAAATGAAGAAAAAGATTCAAGATTTAAATCTAGATGAAAAGATAAAAAATCAACTTGTTAATCTTCTTCTAAATAGTTCCTCTGAAGAAAACTCAACCTCTGAAGATGAGATTCTCGTCATTCAAGAATTAGATAGCACAAACTATTGTTCATCCTTGTCAAGTTTTGAATGTGATTGCATAGGCAATTGCGTATGTAATATAAAAACTATTAATGTCATTTCTAAGGAAGATAAAAATATCCTATTAGAAATCATAGACGAAATAGAAGATCCAAATTAAATATTAAAAGAAAGTATTTAGAAAAACTTAAAGATTCAATTATAAAAGAAAAGGAAATTCAAAAACCCTTTAACATCAAAGACATAATAAGTGAAAATTGAAAGTAAACAATCTTCTCAAGATTTAAGGGATGACTAAGAGTCCGCTGGGGGGACTGGCTATTACACCTGTTTAACTGATCGAGTCAGGCTTAACAGGCAACCCTTGAGCAATCTTTGAGAAACGAGATAATTGAATAATTAAAACAGGTTTTCTGATGCACAAGATCAAACAGAGTCGCAAGTGCAGAGCATACTTATTTGAAATATTGATAAATGTAGATCAAACAAACTTATAGTTTATTTTAAAATTTAATAACTTACAAGCAGAAATGGCCTTACAGAAGTTGAGAGAGATGGGAGAAGAGAGAGCAGGATCGTTCTTAATCAAAGGAAAAGTTTAAACAATTGGCAAGCAAAAGAACATAAGCATCGTAAACATAAGCATCGTAAGTACAAATTGAAAGTAAACAATCTTCTCAAGATTTAAGGGATGACTAAGAGTCCGCTGGGGGGACTGGCTATTACACCTGTTTAACTGATCGAGTCAGGCTTAACAGGCAACCCTTGAGCAATCTTTGAGAAACAAGATAATTGAATAATTAAAACAGGTTTTCTGATGCACAAGATCGAACAGAGTCGCAAGTGTAGAGCATACTTATTTGAAATATTGATAAATGTAGATCAAACAAACTTATAGTTTATTTTAAAATTTAATAACTTACAAGCAGAAATGGCCTTACAGAAGTTGAGAGAGATGGGAGAAGAGAGAAGTTGAGTGGAGCTCTAGGACTCAGGCTTTCTCTAGTAGAAATTAAACCCTCAACTTGGTGCGAGGAACAACTGAAGCTGAACTTCTTATTTATAGACAGACTGGCTCGGACTTGAAACATTTTGGAGTCCGGGAAAATAAGTGCGGGTGCTCTTTGGGCCCCATCGTCCACTTAGATGACGCAAAATCCTTACACGACAAACGAGCCGACGCAATAGAACAAAATACTTTAGATAAAGGTGACAGCACATGGACGGCTGCATTTGTGTGGGAACCCACCACCTTTAAATAAAATATTGATTTTGACAAGAGAAAATACAGCCCTGGCCCCGAGTGGTGGACAGGTGTAAAAACGCAGAAAAATAATTACAAAAGCTGCGCTAAATAGCTGACAGCTGTAGCATTTTGATAATATCTTGATAAAATGACAGGATGGCCTGTCAAGACTTCTGAAGATGCCAAAGAGGTCTTTGTCTTGATAATTACTTTGAACAAGTTTCATCTGGATCATTCATGAATTTGTACCAGGATTCAATATCGGATCCTAGTAAGTTGAAGTTTGGAGCGGGTGGTGAGTCGGGTTCGGATCCGGACTCATCAGAGGCGAGTTGAGCAATCATTTTGAGTAATTTTGACTTTGTGGAGGATTTTGACTTTCTTGAAGATAGCGAGACTGTTGACATTGCATCGTCTTCATCTTCAAGCATAGCTTTCTTCTTCTGAGTAATAGGTGCTTCTGGGCAAAAGGATTTTGAAAGCCACGCACGGACTTTGCCTTCTGGCATAATGAACTTGTCCCACCAACGAATTTTGAAGATTCTTCGTAAAGTCCTTGAGTGGCCAAATGAACTGTCTTCTGGTGAAACCAAGACATAGTCCCAGCAGAAAATCCAAGTGATCATAAAATATGAACAAAAGAAGAGAAGGCTTGCAGTCTCTTCAAGGCGTCCTTTTGAATAATCAATTGGAAGCTTAAAATTTTTTCTGAATAAATCAAAATCATCTCTAATATTTTTTGGGAAAATTCCAGCTTCAGCGCTGAAGTAAGAAAACCAGGTGAAAAACCATTTTGAAAAATTATTTATAATTTTCTGGTCAAAATGGACGAACCAAGAGTGAGTAAAATTTCTTACATAAAAAACATAGTACCAAGCCTTTTGGTAATCTTGGTAATCATAGGTTTGAGGGATAAAAACTCCCTTAAATTCTTTTGATGTTCGAGGATGTTGTCCCCAAACTGAGGGAGTAATCACTTTAATAATTTTTAATTTTGAAAAGTTGATCTTCTGAGGATCTTGAAGATCATAAGTATGATCGATAATGACCGAATTTGTTTCAATAAGAATTAATTCGTAAAATCTTCGATCCTTGATAATATCTGGAGTGTCAAAATGACATCCTCTGAAAAAACATTTTTTGATAACTTCAAATGGTTGAGAAGCTTCCCATTCAGCTTCAACTGGGAAAAGATCTTCGTAAATATTTTTGGTAAAATATCCCTATGGAGAATCTTTTGACGGAGAAGGTCTAGGAGAAGACACTTTCCCTTCCATAATGTCTTTGAAGCTAGGGGTTTGAGGTTTTGATGGTCTCTCAAGTGGGGAGAATCTATTGGTTAATGGAATTTTCTCTGGGGCTTTTGAGGAAGAGGCTTTGGAGTAAAGATTACTCGCGGTTTGTCTTCTGGCCATAATTTCCCTGTAAGAATTCTCTTGTTAAAAAATCCGGAATTGAGTTTGAAGTTCCTTTAATAAATTCGATTTGAAAGTCAAAAATCAAAAGAATTGCTTGCCATCTTGCAAAAATTTGTTTTGAAACAAGATTTTTGACGTCTTTTTCAATAATATTTTTTGCACTAGCGCAATCAATTCGAAGTAAAAATTCTTTATTAATCAAATCATCTTGAAATTTTTGAATACACAAAACAATTGAAAGCATTTCTTTTTTAATAGTGGAGTAATTGATTTGAGGACCTGACCAGGCTCCTGAGTGAAATCTAACCAGGGTTTCTTTTGAATCAATTCTTTGTTTAAGTATACCTCCAAATCCTTCATTAGAGGCATCTGTTTCAACAATCATAAAGGCTTCTAGGTTAAGAAGACTAAGGCATGGTAACGTTTTAACTAAAGTTTTTACTTTTATAATAATCTGAGTACATTCATCGTTCCAAACTGGAGGATTTTTCTTAAGTCTCTTAAATAATGGTTTAATTAAGATTCTAATATTTGGAATAAAATCTGCCACATAATTAAGACATCCTAAGAATCTTTGTAATTGATTTTTGTTGGTAATCTCATCTGGAAACTTATCAGCAAATTCTAAGGATCTTTGGATTGGGGTAATTTTATTTTGATAAATTTGATGTCCAAGGAATCTAATATTAGTTTGAAATAATTTAATTTTTGGTTTAGAAACGACCAATCCGTTCTTCTTAACAATATGGTAAAAAGGTATTTAAATGCTTAAAATGTTGACTAATTGATTCAGAATAAACAAGGACATCGTCAATATAGACAATTGTGAAATTTGTGTAATTGTTAAAAATTTTATTCATAATATTTTGGAATTCTGAAGGGGCATTTTTGAGTCCAAAAGGCATTACATTCCATTCGTAATGTCCGAATGGTACCGTAAATGCAGTCTTGTATTTATCTTCTTCAGCAATTTGTATTTGCCAAAACCCTGACTTCATATCAAATTTTGAATATATTGAAGCAGTATTAAGTCTATTGAGTAAATCTCTTTTGTTAGGTATCGGATATCTAATCCATTATAAAGCTTTGTTTAAAGGTTTATAATTAATAACAAGTCTTGGGGCTCCTCTTTCTATTTCAGCTTGATTCTGAACGTAGAAAGCTGCACAGCTCCAAGGAGATTTACTTTTCCTTATTAATTTTTTATTAAGTAATTCTTGAATTTCTTTTTTACAATACTCGAGTAATTCTTTATTCATTTGAATTGGTCTTGCTTTCGTAGGTATTTTTTCTTCATTAAAATTTTTAACATAAGGTAATTTGATTAAATGTTTCTTTCTATCCCAAAAAGCATTTGGGAGGTCAGAACAAACTTCTCTTTCAAGTTTTTCTTTGAATAAATTAATTTGTCTTTTAGTTTCTGAATTTTGGATTTGTTCCTCAATTTTTTTTATGATAAATTTCTCTTGATAAAGATTTAATATGCTTTTGTTTATTTTGAATAAGATTTATTTTACTTATTCCTAAATCTTTAAGTGTGTTAATTTCTTTTTCATGCATTTTGTCAATAAATTCAAACGTAATTTCTTGATTATTTATTGAAGTAGAAATTCCTTTTTCATTTACTGTAAAAGGGTAAATCATTGTAAAAAAGGGGGTTCCAAGTATAATTTTTTGTTGCATGTTTTTGACAAGTACAAAAGTATTTCTAAGACAAATATTGTCTTTACAAATGTGAACATTAGAAATTTTGTATTGTATTTTGAGGGTAGAATTTGCTGCACGAAATAATTGAACTTTTGTTTTTTCGTAATAATAGGTTGGAATAAGTCCTTCTTGAATACAATTGAGATCTGCTCCTGTATCCAGGAGGGCACATCCTTTCAAAACAAAATCTTTGTTAATAACAATCTTAATTTCTGAATACCGTTTATGAATATTAACCTTTGATAAATAATGAAGAAATCCTTGATTAATTTGAAAACCATCTTCATCTTCTGAACTAATTTTTTCTTTTCCTTTATTAATCTTTTCGATTTTTGAATTTAACTGAAGCATTTCTTGCTTAAATTCTTCACTCTGTTCCTTTAACCTTTTTATTTCTTCTTTGGTTTGATTAATTTCCCTTTGTAAATCTTGAATAGATAAATTTTCTTTTGGTAATACATCTTTATCTTTGAATCTATTGAATATCTCTTCAAGATTATAGCCTTCGTCAATTTTGGGAAGTTTATCACTTTCTAAATTTCTTTTCAACTTTTGTAAATACTTATTCTTAATTTCTGGTTCTTGAATATGTTCAATCATTTATAGAATAATTTCATTTGTCTTTGAAATAACATTAATGGTTTTTGAGCATTTATTGCAAGAACAAAATCCTACGTCTTCTTTACAAGATTCTTCTGAAGAGGTATCTTGATTAAGAGATTCGGAGCTTGAAATAATTTCATTAGTGGATTACCAAAACTCTTTACTCAGAGAGTTAGAGATCGTGTTAAAGAAACCCTAGGAACAAATTATGAATCAATCACTTACGGTCAAATTGTTTGCACAATTAATCATGACGGTCTTAAATTATGCAATGAGCTTAAGATGCAATCTCAGATAAAGTCTGAGTTCGAGAGAAACAAAGGCGAGCTTGGAGACTTCTGTGCCCAGTATGGGTATGAAAAAATTCAAGCACCCTCAAGAAAGCACTTAAAGAAGACTTATAAAAAATATAAACCATCAAAAAAATATTATAAAAATTACAATAAAAAATATTATAAGAAGAAAAAGAAAAGGGCTGAAGAAACTTCGAAGCCTCAGAAGAAAGAAAAACCCCAAAAATTTAAAAATCAAAAAACATGCTTCAACTGTGGCAAAAAGTGACATTACGCAAGAGATTGTAGAGTTAAGCAAGAAATAAAAGAACTTAACATAGGAAAGAAATTAAAAAGACAAATGCTTAATTTAATTATCAATAGTGATTCAGAAGAATCAGAAACCTCTTATTCCAGTTCATCCGAAAAAGAGTTTATTAATGAAATTATTTCAAGCTCCGAATCTCTTAATCAAGATACCTCTTCAGAAGAATCTTGTCAAGAAGATGTAGGATTTTGTTCTTGCAATAAATGCTCAAAAACCGTTAATGTTATTTCAAAGACAAATGAAATTATTCTAGAAATGATTGAACAAATTCAAGAACCAGAAATTAAGAATAAGTATTTACAAAAGTTGAAAAGAAATTTAGAAAAGGATAAACTTCCCAAAATTGACGATGGCTATAATCTTGAAGAGATATTCAATAGATTCAAAGATAAAGATGTATTACCAAAAGAAAATTTATCTATTCAAGATTTACAAAGGGAAATTAATCAAACCAAAGAAGAAATAAAAAGGTTAAAGGAATAGAGTGAAGAATTTAAGCAAGAAATGCTTCAGTTAAATTCAAAAATCGAAAAGATTAATAAAGGAAAAGAAAAAATTAGTTCAGAAGATGTAGATGATTTTCAAATTAATCAAGGACTTCTTCATTATTTATCAAAGGTTAATATTCATAAATGGTATTCAGAAATTAAGATTGTTATTAACAAAGATTTTGTTTTGAAAGGATGTGCCCTCCTAGATACAAGAGCAGATCTCGAGTGTATTCAAGAAGGACTTATTCCAACCTGTTATTACGAAAAAACAAAAGTTTTCCTCTGAAGAAAACTCAACCTCTGAAGATGAGATTCTCGTCATTCAAGAATTAGATAGCACAAACTATTGTTCATCCTTGTCAAGTTTTGAATGTGATTGCATAGGCAATTGCGTATGTAATATAAAAACTATTAATGTCATTTCTAAGGAAGATAAAAATATCCTATTAGAAATCATAGACGAAATAGAAGATCCAAATTAAATATTAAAAGAAAGTATTTAGAAAAACTTAAAGATTCAATTATAAAAGAAAAGGAAATTCAAAAACCCTTTAACATCAAAGACATAATAAGTGAAGGTTTTGAGAATAAAGAAATCCCCACAACCACTCCTGATCGTCAAAAAGAGATTAAGGAAATCAAAAGACAAATTAAAGAACTTCAAAAGAAGTTTTTCTTATTTTAGACTAAAGATATAGAAATCAACAAAGAAACTCGGCTAATAAAAGAAAAATTAAATATCATAGAAATAAAAGAAGATGAAGTAAATACTCAGATAAACGAAATTGAGAAAATTTATACCCACAAAGGGTTAACTCACATAAAAATTGTTGTTAATCAAGAATTCATTCTTGAAGCCATTGCTTTGGTTGATTCAAGAGCAGACTTGAATTGCATTCAAGAAGGTTTTATTCCTACTCAGTATTTTGAGATAACTATTGAACAACTTTGTGCTGCCAATCAAGCCAAAATGGGAGTTCAATATAAAATATCTAATGCCCATTTCTGTAACGTTCATATTTGTTTAAAAACTTCATTTATCATTGTTAAAAACTTAAGCCAAGCCATTATTTTGGGAACATCATTCCTCACTTTGATTTACCCCTTTATCACAGATGAAGAAGGAATAAAAACCAAAATAAATGGAAAAGAAATTTGTTTCAAATTTTTTAATCCTATTAGGGAAAAGAAAATCAATAAAATAAAAAATGAATCAATTGTCAATCTTATTCACAATAAGAAGAGACATTAATTTCTTAAAAAAAGAAATCAAAAATAGAAAGATTAAAGAACAATTGAATAGGCCGGATATATATCTAACAGAGAATAATCCAATTAACTCAAAATTTTGAAAAAAAAAAATTTGTTCAAATATTCCTAATGCATTTTGGGAAAGGAAAAAACATATAGTTGAATTACCATATAAAAAATATTTTAACGAAAATAATATTCCAACAAAAGCTCGACCAATTCAAATGAAGATTAGTAGACAGACTTCTCTACTTGACCATTACAAGACATGATTTATAATTTGTCTATTCAAATATTAAGTCAGTATGTTGCAAATCCCACTAAAGCTCATTTGGTTGCTGCTCATCATGTCTTGAGATGCATTAAAAGCAACCCTGGTAAAGGATTATTCTTCCCATCAACAAATGATTTACAATTAAAGGCATTTTGTGATGCTGATTAGGTTGCATGCAAAGACATTAGAAAATCCATTACTGATTTTTTTGTGTTTCCTGAACAATCCCTCATTTCATAGAAATCCAAGAAGTAGAACATAGTGTCTCGGTTAATAGCAAAGGCTAAATATCATGTCATGGCGACAACAACATATGAAATTACTTAGCTACAACACTTGTTGACAAAGTTACTTACACCTCAGTGCAAACTAGTTGTATTTTTTTGTGACAATGAGGCTGCCTTACACTTAGCTGCCAACCTAGTTTTTCATGAACGTACAAATCATATTGACATTGATTATCATATTGTTAGAGAAAAAGAATATTGACAGTGTAATGCCCCATAAAATAATATGCATGGAAATGTAATATATATATATATATATATAAGTATATAATGTTAATGGAATATATAATAATATTATATGTTGTGATATGTGGATCGCATAATGAAGATGTACAGCGAAATAAACAACAACAAGTGAATGTAAATAACACACACAACCAGAATAAGATCAACACAAAGATTTACATGGTTCGGTAAAGCTTACATCCACAGAAGTAATGACACAAAATTTCATTAAGGAAATCAAATTGTACATAATACACTTCAATAATGATCACTCTCACTCTCAAAATATGTCCAGATGACATATATAGAGTTTCCTCAGAGGTTTCGCCCTTTTGCCCAACCACCCAAGAAGACCCTTCGGCGAAGAATACAGGGCTCTCGTCGAATATGCCAGAAGTCTGAAAATTTCCTCCTTTCATTAATTATTCGTCGACAAGTTTCAGAACCTTCGTTGACGAACCTTTGTTGTTCCCTCATCAACAAGCATCGGCTCCTCGTCGACGAGTCCTGCCATGCCGCCCCTTTCATATTTTTCCTCCTTCCTTTTTTGCTTATCAAAACAAAAGTATAAGAGCCATAAATAACAATCTCCACCTTGGTGATTATACGCCTTTTAGAAGAATCTCAAAAACATGAACTACTTCACTTTGAACTTGAAAATGCTTGGTTGGGTATGTCTCCCTTCTAACACTTGGAGACGTTAAGTAAGTCCAAGCAATGCTTGAACTTCTCTGAAGCAACTGATTTGGTCAAAATATCTGCTACATTATCAAATGTGTGAACTTTCTCTAACATAAGTTCACCTGAAGCAATCGATTCCCATACTCTGTGGAACCTCACATCAATATGCATGGTCCTAGCATGGTATACCTGATTCTTCGCCAAGTAAATGACACTCTAACTATCACAATGCAGCGCCACACCATCTTGCTGTAACCCCAGCTCTCTGACTAAACTAGTAAGCCATAAGGCCTCCTTTGCAGCTTTGGCAACTGCCATATACTCTGCCTCAGTCATGGACAATGTAACCAGAGATTGTACCATGGATCTCCAACATACCGATCCTCCTACAAGGGTAAACACATATCCCGTTGTAGACCTTCTGTTATCCATATCTCCCGCATAATCTGCATTAATAAACCCTATAACTAAAGGACAACACTATTGCTTGCTGAACATTATGCCATATCCCGATGCATCTTGCAAGTATCTGAGTATCCATTTTACGGCTTCCCAATGATGCTTTCCTAGATTAGAGAGGAACTTGCTCACCACGCTTACAACATGTGCCAAATCTGGCCTCATACATACCATGACATACATTAAACTCCCCACAGAACTAGCATAAGGAACCTTTGACATGTCCCAGATTTCCTTATTCGAACTTGGGCAATCTGCAGTAGATAATTTGAAATGATTTGTTAGAGGTGTACACACCGATCTTGCACTAGCCATGCTAAACCTCTCCAACACCTTCTGCACATAACTACCCTGAGATAGCCATAATCTCCCTACAGTCCTGTCTCGGTGAATCTCCATCCCAAGTATTTTCTTGGCTGAACCAAGATCTTTAATGTCAAATTCCTTATGCAATATGTCTTTTAATATATTCACCTCAGTTAAATCCTTTGCAGCTATCAACATATCATCGACATACAATAACAAGAAAATAAGTGAGTCATCATCAAGTATATTCACATATACGTAGCAGTCATACTCACACTGTTTGTAGCTAATGTTCATCATATAGGAATCAAACCGTTTATACCATTGCCTTGGAGACCATTTCAGCCCGTAAAGAGTTTTCTTTAACTTGCAAACAAAATTTTCTTTTCCTGGTTCAATGAATCCCTCAAGTTGTACCATGTAAATTTGTTCTTCCAAGTCACCGTGAAGAAGTGTTGCCTTCATGTCCATTTGTTCCAAATGAAGATCGAAATGAGCTACCAACCCCAATACAATTCTGATAGAAGTATGTCAGACCACTGGAGAAAAGATCTCATCATAATATATCCCTTCTTCTGTGAGTATCCTTTTGCCACCAACCGTGCCTTGAACTTCTCACCTTCCTTTTCTAATATTACCTCCTTTTTCTTGCACACCCATTTGCACCTAATTGGTCTCTTCCCACCAACTCCCAAGTTTTATTCTTATGCAGTGATTTCATTTCCTCAATCATTGCTCCCATTCACCTATCTTTCTCTTGGCCGTGCACTACCTCTTGAAAAGAAATTGGATCGTTTCAAAGAGTAAGGAAAACGTAAGATACTAACTCATCAAAACCATACCTTGGCGGAGGCCGAATAGTGCATCTGGATCTTCTTAACAAAATATCGTCAACTTGCTGGCTTTCAAAGCTAGAGCTCCCTGCAACCACGAGACCATGATCATTTCCGTTGCCTTGAGCTTCCAACTCCACCTACACAATATGTTCATCACTGCCCCAACTTTCTGGCTCTTGTTTCTATTCATCAAACTCTTGAGTACACTTCACCATAGCCTTCTCATCAAAGACTACATCTCTACTGATCACCACCTTGTTTGCCACTGGGTCCCACAGCTTATACCCCTTCACACCCTCTGGATATCCCAAGAAGATGCAACGATGAGACTTCGAGTCAAGCTTAAACCTTTCCTCACTAGACACGTGGACATAGGCTGAACACCCAAATACCTTCAATTTGGAGTAGTCTACTGCATTCCCTGTCCAAACCTCTTCCGCCACTTTACCCTCTAGTGATGCCCTTGGTGATCGGTTAACCAGAAAATAAGTCATACTAACTGCCTCGGCCCAGAAGTTCTTTGGTAGCCTTACATTCAATCCGAGACACCGAGCCCTATCAACAAGAGTTTGATTCATCCGTTTTACCACACCATTTTGCTGGGGTGTTTGGCGAACTATAAAATGTCTCTTGATGCCCTGCTCCGCATAAAACTCCATAAATCGAGAATCAGCGTACTCGGTCCCATTATCTGACCTTAAGTATTTGATTCTCCTCCTTGTCAGGTTTTCCACTTCAGCCTTCCAAATCTTAAACTTGGCAAATGTACTAGATTTGTTATGCATGAAGTAAACCCAAACCTTCCGTGAGTAATCATCTTTGAAACTCACATAATACATATGTCCACCGTTTGATGCAACTCTAATTGGGCTCCAAACATCTGAATGTACATAGTCAAGAATTATTTTCGTCTTGTGAGTAGCCGAATTGAATTTTGCCTTGTTCTGTTTTCCAAGAGTACAAAATTTGCAGAATTCCAACTAACATGATTTTAAACCTTTCAATAATTCTCCCTTGTGTAGTTATTTCATGCCATGTTCTCCCATGTGCCTAAGACGCATATGCCACAAGACAATCTCATCTGATTCAACATCCACAGTTGCAACTCCACCTACAACGGTAGTTCCCAGCAATGTGTAAATATTCCCATCTAGTTTATGCCTTTTCATCACAGTCAGATTACCTTTCCATACTGTCAAGACTCCACATTTGGACTTGTAATTAAAGCCATTACAATCCAAAGTGCCAAGAGATATCAAACTCTTTCTCAACTTAGGTATATGTCTTACATTACGCAATGTTCTTACAACACCATCAAACATTTTTATCTTTACATTTCCTATGCCAACGATTTTACGAGAAGCATCATTACCCATAAGAACTGTTCTAGAATTTACTAACATGTAAGTGTTGAACCATTCCCTGTTTGGAGTCATGTGATAAGAACATTCAGAGTCAAGTATCCAAAAGTCCGTTAGATTGTTTGACTCCGCTGAAACTGATTGAACATCACCATCCGTTGAATCCTCTTCTTGAACAACATTCACAGATTTAGAAATCCTCTCATGCTTATTAACATTTCCCTTTTTCCAATCCGGACACTCTGGTTTCACATACCCCTTTTTACCGCATTTATAACACCGAATTTCCTTATTCTTCTTGGATAGATTTTGGGATTTCTAATTAGACCCATTTTGAGACCTTCCTTTGCCTCGCACATTACAACCCTTTATCACAAGTCCTTCTCCTTCATCACATATTTTCAACCTTTGATGAAAATTTAACAAAGCACTTGTTACCTCTTCCAAATCAAGTGTTTCTTTTCCCCACGTAAGAGTGGTCATAAGATTTTCGTAGGTATGAGTTGAGGGCAAAGAATTTAACAGCATTAAAGTCTTATCATCCTCTTCAAACTTCACATACTCTCATAAGATCACTTATGATTTGATTAAACGCATTGATGTATTGATCTATACTAGATCCTTCTACCATCTTAAGCCAATATAAACGCTACTTAAGAAAAAGTTTGTTATTGAGGGATTTAGACATATACCAACTTTCTAACTTTCGCCAGATAGCCATTGGAGAATCCTCCTCCATCACCCAATAGAGAACTTCGTCAGCCAAACACAAGCATATTGTCGATGCTGCCTTTGCTCTCAATTCTAACCATGTTGCCTCATCTATTCCTTCTGGTTGGGTATCAAGCAGAGCCTTAACCATTCCTTGTTGCACAAGAATATCTTTCACTCTCCTCTATCATAAATCGAAGTTTTCAATTCCATCGAATTTGACAATATCAAATCGTGCAGAAGACGATCCCGATGTCATAACAACAATCGTTCTGATACCAATTTGTTGTGATATGTGGATCGTATAGTGAAGATGCACAGCAGAGTAAACAACAACAAGTGAATATAAATAACACACACAACCAGAACAAGATCAACACAAAGATTTACGTGGTTCGGCAAAGCCTACATCCACAGAAGTAATGACACACAATTTCACTAAAGAAATCAAATTATACACAATACACTTCAATAATGATCACTCACATTCTCAAAATATGCCCATATGACATATATAGAGTTTCCTTGGAGGTTTTCCCCCGTTTGCCCAACCACCCAATGTTGAAAAATTCAAAATTCAGAAAAATTGCCGCAGCCTAGGTGCCTCTCGTTGACGAACACAGAGCCTCGTCGACGAATACATGGTTCTTGTCGACGATGCTAGAAGTCTGAAAATTTCCTACTCTCGGTAATTATTCATCGACGAGCTTTAGAACCTTCATCGACGAACCTCTATTGTTCCCTCGTTGACGAGCATAGGCTCATCATTGACGAGTCCTATTGTGCTGCCCCCTTCATGTTTTTTCCTCCTTCCTTCTTTGCTTATCAAAATAGAAGTATAAGAGCCATGAATAACATTATATATATGAACGCTTAAGATTTAAGCTTTCTGATTGTCAATTTCCAGAGACCCCTTTCTCCCCCCCCCCCCACGGATTGCTCCATTTCTCTCTCCTCAACCACTCTTTCTCTCTCTTCAATTTCTTCCCATCAGTAAGTCAAATCGACGATTAGACACCACCACGAGGTCTCGGCTTCAATCCTTTAACAAGTTAATTGGAGCAAATTTTAGGTTTGGGTTTCCTAGGCACCACTCTAGGGTCAAGGTAAGAGGAATAAATTATGTTAGACTTTTATTTTTTAAAAATTTAACCGATTAAAGTTAAGTATATGATCTCGTATATGTTATATATAATTCTTTGTATGATTTAGGCATATGAAATGAGTGTTTTTTTATTATTATATGTATTTGGGAAAAACCTAAAATGTGTAGGTTGATTGTCATTGTTTCTAAAAAATATATTTGTAATTAAATAAAATTGTGGAGGCGATCAGACCTGATTTTCATTAAAAATGTATTTTTCTTGAGTAGTTTACGGTATTCCTAAATTATAATTTAAATTGCGTGGCATGGGAATAATATATTTTATTGCATAATTGAATCAGAATATTTTTATGTTATTATTTGGTGAAATGGTACTGATTTTATGGAAATGCTGGAAATATTATGAATTTGTAAAATATGTGAAATGTGGGTTTTATATTGAGATACAGACATGATATTTTTTATACCGAAAAATGTGATTTACACAAACATGATATTTTTTATATTGAGATTACTATGGAATTGTGGAAATGAGAACCCTGATGGATTAAGTAAGTACAGAGCACAGTACCTAACTAGCCAGATCAGACAGTGTAACCCCCTGTGTGTTGACCCGAGAAGTGTTGCGGCGAGTAGGACAAGCGGACCAAGTTGGGTGTTTAGCCGACAATGCAACCACACTATTTAGAAAGTGTTGGGTCAGAGGCCGATTAGTCTCGAAGTGTTGCGGTGAGTGGGATACCCACTGTGTGCCGACCCAAGAAGTGTTGCGGTGAGTATAATGGGCGAACTAGGTTGGGTGGGCAATCGTGTGTAGTTATGTTATGTTTGAATTAGCCTAGTAGGCCAGTCATGGTTAAGTCAAGCCCTCGGGCTGCACAACCCGATCATGCGGGGTTAATTCATGATAGTATGCCAGTACCATCAGGGAAAGAAAGAAAAGAAATTATACTATGAATATATTTATGCAGATTTATGAATACATGTTTATTTATTAAGTTAAAGTATGTTTGAGTAGAAGATAAATATATTTTCAATTATAGGTGTGAGTTACAGTTTAAATGTAGTTTCTTTACGGTTAAATTAATGGTTATATATATTTTACTCATGCTAATAACTCATTTGCCACACATTGATTGTAATTTATTCCTTTTTACTGAGAGATGTTTCATCCCATGATTACTCAATATTTTTCAGATGCCCTGTGGAGTAGAACAGTGACCAGAGTAGCGCAGTGAAGCGTGGGTGGGATAGAAGGTTTTATTTATAATAGATCTTTATTAAATCATATTTTTGATGTATTTAGAAGTTTAGGGGTGTTAATTGTGATATTGGAAATGATATTGTTATATTGGGATAATTAGTACTCTGGTAATGTGCATTGGAGGTCTTCCGCTGTATGAAAATATTTATTTCAGGTGGTATAAGAGAATTTTAAATATGAAATTTATTACTCCTTACTGAGAGGTATCTCACCCCATGATTATTCAATATTTTTCAGATGCCCTATAGAGTATGACAGTAATCAAAGTAGCACAGTGGAAGTGTGGGTAGGACTAGATAGAGAGGTTTAGATTAATTATTAATTTTGTTATTTTGGTTTAACTTTAAATTCCTAAGGATGTATTAAATTGATATTAAAGATATTATTGATATTTTATTTATGTTTTGATGAGTTGGGAACTTCGTTGAGATATTGGGATGACTTTATTGTTATATTTGGATATTTTAGTTACTCTGGTAATATGCTATGGAGATCTTTCGCTATGTAATTATGACGTATTATAAATTTATTTATAATAACACTCCGGACCCCCAGTTTCGAGTTCGGGGCATTTCAGAGTGGTATCAGAGCTTAGGATACAGATTCTATAGACTCTAGGGATGATTATTACTAGAGAATAGGAATTAAGTAGGATGAGGATAGGAATGGGTAGGCTAGGTGTGGTAAGAGTGATCGGATATAGGATGTACAGCGGAGTAAAATATAGCAAGCAATTGGAATTTTAGAGTTTTGTCTTGCAGCTAAAAGAATAAATTCATCGAGGGTTTTCTATGATTTTTCTGGAACAGCTGGCAGTTCAAGAAAAGTCATGGTAGACCATTGACGTTTTTCTCCCAGAATGCTACACTATGTTCTTGATCTTGTGTAAATAGTCACTGCAAGGAATGAGCCACCATTTGCAATATTGGAATATTTGAAGTAGAATTTTGTGCATTTTTGGTATGTGTGTATCTTGCACATCAGAGTATATTCCTAGTTCTCTATGGTTTCCATATGATTTAATGTGCATGGATATGAGAGCAACTGAAAGAATGTTAGTGGTTACCTTTGGATTTGGATGTTTAGAAATTTCAGAGATTCTTAAATGGTGAAGTTGTAACGCCCCGGACCCGCCACATGAGCCCAGAGTGTTAAGAGACCAACACGTGTCTCTAATACCATTCACGTAGAAAAAATAATTTAATTAACCTCAAACATAATATACCAGAGTTCTATAATTACGTAAGCATACCATAAAATTCAATCCCATTATTCATATTACAATACCAGTATGAAATATATATTAAACATAAAATCAAAATACATATCTGATCTGATATCCACTCACAAAACTACCCCGCCCAAAAGCTATCTAAGCTCAATCACCTAGAAAACCTGAAATGATCAATAATTCAACGGGGTGAGACACCTCTCAGTAAGGAAGAAATAACTTACAACTGTGTGTAACTGAAGTGTTTAATATATTATTAAAATATCCATACAAGCGCATTCATAATCCAATAGCAACCAAGATAACGCGATCGTAATCACACCATGGTCAATTTCTTTGTCACCCAATCACATGCCCACATTCATAATTTTTTTACTGATAATCCCCGAGAATAGGGAAGTTTACCCGCCCATACAAGTAGATTCCCTCTACTCTAGTGCTAATACCAGGGCACTCACCTTTCTCAGTAAGCCCTCGGGTTATGTATCCAGGTAAAGTCTTTGAGAATAGGGAAGGTCACCCGCCCATAGAAGTGGCTTCCCTCTACTCTAGTATCCATAAATAATTACCAGAGTACTGGTCTTCCTCAGCAAGCCCTCGGGTGGAGTAATCTACTTTACCATAAATACTTAATCAAAGTTACTCACAACCAATGCCAATCATTTCACAAAGTTCCACACATATATGCATATCACAATCAATCCACACAGTCCTCAATCATACCCACATAGGGTCCATAAAAACATAGAATACGACATCCACACAAGACTCTTATCCATATAGAAAATACATGTCCACACAGGACAAGGGGTGAGCATAATTTGGGGAAACCCGAATTAACTGTTTTAACTGACCAAAATTGGTCAGTTGGTTTAGGTAAAAAAATCAATTCGGTCGGTTCGGTTGGGCTTCACCAAAATTTGGTTAATTGGGTTTCGGTTCAATGAATAGAAAATATAAATTCGGTTAACCGATTAACCGATTTAATAATTAATTAAATTTCAAACAATTTGTTAATAATTGGGGAAAAAAGGCGAAGCGGAGGAGCCGAGAACGACGAGGAGGGCTACTGGGCTAGGGTAGTTGGGTTTGCTGGTCTGTGAAAAAGTCCTTGCCTTTCCCCTCTCTATTTTCTTTCTCGGATGATAGTAGAGAGTGGAGACAACTGACTGCTTAAAAGTTTTAGGTTTGGGACTCCGTTAACGTTTCCCAGCTGACATGAAATGGATCCAAACCAGAGATAAGCTTCTAGGGCTTACCAGTTGGTCCAGTTCCACCCTTCTAAAATCTAAACCCGCAATTATCGATCTCTTCAACCTCTACTTAGGAGTAATCCTTGCTTCATTAATTTTCTATGAATAATTTTTCTTTTCTGTGTTTTCTTCTGCATTTATTTATTTATTTTTGTTTACCTACTTAATAGAAACTCGAAGATTCAAATCGAGAGCCTCCGTGAGTTATTTTTCCCTTGAGGAATTGTTCTTGAGCTTTGCATATTGATTGAGAATTTGGTTTCTAGTCATTTTTTTGGGGTTTATGCTGTGATTGTGAGGTTAAGAAAGTTTGTCATGCTCGTGTTATTTTTAATAATTTCTGTTAAATTTGATTAACCGAATTACCTAAACAGGTAATTCGGTCGGGCGAGGTTCGGTTAACATCCTTTATTCGATTGGTTCAGTTAATGGAAATGATTAGCCGAAATATTTGGTTAATTCGGTTAATTAACCGAATTTCCTCAAACCGACCGTTTGCTTACCCCTACACAGGATTGTCATACATACAACATACATGTCCACATAGACCTCTCATCCATACCAAAAATACATGTCTACATAGGATTGGTCCACACAGGACTGTCATACATACATCATACATATCCACACAGGACTGTTCAAACCACACAGGTTACAAGATAAACACTCCATTCATGGTAAATAGTTAAAAAACCTCCTCATACTACTGCCAATGTTTACCTTCCAATATAAATGCCCATATAACGACCTCCTTATACCACTGCCAACGTTATATGACGGATATACCAGGTATGATATAATGACCTCCTCATACCACTGCCAATACTATATTGCAATTTACATGAACCACAACACAAATCAATAACATAACCAATCATTCAGGCACATCAATGCATTCACCACAGTATACACAACATCAGTATCATGAACCAACCAGTATACTCAACCAAGTAGAAATTATAGCCAAACAATATTCACAATCACCATAAATTATCACTCCACAGTACTCGCAACCATTAAATTTTCAAAACTATTTTCATGCCACACAATTTTTCTTAATATGTTATATATTTAAAAACGGTATTTTTAATACCAGCATGGGTCAGAAAATTATACCTGAATATGTATAAATTATACCCAAAATTAGTTAGTTTAAAATTAATAAAAATACTGTTATAAAATATTTTCCCTTACCTGCTCCTCGGAATTCCTTCTCAAATCCGAACAAAACGAGACCCTGTATTCCAAAAATCCCAATTCCCTCAAATCTCAGAAAAATATCCATTAAATACTTCCTAGGCTCCAAATACTCAAAATAATAATAAACCTTAAATTATCTCACTTACCCTGATTGTGGGATGTTTCCCAAACTTCTTAAATCGAAAATCCACTCCGCCTATATTGCAAAGAATCTTTCCAAGAGTCTCATGGTAGCTTTTGATTGTCAAATCGAACTAAATTTGGCCCGAAATCGAAGAGGGAAGGCAAAGGAGCCATGGTTTAAAGAGAGAAATAAAAGAAAATAAAATTCCTTTGTTGAAATCTGATTTTTCCCTATTTATAAGCAACTTGCCACGTGATCTTGTCAACGAGACATCTGGACTCGTCAACGAGCCCAAGAACACCACTTGTGGACGAGAACGGGAGCTCGTCGACGAAATTCAGAAATGTAAAAACCTCTTTTGGTAAACCCTCATTGACGAGACATGCATACTCAACTATGAGGCTCAGAAGATTGCTCGTCGACGAGAAAATCCAACTCGTCGACAAGCGCCAGTTTTTTTACCCTTTAAAATTTCTTTTCCCTTTAATTCTATTTTCCCCATTTTCCTTTTATTATCTTCCTAATTATTTTAACTTGTTAAAATTTTCCAGGTTGTTACAGAAGTTCATGGGGGTACTGGTTATCCTAAGGCTTTATGAAAAGTTATAATTCTTTGGTGTATGTTATTCTCTCTCGTATTTCTAACTACAAGAAATAAAGGTATTAGTGATGGTTTTAACTTTATCACCATATCTGTAGATACTAATACTTATTTGTGACGAAATATTCATACCGTCACTAATAGTGAAGTATCAGTAACGGAAAAGAACCGTCACTAATAGCCTACGACCATCACTATAAAATTGTAGATGTGGTCGGCTAAACTTTGTCACTAAAGCGCATGTATTAGTGACGAATTTAATAACCGTCACTAATATGGTTATAGTAGTGACGGTCAAGAAACCATCACTAATAGTATGCTTTTTAGTGACGATTATTAAAACCGTTACTAATAATTGACTATTAGTAATGATTATTGAACTATCACTAATATTTGGCTCCCATAAGGTTGATTCTATAGTGACGATTTTGGTCATTTAGTGACGGTTTTTAAACCGCCACTAATACTTCATCTTCCCATTATTAGTAACGGTTTTGCAAACCGCCACTAATGCTTTGAAAATTTTTTTTTTAATTCCTGTAAAAAACCTTTGATTACATTTTAAAAATACATAAAATTGAACCAGAATTACTAAAACATTCATAAATTATTAAAATTTAAAATACAAATTGTTCAAAATTAAAATACATAAAAGTACAAATTTAAATTAAAATATACAAATTAATTCTGCTCAATTAACAAGAAATACAGGAAAAGTAAAAAGTTGTGCGCATTCAACCCAACTAAAGTGTCTGCCATCGTCGTAGTGTTTTGAAAGCCGCAAACCCTACAAAATAATAATTTCACAAGAAATTAGCTAGCTCATATACAATGTTTGAACATATATATATACATAGCATGATTTTGTGTTCATAACCAAAGAACAATCCATATTTAATAACTTAATGTACGCACTTTATGACCATTTTATCATATTTTATTTTTGAAAAAATCAACTGAAATTTTGACAGCATGCCGTATATAAATAGAGCATTTTTCTATGACAAAACATACATACAAGCCCGAAGCAATTCAATATACTCAATATTTTAGAAATAATCCATTCAACACAAGTAGTTCAGTATACTCAATATTTGGCAATGTTCAGTTTAACACAAGTAGTTAAGTATGATAAGTCCAAACATTTCATACAAACAATCAAGTTAAGTAGGTCCTTGCAAGCATTAGTTAAGCATAACTGTTTTTCATTACAAAGTTAAAATAAATAAAAAGTACAAGATGATTTGCATCAATACACCAAAATAGATGCAAATAGTCAGTAACATCCTTAAGAGAAGCAACGAAAAAACTTTCTTGACTTCCAAAACATCATTAGTTCAAGCATAAAAAATGAACACCATCCTCATTACCATCCATTTCTCCCTCTTTGCCATTATCAAAAATAGGGGGCTGTCACTTCTGATGATCTAAGAATGGTACTCAGCTCCTCTATATATGTTCTTATGCATGCATTTTCATTTTAGGATGTAGATCAATCTTCATTTAGCAATCACTCATCCTTTCAATAACAATTTAATCATGCATTATATTATAAACATTTAGCACTTGATTCTTGGGCTTTGACTATTTTTGGAAAAAATTTAACAAAATTTCGGCTGCATGCCGTCTATAAATAAAACATTTCCGAAATCTGTAAATCAAAAAGAGTATACCAGTAGCCTAACAGTTTTTTGTAGCATACAAAACATAAATCACTGCATTAACCATGCAGGTGGAATTCCAGATAAGGCATGCAATCTAGTAGCTCAAATAATAGGTCGTACAAAATATAAATCATCCATCAAAGAAATGTAATCATTCACTTAGTATGCTAAGACTCTGTTTCATGATTAGTACTGTCCAACATTGTATGGCATCGAACATAAATTCAAAGTGCTTAAATAACCTAATCAAGCGAAACTAAAGAATCTTAAACAGGCACTCCTATAATATGACTCCAAAAAGAAGATTCTCATTTGTTCTAACTCAAAAAAAAAAATGTGTAGCTTTGTTTTGGAACATAAATTTTAATTTATAAATATTGGATTGACATGAATTTATTTAAATGTAATATGATATTTTTATTCTTTGCATTCTAAATTTCTAAATGCATTATATGGATTTATTTTTTTAAAAAAAATAAAATAAATAAAGCTTCCGAACCAATGGCAGCCATGCATGTTACAATCCTATTCCAAACCTTTAGGTTTCAACCCTTCTTTGTATATATTGGTAGTGAGAAAATAAACCATTGGCCCAAAAGCACAAATTCAATTGAATAGTCCTTTGAAATTTGAATTTAAAAAAATAAAAAAAATGTTCTTATCTTTGAGTATACATTTGCTATTCCTTTATTACTTCTAAATTAATTTTAAAATCGAAGTCAGGGACACGAATTATGAAATAATTAATCCATAACTAATTATTTTGTCCATGACCGTTAACTTTTGATCTACTACTTATGATCCAAATTTTATTGAAAAAATTATTCACCTCCTATTTAGATTAAAAAAAAAGTTTTGGTTAAAAACGAAAAACAGTGTTTTTTTTTAATATATATTTTATTCTAATGTCAAATATTATTAAATTTGAAAAGTTGTTTTCACATGACTACAAATTTTAAAATATCAAATATCAATAACATGTAAAATTAAAAATTTGTACTCTAAACCCTAAACCCTAAACCCTTGGTTCAAATATTTACAAAATATTTTAATTTATTTTTTTAATTTTTCCTTGACAAATCAATGTAAAAAACTAAAATTTTCATTATTTTTTGTTCCTTTCTCTAATATTTTTAATGCTAATAATATAAGTTTGTCTTTTTATTTTTCTAATCAATGTATAATGTGGATTTTTTTTTTGTACACAAAATATTTTATGGTAAGATTAAGAAATTTTGTTCAATTAAGGTAAGTTTCTTGTTTTAAAAATTATATCAGTTAATAAGTTGTGTATAACTTATTTTAATTTTGTATTTCCAATTCATATCTTGCCTATCTTACTATATTAGATTTACATTAATTATAATTCTAGTGGTTTCAAACAATTTTGCAGTCCAATTTAATGGGCTTGACGTCGAAAAAAAAAAATATTATCTATAGTTCACAGAATAAAATATTGTGAGAACGAAATAGATATTATCTAAAAATTTGATACGTAGTTAATATAAGATTAAATTTTATCCTATAACAAGTGCACTAAAAATAATTAGTTTTGAGCATACAAATAAAACTATATTTAAAATAAAAAAAAGTTTTGAAATAATTATTTTCAATTTACTGTTGGATTTATTTGACATTAAAGATGTGTTTGGGAATAAAGATTTTAGATTTTGAATTTTGATTTTCGTAAATTTAGACAAAATTCAGTAATATTTTGTATTAATTTTTTAAAAAAATTTACATAAATTTAAATTAAAAACCTTGAATTAATTTCAAACTCCAAAATATAAGATAGAAGGAAAATTTTTGAACACGACAAGGTTAAATATGCCATTCATACTTTTTTGGTAGGTGCTTACTTAGAAAAGTGTGTTTGTTTAGTATAAAAAAATACTTCTTTAGTTTATGTACATTTACAATAATAAATTAATCTCTTAGTAAATATATTTTTAAATTTGAGAACATTTATGGACATTAAAGCTTCTTCTTTAAATAGAAATATTTGCATAACGTGGAGAAAAATAGGAAAATACATATCCAAGTATGGTATGCAACAATTATGGAAATATTTTTCATAAATAATAATAATAATAATAATAATAAATATGGTTTCAAAATCTGACCCTATAAATAATTCAAAGAAATTCAAAGGTCATGCTCACAAGCAATTTTTTGCTTAAGGAATCGAAAGGTAAAAAAATGATTATCACTACAGTGTTGAAGTTTTTGGCATCAATGGTGGATGGGTCGCTCATTTTAGGAGACTTAAACCACAAAGAGTTTTGCTTCAAGTTGAAGAATGAGAGGAAGGTCTTTGCTTATGGCAAGTCACTCCAACTCACGTAGAACATTAAACAATTATTTCATGTGACAAATTTAAGTCAATTACTGTACTTTTTTTTTTGCTTTAAATATAATCACAATATTTTTTTTTCATGAGTGATGTGATTTCTCGAAATTAGTCAAGCTTACGATATATCACAATGCTTGTGAAGAGTTCTGTAATAGTTATGTAACATTTTCTTTTCTTTTTAATCAAGAGCTTGTAATGCTTATATGTGATTTACAATTTTTTTTTTGAATGGTTTGATTTGAATGCACAATTTGGTAATAATCTGTTTTTTAAGTTTGTTTTGTTGTGAACTTGGTAGAAAGATAAAAAATAAAAATAAAAATAGCACATTTGGATCTCATTAGTCCCTCTAATTGTATTGAAATGCACAAAATCATTCTTTATTTTTGTGAAATTGATTGCATTAACCAGGTTTTAATGTGCACATTATGAATCCAAATACATTCACCCCTACAAAACTTCAAAATGATTCTATATCGTGGGGAGTTTAAATTTTTTAAAACATATCCTATTTCAAAAAACTTAAGAAATTTTTTTTAACTTTACTTTTAGGGTCTGTTTGGATAAAAAAAATTCACTTCAATAAAGAAAAAGAATGGAAAATAAAAAGTAAACGCATTTTCTAATGTATTGTCCTTCTATATTAAATATTATTAAAAATAAAAATTTGTTTTAATATTATTAAAAAATAGAAAAAATCAAATATTAATGTTGTGTAAAAGTATAAATTTGTTTATGAATTTAGTATTTTTTTTTATTTTCTTTTTTACTTTTCTTACTAATTAAATATGAAAATATGAATTTTTTAATATTTTTATTTCTTTTTCTTAATATTTTATGAATTTCAAATAGGGTCTTAACAAAATAAGTCAAATGCATTGATTGTTTGCAAGTACCTAATAAATGCTTCATATGTTGCACATGATTGAATGTGAATGATTAATTTCTTAAAGCAAAATATCATCTTACACGCCAAGCACCGCTAATTTTCATATGTTTTAATCCTCAGAAATCTTGTAAAGCTGGTTTGGAACTTGGAAAATATATATAAAAAAAAAAAGGAAAGAAAAATATAAAGGAATCTAATTTTTTCATGTTTAATTGTCGGCAAAAATAAGGACTAAAATAAAATACATAACAAGTGGAAGAATAAAATTTTGATTTTACACATGAATTACATTTTATTTTTCTTAAATTTTAAACTTACTAGGACAATTTTTCATTTTTAATTAATACTATTTGATGTAAAAAGAAAATACAACAAAAAAATGCATTTTCAAAAATTTATCTTTCCTTTTCTTTCCCCTAACTAACTCTTTAAACCAAACATACCCTTAGAAACTAACCAAATTGTAGAGAAGTTTGGTTTGTGGAATGAAATTGAAGTAGGAAAGGAATCAGGTGAGGAATGGAATTAAGGTAAGAATGAAATTGTTTTTAAGAAAATGTAATTATTTTGTTTGTTTAGTAATATGGAATGATTATAATAATCTAATTTCAATTTCCTTCCAACATTTGGTATTTTTTATTGACTTCTATAATGGAATGAAAAATAAGTTATTTTTTAATTAAATTCATAATAACTATGAATTACGGTATTATCCCAAGAGTGGGGTAAATTGGGTATTTTTAAAAATTAAATCCTTCAAGTTATAATTTTGAAAACTATCAATTACAAACTTACAATCTACTTGATAACTAGCTCAATGTTTCACAATTAATCAATTTAATGTGTCTTTGTCAAACATACAATTTTACTCAATTACTCACAAACTTTTCAAATGCCTAACTCATACACAATAATAGATAATTTAAATGCAAGCGGAAATTAAAAGGAGTTAAGGGAAGAGAGAAGACAAACACAATTTTTACAAGGTTCGGCCTACCCCAGCTTATGTCCTCATCTTGAGCAACCCATTCAAGGATTCCGCTAAAAATCCGCTCATTTAATTGGGACAGAGTTTCCCTTACAATCCGACGTTTACAAAAGGCGTAACTTCCTCCTCAATCCCGGTTCACAGCCCGAACTGTGAATACAATAAAAAAATGCAATTTCTGCAAAACTCAAATTGTTTTTAGTCAAACTAGTGAGTACAATATAAATTCTAGTACATATATGATAAAAAAATGTTTTGGAGAAAGTTAGAGTTGGATTTTAAAGTACTTTATGCAAGAATATAAACTAAGATCATTTTTAAAAATAATCTTGAATAATACGCAAATCTATGTTCTTGCCATCAAATAATTAGTAAACTTAAATCTTTGAATAAAAATATAACTTTAATTCTTGCAAAGATTTAAACAAACTACTTAAAAGATACTCCAAAAAATATGTATTTTAGAAGCTCTAAAAATTTAATCAAATAGTTTCTACAATAACAAAATATTGAGTCTTTGAATGAAAATAAAAACTTGAATATCACAAATATTCAACCTTTAGCAAAATCTTTTCTCAAATAAAATTTTCAAGTAATAACACACGGATTTTTCTTCTCAATAAAAATAGTAGATCTATGAGTATGAAAAACAACTTTTGAGGTATATATATATTGTAATCACAAACCAACCACTTATTTTTCAAACCTCAATCACCAAGGAATGCTTGCAAGATTTGTAAATGAAATTCCTTTGAAAAGCTGAGATGATTTGTCCAAAGAGTATAGATGCAGTAGGGTATTGGCAAATTCTTTAGAGTGGAGGCACACTTAGCACAAGATCACAAGATTAATCTCTAAAGTGTTCTTCTTCTTGTGTCTCTAGGGTTTAGGGTGTGTTTAAATAGTGTTCTCACTCTCATATTAAATCTTGGCCGTCAGATCATTTAAAAATAAAGATTTTATGTCCATGTCCGCGTTGAAACATCATTCTGCATTGCGACCTTTGTCGATAAATGGGTACGTTCGTCGACGAGTGTACAACACTCATTTATCTACGAGGCCATGAGTTCCTCGACGAGAGCAATGTTTGAACTTTTTGGGCTCTCGATATTTTTTCGTTGACGAAACAACATTGTTCATCGTTGAGTGACCTTCATACGTTCGTCGTCTCGTCGACGAGGCCGTCAAAATTTGCCTCGAAAAATTTATTTAACCTAGAACTAATGTAAATAAATATGTCACGCCCCAAATCCGGAAATGGGATCCAAGGGTGAAAATGTAACCTAACCTGTCCCTGTATCATACAAACCTTCCACAGATACAGTACAAAGGATAAGGGTCCGACCCCGTGGAGTTCCCAGGCACCCAAAACACATCCAAACACAACAGAATGTACGCAGCGGAAAAAGGTCGTTATATATATAAATACAGTACCATACCAGAGTCTATACAAGAGCAGAACAGACTCTATCATACAACATACAACTCGGTGCCCAACACATCCCAAAATGGTAACCCATCAAAACACAGTCCTAACACTTACCCAAGCGCTAACTGCAGTACACCGGCCACTACGCTCCCCACACAAGGACACTCGTTCCGGTTACTCGAAGGACCTATAAAAATGTACGTACAGTAGGGGTGAGACACCTCTCAGTAAGGAAGAACACATGTTATAATGGTGTGTGACATTTGAGTATTATCGTGATACAACATACACGCAGTTAAATGCAGTTCCAGTACTAATTTCACAACAGTGCATACACGCACACACACATGATTAGCAATCCCGGTGTCGTCACACCCATTGGCCCGTAGCCGGCCTGCGACATACGGCGTTGGCCGGTAACCAACCCACAAACATGGCGCCACCGACACATGGCTAGTCCCCAACCCCCATGCCATCGTACCGGCGCTAAACTGGTGGATCCACACCCTTCGGCTCGATCTACCGGAATAGGCTCATGCCCTCGGATATAGAGCCAGACCTCTGACAATCTATGTCCAGCGATTTCATACGCCCTCGGATATAAAGTCAGACACTCTCAGTACTTGGATCAATTCAGAACCGCATTCCTACTAGCATTTAAACCAATCACACACACATGCATGCTCATATAACCAAACAAACTACACTCATTTGGTAATTTAAAATCATGGTTTTTCCAAACGCATTCAGTTTAAACAAGTAAAGGCATGACCATCCTTATAACACAATATAAATCAACATATACGTTCGGTTTTCAACAAAACCAGGGATGCAGCCCGTCGCCCCCTTTTTCCCAAAACTATAATCATGAAAAACCCATAGTTTTCCCCATTAGATCCCCCCAAATGAGTAGTCAAAACACACACAGGACCGTGGACCATAGTTCCACCAAGTCCGATTTCAAAAATAACCGATATAAACATAATTCTCCTTACCTTTTCCCAAATAGCAAATCCTGAACTCTAAGGTCCCTAAACAGCGAACCGAGTTCCAAAACCTACAAATCACAGTACAGAAGATACTTATAACACTGTTCTCTACAAAACTACCGGATCAAAATTGAAAACCGAGTCTTACCTCAATTTTACGCCAAAACCTGAAAATCTCCGAAACGAGATTTTGATCCGTAGAACTTGTAGAGAATCCTTCCACAATCCTCATGGTAACTTCAGATTCATGATTCCAGAGACAAACAGTGAAGAAATCTAGAGAGATAGAGAGTAGGGAGAGTTATAGAGAGAGAGATATGATTTTGTTTTCTTAATGGTTAAGTAATGAGAAATGATATTTATGGCCCTTTGACTCAGGCAAACTTGTTGACGAAATGGTGTCCTCGTTGACGAGGCTCTATAGTCTTCTCCTCGACGAGACGGTGAATTCGTCGAAGAATCTTGATATCACCGTTTTCCCGAAACTCCTCGGCTTCTCCTTGTCAACGAGCCTCTGACTTTCATCGATAAGAGATGCATGGTCTTCATCGACGAACTCTGGCTTCGTCGATGAAGCATGTTCAAATACCATTTCTACCCCTCTCTTATATATTTAAACTCATTTATCACGGTTCAGGTTTTTACAGAATATTTCATGAAATGCATGAGTCCTAGGGTTAGTCTATGGAATGTTTGAGTTTTGAAGTATATCATATAAAATATATAAATACATTCAATTCTAAATACTCATTCCCATTGAAGGTCTTGAACTTAAAGCTTACTTTTTCATCCTTTTATTCTTCTAGTTCTATGAATTGAGTCAAGTGATATGTACATTAAGTTCCTCGTGGCTTCTTATCAAGCTTACTGTCCGTGCCTTTTAAATCACGATCCTATTCACAAACTCAATTGCACAGGTCAAATATCAAAGTGATTTGTCATTATCAAAACAAGATTGGACTTATAGAGTCAACAATAACTAATTATTTAATTTTTTATTTTTATTTTTATTTGATAACAATGCTTTTGTTTGTGTTAATATTGTTTTTTAATTGTTGTTGTTGTTGTTATTATTATTATTATTATTATTATTATTATTATTATTTTCTATACTGATTATCATACTTTAAATAATAACTACTTTTTTCCATTTTATTATTATTTTTTTAGAGTGAGAATTATTATTAGTTCTTATTTTTATTTTTATAATACTTATTGTCTTGAAAGTAATAATATTATTTTTATTTTTCTTGTTATTATTTTAATAGTAGTAAATGTTATTATCAGTTGTTATTATTTTTATTGTAGTTGTTATTGCTTTTATAATAATAATAACAATTGAATAAGATGTAATATAAAATTATTTTAAAAATTATTTAAATCCATTCAAATTCAAATCCAAGATCTAAAATTCATGCCCCCAAAAGCAGCATTAGTGCAAATTTTTTTTTTTTAAAAAAATTCAATATAATTTTAAGTTAGTCATTATTTACTATTTTTTTTTTAAATTCATAATCATTTATTATGGATAAAATTGATGATTTAATTTATAAAAGTTAATTCTGAATATTAGATGATGGCCTTATAATCTTGTGATGGTTATAGGACCATGACGTTAAACAATTTCCTCGAGTACTGCACACAAATTTTTTCCGCCCAGATCATGGTGAGTTAGGTGGTGTGACCTAATTGCATGAGCCCTTATAAATAGCCAAAAACAAAGGACATTTCAGCAATTAAAGTTTGAAATTTGCATACTAAATGTTTTATATTTATGTTTTTGGGAGCAAAAATAGGTATAGAACGAGAGACAAATTAATTATTGTTATATAGCTCAAACCTATTGCTGACACAAGATTTTGTCTAGGAATCAATTCATAAAAAACGTGGACACTTCCTAAGCTCCCCTCTTTCTCAATTTATCTTCGACGTATTAGAGCATTTTCATTCTTTTTAACCAATTTTGACAATTTTAGGTAATTCACAAAGGTTCAAAATAATTAAGATGTGTCTAGTGATGTTTCGAGTTTTGCGCATGAAAATCGCGGCCAAAATTGAGCTTCTATGTTTTTATAACATTTTCATGCGTTCTTTTTTGACGATATTGAGGATTCTCTGCCTTAATTCTAGGAAGATATTGTGTATATACTTTCCTTTTATCTATCATTCTGTTATCTCTCTTTTGAATTAAAAAAAAACACCGTTTTATCTTACCTTTTTATTGTCATATCCTTTATTATATAGTACATGTCAAATTGCAAAGAATCACCGTTTGACTTATACTTGTAATGAACATCGATTATCCAAAGTGTTAGATCTTATTCATTGTGATATATGAGGTCCTTCTCCTGTAAAATCAAATTTAGATTTTGCATACTATGTTTTATTTGTTAATGATTTTTCCCGTTTCACTTGGCTTTACCCATTGAAATTAAAATCTGATTTCTATAATACTTTTCTTCAATTTCAAAAGTTTGTGGAAAATCAACATTCTGCCCGTATAAAAATATTTTAAAGTGATGGTGGTGCAGAATAACAACTGCTTTAAAGCACACCTTCGTACTTTTGACATTCATTATCAACTCTCTTGCCTATATGCACTTGCCCAAAATGGTCGCGCCAAAAGGAAACACTATCATGTGACTGCGACAGGCTGACCCTCTTTTTTCATTCTCACACTCCTACTCACTTATGGGTTGACACTTTTAGCACTGCTACTTACATAATTAACCGTTTGCCCACACTGCTTCTCGGAGGTAAGTCTCCTTTTGAGTTTGTGTATGGTTCCTCTACTAAAATGCAAACTTTCTTCCATTTAGTTGTCGTGTTTATCCTTGTTTACGTGATTATAAGACTAACAAACTTTTCCCTCGTAGCATTCCTTGTATTTTTATGGGTTACAGTTCATCTTGCAAAGGGTTTCGTTGTCTTGATCCCACCACCTTTATACTTTATATCACCCGACATGCTCAATTTGATGAGAACCACTTTCCTTTGTAACATACTTCCTAGGCTCAACCCATATCCTCCCTCCCCATATCCAAATTTCTAGAACCCAATCTTCCCTATACAGATATGCCCCTACCTTCTCTAGCACCACCTTCTTGACTTATTCCTCAATCTCAATTTACCCCTTGTATTATTTGTTTTGATTCAGTGGACGAGTCTTTGCAGACAGCTAATTCTCATGCAGGTCCATCTATGCCGCACTCAGATCTCTGACTTGCTCCTCCTAAGCCTAACACTGGGTTGCCTATCATTGCCCGCACTCCTATTGAAACTGCCTTATTGGGCTCCCATCTTATGCTCACTCAAGCCAAAGCCGACATTTTTAATACTCGTCACTCGGCACATCTCGGCCTTGTGAAATCCTCTAGAATTCTTTTATGCTCTTCTTGCATCCACTAAGCCAAAAGGCTTCAAATCAGCTGCTAAGAATCCTGCTTAGATTTCCACTATAGACGAAGAAGTTCAAGCCCTGCAAAATAATCGTACCTGGGTTTTGGTTCCTTGACCCGCCGACACCAACATTGTGGGTTTCAAATGGGTATTTCAGACCAAATACGTGACGCCTAGGTTTTGTACCAATTTTTTTTAATAATAAATAATAATGAAATACTCACTCGCCATCAACAACATCCATAAATCGGCCACGTCAACAACCCTATTACCATTCATATGACCCAACCCGCATTGGGTACTGGGTAAAAAGTTATTTCATTTATACAACCTAACAGCGAAAGACAGTATATGCATAACAGTCAGAATACAATACCTATAGTATCAACATACATATATGTACATATCCATCACATACCCCAAAAATAACTCAATTCTAGGGAAATTACATCTCCCTAGTCCAAGAACTCACCGTGTGTGTTAGGGTACCGGCTCCCTATGATCACGGAACTCTATCACCTGGCCTATTCCTGTTCCCTGAAAAATTTAGATAATTTGAGTGAGACACATTTCAGTAAGAAGGAATAAATTATTTACAGTGTATGGCCATATGAGTTTAGTTATAACACACTTTACTTTTTAAATCAACATTTCATCTGAGAAATATACACTGATAAACATACTCTCATAATCGTATAGATATACAATACAAGCTTTTATAAGCTTTAAAATCATCTCTCAAATGCAATCATTTCAACACATTTTTACCTTCGAAGTTCCTGAGAATAGGGAAGATTGCCCGCCCATATAGGTAGCTTCCCTCTACCTTAACACGTTATACAGTCAAGTATGACCACATCTGATACCCATAAGAGCATTCACCGTACTTGGTAAGCCCTCAGGCAGAGAATTTCGCTTCGCCTCAGTTTTTTATATTATTAACTCACACGGTTCCATTTCTTAATTTTATCATTTCTTATTTCTCAATTTCCATTCTTTCTTTCATTTATCATTTTAGCCAATTTTATCATTCTTTCACTTTCCATTTCCATTTTATTTTCCGACTCATGGGTATCCTTGGTATCAAATACCAACATCGCGTCTGTAACTCATGGCTACCCTGAGGATCTCTCTTTCCGCGCCATGCTTCCCCCATGGTCAAGATTGTGCGGCCCGAAAGGCTGGATCAAACCGCGATTGGCTGACCCGGTTAGATCAAAATATCATATCACATATTGCGTCTGTAGTACGACTACCCGGCCTATAGACCTGATCTGGACTCAGGGGGCCCAACAACCCTACAAAATGGCTCAGTCGACTGTCACGCCACACGCTCCAAGAGTTCGTGTGGTTGCACTACACCACTAGCAATAGTACCGTGCTCAATATCATAACCATCCATTAGGGTTCACTACCATATACCCGCAATCATTAGGCGGTATTGGCATTTCATCAATCATATTTCAATTCCATATTGCAGTATTCATATTTCCCATTTCTACATTTTAGTATGTTCATATCAATATACAACACTAATCACATATCAATATATCTCAATTCATTTCAATATAAATGTTCTCATCATTTTCTGTGCACATTCCATCATCTCATAATAGTATATATCATATTTCACGTATTTCCATATTTCCCAAAATACTCATATCAGTAATTTGTAAAAACTCATTTTTCATGCAAATAATTTCAACTCACGTATAAATGCCACACTGCATTATTTTCTACTAATCACACCAACTATTCTCATTTCAATATTTTCTCAGAAAACACCCATCGTTATATTTCATATTTTTCAACACATGTTATGTGCCACACAGTTTTCATCTAATATTCATAATATATTAATTTCACACTTCAAAACATCATAATTTAATATTACTCAAATGCCACACAATTTATCTAATATTTATATCACAATAACTTTCAGGAAAAATACCATATGCTCATTTTCACATATTAATTTAAATAGTAATTTTAAAAATGCTGCTATAATTTTTTCCACTTCCCTGACTTACTGAGAGTCTCGTTAGGACCCAAATCCTACCCTTGGCACCCAAAATTCAAATCTTGCAATTTGTATTTTTTCTAGATTAATTAACTCATTTCCCAAAAATAATACTCAACTAACCCTCCCTAGACTCCATATATCCCAAATTATCATTTAAACTATTATTTAACGCCCTCACTTAATTTTCTAAATTATGTCTGCGGGTCCCAAAATTATACCCGCAGCACTCACCTAGGCCCTAAATTCTAAAAATCCTACTTCAACCTCAGATGCTTAATATACTAGTATTTCCAAATCAACACAAATTAATTAAAAATTAGTCCCTTAATAACCCCCTTATCCCAAATTTGGGGTTATGCTCATGACGACCCCATGAGAAATCTGCTCCGCTAGACTTATAGAGAATCATCCTTAGATCCTCATGGTGGTGTCCGATCGTCAATCGAGCTTATAATTTGTAAGAAATTGAGATAAAAGTAGAAATTAGTTTACCTCAAGAGATACACCTATGCCGCTCATACCACGAATTTGCTCCGGTAGAAATGATGGCAGTGGAGAATGGAGTCCAACAGTATCTTTTGATTTTTGATCGGGCGAGAATCCGTCACGGAATTGGGGAGAGAGAACGAGAGGAGAGAGAGAGAATTTCAGTGGGAGGGGCTCTGGAATTCTGAATTCGCTTGAAGCTTAAAGAAGCTCAGGTGAATTGTTATAATAATAATAATAATAATAATAATAATAATAATAATAATAATATATTTAATTAATATTAATAATAATATATTTTATTAAAAAAAATAAAAATAAATTTTATTTATTTTTTTATAAATTTAATTAATTAATTAATTAATTTTAATTATTAATTTTATTTATTTTTTTGGGAATCACTCCGCTAATCTTGTATAGCTATTTTTGGGGTTATTACAAAATACTTACCAAATGGATCTATCGAGCGCCTTAAAGCTCGTCTTGTTGCCAAGGGCTACACACAGGTACCTGATACATCTTGACTACACTGACACCTTTAGTCCTGTCATCAAGGCTACAACTGTCCGTGTTGTTCTCTCTCTTGTTGTGACAAATAAATGGCCTCTTCGCCAACTTGATGTCAAAAATGCGTTTCTCAATGGACATCTCATTGAACATGTTTATATGGAACAATCTCTTGGGTATAGTGACCCTCGCTTCCCCAATCATGTTTGTCGAATGAAGAAAGCTCTCTATGACTTAAAGCAAGCCCCTCGCTCATGGTTTCAGCGTTTCAACTCTTTTCTCACTAAACTATGTGACAACCCGAAAAATTTCACTGCTGTGATACCACCTGTAATAAAATTTTCATACAGCGGAAGACCTCAAATTCAAATTATGAGAGTACTAATCTACCTCACCATGACAATAATATTTTCTAGTAACACAATTAATATTCCTAAAATTCTGAACTCATTAAAATATAATTTATTTAATACCTATTCTAAATAGAACCTTCTATCCCACCCACGCTTCCGCTACGCTACTCTGACTTCGACTAATCTTCTCATGGCTGAAAAATGTTATATAATCATGGGGTGAGACACCTCTCAGTAAGAAAAATAAATTATTGTCAGTGTGTGGTAAATGAGTTTTACATATTTAAGCATAGCTATTATTAAACTGTAACTGAAAAAAGCATATGTATAACAATTGTAACTCACACCTATACATTTCAAGGTACATATTTTCTACTCAAACATATTTTAACGTAGTAGATAATTATGTTTTCATAAAACTGCATATATACATAAGATACTTCCTTTTTTTTTTTTTTTCCCTTGATGGTTCTAGTATAACATCATGAATTAACCCCACATGATTGGGTTGTGTGGCCCAAGGGCTGGTCTTAACCATGGCAGGCCTACCAGGTTAAGTCAAACATAACATAACTACGCATGATTGCCCACCTAACCTGGTCCGCACATCCTACGCTTCTCAACACTTCTTGGATCGGCACACAGTGGGTATCCTACGCTTCTCAACACTTTGGGTCTAATCAGCTCCGACAGTGATACTCTCTGAATAGTATGACAACACTGTCAGCTATACACTCAACCTGGTCCGCCCATCCTACTATTCTCAACACTTCTCAGGTTAGCACACAGGGGGGATTACACTGTCTGATCTTGCTAGCTAGTTACAGTATCGTGCTCTGAACATACCTAGTTGATCAGGGTTTTGATATCATATATGTCACACCCCGAACCCGCCAAGTGGGGCTCGAGGTGTGATGAGACAATTCATGTGTGTCTCTAATACCATTCATGCAGCGAAAATAATTAAACATACTTCAAATAAAATATTAGAGTACTATACAACCCAAAAATGAGTATCCATTCACATATAATACATAACCAGAAATTCTAAAACATAAACTGTTCTTTTAACCGCTCAATATTACCAAAATTCTAAACCTTGCCCCTAAAGCTTTCTAAGCTTGATCACCCGAAGGACCTAAAAAGATAATAATACGCCGGAGCGAGACACCTCTCAGTAAGAAAGAAGTAAACTATAATAGTGTGTGGTAAAAGGGTTTTTTGTAGATACAAAATATATTCATTAATTAATCAATAACAACTAGCAAGACACATACAGACTGTAGTCATACAAACATAACCAATATTTATAGCGAAAGTTCCCGAGGATTGGGGAGTTTACATGCCCATACATGTAACGCCCCTTTGTTCTGATACCGTATGTAACCTTACCCTTTAATCTGGGTGTGACTATAACTGATACTGATCAAGACACTCGTCTTACTCAGTAAGCCCTCAAGCAGAGAGTTTTACTTTACTATAAATATTCATGCTATTTACTTCACACACATACAATATTAATCATTCCACTGAGATTTATGTATACACATAATCATAACACATCCACACAGGATACCACGCATTTCATTCACACCCACATAAGGTCCATATCCACACAGGATTCACAACTACACAGGTTACTACACAAGCTTCACAACCACACAGGTTACCATTACACACACACAACCCTGGTCATAGTAAATCGATAAAACAAACTCCTCATTTCATTGCCAACGTTTTACCCCCTTAATATAAATGATCATATAATGACCTCCTCATGCCACTACCAACGTTATATGGTAATTTATATCAGGAATGATATAACGACCTCCTCATACCATTGCCAACGCTATATCACAATTTACATGAAACACATTACACATCCAATGCATTTACAACATTATTCACTACCAGACAATATTTACAACTAGACAAAATCCACAACCAGGCAGTATTCTCAATCAAGAAGTATCCACGAACAACTAGTATTCACAAGTGAACAGTTCCCATAAGCAGACAGTATTCTCAACCAACAGTATTCACAACCAGTTAATTATAAAGGATTATTCTCATACCACACAGTTTTTCCCAAATATATATTATAATCAAAACCTTTATTTTCAATTGCCTAAACCATTTAGAAAATCATACTATAAATATACGACTTTTTATACTCAAAGGTAACCAGTTCAAATTAAAATAAATCCTGGTATAATTTATTTCCCTTTACCTAGTTCTTCGAAATTCTGCCTTACCGAACGAAAAATGAGACCTTGTATACCAAAAATCCTATCTTAATCAGTTTTAGCCCCAGAATGCCTAATATCCTAACATTTTCAACTTTATACTGTTAAATAATTAATAAATATAAAAAATAACTCCCTTACCCTAGTTTTGGGGTGGTACCCAAGAACTCCAAATCACGATCCTGCTCCAATTAACTTGAAGAGAATCACCCCAGGAACCTCGTGGTGGTTTCTGATCTTCGAATCGGGCTGAATCCGGGCCAGAATCAAAAAGAGAAGGGGAAGGGGCCATAGCCCTAGAGAGAGAGTGAGAAAGGAGAGAGAATTTTATGCTGAAATGGATCCAGGGCCTATTTATAGGCTGGCGTTCATCGACAAGTCTAAAAGGTTCGTCGTCAAACCCAAGAAGGACACTCATCAATGAGAACATCGGGTTCGTCGATGAATCGTTTAAAAACCTTAACTTTCCCTGCTATTGGGATCTCCTCGTCGACAAGCACAGGGCACTCATCGACGAGGCCCTACTGTGTTGCCCTCCAAATTTTCTTTCTTTTCATTTCTTTTTCTTATCTTTTCTTTTATTTATTTTTCTTTCTTTTATTTTTCTAGATTTGGGTTACTACATTCTCCCCCCCTTATAAAATTTCATCCTCGAAATTCGTTAACCAATATACTTTAAAACACATTTCACACATTCAATCTATTCCAACATGCAAACAATAGTATCATCAGAATTAAATGAAATGATCGCTTATCCAAACATAAACATGTTACTTGCGCCTCTAGCAGTGTCTGTCTCAGTTGGGGCAAGTGTATAGACACGCACTGGTCCGCCGCAAGGCACCAAATTATTCCTCTTATTCTGATAAGAAGCGGATGCATTGTTTGGTAGTCCCCGATACTCCTAGGCTATATGGTTGTATCTGCTGCACCTATAACACACAACACCCCTGCCCCGACATTCACCCCAATGCCTCTGATTGCACCGAGCATAATTGGGGCATGACGAATCGCCCTGACGTCCTCAATCCTCCCTATCTAGCCTCTGACCCATATTATCTCTGTCTCCCCTCCATTAACACTGTCTTTATCTGCATGGGAACTGGGAGGCATGGGTCTCTTCCTCCGCTCTGATGTTTTTGCACCTCTCTGCAGGCTCAACTCCTCTATGGTGGTTTTATCCACCAGTTTTGAGAAATCCTGTATTTGCAAAACTGCCACATGCTCGTGGATCCTCTGGTTCAAACCTTTTTCAAACCTTCTCACCTTTTGATATTTATCTGGGACCATAAAAGGAGCGAAGCAAGAAAGTTCCATGAACCTAGTAGCGTATTGCAGTACTGTGAGGTGCCCCTGAGTCAGGTTGAAAAATTGGCTTCACCTTCGCTTTCCTGGTGGTGGTGGGGAAATACCGATTGTAAAAGACCTCCTTGAAATGCCTCCATGTCATAATAGTAGGTACCACCCGCTGCTCGTCCAGCAACTTCACCGCTAGCCACCATCGTTCAACCTCTCCTATCAGCTTAAAGGTGGCGAAAACTCTCATTCACATTCTTTACTCTACACAAATTTCTTCCCTTTCCTTTTCAGCTCATTTAGTGGCATAGACATTCTAGAAAAATTCCGCACATACTTGCAATAATACCCTGCCAACCCAGAAAACTATGAATTTAAGCCACATTTTTTGGGGTTTCCCAACTCAACATAACATTATCATTAGAAGAATCAATAGACAACCATTCTTTGATTATGACATGGCCAAAAAATTTGGACCAGTTGTCTAGAACTCATATCTCCCGTTTAGCGTATAATTAATGCTCCCACAATGTTTGTAAAATTAATCACAAATGTTGTTCATGCTCTTCTTGAGTCTTCGAATATATCAAGAATCATCTATACAAACTCTAATAAATTGATCCAATTATGGTTGAATAACTTGATTCAACATATCCATGAAAGTGTAAGATGCATTGGTAACCCCAAATAGTAACACAAGAAACTTATAATGATCATACTATGTACAAATTTTTGTTTTTGGGATGTTTAATTCACAAAACTCGATTGGTGATAACTTGATTGAAAATCAATCTTAAAAAATTTTGGGATTTTGCCAATTGATCAAATAATCCACCAATTCCTTGAAGTCGATACCAATTCTTGATGTAAGTCGTTTCAACTTTCAATAATCAACACATAGCCTCAAGGACCCATTATGCCTCTTAGTAAATAACACAGGTGCAGCCCATGGTGATACTCTTGATCGAGTAAATTCCTTTTCGAGGAGATCTTCTAGTTGCACTATAGGTTGCCTTAGTTCAGCTAATGCCATTCTACATAAACCAATCGATATAGGCTCCGTTCCTAGCACCAAATCAATATTAAATTCAATCTCCTTTTGGAGGTAGTCTTGATAAATCATCTAAAAAAATATCTAAAAACTCATCACCTATAGGTAAAGAAGTTTGGGTTTCAGGAAACCCCAAAAGATGTTTGTGACGCTCACTCGGATCCTAAATCAAAAACCCTAATTTAATCAGATAAATCCCGAATTATCTACTATTTCTACATTTCTCAACCTATAAATCTTAAATAAACCTTTAGAACCCTAAATCTAAGAATCTTAACGCTTACCACAATTTAGGAGCATTCCCCAAAAAACTCAGTTTAGAAAATTGTTCCTCTAGATGTGTAGAGAATCTTCCCTAAAACACTATAACAGTCTCCGATCGTCGATTCGGATTGAATCTGGGCCAAAAAGTTAGAGAGAAGGCAGATGAGGCAATTTCTAGAGAGAGAAAATGGAGGAAAATGTTTTCTTTACGAGGAAGCTTCCCAGGTTCCTTTTATACTCGATTTTGCCACGTGGCCTCGTCAACGAGTAGACAAGATTCGTCAACAAGTCACCGAAGGAACTTCGTTGACGAGGAGATTCATTTGTCAACGAGTTTTCAAATTTGAAATTTGTTCATTCGGGATCTTCTCGTCGATGAGGAATTGAATTTCGTCGATGATCTTTAGTAGAACATTCGTCGACGTGGACATGAAACTCGTTGACGAGGTCTGTTATTCCCTTATTTCAAAATTTTTTCTTTTCCCTTTATTTCTTATTTATCTATTCCATTTATCATTTTCCTAATTATTTAACCATTAAAATTTTCTGGGTCGTTACACGTTCAATATACTAAATCTCTAACAAGCACTCGTATCTTTGTTTTAGTTCCTTTAAACAAGTGACTTAGGATTACTCGACTTGTCAAATCAAACATAGCATATTATCAATGCTCAATTTGTAATCCTATGACTAGAAACATTGAGTAATGAAGTGTTGAGAAGTATGAAGCTTCTTTTTTAAACCCTACTAAGAACTTATCTTTTAACTTATGACTTCTTCACATGATAGAAATAATATTTGTATGACATAAATAATTATGTTGTCTTTATTAGTTATACTATGAAAAAAAAATTTGAAATAAAAACATGCATAAAAATTTGTCTAACTTCTAAGTTGTGCAATTAACATATGCCAATTTGAGGGAGATTACTAAGTCAACTCCCACTAACCAGTATAAGGAAAAAATTGAAGAGTTGAGTCTTTAATCAGGAGGCAACTAAGTATTTTATGAGAAGAAACCTAACTTTATGACCTCTTTATATATAGTAATAACCCAAAAATAGACAATGCACGCAATAGCATGTCTAACTTTTTCAGTGGTTGGACCATTGAGGTCAGATAAGACCATTGATAAGCATGCTAGGCGGTGTTATAAAGAGTTTGGTGCTTATAATTCACAAAAAAAGGTAATTACAAATAGAGCTACCTTCTCATGTATTGACATTTGCAAAAAACCTAAGAAAACAAAATAATATGTACATATTGGGAAGTAATGCCTAGTGGGATTGGGGTTTTCCTAAGGGCATTAAGCATGATTTGGATGCTTATATTGCGAAGTTTTCATCCAGGTCATGCGCATTCAATAGTTATGACCTACTAAGTTATGTGCACAAGTTGATTATATTTCAAAGTGTTTCTTAAGGGTACTATGCAAATACCACTTATTTAAATATCTATCGGCACTAATCAAATTCATTAAAGTGTGGAAAGTGTGTGGGAAAAGACAACTAGTGATCTATTCCACCCTTTTCTAATTCAAAACAAAAAAAGGGAGGCCATTGATGCACACATGTTAAATGCATTAAACATACAAAATTTTTTATGCAAGGTTGGCATAAAAATGCATTGTTCAAGAATGAAAAAAACAAAAAAGGATCGGAATAAACTCAATTGTGAGTAGTCCATGCTTCCAAGTAGTAGCTAAGATGTCAATACCAACCGTACAAAAAGGTGGACAACAATCCGAAACAAGAAAACCAAAGCTCTTGATAAGAAGTGAGGGTCAAAACCATGGAAAAACATAGAAGAAAACGATAATTGCTCAAGGAGTGCTCAAAGGGCCATTATTGTGCATCGCAAACTTAAGGTGTAGAAGCAGGAACTCGAACTAGTGTATGACTAGCTAGTTACGCATGTCATAAAATGCAATGATGCGTTTAACTATCATTTTTTTTTTTTTTTTTGTAATGGTGCTAATGCATTTATTTTATTTTTGTAATATCATCAAATTTGGATAATGCTATGGGATGATGTGATGTGCACATGGTTTTACAATATTCAATGAGTTTGGTGTAAATGAATGCAAGTAATGCTAAATGAGATCATTTTGTATAAGTACGACAATTACAACATTGTACAACAAATACATATTGCAATTAAAATAAAACAACTCAAACCATTGACATACACAAACCTTTATTGCATTGCATATTTTCTTTGTATTGCATATCCAATTAACAAGAGAGAATCACAAAGAATTGGCAATGGGGTGAGTTCTTTTTACCACTAAGACCAAGACAACGAAGGCAATTAACTACATAACAATCAGAGACATTGGCACCTTCTAACTAATATGCATTTATCGCCTTCACCAACCACCCATACTTCACATTCACTTTCTTAACCTTTACCTTCAATCTCTTAATTTATTTCTTCGACCACTTTACTTAATTGAGTAAAGGATTAGGTTAATTGAGTTATTCTCCTTTAAAAGTTCGATTTTTCCTCATAAGCACAAGGATACCATTCTTCACTCTATCATGAAACTACTCAACAAACCATAGGTGGCATTCACACCCTTTAGATTGCTTCTCGAGCATAAAAATAACAAACTTATTGATTAGGTTGTGTATTACCAAAGAAAGGAACATCATTATTCATAGCTTGCGCGAACAATCATTCACAGAAATGTAGTCGTTGTTGAGGGAGTTAGAGTTACATGACACCATTTTAGCTCCTAATAGGCCACAAACTATTCTTAATTGATCAATTAGGTTGGGATTGGTTTGCACTCAAGAAATTTTGTTTGCAATAGGATTGATCTTACCAATCAGGAAATGACTTCTTAGTTCTCAAACACTTTCACATTTAGCCATAAAACCCTCCCATCACATGCACAACCCCTCCTCACAATAAAAGAAATTATTTAATTCATATTTAAAAAGTTTGCATTAGATATGCATATATAAGACCATGCATAATAGTGACCCACATTGAAATGACACAAATAAGAGGTGAACTAATGAGTTGAAAAAAAGAACAAAAAGATAAAACTTAGAATGCTCTAAAAGTTCAGTGATTCTAAATGTCAGAAATTGTAAAGAAGATAAGAGAAAATAAATGGTCTTAGCTACATATCTAGTTTGATTAGCATAAAATGGAAAAAAGAGGAGGAGAGGTGGAAAAGAGAAAAAAACTAGGAGTTGTTGTTTACTGTTCACAAATAAAAAAAATAGAGAAAATGAAAAAAATTATATAAACAAATTAAAATATGTTCAAGTTGAGTTAGTAAATATGAAATTTAGGTTTTGAATTTGGATTTGTACAAATTATTAAAAACATTGCTATAAATTTAAATTACATTTTACTTAAATCCACATAAATTTGAATTTAATATATGAATTTGATGGGGATCGGCATGCGTTACCCCTTCCTTTTACAGATGTTTTGACATGTGGACAACCTTCAGATGTCTACGTTCTTCACCGACATGATGACCACCTTTCGTTCGCCGACATGGTGACACGTGGATGGCCCCTGGATGTCCACAATGCTTACTAACCATTGCAGGAGCTTATGGAGACACTTAAAGACCCTATGGAGACACTTGAAGACCCTATGGAGACACTTGAATACTTTTCAGAATAAAGTAAGCTCGAGTGTGATTTTTGCAATTCTGAGCTCAAGACCCTTGTGGGCCCCACACGGCTACTCTCGGCCCCACATAGCTTGAGCCTCCCTTTTGACTTTATTTTATTTAATTAATTGCATTATAAGTTGTTAGGTATTTAATTTATGAGAGGATTGAGTGATTAATAGATTTTAATTGTGAACATTAAAGTGAGTCATCCCCCCATGCCTGTATGGGGATGTTTCAGTTGTTTATTATTTATGTAGAGACTCGGGAAAATAAAATAATAAAAGAAATGGGAAAAAGAAGTTTTTGGGTCGGTTAAGGGGAAAATCGGCGACGGTTTTCTGGAGGAGACAGAAAATTGGCGACAGTTTGGAGTTATCGTTGAACGATAACAGGTAAATGGTAAAAACTGTGCCACTTAAATGGAAAACCGGCAACAGTTTTCTGAGGGTCAAAGAAAATCAGTGGCGATTTTCTCTGCAGTGGGCACTATAAGGGAAACCGAGAGTATCATTTTATTTATCAAATCTCTCTCTCTCTCTCTCTCTCTCTCTCTCTCTCTCTCTCTCTTTCTCTCTCTCTCCTCCAAACCAATGACTTTCTCTCCCTTCTCTCTTCGATTCCGGCTCCGATAAAGCCTGAATTGACAATCAGGAACCACCACGGGGTTCCTGGGAAGATTCTCTGCAACCTACGTTGAGCAGATTTTCAGTTTGAGGTTCCGGGAGCACCATCCCAGGGTAAGTAGGGTATTTTAAGTTTTATTATTAATATGGAGTATATAGGGCCTAGTGAATGATAAAATAGCGTTTTATTGAGATTTGAGTTGATAAACTCGGGTTTTTGATTTAGGGATCGAGTGAGTGTCGCGGACATTGTATGGGGTCTTTGTGGGCGTAATCTAGGAAATCAGGTAAGGGGAATTAATTATAGTAGGTTTTTATTAAATTTTAAACTGGCTAATTCGAGTATACAAACATATATATATATATATATATATATATATATATATATATATATAGGTATGATTTATCTGAACACTTAGGCATTTGGAAAAATAACAACTTTTGATATATAATATATATATGGAAAAGAAATTGTGTGGTAGGAATACAACTTTCATAATTTAAATGACTAGTTGTGGATACAGTTTACTTATGAATATAGATTGGTTGAGAATACTGGCTATGTGTGAATGTTGTGATGAATAAAGTAATGTGTGTGAATGGGTTGTTTGGTGTGGTTATTCGTGTGTATCACAATATAACGTTGGCAGACGTGAGGAGTTCGTTATATTGCCTAGATATAATCACGATATACGTTAGCAGGCTCGAGGAGTTTGTATATTGTCATTATATATATTGGGGTAGAGCATTGGTAGGTCTGAGGAGGTTGTTCTACTGATATACTACGGGCAGGTCATGGGGATTGGTACTGGTGATTAGTGGTGTCTGTGTGAGCCACGTGTTGCAAAAGCTGGAGTGGTGCTTGTGTGAGCCACGTTATATCCCGTGTGGATGTGAGTCTTGTGTGGACCGTGTATCATGTGTGGATGTGAGTCCTGTGTGGACCGTGTATCCTATATGGATGCGAATCCTGTGTGGACCATGTATTTCTTGTGTGGATATGGACCCTGTATGGGTGTGAATGAAGTGTGTGTGTGTATCCTGTGTGGATTAGTTATGATATGCGTATATACATGGATCTTTGTGAAATGATTAGCATTGGATGCATATAGATTTAATTACAAAGGTATTTATGGCAAAGTAAAGTTCTCCACCCGAGGGCTTATTGAGAAAGGTGAGTGCCCTAGTAATTTTTAATGGGTACCAGAGTAGAGGGAAACTACTTGTATGGTGTGGTAATCTTGCCTATTCTCAGAGATTTTGCCTGGATACATAACCCAAGGACTTACTGAGTAAGGTGAGTGCCCTGATATTAGTATTAGAGCAGAGGGAAGCTACTTGTATGGGCGAGTAATCTTCCCTATTCTCATAAATTATCACTAAAAATAATTATGTATGTGTGTATGATATTAGATGTTAGTGTTTTTATTAATGATGCATTTTCTCGGCTGCCATTGATAGTGAATTACAAATGAATACATATTTTGTATTATTTAAACTCTCTGCCACACACTGCTATGATTTATTTTTCCTTACTGAGATGTGTCTCACCCTAGAAAATGATTATATTTTCAGGCCTATCAGGTGATCGAGCTTAGAGTACTGGGCAGGGTAGAAATTTTGGTAAATTTTTAGGTGAATGTAGGAATAGTTTATGCATAATTTATGCTTTTAAATACTGGGATGTAATATAAATAGATGGATGCAGTTATTTTTTTCAGGGTTTATAGATAGACTCTGGTATTTAAATTGAGGTTGTATATTTATTTTCACCACATGATTGTGGTGTATGGTATTAGAAACAGGTGAATGAAACATGTAACCTTCGGGCCCCACTTGGTGGGTTCGGGGCGTTACAATTTAGGTCTTTATTTTTCCTATATATGTTACTATTGTAAATGCTAGGGAGCGAAGTATTATTCTTGATTGAATAAAAGTTCTTCCTTTGAAAGCTCAGAACTTTGTTCCGATCCTTGCGGTTGAGTGGCGAGAGGCTATGATGTTCTCCTTGTAGATCAGTTGGTGTGAGACCGACAACCTATCCACATTCTCCACAGAGATTAGTTGGTATGAGACCAACACATCTATCCATTATATCGTCACCATCTTATATCCCCACACCATTCGTATTTGTCAACAACATCAACACCCGCACCGGTTCATCGCGATCTCGAATTTCTTGGTTTGATTCACGTTTGTGATCATTGGTAAGCTATTCAGAGGATCCACATGGTAAAACACATCCCAATCCATCCATAACTTTGTTTACCATCTTTGTTTAAGATCTCATAAGCCCCTGTTTCGCAAAAACCCCTAAAAATCCCATTTTGTCCCGAACCTTCTAAGTTCCAACATCTTCATTGTCCATCTTCTGAATTGATGTGCGATTTTCACTGTCAAAACCTTCCCATATTAAAAAATTTAAACACAAAAGTTGTAGGAAATTTTCTTAGCTTTCTTTTGACACCAGGATTGCCTTATTTGGAGTTTTGTAGCAAAAGTTATGCCTCAGATACCAAAGGGTATCTGCGGTTGAAAATTCATTAGCAACTCTCGGTTTCTCACCCAGAAATTCAATCAGTCACCTAACCCTTTTGGCCCAATCGACTGATTCTTGTTCCCTCTCAGTTTCTCACCTAGAAATGAAATCAGTCGCTTGACCTTCCCACCCCAATCCCCTGAGAACCCCCAAAACTTAAAATTTTTCATTCTTTAGGCACTTATGTGTTTGTCAACTGTGAGATATGATTATGATTATATTGAATTATTTTCTTGAATAATTGAATGACATTTTTATGACATGCAACTTGATTCTTTTGTGAAAGAATCACCTGGATTGAATTTGAATAAATCGTATACCTTTAAAAAATCCTTGAATTGTATGATAAAACATGATTTATTTTACTTATGTTTGATTGATTGAATTATTATTTTAAAGTGTTTTCTCATGTATGTGATTGAGGGTTGAAACCCGTAGGACTAAATCACCCATCCTTGTCCTACATCAGAATTCTAAACTCTCAAACACAACTTAAACAATTTCATTCTACTAAAAATATCGTTAATTTTATAATTATAAAATTTACAATGGATATATAAATACTGTAGTAATATTTTTTTTTGGAATTTAAAAATTATAACATTTTCATTTTCAATAGTTTTTTATTATTCCCTAAAAACTCACACGATCAGTTATAGTAACTTGTAAATGCAAATTATTAACTCGTTTCCACGATATTAAACCAGCCGAAGGGTTTTTGATAGCATGAACCGGCCTTGTCAAGGTCGTGAAGAATGCCTCGTGCGACGCCCGTCCTGCGCCAGATTCGCAAAGCCATTGCAGATCGCGATTTGCTCAAGGTCCTGACTTCCGAGATCAAGCACGAACTTTCGTCAAATCGCTTTCAGGTACCAGCCAAGCACTCGCGCGCGCACACACATACATGTATCGGTGTCTTTGTAATTGGAAAATAATGTTGAGCTGATTTTAATTTTTCGTCAATTTGGTGATTGTTTGATTATCTTCATTGGACTCGTGGAATTTTGATTATGTTAATTTTTGTTGTTGCTATCTGGCTGCTGAGATTACATGATTTTAAATAACGGCGGCGACGGTTTTTTTTGTTACGGAAATCGGTAGGAAGAAAAGTCATGGTTGTACCGACCGTTACTTAAAGGCTGCTACGACAGTTACATTACCGCTACACTGTTATGCCCAAAAAATTATTTTATTTTTAACTTTTGCTCTCTCTTTCATAAATCATTCTCAATATACCATATGACAAGAAGGGAAAAAGATTATAATAAGGCTGAGAATGATACAAAACTTACTATGTATATATATTTTTAAATACTATACTAACTTGTTAGGAAAATATTTTATTTTGATAATATTAGTAATTTGATATTTATGTTTTGTATTTTTATAATTAGTTTATAATTGTATTATTATTATGTCTTATGTGTCTAATAGATTAATGAAGTGTATAATGCATTTTGTTTTATTAATTAATTTAGCACACATAAGAATTTATCACACAGAAAAATGAAAAGTATAAATACACACGTAATTTTTCTATCAATTGTGGTTTAAAACAAATGTAAACTTTTTACATTTATCAAATAACTTACTTAGTTGAATTAAAGGATCCAAAATACTCTAAAACTCTTTCTAAGAAGAGTTAAAAACTTAAAACATGCAAGTATGATAATATGCACAAGGTAGTGTGCGTTTGAAAAAAATTCATAGCTGTTACACTTGCTTCCCATTATGTAACATCCGCTATTCCCGCTTCCTGTTATACCTGTTACAGTTATGTTACGCTACCCGCTACCGTGATTTAAACCATGGCTGAGAAACCTAAAGAAAGATTAATAATAGAAACCTAGAGAAAGATTAATAAGACTAGAACTTTGTTGATTGGTGATAGTGAATATAGTTTTGGTTGCTTTGGTTTCCAAGGAAAGGAAAAACAAATAACTTCTTAACGAAGTCATGAGTCATAACATGATTTGAGCTAGGCTGATTTTGTACTACATTGTCGCTGGTTCGTGTGGACGTCCAAGGGATTTGAATGTTACATTAGGTTTGAATATAATGACAGTTTTGGAACCAAAGATGTATCAACCAGATTTCTCCTATGAAATAGGGGTGGAATTTGTATGTAAAATTGGGTATTTTGTTGATAGGGCCATGTTTCAATTTCTTTTTATGACTTTTGATATGACTGGCATTCTTTAGAGTGGCCCAATTTGTGAGGATGCAGTTCTGCTTTTGAACCCATGTAAAGACAATGTAGCCGTTCAATTTTTTGCTGAACATTGCATACATTTAAAAAAAAAAAAAATTTTACATAATTCCAGACATCTCTTATGTTATTCATTATTTGAGACTTTTTTTTTCAGATAAGAATTACTTGAGCCAGTAAAACTGCCTTCATTGTTTTACATAATTTAAGCATGCGTGACGTAATCCAAGATAGCATTTGGCCCAATTATGGGTTACTGTCTGTCTAAATCTGTTGATCTGGTTTTTACATTGCCATTTGCCATCACTTCTGCGGTTCTGCCCATATGCATGATAGATACTAAGGTTAACGGTAAATACTATATCCATTCTGATTATCCTGTTGCTCTTCTAGGACTTCTGTTTTTTCAATAATAAAAAAAAGTGTGTGCTAGCTGTACGACCATCCTGCAAAAATGAAGACAATGACAGTTTTGTCTTTTGACTTGAATGTGTTGTGCCAATGGAGATAGGATTCTCAAAGTGGTTCTTTGGGAGATTTTGTGTTGATCTGGGATGCACCGAAGTCCCTGGACGTGTTTTTGCGGAGGAAATATGATACTGGAGAGGAGGTTGCTGTTTCAGCTTTTCTAGATCCACAAACTTATAGTTCAGATGATATGCTTCCTAGGGAGGCTCTGATGAAAGTTTGCATTAAAAAGCCTGGCCTCTGCTCCAATTTACAGTTTGACTGCAGAGTTTTCAGTGGAGGCAACTGCCGGTTTGAATTTGACATCCACAATGCTTATTATCTCCGGTCATCAACTTGTCTGAGCCCTTCAGTCTATAGGGGTCCCTTATTCAGGTGAAACCATGTGTCATTGGCATCAATTGTTGATATTCTTGTGTCATCTAATAGAAAAAAATCCTCAAGTTCGATGTTTGTCAACATGATTCAAGTTTATGTTTGTCCATTTTAGATGGTACCATACTCAAACCTGTTAGTTCAGAACTTGTCTTGACATAGAAAATAAAAGTTACACAAATCACTTATTAAGTAATTTGACTAGATAGTCATAAGCTTTCCATGTTTGTATAAAAAAGTTTTAGGCTGAGTGTAATATGTGTTTTGTTAATCCTGTACTAATCAACCATACACCGACATTTGTGCATCAATAAATTTTTTTGTATCTTATTTAATTAATGCCTTTGCTCTTTCTCTCTCTCTGTAAAGTTCATCCTGTTTTTCAAACAAATGGTTCCCAAAGTGAGAATTGAGAATTTTTTTGATGTGGAGGTTTAATAGATTCGTTATGCCAACCCCGTCAAAGGTTTTGGGATAAATACCCTAGTTCAGTAGGGATGCTCTAATGAGATAGAGATTGGGAGAGTCGTAGAAGTTGTAGGAAGGAGGGAGAAGTGGGAGGTGAAAGGATTTAGATTAGCAGAGGGGGGAAAAAGGGATATGGGGGATTAGATCATAGATAGAGGAAGTTGAGAGAGAGAAGGGGAGGGCGGGGGGGTAAAGAGGCAATTTTAGCATTGAGCTTTTGTACTGTTGTATGAAATTGGTTTAAGATCCTCTACAAGATAGAATTACACATATGTATACTTCTTTCCAAGTCAAACTTGGAATTATAATTGATCCCTTATTGTGCCTAAAACATAGCTACTCTTAATTTGTCTAAGAATTGGCAGACTTTAATTCTATTCATAGATTCAGTCTGTTTCTAAACATCAATCATAACCATAAATTTGTTCAATTTCTAAGAAGAAGGCCTAATTATTATAGTTGAAAAAACTTTCATGCTTGCTCGATGCTTGTCTGCCTTGTCGCTTGATGACTGGGCAGCCTCTCGGATGAGTGAGCAGCCTTTGTCGCTGATGATTGCATGACCTTTATCACCTTGCTGACTGCTTATAATTAGTTGGACAGATGAGCGATAAATGATTTGCCTAGTTTTGGCGACTGCCATGTGCCTAGGCGATGTTCATTATGTGTATCACCTAGGGTTGTGTAATTAGTCAGTTCGGTCGGATCAGAGCAAGATTTTCAACCAAACTGATTTTTTTTGGTATAGCAGAAAGCACCTCTAAACCAGCCAAACTTCACCCCAAAACTGACCAACAAACCGACTGAATTATTCAGTCTAGAAACTTCAAAACTGAGCCAATCGAACATGATATGCACGGCGTAAACCATGTTTAATGCACTTGTCTCATTGAAAAAAAAAACCATATGGAAAGACATTGAATCAAACCATGGGCGAGGAATGAAAATTGAAAGGGAGAAGTTATAAAATAGGAAGATAATTAAACAGATTTGTTCATAGTTCATGTCCGTCATAAAATTTTAAAAATCCATGATAAAAATCAACAAATCTTGTAATTTAGGGTTTCTAATCAAACCTGATGAAGAGAAGAGTTGGGTTTGAGATCAACTTGTTAAAAAATTCACAGAAGTTGAGAAGAAGAATATCCAGAGTCAGGTTAAGAGCTGGGATCTGAGAGAGTGTCAATAATAATAGAGAACCTGTGCAGGGAACCAGCACAATGAGTGATTAGGGTCAGGATAGGAGCTTTGATGGATCGAAGCACTAGCTAAACGGCTGACAGCAGTTGATAGGAGCAGTGCTGGCTGTGCCACAGCAGCATGTTGGTGTAGGTGAGTAGCAACTAGTGATGCACAAGGTCAGGACCAGGTGAGTATGAGGTGACGACTAGTCTAGCAAGCAATCAGGAGTAAGGAAAGAGGAATAACCAAGAAGTATAGAGTCTGTTTTTAAATCACATATACTTTGGTTTTTGGTTCATCGTTATTTTTTACATACAAAACTGAGATCGAACTGAATTATATTCCATTAAACTTATAAAAACCAAGCTGAACCATTCTCTATTTGTAACTGAAGTGTTTAAATTAAGCTACTTTGGTCTGGTTGGTTTCATAGGTTCAAAACTGATGTTTGCACAACCTTAGCCTTGCCTAGGCAACTTCTCTTTTAGCCTCCGCTTGGAAGCACTTAAAAAATAGCACTTATCATTGAAAGTGAGCACATTTAGAAAAAAAGTGGTTGTTGACTTGTAATGCAACAAGAACTTACTGCAAAAAGTGCTTTTCTGGAACCACTTTTTTGAGAGCTATTTAAGTGAGTTTTGAGAAACAATCTAAAATAGCTTTTTGGCCACTTATAAGTGACATTGTTCATAGGCGCAGTTAATATTATAAACATAAGAAATTTAGTGACTATTTTGTAATTTAAAAAATATATTAGAAGATAAATATAACATGTTAATTATTGATGAAACATAATTAATAATAGTAATCTAATATAAATTAATATGATAATCATATGTTATTGATATACATTGAGAACAAGATTATTGTTAATCAAGAAACACTATTATATTATTTTTTAGTTAATAAAAATATTCAAATGTTAATTAAAAATAACAATTAACATGATTTTTAATTAAATTGTGAATTAAAAATATTATATTTTTAATTTAAAATATATTAGGAAATAATCATGTTGTTGTGATATGGATCGAATAAATAGAATGCACAACGGAATAAACAACAAGAAAATGCAAACACAACTAGAATAAGAACAACAATAGATTTTACGTGGTTCGGCAAAGTCTACATCCACGGAAGTAATGATACACAAATTTCACTATGAAATCACAATGTACAAAATACACTTCTCAAAATGATCACTCTCTTTTTCAATATATGCCCAGAATAACATATATAGAAGTTCCTCGGAAGTTTCCCCCTGTTTGCCACTAGGCCTTTACACCCATTGGATACCTCAAAAAGATGTAACGATGAGACTGCGGGTCAAGTTTAGACCTCTCCTCACTAGACACGTAGACATAAGTTGGACACTCAAATACTTTCAATTCGGAATAGTCTACTGCATTTTCCGTCCATACCTCTTCCGCCACTTTCCCTTTAGTGACGCTCTTGGTGATCTGTTTACCAAAAAACAAAGTATAAAAGCCACAAACAACACATATATTATTTTATTGTGCTTTTTAACATATTAATTATTAATAAAATATAATTTAGTTTTGAAATATATAAAAAAATCATCTATAAATTTAAATTAATATTAAATAAATTAAAAAATTTAATTTAATTATTAATACTATTTTAAACATAAATTATGTTATAAATATACATTAATAAAAAAATTATTTTTAATTAAAAATAATATATTGCATTTTTTTAATTAATAGAAAATATTTAAATTTTATTTAGAAAAGTAAATATCATTATGAATTAAATTTAAATTATAAAAATATTAATATTTTATTTATAATGTATTAGAAATAATTATATATTATTTTACTACGTATTACATATTAGTTATAATGAAATATATTCAATTTTGGATTCCACAAGAACTATCTATTAATTTAAATAAACATTAAATAAATTAAAAATTCTAATTAAAATAAAAATTTTATTTTTATCATAAATTAATGTGATATTAATATGTTATAAATATATGTTGTGCAAGAATACCAATGCGCAGTGGAAACACAAATCGATCAGATCGTGCAATGCACCAACCAAGGATGAATAATACGGAAACACAATCACATAGATAATAAAGGAAAGCAAATAAATAATGATACAAAGAGATTACGTGGTTTGACAATGTGCCTACGTCTACGGGAGCAAACTGTTGAATTTTCACTATCAATCCATCAAACCAAGTTTACAATATTGTTTATATACTAACCCTACACGTACAAAGGATTTAAGAAGTTCCTAAAATACCCCTGTAGCAATCCTCGGAGGTTTTGCCTTCGAATCCCCAATTTATTGATTTTCCTGATTCAAAATTCGAAATTAGCGCCTAACAAGACTGTTGACGATTGTCGATGATTTTAGCGCTGAAGCCGTCGATGGATTAATACCCATATTGAAATGCACTGAAATCGTCGACGGTTTAATACCCAGATTGAAACTGTCGACGGTTTTCTCCTGAGGGTAAACCGTCGATGTAACCGTTGACCAAACTATCAACGGTTTCTTCTTGAAGCTCAACTTCTGTGTTCATTGTGCATGTATTGCACTCAATATGAGTTACATAGTCCAACAATCTCCACCTTGGCGAATGTTCACCCCTTAGGAGAAATACGAAAGCATAACCTACAACTTCATATGGGACAGTAGGTTGGGATGCCTCCCATCTAGCAACTGAAGACATTAATCATGTCCATGATAACAGGCTTTGTCAACATATCTGCTGCATTGTCAAGTCCTTAACCCTCCTCTGCCAAAGTCCGAAATTTCCCGGTTTGTTGAACTTGACAATATTGAACTTCGTAGAAGAAATCCCAGCCATTGTTAACCTACCTCTGATACCAATTTGTTGTGCAAAAATATTAAAGTAGCGGAAATACAAATCGACCGGATCGTGCAATGCAACAACCAATGATGAATAATAGGGAAACACAATCACACACAGATAATAAAGGAAAACAAATAAACAAGGACACAAGAGATTACGTGGTTCAGCAATGTGCCTACGTCCACAGGAGCAAATGGCGGAATTTTCACTATCAATCCATTAGGCCAGGTTTACAATATTGTTTATATACTAATCCTACATGTATAAAGGACTTAGGAAGTTCCTAAAATACCCCTGTAGCAATCCCTGGAGGTTTTGCCTCCGAATCCCCAACTTACTGATCTTTCCGAGTCGAAATTCAAAATTAGCGCTGAACAAGATCGTCGACGGTTTTTAATACAAAGATTGAAATGCACAGACTGAACTGTCGATGATTTCAGGCAAACTGTCGACGGTTTCTTCCTGCAGCCCAGCTTCCTTGTTCTTGCTCACCATGCTTTCCCTATGCATGCATTTAACTCAATATGAGCCACATACTCCAACAATATACATTAATAACAAGATTAGTATAAATTTAAACTAAAAATCTTATATTGTTTTATTTAATAGAAAAATTTAATTTAAATTTAAAATAATTAAAAAATAATTAAAAAAATTAAAATACTTATTTATGAAATTGCTAATTAAATATATTACTATTTTAGTTTAAAAAATATTTTAAGATAATCATATAGTACCCTATAATAAAAGTATGTATTCAAAGACCACTTATTTTAAGTACAACCAAACATCATCTATAAGTTTCAGCACTTTTCCAATTCAACACTTATTATCAGTATTTATTAAATTGAGCCCTTTTTTTTTCGAAAAGCACATTTGCATAAGTGGTTCCCAATGATCCCAGGCCTAAGGCGACGTCGTGATAAATTATTCACCTTACCTGGGTATCTGCTATAGTGCCATACTGCCATGTGCCTGGCCAAGTCTGCTATGTGCTTTGCCTGGGCGATTTCCTATGTAATTCTTCAAGCATCTGTCTTGGCCACATGACCATCACCGTATTCTATAGGGTGCACAAAGATGGCACAAAAACATCCCTATGATTTTGTGATTGCTTTTTATCATTTGGGAATTGTCTTGAAAATTATAGTGGATAGATTGTTAAGTTCTTAGGTTGGGAATAACAATATGTCATTTAGGTTTCTTGATTTGGGCATTTTGACATGTAAGATACTGCAGTAAATATTTAAATTTATTTTTTTCCTCATCCCATTCTGATTGATTACATTTCCTGGAATTTGGTTTGAAGACCTGGAATTGTCTTTTCCTTGCTAGGATGAGTTAGCTTTATTGTTATCATTCTACATGTTAATCAACTTAAGTTGAAGGATAAACCTCTGTATTCAATCTTCTTGTTGTGTACTTGTGCATGCCCTCTTTTCGAATTTAACTTCCTTGAATTGTGATGGATGGCACAGAGATCATCTGAACTTAAATTGTGCTACAAATTAAGGTTGATTGCTGCAATTGGAAGTGGATCATTTTGAGGACTTGGATTCAGTTTTGCTGTCATATTCTCAAGTTTATTTAAATTTATAATTTGGACCTGATGGTTTGGAGGATTTGAAATATATCAGAATAAATGATTAATTCCAAATTAGGAAATTTTTTTCCATCATGTGGATATGTAAATGTATAGTGTGTTGCCCAAATTTTTATAGCAATCAGTGTCTTGTACAGGACGAAAATTTAGTGATGTTTGGAGGACAAGAATACTGACTTTGTACTGTTCATAGATTTGCAAATTTCTGGTCTATCCTGCTTTCATGCTTTATTGATAGAACCATTACTCTTATGTCAATTCCTTCCTCTCACAACTTGTCTAGTTTTATCTGCTTTGGAATTTGGATGCTTTCCTTGTTACTGGAAATTTATGCCCTTTTAGAAAGACTTCATTTAGCAGTCATAATGGTCTCTCTCAGATAGTTTATGCTTCCTTGGAAAACTAGAAATTGCTGTCGGTCTATTTACCTCCAGTGAAGAGGCATAGTAGAAGATGTTTGCCTGCTAGATTTTTTTAATAGAAAAATAAATTTATTGAGAGAGAAGAATAGACAAGGAGGATGAAAAATCCTTCAAATGATGAAGGAGAAGAAAAAAAGCAGGAAGACAATACTATTAGAAAGCAAATTTATGCTAATGAAGCCAATTTCACTGTATATCTGAAAAGAGTCGAAAGACCATATTGCCAAAACACCCTGTAGAGAAAACCCACATGGAAGTCAAAAAACAGAATTATGTCCCATATCAAGATATGAGATGTAATCTCCAAAAATGTAAGAATTTTCTCAAGCCAAGTGCTCATATGACAGCAGAAACTGCAATCTGCACAAATCCTTACATTTCTTTTGCCTCCTAAACCATCTAAACCAATACAAAAAAAACTTCCAAAGAATGAGGATAAACCTAACACTCTCCCGACAATCCAAAGAATTTGTTCCATAAGCATCAAATTTCAGAAGTCAAAACGACGAAGAAATAAATGAGCATGATGCTCACTACTAGTTTAACGCATAACACATACGTATGGATAAATGACTAAGTAAGGTCATCTAACTTGCATTAGATTGTTCGTGTTTACTCTATTAAGAATGGCCCTGCCCTCCATACAAATGCCTTTACCTTTGAAGGTGTTTAGCTTTCCACCCTTGATCAGAAAAAGGAAATGAATGAGAAGTTTGGCCATAGTTTTAAATCGTGGTAGCGGGTAGCGTAATGTAACTTTAATGGGTGTAGTGGGAAGCGGGAGTAGCAAATGTTACATAACAGGAAGCTGGTGTAATGGCTGTGAATTTTTTTGAAGCACGCGCAACCTTGTGCATATTAGCGTACTTGCATGTTTTAAGCTTTTAGCCCTTCTTAGAAAGAGTCTTAGTGTATTTTGGATCCTTTTCGTGTAACTAAGTTATTGGCAAGGGTAACAAGTTTACATTTGTTTTAAACCACCATTGATAGAAAAATTATGTGTGTATGTGTATTTATGCTTCTCATTGTTCTTATCTGTGATAAATTCTTATGTGTGCTAAATTAATTAATAAAACAAAATACTTTATACACTCCATTAATCTATTAGAAACATAAGACATTCGAATAATACAAATATAAAATAGCTAGAAAAGAAAGAAGCTTGAAGTTGAAAAATATAGAACATAAATATCACATTACTAATATTATCAAAACAAAATATTTTCCTAACAAGTTAGTATTTTCAAATTGTTAATTAATGCATCTATTGTGAGTATTTAAAGAAATAGTAAATTTTGTGTCATTGTCATCCTCATTATAATCTTTTCCTCCTCTTGCCACTAGGTATGTTGAGAATGATATATGAAAGAGAGGGAAAAAGTGAGAAGAAAAAGTAAAAAATAAAATAATTTTTTAGTGTAATAGTCTTGTAGTGGTTACGTAATGGCCGTAGCGGTCTTCACGTAACGGTCACAGTCTGTAACGGCTGCTATGGCAGTGATTTTTCTTTCCACCAATTTCGCGGTGTGTAATGGTATTGGCAACCCAAAAAACCGTTACATAACAACGGTTGCTGCCTTTATTTAAAACCATGAGTCTGGCTAACATTAGAAGAGAAATATTTACAACGAAGAAGCTTACTCTGTGTTTGAGAGCTTGAAGTTCGGGCCTTGAATTTAGATTTGTGTGGATTTAAACAAAATAGAATATAAAATTGTATCCAGTTTTGTCCAAATCAAAGAAATCTAAATCCATAATCTGAAATCCATGCTTCCAAACACAACCTTAGGGAAATACAACCACCAAATCCTAACATCACTAACAAGAATCCGAAAAACATTGGAGTAAAGAAAGCTCATCTATCTCCCTACTGCTTAGATTCCTATGACATTGAAAATCCCAAGAAACAATAATAAGAAGAAACATTTGCCTTAGGATATGAAGCAAGACAAAAAATAGAAGGAACAACTGCTGGAAAACATACTTCCCCAAGCCAAAGGCCCTTCCAAAAGCAAACCTGCAGCCATCTCCTGCTTTATACCTGAGGCACGAACAAAAGAAGCAATTTATCTATGAATGGATCTTCCATGGGCTTTCGTGAGAAACTCTAGCTGCAATATTAGCATCCCACTCCTTCTCTTGTAAACTGAATAGGGGTGCGTTTGGTTTGTGGATATGCCATGCTAAGGACTTTTAGCCTATATTTGGTGCAACACACCAGCAGGTTTGGATTGGCCAGGAAGAGGATCTTTATCCCTTTTATATAGGATAAGGTTGGTTAGCCCTCCCCCACTAGCCAAACCTGGCTACGCAGCAAAAGTACTAGGATGCCTTCCTATGTTCGAATGAGAAAGTGTTCGAAGTTTCCTAAAGATTTAAGAATAGTACAGTGACGAAGACATGAAGGTACCAAAGGGCTTCAATATTCCCAATTTGCGAATCAGTTCTCTATGTGACTCTGTCTTAACATGTTCCAAGCAAATTTGAGAACATGTGGTTCTTGTGAAAATTGCCATGGTCTGATTCAACCTGGTGGTGTTTGTAGGATTAGTGTTGATGGTCTGCCTATTCGGGCCCTAATTTCGATGGCTTCAAATCAACTGATTCAGGTTTTGTGTAATTAAAAGCCCCTTAAGTGGACAAAATCTCATCAAACAGTGAAATCCCAAAAATCATTGGATTTTTGAGCTTAGAAGATATATCGGTTCGAGTAATGGCCATGGAGTGTGTTCTTGAAATTGGGTATTTCGGCTGAAAAAAAGCAATCAAAGCGATGCTCGAAGAAGGGCTGATTGAGAAGCTTGTGGAGTTGCAAAGATCGGAGAATGGAGGTGATTTGGTTTGAGAATGATGGCTGCAAGGGCAGGGATTGAAAGGGCGTGTGTAGATGTATGGAGGAGGAGGAGGAGGAGGAGAGTGAGCATCCATTTGCAAGCTGCATTGCAAATTTTGTTGTGCAAATGGAGATGGTAAAAGGGCTGAGGCTGCGAGATAGAAAAGCATTTAAATTGGAAATATTGAAGAGTTAATTTTCTACGTAATTGACAAGGAAATTTTATAGAAAAATGTCATTATCCACTTACCTACCAAAGCCATGTTTTTAGACACCAATTACTGTGACCCAATCCCTCCTCTTCCTTAGATCTATAGGCAATTTATCAACTCACAAGATGATCCCTCCTCTCACCAACCACCTGAGAATTATTTATTTTAAATTTTTAAAAGATAAAATTATTCTTTTACATGTTCATATTTGGAAGTTGATATCACTGAACTGAAAAAACTTTTAGAATGTTTGATTGATATACTGCATCTTTGACAATGAATTCTCACACTTAAATTAAAATTGAGGACTTATTAACATGCGACTGGTTATCCAAGCAGCCCATTCATCCTTGTTGCCTGTACCAGTTATCTTTTATTCTCTTCTACAGTGGAGTCATTTACAGATAACAACAGCCTATTCACTTCTAGGATCTTCTAAGTAGCCTATCATTGTTATGTTGCACATACAAGTCAGGTCCATGAGAGCTTCTGTCTGTTGGATGCTTCTGTCAGTTTCACTTTTTAGCATGCTCTTCACTGTTATTGTGTTGGATTTTACATTTCAAATCCCTGATGCTGAAAGAATGCTCACATTTTAAGTCAATCATTGTGAAATCAAGTCTGTGAATAGTGTAGTGACTTAGTTGTCTGTTCATAGTCAAACTTACACTCATTTTCCAGTTCCATGGATGTCAATGGGAAAGGTTATGTTCAAAACAGGTCTTCATGCTCTCTTTATCTCTCTCTCTCTCTCTCTCTCTCACACACACACACACACACATGAGCACAGAGCATAAGCACCCATTTGTTCCAGCATTGTCCTCTGATATGTTGGAATAGGTCTTTCTTGTCTATCAGGGTACACAAGCACACTGGTTGCATATTCATGCTGTATCTGCTCTCTTGTTTAGCTTCGGACCTTCAGCTGGCCTATTATATGCATGGATTGTGCATGTCATCCCTAATTTTTGGCACAATTTGGCTTCATATTGCCTAGAACTCTGAGTCTAAAGGACAGGTCATGTGTGGGGCCAGTTAGGTCTCTGTACTCCTGGGGTTCCTTTCCTATTTGAAATGGAGAAGATACACATATTTGATACAAGATTTTAAGGCTTCCAAAGTGGCTTTTATTAGGTGATTTTAAAAGCTCATAGATGCCTACTAAAAAAGCCCAAGGATGTTTTTTTTGGGCTTAAGAATTTATAGTTTTGTTTAGCCAAACACTAAACAGCTGCTTTTGCTGCTTAGCATCAGTTTCTTTTCAACTAATAACACTATGTTTGGTTTGTAGAATTATGGTTGGAATGGAATCAAAATTCAGACTTCAATTCCCATTTTGATGTTTGGCTTATGGAAATGAGGGTGGAACTGCATTCATGCCAAAAGCCAAAATGCTAATTCCTTGTTCATTGGAATGGTGATCGCATCTCTTATTGGTAGGAATTATAATTCCATTCCTGACTAGTTTTTGGAAGACAATTATAACCCCTACTAAATAATAAATTCCAAAAAAAAAACACAGATTACTGTCCCTTAACAACAATACCAATAACGACAAATAAGGGGAAAAGGTACTGATCTTGTCTGATGTTTGTTTAAAAGTTGCATAGCTTCATTGAGGTTTTAAAAATGTTATGGACCTCTTATGTAGTTTGGCAAAAAATGTGGACCTTCCTTGAGGTTTTGAAAATTACATAGACCTCGCTTAAGATTTGGCAATTAGACAAGAAGTGTCTCAAAAATCAAATGTCAAGAGAGGTTTGTGGGATTTTTGAAACTTGAGGAGGGGTCTGCATCTTTTTACAGAACTTTAGGAGAGTTGCAGGCTTGTAGCCACTGTTGATAATACTAAATGTTGGAAGTGATTTGAATTTGCGATTTGATAATCATTCTGTATGACTAACCAAACACAGTAATTGCATTCTAGTAATTCCTTTCTTGCCTTGATTCCATTTCCACTGATTTCTTTCCAACTTCATTTCCCTTCCATGAAGCATACGTAGCGTTACAGCCACCTTTCATTAACTGCTCCTCGTCAGCTACAAGCCTACAGCATGACTGACCCTTTTTTGCCCCCCAAATGAAGATAGAAACTTGCCAATATGCTGCACTAACATTCAAGTAAAATTTTGATGAAAGCATCATGTTCATAAAAATTCTTGTGCATATTTAACAAGGTCCAGTGGACACATTTCTATACAGGCTGTTGTTATTTTAATACATTGCTATCCCCCCCCCCCCCCATCCCTCAATCAACAAGTTTCAGATAGAAGCATGAATGATGTTTGTTGAGCAATTTGTAAAGTTTGAGTTAGAAAACTTAAGGCAAACTTTTTAAGTACAAACAGAAGAAATGAAGAACAGTGCAGCCCTGCTATACAACGAGGGCACAGCCAGTGTCTGCATCTTGTGTTGAAATCTAAAAAGAAGAAAATTGATTGCAAGAGTTCCCAAGTGGTGCTTGACAAACACCCTAGGAGATCAGGATTATTCCGTTGCTAAAATATCTAAAACGATGTCTAACATGATCTCTATACACTTAATTTTATATAAAAAATTATCGGTCCAGGATAGAGTTGCAATTACCTAGCAGTGTCTTTAACAAGACGTTAACTTTACTAAATTTTTAGTTTCTATACTTACGACTTATTTGCATCTTCTTCTATCTTGCCATCTCCTATTTTTCTTGGGGTTATTTCTGGAGTTTTGGTAGAGATTAGGTTCTGAACCATGTTTTGGCAATTTTTGAGTTTTACTAGAGTTCTTTTCTACTAACTTGGCAGAAAGAAACAAAGCAGCTTGTATAATTGTAAAAAATGCAAGTTCACTCCACTTTTAACATTTTCGATAAAAAATTGCATAAAGTGGAAGTTCTATTTGTTCTCTCCTTTAATATGGATGGACATGCTTGCTCTTTTTGTTTGTGTTACCTTTTCTAGTTTGAATAACAGGAGCATCCCCACTTTCTCTCTCTCTCTCCCTCATGCGCACTTGCACGCATCCCAAAGTTTTTCGAATGACTTATTACATGTCTAATGTCTATTTTGTTATATTTTGTTCCATTTGCAGCTCTTTGGATCCTCAGTTGCAAGAAGCACTCAAGGAATACCTAGTAGATAAGGGTGTTGGAGAAAGCTTGACCAACTTCCTTCTCCACCACCTACATAGAAAGGAGCAAGCTCAATATGTGCACTGGTTGCATGAGCTGGAAAAGTTTGTGGGAGAGGATGTCTGATTTAGACAACTGGCAGCAGCAAATGCTACTTGTATGCTTCTGTTATCTCATACCATTAGATCACTTCTTGTAGGAAGACACTATTGATTCATCTAATTTTAGGTCAATATTTTTTCTGATCGTTCGAGGAACATGAACAAGCAATTGTGAGTCACAAGGACAAACTTCGCAAAAGAAAAAAGGAAAAAAAGAAGGCGAAGCGCTGCTATCACACGAGGTGATGAAATTATGTGATTTTTTTAAAGCTAGTATGTACTTACGATTCATGGATTTTTTTGTTGGAATTAAAGATTATATGTCAAACATGTAAAAGTATAAAGACTAATTTCATTGCATTCTATTCTTCTGTGGCAAATAACTCATGATATAAACAAAGCTTATTAAACCGATATTGGAATTTTAAGCTGCAAATAATGTTAGAAAACATGCTGTGGCATCTCTTCTAGTGGCCAGGGCAAAGGAAGATTGTAATGAGACGTCCACTTTACCCTCAGACTACCCTAACAGGCCCACCACACAGCCATTTTCCAGGAATAACCTGATTTAAATAGAAAAAATTTAAGCCCACTTTTTAGTCATGGAAAATGAATATTTATTTTTTTGTTTTAATTTTTCAAAAAATAATTACAAGAAAGTCATTTATTTCCTAATTTCTTTCATTTGTATAGAAAAGTAGAGAGCTTGTTCAATTAAAGAGAAGAATTTTCATTTTTCTTTTCAGTTTTTGAAAAAATTGCAAAGCAAAGTGTAACATTTGTATAGGAAAGTTCTTTAGTTTTTTCATATAAATTCTAAAAAAATAAAAAAAGGTGATATGTTTTTGTAATTTTTTTAAAAATTGAAAATGAAAAATTTAAAAAATTTCGTGTAATTGTTGAACAGACTTTGAGAAATGTTTTTATTGATTTTCAGAATTCTTATTTAAAATAACATGTTATTTTTTAATAATTTTTGAAAACGAAAAAGAAAAAAATAAATATTTTTTTCCATTACGAAAAAAGCCCTTACCTTTTTTATAGTTGCAATTGCCCATGAATGTCTTGTATAAAATGGAATGAAAAGGGCTTATTATTTTATCACTAATTAATTTTTTTGTCTTTAGTTTTTAAAATAATTTATTAAAAAATTACCTTGCATTTTAGTTTCCAAAAAAGTTTCAGTATTTGTGTGAAAAACTTTAAAAAATTACTTCAATACCTTTCACATTTCTGTCAAATGTTCGAAACTTTTAGGTTACTCTAAAGACATCCCTTGAACTTTCTAAATATGACACTACAAAACTTGAGTTTTGGATGAATACTGCTAATAATGAGTCTTCACTGGATTATGAAAATTATTACTAACAAAATAAATTGTCTTTTTAAAAAATAATATATTAAAAATATTACTCAAAATAATTTTCTTTATTATTTTTTTCCTTAAGGCATATTTTATGAATAATTTGTTTCTTTTTAAAATATTTTATTAAATACTCATTATTGCATGCACCTGGCCTTTAATTTATTATAGAAATTGAATATATATTTTGTTAATTGAATGAAAAACAAAAATGTATATTTATTAATGATGTAAAATATTTTTTAGGGTTAGCTAATGGTTGACTAATTGTTAATTAATGAAAGGTTGTTTGTGTTAATAAATTATAATACGAGGGAGATTCCCTTATATAATGAGTGTAATATTTATAGGATATCTTTAAATATATAAAAAAATTTAAAGATAAAGAGATATATTTATAATTATCTTAAAAAATTAAATATAAACAATTAAAAGAGCCGTATGGTAGTGATCCAGCCCTTTACTTTTTTCGGCTGAGGAAGGGTGAGAATTAAAATACAATTTGAGTTCATGAGCTTTCAATTATATTAGTGTTATCTTTGCTTGTAATTTTTCCATTTAAGTGAAAAATCGTGTTTTCTATTTGGAAGATTTATATGTGGTATCTTGAGTATTTGATCATTGTTAATTTTTGTATGTAATAGAAAAACATATTTTTCATTAGAGGGATTTAATTGTGGAATGTTGGGTATTCTACCTTAGTTTGTGGGAGAAACGTCAACCAAATCCTCTGACTCTTTATAAAGGAGGTGATGAAGATCCCTTTGCTAACTAAGTTTAAAAAGCCAACCACTGAAGGATATGATGGGTCGTTAGATCCTTTGGACCACCCTGACACCTTCAGGGTATTGATGTAATTGTAAGGTGCGCCTAACACAATCATGTGCCAAGCATTTGCAGCAACTATGAAGTAGAATGCTAGGGCATGGTACCAAACTTTAAAGCCCGACTCACTCAGGTCCTTTTTCGAGATGGAACAACAATTTATAGGGCATTTCATCAGCAGTCGAAAAATGTAAAAACTTCAGCCCACCTGATGAGTCATGTGCAAGGAGAAAAAGAGACATTAAAGGAGTTCATGAGACGTTTTTTCAATGCAACTTTAGAAATTCGAAACCTAGATCACAGGGTAGTGGCAGTTGCTTTGAAAACTGCTTTACAACCAAGGGATTTCCTAAATTCGTTGGGAAAGAATGCCTAATCAAAATGGGTAAGCTAATGACACGAGCCCAAAAATATATCGAATTAGAAGAGGTTATCACCACAAGAAAGAGCAAGGTCGATTTGAAAAGAAAGAACCCAAGAGACATCGATGAAATAGTTAAAGGAAGTAAAAAATAGGAAATTAGCAAACCATCCAGCAGTCCAAAGAAGGTGGGGCTCACACCAAGATTCTAGTCCTATACTCCTCTGAACGTATCTTAAACTCTTATAATGATGCACATTAGAGAGAAAAATTATGTTTCCTGGCTAGAACCCATACAGACCCCATCGTATAAAAGAAACACTTCAAAGTTATGCAAGTTCCATAGAGACCATAGGCATGATACAGAGGAATAAGTTCATTTGAAAGATGATATTGAAACTCTTATAAGGCAAGGACACTTGTCAAATTTTTGTAAAAAAGAACGATCGTCAAGATAAGACACTCAATCATCAAAAACTAGAAGTTGCTAAAAATAGAGTAGGTTGTAGGAGAAATTGCTGTGATTTTTGGGGGACCAACTAGTGAAGGAGATAGTGGTTATAGGGGCAAAAATCAGAGCTTTCACATGCGTTAATACTAAATCTAAATGCACAATTTATTTAAAATGTCTTCTTTTGTGAATATGCTTGAGCTTTATTGTTTATATTTTAAATTATGCATATTCTTAGGGGAGCATTTTCAAGCTTAACCCATTTTGATTTTATGTGTTTGTCATCATCAAAAAGGGGGATATTGTTGACTTTTTGAGTCTGATCCCTATTTTGATGCTGACAAACCACATGTATCTTATGCGCGTATTGAGTACTTGAACAGATTATAATTTAACACACACATAAGGTGTAGTGATCCAAAAAATAAAAAAAATAAATAAAAAATTAAAATTAAAATTTAATTTAATTAATTTTTAGTTTTAAATAATAATAATTATTAAAAGTATGGTATTAGAGCCATGTTCTTTCCTGGAGACCAGGAGAGTTAAGATCATAGAAGTGATTTTTAGAAGAACGAGGTACAAATAGTTCAAGGGGAAACTTGCAAACCATGGATACACCATCAATTGACAATCGTCTTTCTTCTTCCATCTCTCTTCCTCCTTCCATTAAAAGAACTACTTCTTCCAAGATTACCAACCTAGTGAATACTCTTATATTCCTGATTCTGCTCAGATCCAGGAAACCTCCCTTCCTCTTGTAAATCCCTACAATATTTTCAGAAAAAAGAAATCCTTAGCCTACCAAGTCGGTACTCTTCTTATATCCTATAACAGATCCCAAGTCAAAGAATTTGTTCAGACTACAGTCCTTGATAAGTGTCTTATCCCAGCCTTTTCCAGAGAACAGTATATTGATTTAGAGCTTGACCAGGATCTGATCAACAGGCAACTCAAGAGTGAGCACCAATTCCAAAATGACCCATTTGATGAGTATTGCTCATGAGGCTTGAAGAGATGCCCACTTAATGAGCATAGCTCATAAGGCAACTCAAGAGTGAGCACAACTCTCCAAAATGGTCCATTTGATGTGCATTGCTCATAAGATCTGCAAACATGCCCATTTGATAAGCACAACTTATGAGGTAACTCAAGAGTGAGTATGACTCACCAAAATAACTCATTTGATGAGAACCTCTTATGAAACTAGAAGACATGCTCACTTGATGAGCACCAATCAAGAGGCAACCTAAAATGGCTAATTTGATGAGCACTGCTCATGAGGCCCGAAGACATGCCTACTTAATGAGCACAACTCATGAGGCAACCCAGGAGTGAACACGACTCACCAAAATGACCTATATGATGATCACCATTTATAGGGCCTGAAGACATGTCCACTTTAATGAGCACAACTCATGAGGCAACCCAGAAGTGAGCACCACTCACCGAAATGGTCCATCTGATCATGAGCACTGCTTATGAGGTCTAATGGCATGCCCATGTGATGAGGACAAGTTATAAGGAAATCCAAGAGTGAACAAGACTCACCAAATGTTGGACCTGAAATGTTGCAAATTAAAATGGCTAGAAAAAGCCAAATATTGTTGAAGTGAAGGAAATAGGCAGTTTAAGTCTTTGTTGAAATGGATTAGAGGATCCGATCTTATAAAAGTGGCTAGGATGAGCCAATATTACACTTAAACGTCTCGAAATTAGACAAAATTCAGTCTAGCAGCTTAGCTAACTATTGATCAGCTCAAGTGAGCTGACATCATCAGCAAACGACTCATTTAAGCTAGAATGTTTCATAACTCGGAGAGGTAGTAGATGGCTCAGACGAGCTGACGTCATCTGCACGCAGCTTGGTTAAGCTAGAATGCCTTACAACTCGGAGAAGTAGCAGATGACTTGGATGAATCGATGTCATCTGCATGCGGCTCGATTGAGCCAGAGCTCCCCGTGACTCGAAGAAGCTATGATGGCTTTAATGAGCTAACGTCATCTGCACACAGCTCACAGAAGTTGTTGGTGACTCAGATATGTTGTACGTGGCTTGGAGAAGCTATAGATGACTCAGATTGTGATGTAGGACGGGAACGCTTGGCCTAGTCCTACGGTTCAACCCTCACACAAGCACATACATTCAAATACTTTGATTTAAGAATTTAATTAACCGAACATAAAAACTATAAATTATGTGACATTTCACATGATGTTAGATTTTTAAAAAGATGTATGATGTTGTCTAGAAAAAGAGTCCCAAGAGTTCCTTATCAAGGAATTAAGTTTTATGAGGAAAGATGTTAATTTCAAAGCCAAGATTACAAGTTCTAGTTTAACAAACTAATATTCTCACAATTGATTTTAGCTAGCAAGTGTCAATTTGCAATCTATAGATTCAATCGGGTTATTCGAATGTGGGATTTTAAACTACTAGCAATGGTTCACAAAATAAAATAAGGATTCAAAAAAGTACCGAATAAACCAAGAGATTCATTTGGATGACTTGACATTATTCCCCACGTATTTAGATCTCACTGTAGGTCCTTTGAACAAGCGTTAAAGCACATAGACTAACGCAACAATGGAATGTAGGAAAGGTAGTTGTGGGGGTGTATGATGTGATGGCCGTGTGGATGCATTAGAGGGGAGGCCGTGTGGGTTAGAGAGAGGAGGTGGAGATGGTGATGGAATCGTTGGATAGAGTGGTCTCTCACCACTTGATCTTTGGAGAGAATCCCGTAGCCTCATATTACACAATCAAGAGATTGGACAAAGCTTTCACCCTTCAACAATGGAATTCTTTCAATATATTCAAAAAATAAGCTCATTTTTATCTTTGTTCTTACAATGAGAAGGATATAAATAGACTTAGCATGGGGGACAAAGCATGGGAAACAAAACATGAGGGGACAAAGCATGGCATGAGGGGGGCAAGCATGGAAAACAAAGCATGGGAAACAAAGTCTAACGAACCGAAGAATATTGATATTTAAATAATAAAGAGGGAGGGAAATGGAAACAGAAATAGAAGAAGACAGTACGCGTTCGTCGACAACATTGCATTTTGGATATAATAACCCAAGAAATTTTCCAAGTACTCGTCAACGAACACAGGAGTTTCGTCGACGAGAAGATATCGAGAGAGGATTTTTGGGAAGTCTGAAATTTGTCGACGAGGGTGCAGATTCATCGACAAACTTTCTACAGGACTCGTCGACGAGGTGATGTGGCTCGTTGACGAATCCCGCAGTATAAATAGCCTTAAACTCAGTTTAATCATAGAAAAATCAACTCAACTTTCCTCTCTTTCTCTTTCTCTCTCTCTCTCTCTCTCTCCTACAACCTCTCCTCCATCTCTTTTTGATTTCAGCCCCATTAGTCGCCGGATCGACGATCTGAAGCCACCACAATGCTCCTGGTAAAGTTCTCTCCAAGTTTACCGAAGCAGATCGTCGGTAGGAACGAGTTGAATTTCTTCCCAGAATCAAGGTAAGACTTTTTATTCAGTTTTTGGCCGTCTGGCAATTGTAAAAAATAATGGAGGCAAAGAAATAATGATATTCTGTTCTTTCAAATGTTGTTTTCAGGGTATTGAGCTGGAAGCCCTGCGGGTGTTAGACCAGTATACCATAGGGGCTTTGTAGTAGTTAGGTAAGGGAAACATGCTATGCTAGGCAACCATAAATGATTTTAGTACAAATTATATGCTTGTATTAACTTACTATTCAAACTATATATACAGTTTTCAGAGCCTAGCAATATTAATATTTATTTGTGTGGCTTGAGTTGATAACAGAAATAATACTATATTTATAGAATTTTTGAATACCAAGTTTATAGTTATTAACAGAAATACCATGATATTTGCAGGTTTATAAAATGACGAATTTTTCAGTGTTCAATATACTTAGAAGTATGCATTTTCAGTAATTACAGAATAACAATTTTATCAGTACCATAACGCCCCAATAAACAAATATTCAGATAGCAGTTCAATTATACAGAAAATAGATATCTAGTCAGTCTATTTAGAATTTTAGATAAATTCTATGGAGTTATGGTTATTTTAGAAATCACAGAAAAAACAGTATATTATAGATATCAGCTACTTATATAGTATCAGACCCTAATGGATCATACAGCAGAGTACAGTACCGTAACTATAGATATTCAATTCAGAGTGCAACCACTTTACTCAGATAGTAAGTGGTATGAGGTCGATCGTGCCCACGTCGGGACAGACTCTCCATCAGATATGGATTGAGGGAGCCGATCAGACTGTCGGAGTTCAGTTGACTTACCCTAATCGGCCAGCTAGGATAGGTCCCGCCTTCAGGCCGCACAACCCTATCATGAGGGGTTAAATCATGACATACAACCATCCAGGAAAAAATTTCCTCAGATATTATAAGTATAAGTAGATTTCCACAAATAGTAGTAGTATTATGAAAAGTAAATTTATATAGTTTTAATATATGTTGTCTATACTAGTATTTAAAATTTCAGTTATCCATGATATTATTTCTAAATCAGATTATAAATACAGAAATATAACTCAGCAACCACACACTAGTAATAGCATGTTTCGTCTTACTAAGCATTGGCTCATCCTAGTGTTGAATGGTTTTTCAGGTGAACCAGCTAGGCGAGCGGAGCAAGCTCGCAGGTAGAGGGGCTGTAGTACTGCCCTTGTTGAGAGTGAATATTATTTTTGAGTGGCATGTTTTGTAAACCCTTAGTAACTGTAAGGGTAGTTTTCGAGGAACAACAATGTTTGTATATCGTGGGATGATTTGACACTCTGGTATTGTATTATGTGTGGTTTTATTTTATATGATTGACCTTCTGCTGTTTATGTTAATGATTGAATTTAAAATTAGGGAAAAATATTTTATTTTATTAGCAGGTCGTTTCACAAAGCATGAGGGACAAAGCATGGGGGACAAAGCACTAAGTCCAAATATAATAATAAAGGCTATCACAACTTAGTAAACACACATGCAGGCTTAGTTGTCTTTCTTTATTACAAATTACAGTTAAGACTCAAGCATGTGCCAAAAGGAAGCCCAAAATCGTGTAGGGCCCATGGAGCATAATCGTGTGGGCTCCATATGATCGTGTGGGGCCCACATGGGTCTTGAACTTGATCTTGCTTCAATATATTGACTTGGGTCTGTATGCACCTAAAGTCTTCAAAAATAAAAAAAACTAAGTCTTCTAAAGACTAAGTCTTCTCAAGTCTTCAAGTAGTACATGAGTACCTACAAAGCAAATTTAATGACAATGGACATCAGGTGGTCGTCCATGTGTTACCATATCGGCAAATGAGACAGTCAAGGTATGTCGATCCCCATTAGATTGAGCTAGAGAACATTGGGCGGCTTGGAGCATTAGCAGATGGCTTGAGAAGCCAATCTCCCCCACGTGCAGCTTACAAAGAGCTGGAGTGTTAGCTTTGGTGTATACCCAAGAGGGGGGGGGGGTGAATTGGGTAATTAAAATTTCCTAGGTTGATTTCATTTCCATAATCAGTAATTCCCAACCTAGGGTTTGTCTCAGCACATACCAATATCCCAACAGAATAATACTGGGCAGATATATAAAACAGATGCAGCAGACTCAGTATTTTCAAATCATTCAAATTATTTAAAGCATGCACAACATTCATATAACTATTCAAATATAAACATACATGTGCATAGATTAAATTATAGAAATATAAAGAGTATAGGGAAAGAGAGAGCCGACACAAAATATGTTATCGGGGTTTGGCCAACTGTGCCTACGTCCCCGCCTTAGCTCACCAGTACAATGATTTCACTAATACTCACTTAACGGGTGGAGCGGTACCGGTTACAATCAGGTCAATTAGTGGGGCTGACCTCAACCTACACCTTACCAAGATGGTGCACCTAACTTTTCTAACCAGGTCTAAGCCAATCCGGGACTATTCATAGGGCTAGTCTCCCTCTTCTGACCATACGTCGGGAATACAACAGATATGAATAATTTGTGTACAATCAAATGTGCTTCTTACGTTAAGCAGATGTGTACAACAATACAGCTTAAGATACACTCACGTATGATGTGAAGATAAGCTTAGTGTGAGTATGTGATTTTCTTGCTAAAAATAATCCTTAATTAAAAATATATATGATGGATGCTCAAGGATTTAAATCCTAACAGAATATTTCTCCAAATATTATTTTCCCAAATAAAGTGTAGAGAATCTAGGGTTTTTGTTTGCTTTCAAATGAACTTGCAAAATCGTATGTGTGAGTGTAAGTACGATTGCAATAAGACTTTCCTAGCACAAGTTATGTGTGGTCAAGTCTTTCAAAAATAACTAATATAAATTTTCTCCTAATGATGCTCATCAATAAAATATATGAGAGATCCAAGCAGCTAACTCTCAAAAATAAATTTTCACAAACAAAGAACAAGTGAGAGTATAAGCTTTGAAGAAAATAAATGCCCAAGGTTTTAAGTGCTTTATTTCAAATGATTTTTCAAAGATATGTAAAAGAGAGAGGAAGTATGAGTAATATACTTTGAAAAAGATTGAAAGGATATGACCAAAATGAATATAAAAATTTGAGAGAAAATTTTCTTAATGATTTTGCTAATCTCACCCTAATTAAGATAAATGAAGGGGCATATATAGACTTGGGGAAAAATATGACCGTTGGAGACACTAAGGTCATTTTAGAAAAAGATTAATGATATTTAATTAAAATTAACCTCATTTAAACTCGATAAAAAGCTTGGGCAACCTGAGAGGGTCAGTCGACCATCTTGATGGTTCGATCGACCGTGGTGCCCAGTTTGGTTAACCAGGTAAAAATTGAACTGAGAAGATGATCGACCATTTTGAGGGTTTGAAGGCGATATCCCAAATCTACGCAGTTCGGTCGATCAGGCAGTTAGGGCTTCTCCCGAGGGTGTTCGATCGACCAGAGCGTTAGAGTCCAATTTCTGGTCGATTGACCGAAGAGTCAACTAGTTGACCCTAGGGAGGTACGGTCGACCAGGGCATTGGAGTACATTCCTGGTCGGTTGACCGGCTTGTCAAAATTTTGACCTTTGGGAACTTCGGTCGACTGAAGTTCTCTGTGTGTTGGGGTTTGGTCGATGGACACACCAAAGTTGTGCAATTTGGCTTTATTCTTCTTATGAAGTCACCCCTATTCACATGATAATTGATTCTAAGATTATGGGGACTTTTCATGTGATAATTTAGGACCTAAAGTCAGTCTATAATCTTTTAGTTTTTTAATTTGTCCCAAAAATTTGTCGGTCGATTGAAGTTTTTGTAATACTTCATTTTAGCCCTAATCTTTAACCCAAACCAATTAGTTATATAAGAAATGAGTTTCTGTGTAAAGTGTTGGTCTTTAGGATTTGCCTATGGTTGTTCTGAGCTATCCATTCACATCATGCATGCAATGCATTATTACAGACCAGAATATAAAAACAAATGCAATTACAATAGAAAGTGTACGTCTTCTTCTGTTTTGCTCTTTAGTTTCATGGAATGCGCTAGATTGATGTGAGCTTTAAGTTCCTGCTAGCTTTTATTTTTTGGTATCTTATGTCTGTGCTGAAATGAAATTCTATTCACGCACTAAATGCACACATAAAATACTGGTAGTTTGTTAGCATCAAAATAGAGATCGGACCCAAAAAGTCAACATGGAGCTTTGGAAGATTGACTCAGATGAGCTGTTCAGTCCCCAAACAACTCAGATTGAGTCGAAGCCTCCCTAATCAACTCGGATTAAGCAGGAGCTACAAGCAGATTGGTTTGGATGAGCCAATCAGTCCCTAAATAGCTCGGATTGAGCCAAATCCCCTCTAATCGACCCATATTGATCTACGAAGCCCTCAACTAGCATGAATGGAGGCCAACTTAGTAGCCCAGATTGAGCTAGAACCCTCAAGGTCCAAAATAATATGCATGGTCCAAGTAAAGATGATTGGGCCTTGATTTTCTCAAATAATGTCCACCAAAAAAAAAAAAAAAAGGAAAAGGAAAAAAACTCTTGAGTTTTTGAGCTTAAATTCTTTGAGTCAAGAGCAAAGGTGTTGGGGGGGGGGCAAAGGAGGGCACAAATCCCTGTGGCGGGAATCTCAAGAATTTTCATTTACAAAAAGGATTGCGTCTCGAGGGAGAAAAAGGACACAGAAAGTCTCTGACAAATGCACAGACGCGGCTTCCCAAGGACAAACGTTACCTCGGAAACACCAAGTCGCCTCGGACACAACGTTAGACGGATGATCATAAATAAGAGCTTTCCTCCAACCCACTTCCCAAGGTAGAACGCATTTAAAACCTGCTTTTATGTATCTCTCGCAGGATAGAAGCGTGCAACGACGCCTCGGGAAGGTGAAACAGTCAAAAGACGAGCACGACTCGCATGGCCAAACGGCCCAACAAAGGAGCACGGCTCAACAGACGCAAAGGCCAAACTGATGAGCACGACTCATCCGGCGGATGGCCCAAACTGACGAGCACGACCCGTGAGGCCAGAACAACACAACAGATGAGCATGACTCATCAGGAAGATGGCCTAAACTGAGGAGCACGACTCGTAAGGCCAAAACAACCCAACAAATGAGCACGACTCATCAGGCAGAGGGCCCAAACTGATGAGCATGACTCGTGAGGCCAGAACAACCCAACAGATGAGCACGACTTATCAGGCGGATGGCCCAAACTGACGAGCACGACTCGTGAGGCCAGAACAACCCAACAGATGAGCACGACTCATCAGGCAGATGGCCCAAACTAACAAGCATGACTCGTAAGGCCAGAAATGCTCAGTAGAGGAGCACGACTCAATAGACGCAAAGGCCCAGATAACGAGCATGACTTGACAGGCCAAACAGCCGAGTAGGTCGGGTAGCTCAGCCAATTTCCCTCCATGGGACAGGACGGACTAATTCCCTTGAGGAGTCAAACAGCTCGGCCCAAGCCTCTCTTCAAAGAGTTCGGTAGAAACAGCTCGGCATAAGCCTTTCTTCCAAGAGCTCGGACAAAACAGTTCGGCCTGAGCCTTTCTTCCAAGAACTCGGACAAAATAGTTCAGCCTGAGTGATTCTTCAAAGAGCTCGGACAAAACAGTTCGGCCTGAGTGATTCTTCAAAGAGTTCGGAAGAAACAGTTCAGCACAAACAGCTCGGCCTGAGTGATTCTTCAAAGAGCTCAGACAAAACAGTTCGGCCTGAGTGATTCTTCAAAGAGTTCGGAAGAAACAACTCAGCACAAACAGCTCGGCCTGAGTGATTCTTCAAAGAGCTCGGACAAAACAGTTCGGCCTGAGTGATTCTTCAAAGAGCTCGGAAGAAACAGCTCAGCACAAACAGCTCGGCCTGAAGGATTCTTCGAAGAGCTCGGAAGAAACAGCTCGGCACAAACAGCTCGGACTAAACAGCTCGGCACAAACGGTTCGGCACAAGCTGCTCAACTATTCTGCCCCAAAAAAAAAAGAAAAAAAAAAGAAAGAGAAAGAGAGGAACACGATGGAGTGTTAAAACCTCTAAAGGGAAAGATGCAAACACAAACAATTATTCAAAATTCTATCTAGAAATTTGAAACTGAGGGGGGCACAACTGATATGCCCATAATAAATCACACTAATAAGGGCAGGTCAACGCCTGTCTCGCACTTTATCCGGGTCTGACATTCTTACGAGTGATTAGCTCTGACCTAATAAAAAGGAGGAGAGATGCACGCCAACGCCCTTAATAATCAAATAGGCGCACGCACTTATGGCTGGAGAGCGATTCACGCCCTCGTGCAATAAATCCGAGCCAACCGGCGGTCAACTCAAGCCCCTATAAGAAGGGATTTGGAGTATAGGCAAAGGTAAGTGACAAAACACTACTCTACTGTTGCATTTAGCCTCCTTAAAAGCCTTCCTCTTACTTAGGCATCGGAGAGATCCCCCGGAGTACACCCCGGGTCCTCCAAGCCTTTCTTCTCTTCCTCTTTCAGCTCAACGAGAGTCGAAGGAGCATCCCCACTATTTTTACCCCGCAACAGTGACCATGGTGATTTTGGTTGATGAAAATGGAAGTGGTGGGGGTGGTGGTGATGGAGGTGATAGTGATTTTCTTTCTCTCATGTATGTCCTTTTATACATGTTGAGTGATGGGAAACAACGAGGGCTGATGAGTGATGATACCTCATCTCATAATCCATGACGTACCACTTGCTTTATTTGCCCATTCTCGGTTATGTTTGACCTGTGAAATGTAATGAGTGGAACAAATATGGAAAGTAAAAATTGATAATATTGGTAATATAAGGATATTTAGTTAGTAGCCCCAAATTAAATTTAGTGTAAACGCAACTTGTTATTTTGGTAATCTCAAGGTCACCAGTTTGATTTTCTCTTAAGACTTTATCCAGTGAATTACTAGGAATGTATCAATGAGCGGACAACTTTCATCCCTCTGGATTTCGTGTCGCACCATAGTGTTCAAAGTGACGCGATGGTGATTAAAGTCCACGACTTATAAAAAAAAAAAAAAAAAAAAAAAACTTTGTTAGTAAGTTTCATTAACTTTCCTTCTATAATTAATACTAGTCATTAGCATGTAGTTATAAATGTAAATAATTTTCAAGGCAACATATATGGATCTTCCTTAAAATTTGACAAAAAGACATCACAGGGACTTATCTTTAGGTTTCAAAACTCCCATACACACCACATATTCTAAATTTTTAAAATTTGTTTGGTTTACTCATCCTAAGTAAGATTTCGAATTGAATTCATTTGGTTCATACATATGCTCCTTATTTGTACATCCTCCCTCCTACCTCCCTTTTCTTTTGTTATAGTTTCTTCTCCTGACTTTGTTATTTTCATTCATTTAGAGTTGGTAATTCATTTTAAATTCAAAGAATATGCAAGATATTGAAGAGTAATTATTTTTTTAAAAGTAATATCTTAGTATGTATCTATTATTATACTTAAGTTTTAATTAATTATGATAATGGAATATGCCCATTTTATGTGAAGATGTTTTTGTTTTAATCTTAATTTCTTCTACTTTTATCTAGTGATGATAATGGATCTTATTCAATGGATTTAACTGGTTGATAATGATATATCTTCCACAAAGAAATCACAAAGAGCAATTTTTTAAAGGGCATGTTATTTTATGAGTAATCTTTTGAAAAAAAAAAATATTTTAGTGAATACTCATTATTGCATACCCTTGGTTTTTAATTTAATACAGAAAGTTAATATATATTTCGTTCATTGAATGAAAGAACAAAAATGTATATTTATTAATGATGTAAATTATTTTTCTAAGGTTAGTTGACTATTGACTAATGATTAATTAATGAAAGATGCTCTTGTTTTTGAAAAAAAAAGGTAAATTCATTAGAAAGGGAATAGACAAGCCGGGAGCTTGAAACTTTTGAGAAGTCAAAGCAACAAAAGACTTGCTTGAAGCCCAGTTAAATGGAATCAAGCTTAAAAAAGAAAAGAAGACTCCTTCCAATTTAACGAATTAGATTTTTTGATTATTTTTCTCCACTGATACTAGTTTGGCAAATATCCGTGTGACACCAATGACATGTTGGAATATTTCACTTTGAAAATTCTCCCATTTTTTTCCTTCCATATTTTCCAATAAATGGCTTTCAGAATTGCAAGTTAATTTGAAACTTCTGAGAAACCCTTTAAGTGTTGAGAAGTCCTATGTATAGAACAATGAAGTCAACTCATTTGACATAACATAATGAAGGTACAAGCTTTGCCACACTATAACCTAAATCTTCTTGGCAAAAGAACAATGTAGGAAGAGATGATCCGCTCCTTCATTGTCCTTTTTGCAAAGAGAACACATTGAGGCTAGCGTCCACCCTCTTTTTTTTTTGTTGCAAATTATTAGTCGTAAGAATTTTGTTTTGAACCACCAACTAGTAGAAGAACTTGATCGTTAATGGGATGAAGATATTCCATAATATTTTTGTAGGCACCCTTAATTTAACACATGCAGCCTTGTGAGTGAAGTGTTTGTAAAGACTAGCCACCAATAAACTTTGAGAGCTGGTAAGACCCCATGAGCAGGAATCAGACTCCTCTCTATTAATGTGTGTATCATATATTAAGTTAAAAAATTCAATCATTTGATTAACTTCCTTGCCTCTAACCTGTCTTACAAATGATAAATCCCAAAACAGGTTGTTGTTGGAGATGGTTTATGTTACGCCTCAAACTCGGTAATGGGACCCAAGGGTGATTTAATAACCTAACTTGTCCCTGTATCATACAAATCCAACGACAGAGTACAAATAATGAGGGTACGACCCCGTGGGGTTCCTAGACATCCTATACATGTCCATATACATAACGTAAAAAAGTCATTCTATACATAATCTGTACCATACTAGAGTCTATACAAAAGGATCCAGAGCTCCATAATACAAAATACAAATCCCGGGTGTCAACCCAAAACCACAAAAGACAACCCAACACAATCCTAGTACTTACCCAAGTACTGTCTGCGGTACATCGACCACTACGCTCCCACACAAGGATGCTAGTTCCGGTTACTTGAAAGACCTGAAAAATATGTACGTAAAGAAGGGGTGAGACACCTCTTAGTAAGGGCAGATACAAGCTATATCGGTGTGTGGCATTCGAGTGTTATCATGTTACACAACAGATACATAGTTAAATTCTCACTTAACGGGTGGAGCGGCACCAGTTACAATCAGGTCAATTAGCGGGACTGACCTCAACCTAAACCTTATCAAGATGGTGCACCTAACTTTCCTAACCGGGTGTAAGCCAATCCGGGACTATTCATAGGGCTAGTCTCCTTCTTTCGACCATACGTTGGGAATACAACATATATGAATAATTTGTGTACATTCAAATGTTCTTCTTACGTTAAGCAGATGTGTACAACAATACAGCTCAAGATACACTCACGTATGAAGTGAAGATAAGCCCAGTGTGAGTATGTGATTTTCTTGCTAAAAATAATCCTTAATTAAAAATATATATGATGGATGCTCAAGGATTTAAATCCTAACATAATATTTCTCCAAATATGTTTTTCCCAAATAAAGTGCAGGAGAATTTAGGGTTTTTGTTTGCTTACAAATGAACTTGCAAAATAGTATGTGTGAGTGTAAGTACGATTGCAATAAGCCTTTCCTAGTACAAGTTATGTGTGCTCAAGTCTTTCAAAAATAACTAATATAAATTTTCTCCCAATGATGTTCATCAATAAAATATATGAGAGATCCAAGCAGATAACTCTCAAAAATAAATTTTCACAAACAAAGAACAAGTGAGAGTATAAGCTTTGAAGAAAATAAATGCCCAAGGTTTTAAGTGCTCTATTTCAAAATGATTTTTCAAAGATATGTAAAAGAGAGAAGAAGTAGGAGTAGTATACTTTGAAAAAGATTGAAAGGATATGACCAAAATGAATATAAAAATTTGAGAGAAAATTTTCTTAATGATTTTGCTAATCTCACCCTAATTAAGACAAATGAAGGGGTATATATAGACTTGGGGAAAAATATGACCGTTGGGGACACTAAGGTCATTTTAGAAAAAAATTAATGATGTTTAATTAAAATTTAATCTCATTTAAACTCGATAAAAAGTTGGGCAACCCGAGAGGGTTGGTCGACCATCTTGATGGTTCGGTCGACCATAGTGCCCAGTCCGGTTGACCAGGTAAAAATTGAACTGAGAAGATGATCGACCATTTTGAGGGTTTGAAGGCGATATCCCAAATCTACGCAGTTCGGTTGACTGGGCAGTTGGGGCTTCTCCCGAGGGTGTTCGATCGACCAGAGCGTTAGAGTCCAATTTCTGGTCGGTTGACCGAAGAGTCAACTTGTTGACCCTAGGGAGGTTCGGTCGACCACGGCATTGGAGTACATTCCTGGTCGGTTGACCGGCTTGTCAAACTTTTGACCTTTGGGAACTTCGGTCGACTGAAGTTCTCTATGTGTTGGGGTTTGGTCAATGGACACACCAAAGTTGTGCAATTCGGCCCTATTCTTCTTATGCAGTCACCCCTATTCACATGATAATTGATTCTAAGATTATGGGGACTTTTCATGTGATAATTTGGGACCTAAAGTCAGTGTATAATATTTTAGCTTTTTAATTTGTCCCAAAAGTCTGTCGGTCGACCGAAGTTTTTGTAATACTTCATTTTAGCCCTAATCTTTAACCAAAACCAGTTAGTTATATAAGAAATGAGTTTCTGTGTAAAGTGTTGGTCTCTAGGAGTTGTCTATGGTCATTCTGAGCTATCCATTCACATCATGCATGCAATGCATTATTACAGACCAAAATATAAAAACAAATGCAATTACAATCGAAAGTGTACGTCTTCTTCTGTCTTGCTCTTCAATTTCATGGAATGCGCTAGATTGATGTGAGCTTTAAGTTCCTGCTAGCTTCTATTTTTTGGTATCTTATGTCTGTATTGAAATGAAATTCTGTTCACGCACTAAATGCACACATAAAATACTGGTAGTTTGTTAGCATCAAAATAGAGATCGGACCAAAAAAGTCAACTTGGAGCTTTGGAAGATTGACTCAGATGAGCTGTTCAGTCCCCAAACTACTCAGATTGAGCCGAAGCCTCCCTAATCAACTCGGATTAAGCAGGAGCTACAACCAAATTGGTTTAGATGAGCTGATCAATCCCTAAATAGCTCGGATTGAGCCAAATCCCCTCTAATCGACTGATATTGATCTACGAAGCCCTCAACTAACATGAATGGAGGCCAACATAGTAGCCCAGATTGAGCTAGAACCCTCAAGGTCCAAAATAATATGCATGGTCCAAGTAAAGATGACTGGGCCTTGATTTTCTCAAATAATGTCCACCAAAAAAAAAAGAAAAAAAAGAAAAGGAGAAAACTCTTGAGTTTTTGAGCTTAACTTCTTTGAGTCACGAGCAAAGGTGTTGGGGGGGGGGGGGAAATTGATATGATATAAAAACAAGATTGGAAAGGCAAAGTTAATGAGAGGCAAAAATCAAGGACTTGCAATTAACTTCCAATTATTGCCATTAAACCAAAATAAAACCTCGCCTATCAAAATAACTCACAAATAAATGCTAAAATTAGTAGAGGCATGCCATTTTCAACTATAAAAGGGACACCCAAAGAAGGAGGTAGGTATCTCATTCTCATCCACTCTTTCTTACTGTTACAATCTTATCCTCTTATATTCCCCGACTTAGGCATCAAAGTGATCTCTCGAAGGACACCTCGGATCCTCTAAGCCTCTATAGTTTGAACAAAATATAAGATATGAGATTTTGTTTTTGAAGTTGAAAACGTCCGCACTTGCATAAAATAAGGTAATAGGGCACGAGTAGCGCTATATATATATATGCAAAAATTATTAGGTACATCAAACCAATCCTCTCCTTTGCCACATTAAGGAATCTAGTCCTCTTGATTTGGTATTCAAGTATTTATTTTTGATTAACTTGGTGTACTAGTCAACTGGTATACCCCGATGCACCTAATATGTATGTGTATATATGTGTGCATGCATATTAATATATATCAAATTTTAGAAAATTAAGAAAGGAATCTAGCAAAATAAATTGTTCAATAAATCCTTGATTTCAAACATAAATAACATAAAATATATATGAGACCAAATCTTTAAGGCTAATAAGAAATGAGTGCGTTAACAGGCAACGACTCCCCGCTCCTCATTAACACAAGACCTTAATTCCACTCATGACTGAACTTATTGTATATATATGCATGCAATTAAACACTGTCCACCTCACAATTGCTTCCAAGTAGTAATCTTGACCCAAGCAGAATTATCATAGCTCCCATAGATCCCATCATTCTTGATCAGGAAATATTTCCCGGCGTGGTCTTTGCCGTCGCCGTCATCGGGATCGTACGCCTTCCATAACGCCAGAAGCTTGGGCAGAGTCCCCCAGCAGTCGTATCTTTCATTGGGTAGCCCAACGCTCCATTCAAACTTCTCCCCCACCGTCAAGTTCTTCTGGTGCAGATCCACACCGTAGGCCGAAGTGCGGCACTGCACCAGGATAGGCTCGGCGCTCGCCGGAGTTCCGGCATCGGTGATGTGGACAGTGAACGCAGGAGGACCGGCGGCGCTTGATGGAAGGGCCGAGAAGGATGAAATCCACAGTGAGAGGAGGAGGATGAAGGGAAGTTTGCTCAGAGCGACCATGGTGATTTTGGTTGATGAAAATGGAAGTGGTGGGGGCGGTGGTGATGGCGGTGATAGTGATTTTCTTCCTCTCATGTATGTCCTTTTATACATGTTGAGTGACGGGAAACAATGAGGGCTGATGATACCTCATCTCATAATCCATGACGTACCACTTGCTTTATTTGCCCATTCTCGGTTATGTTTGACCTGTGAAAAGTAATGAGTGGAACAAATATGGAAAATAAAAATTGATAATACTGGTAATATAAGGATATTTAGTTAGTAGCCCCAGATTAAATTAAGTGTAAATGCGACTTATTATTTTGGTAATCTCAAGATCATCAGTTTGATTTTCTTTTAAGACTTTATCCGGTGAATTACTAGGAATGCTTCAATGAGTGGACAACTTTCACCCTCCGAATTTGGTGTCGCACCATAGTGTTCAAAGTGACGTGATGGTAATTAGAGTCCATGAGTTATCAAAAAAAAAGAAAAGAAAAAACTTTGTTAGTAAGTTTCATTAACTTTCCTTCTATAATTAATACTAGTCATTAGCATGTAGTTATAAATGTAAATAATTTTCAAGGCAACATATATGGATCTTCTTTAAAATTTGACAAAAAGATATGGCAGGGACTTATCTTTGGGTTTCAAAACTCCCATAGACACCACATATTCTAAATTTTAAAAATTTGTTTGGTTTACTCATCCTAAGTAAGATGTTGAATTGAATTCGTTTGGTTCATACATATGCTCCTTATTTGTACATACGCCCTCCTACCTCCCTTTTCTTTTGTTATAGTTTCTTCTCCTGACTTTGTTATTTTCATTCATTCAGAGTTGGTAAATCATTTTAAATTCAAAGAATATGCAAGATATTGAAGAGTAATTATTTTTTCTAAAAGTAATATCTTAGTATGTATCTATTACTATACTTAAGTTTTAATTAATTATGATAATGGAATATGCCCATTTTATGTGAAGATGTTTTTGTTTTAATCTTAATTTCTTCTTCTTTTATCTAGTGACGATAATGGATTTTATTCAATGGATTTAAATGGTTGATAATGAAATATGTTCCACAAAGAAATCACAAAGGGCATTTTTTTTTAGAAGGACATGTTATTTTCTGAGTAATCTTTTTTGTAAAAAAATATTTTAGTGAATACTCTTTATTGCACGCATTTGGTTTTTAATTTAATACAGAAAGTAAATATATATTTCGTTCATTGAATGAAAGAACAAAAACGTATATTTATTAATGATGTAAATTATTTTTTTAAGGTTAGCTTGCTATTGACTAATGATTAATTAGTGAAAGATGCTCTTGTTTTCGAAAAAAAAAAGTAATTTCATTAGAAAGGGAATAGACAAGCCGGGAGCTTGAAACTTCAAGAAGTCAACGCAACAAAAGACTAGCTTGAAGCCCAATAAAATGGAATCAAGCTTACAAAAGAAAAGAAGAGCACAACTATTATCCCCCAAGTCTAGTAAAATTTAAATGAACTCCTCCCAATTTAACGAATTAGATTTTTTGTTTATTTTCATCCATTGATACTAGTTTGACAAATATCCATGTGACACCAATGACATGTTGGAATATTTTTCCCTGAAAATTCTCCCGTTCCTTTCCTTCCATATTTCCTAATAAATGGCTTTCGGAATTGCAAGTTAATTTAAAAACTTCTGAGAAACCCTTTTAAGTGTTGAGAAGTCCTATGTATAGAACAATGAAGTCAACTCATTTGACATAACATAATGAAGGTACAAGCTTTGCCACACTATAACCAAAATCTTCCTGGCCAAAGAACAATGCAGGAAGAGATTATCTGCTCCTCCATTGTCCTTTTTGCAAAGAGAACACATTAAGGCTAGCGTCCACCCTCTTATTTTTTTTTTTTGCAAATTATCAATCGTAAGAATTTTGTTTTGAACCACCAACTAGTAGAAGAACCTGATCGTTAATGGGCTGAAGGTATTCCATAATATTTTTGTAGGCACCTTTAATTTAACACATGCAGCCTTGTGGGTGAAGTGTTTGTAAAGACTAGCCACCAAGAAATTTTGAGAGCTGGTAAGACCCCATGAGCAAGAATCAGACTCCTCTCTATTAATGTGTGTATCATATATTAAGTTAAAAAATTCAATCATTTGATTAACTTCCTTGCCTCTAACCTGTCTTACAAATGATAAATCCCAAAACAGGTTGTTGTTGGAGATGGTTTATGTCACGCCCCGAACTCGGTAATGGGACCCAAGGGTGATTTAGTAACCTAACCTGTCCCTGTATCATACAAATCCAACGACATAGTACAAATAATGAGGGTACGACCCCCGTGGGGTTCCCAGGCACCCTATACACATCCATATAAACAAGGGAAAAAGGTTATTCTATACATAATATGTACCATACTAGAGTCTATACAAAAGGAGCCAGAGCTCCATAATACAAAATACAAATCTCGGGTGTCAACCCAAAACCACAAAAGACAACCCAACATAATCCTAGTACTTACCCAAGCACTGTACGCAGTACACCGACCACTACGCTCCCACAAAAGGATGCTAGCTCCGGTTACTCGAAAGACCTGAAAAATATGTACGTACAGAAGGGGTGAGACACCTCTTAGTAAGGGCAGATATATGTTATATAGGTGTGTGGCATTCGAGTGTTATCATGATACACAATAGATACACAGTTAAATGCAATTCTAGTATTTTCACAAAACAGTTCTAGTACAGTGCATACACGCACACACATATGATTAAGCAACCCGGTGTCGTCACACCCTTCGGTCCGAAACCTGCCCGCATTACACGGCGTCCCCGGCACATGGCTAGCCCCAGGCTCCCATGGCATCGTACCGATACAAGTGGTAGATCCACACCTTTTGGTGATCAGCCGGTAAGGCTCACGCCCTCGGATATAAAGCTGGACACTTTTGCCAAACATGGGCAGCGATTTCATACGCCCTCGGATATAAAGTCGGACACTCTTTCAGTACCCGGAACAAGTCGGAACCCAGTTCCAATTGTATATCCACAAAACAACCATGAATGCTCATATAACCAAACATACTACACCCATTTGGTAATCTAAAATCATGATTTTCTAAACATATACAGTTTAACCAAGTCAAGGCACGACCATCCCTAAAACACAATATATATCATAATATATCTAAGGTTTTCCAACAAAACCAAGGATGCAGCCCGTCGCCCCCTTTTCCCAAAACCGTAACATGAAAAACCCATAATTTTTACCTGTTAGATTCCCCCAAATGAGTAACCAAAATGCACGCAGGACCGTGAACCACAATTCTACTGAGTTCGATTTAAAAAATAACTGACATAAACTGACCTTTCCCCAAATGACAAATCCTGAACTTCAAGGCCCCTAACTAGAGAACCGAGTTCCAAAACCTACATACCATAGTACAGAAGTTACTCACAACCCCGTTACCTACAAGACTACCGCATCAGAATTGAAAATCGAGCCTTACCTCTATTTCGAGTCAAAACCAAAAGTACCCGGAATGAAGATCCGATCCGTAAAAGTTGTAGGGAATCCTTCCTTGATCCTCATGGTAACGTTGAATCAACGATTCTCGCAATGTACAACTAAGAAATCTAGAGAGAGATAGAGAGAGTAGTTTGAGTTTCTAGAGAGATACAGAGAGGATTTGAGTTTTCTTAGCTGAGAAGTAATGAAAATATTTATTTGTAGCCCTTTGACTTGGTTGATCCTCGTTGACGAATGGCGTCTTCGTCGACGAGCCCATATAGACATCTCATCAACGAAGCGGTGACCTCATCGACGAGGCTGAGATCTTCGATTTCCCAAAATCCCTCGATTTCTCCTCATCGACGAGACCTTGCACTTCGTCGCCGAGAACAACAAAGCCTTCGTCGACGAACTCTAGCTTCGTCGACGAAGCCTGCTCAATTACCAATTTACCCTTATATTTAATTAGTTAAATTCATATATCACGGTTCAGGTTCTCACAGTTTAAACTTTAACCATTGTACCCTTTTAACTAGACATAAGAAAAAGATTTGAGTAAAGCTCTTGGAGCGATAAATTTGTAACCCACTTGTCTAGCCAAAATTTGTTTTTCTCCTGTTTTCGATCTTGATCGTGATGTGATCCCAAATAGTTGCGTTCAATTTAACAAAAAAATTCCATAAACCCCATCCAGGTAGCCTAACGGTAGGGCTGCAAATGTCGAACCAAGCCGTTGAAAAATCAGCATAGGAGCTTGGCTCGGTAAGGGCTCATTTGGACTTGTTTATTATCTAAATGAGTGAGTTACAAGCCTAACTTTTAGACTCGATTTGTAAACAAACCAAGTGTCAGCACAATCAGGCTTAACTTGTTTTGGCTTGTAAGCGACTCGATAATTGGCTTGAATGGACTTATTTATTAGGCTCGTTAAGGAGCTTGGTAATGAGCTTCGTTAAGCTGGCTCAATCATAATAGTTCAATACTAGCTCAATGACTTAAGGTGAAAGGCACAACTTTGGCCCAAATAAAATAGGTGGATGAAACTACATATTATTATTAGTTCATTTATCAAATTTCAGCATGGGCTTGAGCCCGAGCCCAAACCAAGCCTTCAAATGAACCGAGCTTGAGCTTGAGTTCAAGTCAATATTTTTAATCTTGAGCCGAGCTTGAGCCCAACTTTATGAGCTCGAATTGAGTCAAGCCTAAGCCTGAGCCAAGGTTTGACTCTACCAAGTCGAGCTTGAGCATGTTGAAGCTTGGCTCGACTCGGGTCATTTGCAGCCTTACCTGAGGGCATTGTTGTTAACCAATCAACTATATTGTACATGTATTTGATACAAATCACTAATTTCTAGAGATCCAAGTCTTTCATGATAAATCTCTATAGCCATTTCTGTAGAGACCCGAAAAAATGGTAATAATAAAAATAAGTAAGAAAATGAGGAATTGGTTTGGTGTAGGGCCAAACCATTGACTGTTTTGGTGGAGCTCAGAAAACCGTCGATGATTTTGAGTTACCGTGGCCAAGTAAGGGTAAAACAGTGAAAAAGGGTTTGGTTAAAAACCAAACAGTCGATGGTTTCATCCTAGTATAGCCAGCTATATATGGCATTGGAGGTCATTTTTTTTAAGGAAATTAAATCTCTGTAATGATCTGATTTTTCATGCATTTTTTCCTACTTAATATATAAAATATATAGCAAATCTCTGTGTATTATCTGCTAAAAACATCTCAAGCCCCAAGGGAGCATTGAGGAAACTCTGTCTAGATTACATTCCTAAGCAGTGGTAAATATAAAATTATAAACTTTATTTACAATGCCATAAATCTAAAAGTCCCAAAATATACATTACAAAACTCCCAGTGACATCCATCAAAGCCCTGGAATCTACCCAAACAACCAACACCCAAGAAACACACACTCTTCAAAAAAGGCAACGTAAGAACCTCTCTACCTGTGAGCCTGATCTGCTCGCCTATCCGGATCACCTGAAAAATGTAAGAACCCGAATCGTGATAACTGGGTTTAAATAAATAAGAGATGGGCAAATTGGGAATCTGGCATATTTCGTCGACGAACCCAGATTTCGTTGACGAAACCTTTGTTCTTCTTGTTGATGAAATTCAGAGACTCGTCGATGAGGAGAAGCCGAGGAGTCTCAGAAAAATCGGTGATCTTAGATTTGTTGACGAGGCCATTGATTCGTCAACAAAGTCAGTGAAAGATTCGTCGACGAGAACACCATTTCGTCGACAAATTGGGCCTGGTCAAAAGGGTTATAAATAGAATATTCTTTACTTCCAAGCTAAGAAACTTCAATCCTATCTCTCTTTCTCTCTAAAACTCTCCCTACTCTCTCTCTCTCTCTCTAGATTTCTTCGTCGATCGTTGATGGAATTGGAAATCTGAAGTTACCATGAGGATCATGGAAGGATTTTCTACAATTTTTACGGATCAGAATCTCGTTTCAGAGATTTTTGGGTTTTGGCAAAAAATCGAGGTAAGACTCGGTTTTCAATTCTGATCCGGTAGTTTTGTAGGAAATAGTCTTATGAGTATGTTCTGTACTGTGATTTGTAGGTTTTGGAACTCGGTTCGCTGTTTAGGGGCTTTGGAGTTCGAAATTTGCTATTTGGGGAAAAGGCAAGGGGAACTGTGCGTATATTGGTTATTTTTGAAATCGGACTCTGTGGAACTGTGGTTCACAGTCCTGTGTGTGTTTTGGCTACTCATTTGGGGGGGGGGGGGGATCTAACGGGGAAAACTATGGGTTTTTCATTATTACAGTTTTGGGAAAAAGGGGCGACGGGCTGCATCCCTAGTTTTGTTGAAAACCGTGGGTATATGTTGATTTATACTGGATTATTGGGATGGTTGTGCCTTGACTTGTTTAAACTGTATTTGTTTGAAAAACCATGATTTAGATTACCAAATGGGTGTGGTTTGTTTGGTTATATGAGCATGCATGTGTGTGTGATACGTTGAAATGCTAGTAGGAACACGGTTCCGAAATTGTTCCAGGTACTGAGAGTGTCCGGCTCTATATCCGAGGGCGTGTGTTTGTCGCTTGCCGCGTAGGCAAGAGTGTCCGGCTCTATATCTGAGGGCATGAGCCTATTCCGGTAGATCAGGCCGAAGTGTGTGGATCCACTAGTTTAGTGCTGGTACGATGCCATGGGAATCGGGGACTAGCCATATGCCGGTGGCGCCATGTTCGCGGGTTGGTTATGGGCCAACACCGTATGTCGCGGGCCGACTTCGGGCCGAAGGGTGTGACGACACCGAGATTGCTGATCATGTGTATGTGTATGTGTGCGTGTATGCACTGTGGAAATTAGTACTGGAATGCATTTAAATGAATGTATGTTGTATCATGATAACACTCAAATGTCACACACCGATATAACCTGTGTTCTTCCTTACTGAGAGGTGTCTCACCCCTGCTGTACGTACATTTTTACAGTCCTTCAAATAATTGGAACTAGCGTCCTGGTGTAGGGAGCGTAATGGCCGGTGTATTGCGTTTAGTGTTTGGGTAAGTGTTAGGACTGTATTTTTGATGGGTTGCCATTTTGAGATGTATTTGGGCACCCGATTGTACGTTTTGATGGAGCCATGTTCTGCTCTTGTATAGACTCTGGTATGGTACTGCATATGTATATATAGAATGACCTTTTTTCGCTGTGTATATGATTGTGTTTGGATGTGTTAGAGTGTCTGGGAACCCCATGGGGTTAGACCCTCATCCATTGTACTGTATCTTTGGATGTTTTTATCGGATACAAGTACAAGTTAGATTACATTTTCACCCTTAGGTCCCATTTCAGGGTTTGGGGCGTGACAAAAAATGTTAAGTCATTGGGATGAGACAACGCTCAGTAAGAGGAAATATGCTATCACTAGTGTGTGGCATCTGACTTATACATTTAATATACTGATATAATACTGGAATTGTAAAATGTTAGTCTAGTATACCATACAGATTACATTTATTATAGTTTAAAATACAACTGTACATCAGAGTTTTCTAGTTACACATAATTCTAGTATTATAATAAATCTGTTGTTGTACTGTAAATCTGTATATATAGAAACAACTGTGATAATATCCTGGGAATTGAATGTCATGATTTAACCCCTCATGACAGGGTTGTGCGGCTCGTAGGCGGGACTTAACTCTGGTTGGTCCACCAGGTAAGTCAATCTGAAACTCTACCATCATCAATTCGGCCCACTACAATCTCTTCGGGCACGATAACTAATCTCTACCTCGTCAAACCGACCTTCTCAACCCAGAATACTGGGGATACTGCAATCTTTCCATAGACATGGTTAACGGAATTCACATACTATATGAGATATGTGATTATATTCTGCTATGAAAATAGCAACGGTACCTTGCTCTACTGTCTGAATCTGACTGAATATTTCCTCAGGGTCTGATTGGTACGACCTGCTACTTACAAAACGTTTCTATTATTATTATTATTATTATTATTATTATTATTATTATTATTATTATTATTATTATTATTATTTTATATAGCATAAATACCATATGTCTGAAATACTACTGAAAATATCTTAGGCTCAAAGGAGCACTAAGGAAACTCTATACATCATACATATGTAAGCAGCGGTATCTATAAAACTATAAACATCTATATACAATACTAGGAAGCTATAAGTCCCCAAAGTATACACTCACATATCACAAAAATACCCATTGTCATCATTAAAAAAAAAGAAACTTGGGATCTACCCCAAACTACTGTATACCATAGAAACACCTACCCTTCCAGTAAGGACAGCGTCAACAGTCTTCTAGTCGCGATCCTGATCTGCTCGCCTAACTGGTTTTCCTGAAAGATAGCAAGTCACTGGGATGAGACAACAATTTTTAAAAACAATAATATTGATTTTCAAAACAATTTTTTATGTTAGTGGTGTTTTTTTTTTAAAAAAATATTAATTTAGTTATTTGTTCATTAGTTAATAATTTTATTTTGATTTTAAACTTGTAAAATATGAAATTTTTTTGTTGGATTTTTGACCTTGGACCTGCAATTAATAATTAAAATCTTTCCATAATGATCTCATGATATTAATAGCGAATTTGTGTCTAGCTTCTATTGCATAAGTTACTTAAAAATTCCTTAGATATTTAATTTAAACTTAGAGGGGCGCATATAATTAAAATCTTTCCATAATAATCTCATATCCATTGTATCTATCTCTATATACAACATCATGACCTTATACTGATGTATTATTGTTATATAATTAATTAATAATTTTAAGCAATAATATTGTTTAAAAACAAAAAATATGTTGTAGCTCATCTCATCATTCTAAATCAATTCACCAATAATTAGTGATTTTAAGCAACAATGTTCAACTAATGGTTTGTCTTTTTTTTTTTTCTTCTAATAAACCAAATATATGGATTAGATTAAGAGTTCAGTGTGTAACATAATCCAACATATAACCTAATTATTCATGTTTAAAAACAAAATAAAAATAAAAATAGGGGGTGAGGGGGAAGGACTAAAAAGGGTCAAAGTCGGGTTGAAAGAAAATAGAGGGTCGTGGAAGGTAACTTTATTATTTATTTTCTGTTTCAAGTAATTAAAACATTATTTGTTTTCTAATTTTCAATATTATTATAAGAATAATTTTTGAAAAATAATTTTTATTTATTTTTAAAATAATTACAATAACATTACCTTATATTACTCTTGAAAAAAAAAACTAAAATATGGAGATTTTGACTAGTTAATTCACACAAAAGCATTAGTCAAGGTTTGTCATTGGCGTAAATGCGGAAAGGAAAAGAAAAAAAATTAAAAATCCATTTAGTTGTGAAAAAAAAAATATTTTTCATTTTTGTTTTTCAAAAAATTAGAAAAAGCTAGCTAACAGTTCAACTTTATGACATTTTAATGAAATAAATAAGCAATTTTAACGACATCTACTTGTGGAAAGAGTTTTATTTTCAATTTTTAATTTTTTGAATAATTAAAAAAATATCACATTATTTTTCAATTTTTTAAAACTTATATATAAAAAAAGGTTAGAAAACATATTTTCATTATTTTTCGAGATTTCTAACTCTTACTTTATGTATGCAAGCATGGATCGAATTCATATATCAGACTTTAATTGTGTAGATTATGTATATAGTTTTTTCTAAACCAACACAAATCCAAATTCGATCAAATCCCAAAATCTATGATTCTAGATATTACTTTAGATAAATTTTGAAAAATTGAAAAATAAGTTGTTTTTTGTTTTTATCATATTGAAATAAAAAAAAATATATATAAAAATTATTTTGAATATTTAAACAAACTTTTTTCTTTTTAATGAGAATTTTAAAAAATAAAAAATAAGCTACTTTTTTAATAATTCTTTGGAGAACTAAAAATTAAAAAATGTAAAATATTTTTCATAGTTAAACGAGCCCTAATATGTTTTTTTAGGTAATAATGCCCCTTTTTTAATTAAGATTTTTTTAATAAATCAAGTGAAAAATTTTGAGAGTTAATTGAGAAAAGAGAAAGATAGAGGATTGAACAAAATGTTTTTTTTTTTCAAAAAAATAAATAAATATAATACTATTGTTATTGATAGGGAAGAGGTTGTAGTTGTTGGTGTAACTTTGTTATTAATGTTAAAGTCAATGCTAATGCATATTATTTTTGGGAGGGGATACAAATAATGCACAAATTTTGTGTTTAGCAAAGTAAAAATTGTTTTTAAAATTTAATATCTTTATATTTGGAGAGATTTTGAATTTAGAGTTGTATTGGATTGAAATAAAATATTTAAAAAATTTATTCAAATCCACCCAAATCCAAATTCAAGTTCTAAAATTCGTAGTCCCAAATAGATTTTTAGAAAATGATTTTGAGGTACTCCTTGTAGTTTTCGTATACAATATAAATAAGAGGTATCGTTTAAATTTTTCTCCATATTCTGAAGAGTTAATATGTTTGGAGCCATTTCAACCACATGTTGGTACGGTGCTATGAAAGCATGAGTTAGATCCTTCTAGGTACGAATCTTTGCTCGGTCCAATTGATTATACCATTTTATAGTTGCATCAGTCAAACTATCTTGGAAACAATGAATGATTTTGAGGTACTCCTTGTAGTTTTCGTATACAACATAAATAAGGGGCATCATTTAAATTTTTCTCCATATTCTAGAGAGTTCATATGTTTGGAGCCATTTCAACCACATGTTGGTACGGTGCCATTTCAACCCAACCTGGGTCTGCCAGGGAGCACTACGTCTCTCCTCCTCCACCTGGACTAGACAACAGGGGGTGGGCCTTATCAGACTAATAACTGGCCCCACAAACCAACACGTGTCATTTTCAGTGTGTTTTGTCCTTACTCACATACTTCTTGAGAAAACTTCCCAAGTGATTACCCATCCCAAGATTGCTCCAAGTCAAGCACTCTTAACTATGGAGTTCTTATGAGAAAGCTCCCGAAAAAAAAGGTGCATCTTGTTGATATAGATAGTAACATCTAATCCATTTAAGCCTTTCTTTCACGGGGTATCACAGAATGAGCAGTTTATTATTACCAGAATATGCAACCATTTTCTAAAATACATTTTCAAATGAGTTAATACACATTTGGACCCATTAAATTTCTCAATTTAGAGGTAGAACTACATCAGGCACCAAACATAGGTTGAATGCATCCACCGATCCGAACATGTTTGTTCCCCCATAGCTCGCATGTGTTCCTCCAATACCTCATATTTACGATCAACTTACGAGCTAGGAGTCTGTTCCTTGATTTACTTTTCTAGGAGTCTGACCCCTAAGAGTTGACCTTATCTGCTAAGGATTTAACTCAGCACCTAACATATATTTCCTGAGCTAAGAATTCTTTCATGTAGCCCTACCTTTCCCTACAACCATACTATTCCTATTGAGGCAAGACTTGGCAACAAAACCCATATGAAGAGTGGGAACTTCTTAAGGGCACAATGGTTGGAGATTTGGGAAGATTAATTCACTTACCAACTTGACCAGATTGCCCCTCATTTCCTTTCGTAGTCACCTCAATTCTTTTAATTTAACTACTTTTCTGATGACTTTGTTGGACTCCAAAATACCGTTGAACCTCTATTTCTTCTTTATTGTATTCCACTACCGAGTTGTTCATAGGGTAATTTGGGACTTTCCGTAATTTTGACCAAGTTGTGTGCATGTCTAAAATGGATGCAGAATGCAAGAAACAACACAAAGGAACTCAAAACTATATACAAAAGACTAGACTAAATTATGTGGAGAAGGATGAAGCTCCTGCCCCAACTCCAAGTGAATTTATCACTTATAGGTTTTCACCAAGGCTCTATCCTAAGGGAGGAAGCTAAAGTTAAATATGTGTGGTTCAAACTCTATTCCTTATTAACAAAATGTTTCCAGCATGTCTCCTATCCTCATCCAATGGGCTTGGACAAAATACAAATTGAGTGGAGTGGTTCATGTGCCCCCAAAAACCTTGTCTTATGAGAGCTAACGGTACTACACCCTTATCTATTCCTAAAGGATAAAACCCAGGTATGATGCTTGTGAAAATAAGTGTGTTCACATAATTAGCCTATTCCCATAATCCCCACATATCATCAAACCCTACACATGCTTATCCAATCATACACAACATGCATATAAGAGTCATATATATAGGTAAAATATTCACAAGTATGCAAAAATCATCCATATTTACAAATAAAGTATCATAGGGTAATCAAAAGACCATTAAATTCATATTTGGGATAATTCATAACTAATTAATGACTCAACTCTCTAATATTCCTAGTGGAGTCGCCAAGTTGTCATAACGTCCCAAAGAAGGGTCTGGAATGGCGAGGAATAATAATATTGAAAAGATGGAGTAGCTACTAAACTACTATTTATCTAGGTACGGTTAGATAGCCTAATTAATACTTATTTATTGGTATTCTAGACTAAACTAAGGCCAAAGAACTACTAGTCTCAGCCTGCTTTTACCAGATCGAGTTGGGATTGAGAAGGTATTAGCACCCCTTAAACATTCGTTCCACGAATGGTTCCTAATAATCATGAATTATCCTTAAATTGAATGTAATAACCTAACTCTTTTAAAATAAATAAATAATAGATAAATAAAAATTCCAAAGGAAAATGAAATCTACAATGTGATTTAGAAATGTCTAATAAGACCTCCAAATAAGGGGGTCTCGTTAGATAACCCCCCCTAGAACTAATATAGGTGAGGTCTGAAATACCTCTTTACCTTTTGTTAAATCATTGGTATGCAAACACACAAAAATCATCCAAATTTGAGCAAAAATAGGCTTTAAAACATTCCTAGATTTTTCCAAAATTTTATAGAAATTTTCTAAAAATTTTCAACATTTTTCTAAAATTTTTTGGGATTTTTAAAGACTTTTCCTCATTTTTTGGTATTTTTATTTTCTATTTTTAAAATTATTTGAATCAAAATAACTCAAATAATTTTTATTTATTTTTCTTGATTTTTAAAATATTTTTCCTAATTTTTAAAAATTATTTTTCCTATTTTCAAAAATTTAAAATTGATTTAAAAAACCAAAATAAAAAATAAAATAAATAAAACTAGTGGTTCAAAAATCAGTCCGGTTAGATCGGTCTAAACCAAGCTTAACTTGGTTGTGCTTAGTGGATTAATTGGGTTGGGCCCAATTTAATTTGGATATTGGGCTAAATGTTGGGTTAACGGTCAATGGACCTAGGTCCAATGGACCTTAGTTTTGGATCAATGGGTCGATTCAGTCCAATGGGTCATGAGTTATGGGTCAACAAGTCGGACCTTGGGTCAACGGGTCAAAATAACAAATCAATTTTAGAATAAAAATTTGTATTTCAAATCATTGGATCTTCCAAAATTTGTATAATTTAAAAGCAAAATTAAGGACAAAAATAAAAACGAAACCAACCTTCGTCCTCAACTCCTTCTGTCTTCAAGTTCAATGTCAGTCCTTCAATTCTGCTTTAATTCTAGTTCTCTATAGTCCTCAAATCTTCAAGTTCTGACTCATGAACTCTAATTGCCTTTGTTTGAGTTTCTCTGAATTCTTTCTTTTCCTTCACAGTATCTCCAATTTGCAAGCTCTATAGCTCACCCTCAATCAAAACTCTCTGATTTTCTCACAATTGCCTATACGATTTCTCTTTGTGATTGTATCTCTTTGTGAATATGGCTCTTATGAAGCCTCTATTTATAGGTTTGAGAGCATTGATCAATATTAAATTTGATTGATAAATCAAAATTAAATCTTGATTAATCAAATAAAAAACGAATCAATCAAATTAAATAAAAAAATAGATCAATCAATCTTTATTGCTGATTTCCTAACAACTTATTCTTTCATGTGTATCCTATCCCTCTAAAAAAAGCTTCCATTTATAAGCTTGGGAGCATTGATGAGCATAAATCAATATTTAAACTTTATCAATCATTTAACAAAAAACAAATAAATCAAATTAAGAAACAGGTCAATCAATATTTATTGTTGATTTCCTAATTGTTTATTCTTCCATGTGTATCCTATCCATCTCAAAAAGTGTTGTGTTTTTGTGGCTTTTATACTTGGTGGAGTGCATAAACAAAGGAAGAAAAACATATGTGAAGTCATTTGGTGCAGTGCAGTAGGCATTCGTTGACGAATGGACCCTAATCATCGATGAATGGACCCTATTCGTTGACGAATTGACTCAAGACTGCGAGGATGATTTCAAATTTTGAATATGAACGTTAAATGATTGGGTATTTGGAGGGAAGCCTCCTTGGAGTTGTTAAATATGCCATTTTGGGTATATTGAAGTAGAGGAAGATCATTGTAGTACCATTGTATTGTGTACTTTGTTTTTCATAGTGAAACCTTTGCCGATTGCTCCAGTGGATGTAGGATTTGTCAAACCACGTAAATATTTGCGTGGATTCTTGTTGCTTTTAGATATTTTGCGTGTGTGAATTATATTTTGGTTCTTCATTGTTTGCTGTGTTTATATTCCGTTGTGCAATCCCATATTCATTTTCACAATAATTGGTATCAGAGCATTGTTGTCATGGCATCAGGTACTTCTTCTGCAAGGTTTGACGTTGTCAAATTTAATGGAACCGAAAACTTCGGTTTGTGGCAAAGGAGAGTGAAGGATTTGCCTATGCAGTAAGCGATGGTGAAGACCTTGTATGGTGTTTAATCAGAAGGCATGAATGAGAAAAATTTGAGTGGATTGGAGGCAAAGGTTGTTTCCACAATACGTTTGTGTTTGGTCGATGAAGTGTTTTATCATGTGATGGAGGAGGATTCTCTAGCGGCTGTGTGGCAAAAGCTTGAAAGTCGGTACATGTCCAAAGCACTTTATAATAAACTATTCCTTAAGCAGAATCTTTATTGGCTTAAGATGGTTGATGGTTCGAACTTAAATCAACACATCAATGCATTTAATCAAATCATAAGTGATTTAATACGTGTTGATGTTAAGTTTGAAAAAGATGATAAAGCTTTGACGTTACTAAATTCCTTGCCAGCAACTCATACTTATGAAAATTTAGTAACCACTCTTACATGGGGGAAAAAGACTCTTAATTTAGAAGAGGTGACAAGTGCCTTGTTGGGTTTTCATCAAAGGATGAAAATCTACGATGAAAACTCACATGGAGAAGGACTTGTGGTGAAAGGTAACTATGAGCGTGGGAAAGGAAAATTCAAAAATGGATCGAGTCAAAAATCTTGCACTCAATCTAATAAGAAAAAGGACATCCGGTGTTATAAGTGTGGTAAAAAAGGGCACGTTAAGCCAGAGTGTCTGGATTGGAAGAGAGGAAATGCTGAAAAGCATGAAAGGACTTCAAAATCAACAAATGTGGTTCAAGAAGAAAATTAATTTTGTAGTGATGGTGATGTAATTCAGTTTCGTCGAGGTCGTATCACCTTATGGACTCATGGATTCTAGACTTGGCATGTTCTTACCATATGACTCCAAACAAGGAGTGGTTCAACACTTACAGGTTGGTGAATTCAGGTTCAGTTCTTATGGGCAATGATGATTTTTGTAAGATCATTGGCATTGGAAATGTTAAAATTAACATATTTGATAGTGCTGTGAGAACCTTGAGTAATGTTAGACACATACCGGAGCTACGGAAGAGTCTAATTTCACTTGGAACCTTAGATTGTAATGGATTTAATTACAAGTCCGAAGATGGGGTTATGCAAGTATGGAAAGGCAATTTGAAGGTGATGAAAGGGCAAAAGTTAGATGGGAATATTTACACACTGTAGGGAACTACTGTTGTAGGTGGAGCTGCAGTCGTAGATACTGAATCTAATGAAACTGTTTTGTGGCATATGCATCTTAGGCATATGGGGGAACATGGTATGAAAGAACTTCACAAAAGGAAACTCTTGAAAGGTATGAAAACATGTAAGCTAGATTTTTTCAAAATTTGTGTTCATGAGAAACAGGCAAAATTCAAATAAGCTATTCACAATATGGAAGGTATTCTTAATTATGTACATTTCGATATTTGGGGCTTGGTTAGAGTAGCATCAAGAGGTGGACATGTTTATTATGTGAGTTTTGTTGAGGACTACTCACGGAAAGTCTAGGTATACTTCATGTGGCACAATTCTAATATGTTTGCCAGGTTTAAGTTGTGGAAAGTTGAAATGAAAACCAGATGGGGAGGAGAATCAAATGTCTCAGGTAAGACAATGGGACTGAGTATGCTGATTCTAGCTTCATGGAGTTTTGTGAGCACCAAGGCATTAAGAGACACTTCACTGTTCGTCAGACACCTCAGCAAAATGTTGTGGTCGAAAGGATGAATCGAACTCTACCTAAAAGAGCTCGGTGCCTTCGGCTTAATGTAGGGCTACCGAAGAACTTCTGGGCTGAGGTAGTAAGTATGACTTGTTTCTCGGTAAACTAATAACCAAGGGCATCATTAGAGGGAAAAGTGGCAGAAGAGGTATGGACGGTTAGAGTTGCATTAAGAGGTGGACATGTTTATTATGTGAGTTTTGTTGAGGACTACTCACGGAAGGTTTGGGTATACTTCATGCAGCACAAGTTTGATATATTTGTCAGGTTTAAGTTATGGAAAGTTGAAGTGGAAAACCAGACGGGGAGGAGAATCAAATGTCTCAGGTAAGACAATGGGACTAAGTACGTTGATTATAGCTTCATGGAGTTTTGTGAACGGTAGGGCATTAAGAGACAATTCACTATTCGTCGAACACCTCAACAAAATGTTGTGGCTAAAAGGATGAACCAAACTCTAGCTAAAAGTGTAGAGATCTGAAGAATTATAGTAATTAAATAATTAAAGAAAGGAGAAAAAAGGAAAATTCCAAGAGGGACTCAGCAGGGTCTCGTCGATGACCGCAGAGTGTTAGTCGACGAGCAGCTTACTTGGGCTCGTTGACGTGGATACATGTCTCGTTAACGAGAACTTACCGAGAGAGCTGATTTTAGGACCTAAAACTCATTGACGAGGGTTTTGTGCTCGTCAACAAACTTACTTCTTGGACTCATCGATGAGGTGTCGTGGCTCGTTGACGAGGCCACATGGACAACACTCTGTATAAGGCCAAAACACACTTTTCTGCGAGAAAACTCTGCTGGAATCCCTCTCTCTCTCTCTCTCTCTCTCTCTCTCTCTCTCTCTCTCTCTCTCTCTCTCTCTCTCTCTCTACTTCGTTTATCTCTCCTTCTCTCTAGGTTTCTAACTTTGTTCTTCGTCGGTTCGACGATCAGAAGCCGCCACGTTACTCTTGCGAAGATTCTCTTCAAGTCTATCAGAGTAGATTGTTGGTTAGGCCAACTTGGGCACCATCCCAAAATTTGGGTAAGTTGGTTATTTTAAGTTTTTTAAGGTATTTGGTATTTCTGAACTGAGGAAAGTGTAGTAGATGGAATAATATTGAAGTTTTGTTGGAAAAGAAGTAAATTTCAAGGTGCTGAGCTGGGAATACTACAGGCATAGTTTGGTTAATTTTGTGGGCATTTCAGTAAGCCAGGTAAGGGGATAAATTAAGTCAGCATTTTCATGAAATTATTTATTATTATACATCATTTATTTTTAGAAATTACATATGATATAATACAGTGTTTGGGAATACTGCTGTTGAATAGGGAAATGGATTTTATACTTTTTTAGCAAAAAACATGATTTCAGTTCAGATTTTATATTTAGAATAATATTCATATTTTTGTGGCATGAGTATGATTTTCCCATGTAAATTATGTTATACTGAAATATTATGATTTCTCATGATAAGCATGTTATAACAATTTTGAGAAAAACCATACAAACAGTACAAGAATTATGGTTTTTGGAAAATACTTTAATAATACAGAAATATCAAGATTCAATATATTATGTTTTGTTATATGCCAGCGCAGATGCCGTGATTTGTACAATAAGATATGTCGGCTTAGATGCCGTGATTTTTATGATATGATATGCCGGCGCAGATGTCGTGAATTACATGGTATGATATGCTGGCACAGATGCCATGATTTATGTTGGCATAAATGTCGTAATCATGTATGTTATGTCAGAATTCATGAAAATATGATCATGTCAGATATTTCTATGAAATATGAAACAGTTATGTATCAGTGTCATGAAATGTATTATATGTTATCAGAACCCGGATGTCTTAATTTAGTTTCACGAAACACGGTACCGTAGCTATATGTTTAAGATCATGATTATGTTAATGCTACCACACATCTCAGATAGAGTGTGGGAGATGACGGTCGATGTGGCTTCATGGTAGTGCAGGTGTCCCAGTGGCAGTCCGGACTAGGTGAGGGCAAGCCCATTGTACTTACAGACTTATGTTGACTTAGCGTGGTCGGCTAGCCATTGCTAGGTCCCACCTTCAGGCCACACAACCTTGTTATGTGGGGAGTAAGACATGACATTAGCTAGCTATCCATCCTGGGTATTATTTCAAGTATTGTACAGTTATATAAGATGATTTACATATACAAGAATTTAGTATGATATATTATGTTATGTCAAATCATGTTTTATTCAGAAACTATACAGACAATTTTACTTGTTATACAATTAAGTACAGTCCATGTTTTTGTTACATTAATACTCATGTTACCACACACTGATGTTAGTTTATCTCTCTTAATGAGAGGTGTCTCACATCAGCATTACAAACATTTCAGGAAATCTAGGTAGGAGGGCGGATAGAGCCCTGTAGCAGTAGAAGTTGACCGAGCTATCTTGTCAGAAGGGTAAGTAGTTGGGCTAGGGTTAGATGGGTTTTTGGATTGAGACCGTAGGATACTTTTTGATCTTTTTGTGGATGATTGTATATATATATGACAGATTCAGTAGAACTCTGGCATTGTGTTTTGTGTTTTATGATATGTATGTAATTTTATATTTTCATGTGCTTAGGTATCAGATATGTATGACAGTTATATCCCTAATTCCCATGGGTCCAGGTTGATCATGACATGGCAGTTTAGTAGGTTTTTAGAATTATTATAAATGTTATTATGAAGGAAAAAAAATATAGGCAGGTCGTTAAAGAAAGAGCTCAGTGTCTTAGGTTTAATGCAGGGCTACTGAACAACTTCTGGGCTGAGGCAATTAGTATGACTTGTTTCTTGGTAAACTGATCACCAAAGGAATCACTAGAGGGGAAAGGGGTAGAAGAGGTATGGACGAGAAATGCAGTAGACTAGTCCGAATTGAAGGTATTCGGTTGTCCAACCTATGTTCACGTGTCTAGTGAGAAGAGATCGAAGCTTGACACAAAGTATAGACATTGCATCTTTTTTGGATATGAAAAGGGTGTGGAGGGGTTCAAGTTGTGGGATCTAGTGGCAAACAAGGTGGTGATCAGTAGAGATGTAGTTTTCGATGAGAAAACTATGGTGAAGCGTACTCAAGAATGTGATGAACGAAAATAGGAACCAAAAAACTAGAATCGAGATGAACATGTTGTGTAGGTGGAGTTAGAAGCTCAGGGCAATGGCAATGATCTTGGTCCATTAGTTGTAGGGAGTTCTAGCTCGGGAAACCAGTAAGTCGACAATGTTCATATACGGAGATCCAGCCGCACTATCAAACCACTACCAAGGTATGAATTTGAAGAGTTAGTGTTTTATGCTTTTCTTACTAGTTGCAATGATCCAACTACATTTCAAGAGGCAATGCATGGTCAGGAGAAAGGTAGGTGGATGAGTGCAGTGATTGAGGAAATGGAATCGCTGCATAAGAATCAAACTTGGGAATTAGTGGAGCTTTCAGATGGGAAGAGGGCAATAGGTTGCAAATGGGTATATAGGAGGAAGGAAGCAATTTCAGAAAAAGAATGAGAAAAATTCAAGACACGGTTAGTGGCAAAAGGGTACTCACAGTAAAAGGGAATAGACTATGATGAAATATTTTCACTTGTGGTCCGACACAATTTTATTAGGATATTGTTGGGGTTGGTAGCTCATTATAATATATATTTAGAATAAATGGATGTGAAGACAATATTTCTTCATGATGACTTGGAGGAACATATTTATATGGTACAACCGGAGGGATTTAGTGAACTAGGGAAAGAAAACTTAGTTTTCAAGTTGAAGAAATCTCTTTACGTGTTGAAACATTCTCCAAGTCAATGGTACAAAAGATTTGGTTCTTATATGATCAAGATTGGCTACAAAAGATGTGAGTATGACTGTTGCGTGTATGTGAACAAACTTGATGATGGTTCTTTTATTTTCCTGTTGTTGTATGTCGATAACATGTTAATAACTACTAAAGATTTAACTGAGGTAAATTGGTTAAAGGAACTGTTGTATAAAGAATTTGACATAAAAGATCTTGGTCTAGCCAAGAAGATACTTGGGATGATGATTCGCGGGTACAAAACTGTAGGGAGGTTGTGGTTATCTTAGGACGGTTATGTGGAGAAGGTGTTGGAGAGGTTTAGCATGACTGATGCAAAACCGGTATATACACCTCTAGTGAGTTATTTTAAATTGTCTACCGCAGATTGCCCAAGTACGGATGATGATATCCGGGACATGTCAAAGGTCCCCTATGCTAGCGCCGTGGGGAGTTTAATGTATGTCATGGTGTGTACAAAACCAGACTTAGCACATGCAGTGAGTGTGGTGAGTAAGTTTCTTTCTAATATAGGTAAACAGCATTGGGAAGCCGTCAAATGGATTTTCAGATACTTATGGGGTACATCAGGTTACGATATCATGTTCAGCAAGCAACATGGTAGTCCATCAGTTGTGGGGTTTGTTGATGCTGATTATGTAGAAGATATGGATGATAGAGGGTTTACAATGGGTTTTGTCTTTACCCTTGTAGGAGGACCTATATGTTGGAGGTCCATGGTATAATCTTTGGTGGCATTGTCTACAACTGAACCTGAATATATGACAATTGTCGAAACTGCAAAGGAAGCCTTATGGCTTATCGATTAGGTCAAAAAGCTGGGTATACAGTAAGATGGGGTTGTGCTGCGTTGTGACAATCAGAGTGCTATTTACTTAGTAAAGAATCAAGTGTACCATGCTAGAACCAAGCATATTGATGTGAGGTTCCGTAGGATCTGGGAGTTGAGTACTTCAGGTGAACTTATATTGGAGAAGGTCCACACATTTGAGAATGATTACGCATCAAAGTTGTGTAATTAAGCGTTTAAAATTATTAATTAAATATTACAATTTCACTTAAATGCCTAATTATGTTTCGTATTTTAACATTGAGTTCATTTGATAATTTTAAGATAATTATCCTATTTTTGCCACAAATTTATGAATATTCTTGATTTATTATTGCAAAATAAATTTTAAAAATTAAAAAATATACGTGGGTCATGCGTGAAAAAAATCGCGTACATGAACCATGCACGTGACCGTATGCATGCATTTGTTTGAAGTCGTGTGCGTGTGTAAAATTGAAGAGACGGATACATGCAGGCGTGCTCTCAAGCCCGTGAAGAGGCCATGCACAAGGAGTTGAAGACCGACCACGTGAAGAAGAGCCCGTGCATGCATGAGAGAGGCCGTGAGCATAAAGGGCGTGCAGTGTTTAAGTGAGCCGGGCCGTGTGTGTATAAAGGGCTGGTGGTGCGGTTTCAAGCAAAAGAGAAGGTTGGACCGGTGAAGAGTTCATGGATTTGGGGAAGCCGCGTGGGCAAGAAATGAAGAGAAGAGGGCAGCCGGCCTGGGGAATTAATATGGGCTTCAGAATACATGAGAGAGCCCGTGAGCTTGCATGGATGTGACCACGTGAATGTGGGCTGCCAGAAGAAGGCCGAATAGAGGGCTACCCCCGCAATTTAAATTTTGTTTGGGTTATTTATATTATTAAATTCAGTTTATCTTTTCTTTTTATTTAATGTCATTGTTGTAATGAATTTTGGTTTGGATTGTTTTCATTATTAAGTTCGGTTCGTTCTTGTTAAAATTTTTCTTTAGAATTTGAATATTTGTTGAGTTCTATTTATCTTAAGTTATCGTAGTTATTATTATTTTTTAGTTTATTATTTGAGTTGTAAAGAGTCAAGTTTGTTTTTGGTGAAATTATTGTTGGATTGAGTTTAATTTTTGTTTAAGTTATTAATTGGGTTAAGTTTAGTTTTTAAGATGGTGTTTAATTTTATGGTTCAATATTTAAGTTGAGTAATAAAGTTTTCATCTTGGAGCTTTTGTCTGAAATTTCAAACGTAAGATCTATTTTCTTGTCTGAATGTTTAAACGTATGTTTGTGTTCTACATTTAATTTTGTTTTCGTTTATCTTATTGGGTGGATGAGTCATTGAGTGAGAAACATTAGTTGTGTTAATTTTCTCGTTGTTTATTTACCATTGCCCGTTTCTTATCTTTGATTTTGTGCATGTGGTGTCCGTAGTTTATGTTTTACATCAGTTTAATTTCGTCACAAGTTCTCAAAAATCCATAATTACGAATCTGAACTATGTTCAGTAAAAATTGTTTTCTTATTTTCTTTTTTTTTTTTTGTTTTGTTTTACGCAAGTTTGAAACCGATCTGCATTTCCTGAGCAGACGATCAAACCTTTGGGCTAATTATTACACGACAGAACTCTTACACTTGGGATAGTCTGTGTGCTGCTCATTTTTAGAGTGAGTTAAGAACGCAGCAAATATTTTGAAAAAGTCAGTTACTACTGAAAAGTTCAAGCATTGCTTGAACTTACTTCATGTCTCCAAGTGCCAGAAAGGAGACAAACCCAACCGAATGTTTTAAGGTCAAGGTAGAGCAATCGGATATGTTTTTTCAAGTTCTCCTAAGGGGTGTATAATTGCCAATGTGGAGATTGTTGTGTTTTTGTGGCTCTTATACTTGACGGAGTGCATAAACAAAGGAAGAAAAACATATGTGAAGTCATTTGATGCAGTGTAGCAGGCATTCGTTGACGAATGTGCTTGCTTCGTCGATGAATGGAGATACCAAGAGCGGATAAAATTCAAAGATTCAGAAGTCGTTGACGAATATGCCAGATTCGTTGACGAATAGACCCTAGTCGTCGACGAATGAACCCTATTCATCGAGGAATTGACTCAGGGCTGCGAGGATGATTTCAAATTTTGAATATGAATGTTAGAACGGTTGGGTATTTGGAGGGAAGCTTCCGTGGGGTTGTTAAATATGTCATTCTAGGTATATTGAAGTAGAGGAAGATCATTGTAATATCATTGTATTGTGTACTTTGTTTTTCATAGTGAAACTTTTGCCGATTGCTTCTGTGGATGTAGGTTTTGTCGAACCACGTAAATCTTTGTATGAATTCTTGTTGCTTTCAGATATACTGCATGTGTGAATTACATTTTGGTTCTTTGTTGTTTGTTGCGTTTATATTCCGTTGTGCAATCTCATATTCATTTTCACAACAAAAAGCTTTAATTTATAGACTTAAGAGCATTGATTAATATAAATCGACATTTAAACTTGATCAATCAATTTTTTTAAAAAATGATCAATTAAATAAAAAAAAATCAATCAATATTTATTGCTGATTTCCTAATTGTTTCCTTTGTGCGTGGGGTGCAGGTACCAGCATGGAATTGGAGAATCTGATTTTTTTAATTTTTATTTTCTATTTTTTTTTTATTATTTTCAATGTAAAAGTTTAGTTTCCTATATTTTTTCCATTTTATGAAATAAAATTTTTGTCTAATTTTATTATATAAATCTAAGATAAATTGAGGTGTCTACAAAGCTGATATAATTTAACAAGGTCAACTATTTTTTTAGTTGACATAATCAAGACTCATTATAAGACTAAATCAACCATTACAAATCGAACTAAACCAAACTGAATATTTTCTATTTGATTTAGTTTTTAGACTCCGTTCAACTCGTTAATAAATATTTAGAATTGAATAATTTAGTTTAGGTGTGCAATTTCACAAAAAAATTGATCAAACCGAATCCGTTACACCCTTAGTCATTGCAAGTCTTTCTCCTTGACCAAGAAATTTTTTTTTTAGTTTCATTTCTTTTTTGTCTAGTTTTAAGAAATTAGACAAAGTTAAGGAAACATGCATACCAATCTACTGTTAAATATTAGGAAATAAAAAAAAATCTTTAATTTAGGGTGACATAAAATAAAGAAACATTTTGTCCCATGAATTTTTAGAATCAAATAAGAGGAAATATTTTTATTGAAATATATTTTATTTTTTAAAAAATTGATTTTGTACCAATTACACTTCAAAGGAAATAAACATGTATTTATATAAAGAGATTAAGGAATATAAATATGCTAGGTATTATAAAAGAGGTAGGAAAATAAATAGAGATGAGATAGAAATTTTACGTTGTTCGATTATATCTGCTCTATGAGCAAATAAGATAAAAAAATTTCACTATTTCAAAAAAAATTATAAGATGATTTGGAATCAACAAAATTTCTCCCTCTCACTATCTTTGTTCTCTTGACAATAAGGGGATAGTATATTATTTATGGTGCGGAAGAGATCAATTCCATAGAGGAGTTGCCGGAGGCCATAGCAGCAACTCCGTCCAGGTAACATCTCTCTCTCTCACTCTCTGGTTTGAATTTTACTGTGTTTGGAAGCATTTGGCGGTGAACCGTGTATTTTGAGCATAGAATTCTCAGTGCGCCTGGTGACTCGAGTTTACTATTGTCAGCTTCGCCTCTGACCGGTCATTCAGGGACGGCCATGGAAGCTGGCAGTTTCATGGTTTGAGGCAGTCCAATAACATATTCACCATTACCGTTGCGCTCTGCTTCTTCTTCCTTCAATTTGGGAAAAAGGGGAAGGGCTTGGGACTTCATCTTCCCAAACATTGCGTTAAACTTTAACAACTGGAGCAAGGGGATCTGAGGGGCTTGGTTTCATCAAAAGACACCGCCAATGCTTTGGTAGTTTATCGGAAATGGTTAATTTAGTTTTAGTAATGGTGGAAATTTTGAATTTCCAACTTTTTTAGAAAAAATATCCCAAAGTAGCTTCAGTTTCTTCTCCCTTTGCAAAAGCAGGGTGAAGCGAGCTTTGGACACTCTTTAAAAGGGACCCATTTGTGGGTTGATCCATAAATTAACAAGATTAACTGAAAATCATTCACTTCACATAGTTGAGTGATACTTGGGGTTTTGGGAATCTGCAATGGCTGCCACTTTCTGTCCATCTCCTTTGGTTGTAGCCACTCCTGAATCCATAACTCGCAGTAATCAAACTGAAGCCAAATCAGTGCCGGAGGACTGTCATGGAATTGGGTCATTTAGATTTTGCAAAAAGATGAATGAACTAAAACAGTTACACGGCCAGGTTATGAAGAAAGGCCTTATCCACGACACCTCTACTTTAAGCAATCTAATAGCTGCGTGCACTGAGATGGCGTCATACGAAAGTTCGGATTATGCGAGAAAAGCCTTAGAGCTGTTCATGGAAGATCAAGAAACTATAGGCACTGTCTATTTGTGGAATTCTTTGATTAGATGTTACTCTTTTGCTGGTCATGGTGAGGAAGCAGTTTTGACATACCTTCAAATGTTGGCCAAAGGCGTTACACCTGATCACTTCACCTTTCCATTTCTGTTGAGTGCATGTTCGAAGATTGCTGCCTTTCGTGAAGGGTCTCAAATTCACGGGTCAGTCATCAAGAGGGCTTTAGATGAAGATGTTTTCATAGAGAATTCTCTTATACATTTCTACTTTGAGTGTGAGGAAATTGCTTATGGGAGAAAAGTGTTCGATAGAATGCGCGATAAAAATGTTGTATCATGGACTAGCCTCATATGTGGTTATGCTCGTAGGGGCCTTCCATCAGAGGCAGTGTCTCTGTTCTTTAACATGGTGGCAACAGGCTTTAGACCTAATTCAGTTACAATGGTGTGTGTGATATCTGCTTGTGCAAAGTTGCAAGATCTTAATCTGGCTGAGAGGGCATGCACTTATATTGGGGAGTCAGAACTCAAGACTAATACACTTATGGTGAATGCACTCGTGGACATGTACATGAAATGTGGAGCCACTGATGCTGCTACAAGACTTTTTGATGATTATGTTAATAGAAATTTGGTTCTTTACAATACAATCTTGTCCAATTTTGTGCGCCAGGGGCTGGCAAGAAGGGCACTTGATATTTTGGATGAAATGTTGCGACAGGGCCCACAGCCTGATAGGGTTACAATTTTATCTGCTATCTCTGCTTCTGCGCAATTGGGTGATTTTTCCTTTGGGAAGTGCTGCCATGGTTATGTTTTAAGGAATGGGCTAGAAGCATGGGATAGCATTTGTAATGCCATTATTGACATGTATATGAAGTGTGGCAAACAAGAGATTGCCTGTAGAGTTTTTGATCATATGTCAAACAAGACTGTGGTCTCATGGAACTCATTAGTTGCTGGATTTATCAGAAATGGTGATGTTCAGTCAGCTCAGGAAACATTCAATGAGATGCCAGAAAATGATATTGTGTCTTGGAACACCATTATTGGTGCTTTGGTACAGGAGAGCTTGTTTGAGGAAGCAATTGAATTTTTTAGAGCAATGCTCAGTAAAGGAATGAAGCCGGATAGGGTGACAATGGTTGGTGTTGCTTCAGCCTGTGGATATTTGGGAGCTTTTGAGCTAGCAAAGTGGACCTATGCTTACATTGAAAGGAATGAAATCCATTGTGACATGCTGCTTGGCACCGCCTTAGTTGATATGTTTGCTAGGTGTGGTGATACGAAAAGTGCGATGCGAATATTTGATAAAATGTTGAAAAGAGATGTATCTGCTTGGACGACAGCCATTGGAGCAATGGCCATGGAGGGAAATGGGGAACGAGCAATAGAACTTTTTAATGAGATGCTCAAGCAAGGGGTAAAACCTGATGGAGTAGTGTTTGTGGGACTGCTGACAGCATGCAGCCATTGCGGATTAGTGGAAGAAGGCATGCATTTCTTCAAATCAATGAAAGAAATACATGGAATTCCCTCACAAATTGTTCATTATGGGTGCATGGTTGATTTACTTGGCCGAGCTGGCCTAATAGAAGAAGCTCTTAATCTCATAAAGGGCATGCCTATGGAGGCCAATGATGTGATTTGGGGGACTCTTTTAGCTGCTTGTCAGACGCACAAAAGTTTTGAAATTGCAAAATATGCAGCTGAAAGGATGAAAAAATTGGGTCATGAGAGGACAGGGATCCAAGTACTGCTTTCAAATATATATGCTTCTGCTGGCAAGTGGACTGATGTTGCCTCAGTGAGGCTACACATGAAGAAAAAAGGAGTTCGGAAAGTGCCTGGATCGAGCTCAATTGAGATTAATGGAATGGTTCATGAATTTACTTCTGGTGATGAATCACATCCAGATATGGCCCATATTGCTCCAATGTTACATGAAATGAACTGCAGATTTAAGGATGCTGGTTATGCTCCTGATCTGATGAATGTTTTGCTTGATGTTGATGAGCAAGAAAAAGAGTACTTGCTTAGTCGACATAGTGAGAAACTTGCTGTAGCTTTTGGGCTTATCAGCACGGCTAAAGGAATGCCAATCCGCGTAGTAAAGAATCTAAGGATGTGCTCTGATTGTCACTCATTTGCAAAGTTGGCATCAAAGATTTATGATCGAGAAATTGTTGTTAGAGATAACAACCGGTTCCACTTTTTTCGACAAGGGTTGTGTTCTTGTGGGGATTATTGGTGATTTGAAAAAAAAATAAAAAATTATGTATCTCCTATACACCATGTACATTTTCCCAACTACTGCGACCTTGTACAAGCAGTTCCACTTTTTCCGACAAGGTTTTGTGCTCTTGTGGTGATTATTGGTGATTTGAAAGAAATAATCATGCATCTCCATATGCCAAGTACATTTACTAAATTCATTTATCCTGTCAACTAAGTTCAGTATCTAATTAATTTGTAAGACAAAATATTCCTGCACGACTACCGGTCAATTTCTTTTATGGAAACATTTAGTTTGAAGGAATTACAAGTGCAAGAAGAAAAAAAAAATAGTTACTGGTGATACAGCAATCCTAACTGAGTAAATAAAGTGAGCTTCTGGTCAGCTTGGATAGTGAATTTGGAAAGCAAAAACATTATCTAGGAGGTCTGTAGAAGTGGAGCAGGGGACCCCATATTTGGGATTACTTGATGGATCAAATAGATGAAGAAAAGAGTTGGCATTTGGAGCAATCAATCCGTGGAATATATATATATATATATTTATATGCTCGTTGTGTGGGATTAGATGGAAAAAGCTTAGCTAAATATTGATGAGAGGTGGTGAAGGAGTGAACTTTAAAGAACCAGATGTTAGCTTCAGCTTTTTCACAAGAATGAATGATGGTATCCAGTGACCAATACTCATCCTCCTCATTGATGCTTGATTGGTCCCAATGATTTAGGATTGTCTTGGCAAGGTATGCTGAGCCTGCCTGTGTAGCTGCTTATGAGATTTGGGATGCTTCATCTAGTCTGACAATGGTTTTAACTGGTGGCCTCGACCATTACATCATATGCTAAACTAATCCTGCATGTCAGTCCAGAAGTTTTCTAAATTTCTTCATTAGGATCCTAGTACTTTCTGCCGTCACATCTATTACACAAACCAATGCTTTATGATGTAGGTCACGTAGAAACTCATTTGAGCCACTAATAGACATAATTAAATATGGGTTCATGGGAACTAGACAGTAAGCTTCAGTAAAGGAAAGGTCCTCTCTGCAAACTTTGCATGACATGTATCATATTTATGTTTTGCAAATGGATTGAATCGAAGCATGCAGAGGCTTAGAAGGCATTGTGAATACATTTGTGCCAAATTCAGGATGGAATGCCTTGATCATAGCCATTGTTTATTTATTTATTTCCAATTTCTTTTAATGATCCTTTCGATGACAGTATGACACAGAGTTAGGATGAGCTTCTAACATATCAAATGAAGAAGTTGAAAAAGTGTGTTTTAGCAAATGATATGAATAAATCTTTCCCTACTTATAATCCCTAATAGTAGAAATCTCATTGCTGCTACCCTTTTAGAAGGAATAAAGAGCCAGCATAGTCACAGTTGAATTCAAAGTTTAATTGCTATACTTCTATGCAAGTGTTGAATGCTTGATAAGCATTGTTTTTGTTTGTCCACAATTTACCAGCTTAAGCTTTTAGATCAAGGGGTGACTTAGTATAGTATCAAAGCGATGGTTGCTAGGAGGTCCTAGGTTCAATTCTTGTTGTTCACATATATCTCCTATTTCATAAATAATCATAACTTACTATTGTTTTTATCCCCTTAATGGGCATTATTTAGTGTTTCTTTACCTCTTCATTTGATCAGGCCATACATGCAGGGGTGTGTGTTAACTGCTTGACTTACATTTCTCATAACTTTTTTAGGGTCAAGTATTTGCAATATGAAGCATAGAAGTAATATATTATAAGAAGCATAAAAGTAATATAATACCATCTTGTGCTTTGGGTATAAAGATTGAGACTACCAATGGTAGATTGGTGCTAGGTCACTGGTCAAGAAACTAAAGGTTAGTTTGGATGACCTCTAAAGTAGTTTGGTTGTCTGTGATTAAGGGGTGATTAGGGGTCTTTCAGTTAGATGGGAGGAGGCAAAGGTATCTCAACTCCAATTTACAGAAGATGCCATGATCTTCCTTGAGGTCAATGTCAAGAAATCCCAAAAGGCCTTCATTTTGTTAAAAGTTCTCTAAAGAATTTGAGCATTGAAGATTAATTTGCCAAGGAGTTGGGTTGTGGGCATCAATGTGGGTAGTAAGATTTTGGAGGGTGTTATGATATGTGGCTCACATATTGAGTGGAAGGCATGCACAAAGAGAAAACATGATGGAAATCAAGTAGCAGCAGGGGAAACCGTCAACGGTAGCTCTCTAACCATTGGCGGTTTGGCTCGAGAAACCCAACGCAAATTTCAAATTTTGAATAAAGGACTTTAAGTTAGTTGGGGTTTGGAGGGAAAACCTCCGAAAACTTTATATATACGTTGATTGTGATGTATTTGTAATGGTTGATGTATTGTTCATGTCCTTTGGATAAGAAAATAGTGAAATTGTTGCAATTTGCTCTCATGGATGTAGGCATTGCCGAACCATGTAATTCCTTGTGTATTTGTTGTTATTGCTTTCATATAATTGCTGTGGATTGTTTCTGTATGGTTTACCATTGAGTGTTGCGTTTGTATGATCATATATTCCGCTCTGCAATTTGTTTTTCACAACAAATTGGTATTAGAGCATTGTTGTAATGGCCTCTGGAACTTCGTCAGCAAAATTTGATGTTGTAAAATTTTGATGGAACATGAAGGTTCTGTTAGTGCAGCAAGGTATGGTGAAGGCCTTGTACGGAATTCAATCGGAAAACATGGATGAAGCAAGTTGGAATGAATTGGAGGCAAAGGCAGTATCAACCATTCGACTTTGTTTGGCTGATGATGTGTTGTATCACGTCATGGATGAGGATTCTCCGGCAGCAGTTTGGCAAAAACTGGAAAGCCGGTATATGTTTAATTCTTTATCGAACAAATTGTTTCTTAAACAAAAGTTGTATTGGTTTAAGATGGTGGAAGGTTTGAATTTGAACCAACACATTAACGCATTCAATCAGATTGTAAGTGATTTGATGCGCGTTGATGTGAAGTTTGAGGAGGAAGACAGGGCGCTGATGCTATTGGATTCCTTACCTACGTCTCACACGTATGAGAATTTGGTTACTACTCTAACATGGGGCAAAGATAGGTTGATTTTGGAAGAGGTAATAAGCGCATTGCTCGGTTTTCATCAAAGAGAAATGGCCAGAGATGAAATTTCACATGGTAAAAGGCTTGTAATGAAGAGTAACCAGGAACGTGGGAGAAGTAAGTCTCGGAGCGGATCTCGGTTGTAGTCTGGGAAGAAGAAGGACATAAGATGTTTTAAGTGCGGGAAAATTGGGCACATAAAATCAGAGTGTCCAGATTGGAAGAAAGGGAATGTTGAAAATCAAAAGGGTTTGTCAAAATCTGCAAATGTTGTGGAAGGAGACTCAGAAAGCAGTGATGGTGATATGCTATTTGTTTCATCGGGTTTAGAATGCCTCACGGATTCTTAGATCTTAGATTCCTGATGTTCTTATCACATGACACCAAATAGAAATTGGTTCAGCACCTACAAGTCAGTTAATTCTGGTTATGTTCTAATGGGAAATGATATTGTATGAAAAATAATTGGAATAAGAAATATCATAATTAAGATATACGATGGTGTTGTGAGAAATTTATATGATGTAAGGCATGTACCGGATCTAAGGAAGAATGTGATTTCATTGGGTACTTTAGATTATAACGGATATAGTTATAAGTCAGAAAGTGGGATAATGAAAGTGTGTGAAGACGACTTGATGGTGATGAAAGGACAAAAATTAGCGGGTAATATCCATGCACTGTAGGGTATCACAGTTGTTGGTGGAGCTGCAGCTGTAGAATCTAAGTCAAATGTTCTGTGGCATATGCGGTTAGGGTGTATGGATAATTACATGTGTTAAGATGTTTGGGGACCAGTAACGATAGCATCACTTGTTGGACATGTATTTTGTGGGTTTATCATAAAGGGTCTTGGAATCTCATGCGGCACAAGTCAGAGGTGTTTGTCAGGTTTAACTTGTGGGTGAGGTGGAAAACTAGACCGGGAGAGAGATCCTTAGGTAAGACATTGGTATTGAGTACACTGATTTTGTTCAAGGAGTTTTGTGAGCATGGCAGGTTGTATGCAAGGTTTGTAAGAAACTTCTTGGTGAAGTTAGTGAGTATGACGCATTTCTCGTTTAACCGATCGCCAAAGGTATCACTAGATGGGAGAGTAGTATGACGCATTTCTTGTTTAACCGATCGCCAAAGGTATCACTAGATGGGAGAGTTGCGGGAGAATTGTGGGCAGGTTTTGCGGCATACTACTCTGGTTTGAGTGGATGTCCATTGGTGCATGTTTCTAGTGAGGTGAGACCTAGGTTTGGTGTAATGTCCAAACAATATATCTTTTTGCGGTATAAGAAAGGTGGGTTCAAACTGGGTGATCCAATGACAAACAAGGTAGTGACTAGTGGAGACATGATTTTTGGTGTAAAAGCCATGGTGCAGTGTACTCAAGTAAAGGAAGAGCAACAATGAATATGTGATGCAGGTGGAGTTAGAGACTCAAGGTAGAGATGACATGGTTCATATTGTAAGAAGTATTAACTCGAGAGACCAGCAAGAAAATAACGGGTCCAGACGCACTATTAAGCCACCACTCAGGTATAGATTTAATGATTTGGTGTTGTATGTATTCATTACTACCAACATGGTTCCTACTATTTTTCAAGATGCGGTGCACAGCAAAGGGAAAAATAGATGGATGAGTTCTATGGTGGAGGAGATGGAGTTACTACATAAGAATCAAATGTTGGAGTTGGTGGAGCTTCCAATGGGGGAGGAGGGTGATAGGATGCAAAGGGGCGATGTTTCTGTTGTTTGTAAATGACATGTTCTTTGTTGGGAAGGTTTTGACTGAGGCTAATCAGTTGGAAATTCTGTTGAAAGGTTTTGACATGAAGGTTTTGGGTACAGCCAAGAAGAGTCTTGATTTGAAATTTGAAGATTCGCAAAGACAGAGCTGCAGGGAGATTGGTGTTATCTCGTGGTGGCTTTGTGGACAAAACTGTAGGGAGACTTTGTTTGTCATTTTAGGGTGGTTTTGTGGAGAATCAATGCAATTTGTCTTCCACTCGGTACCCAAGGACGGACAGTGATTTTTGAGATATGTCAAAGGTCCCTTATGCTGGTGCAATGGGGTGTTTCGGCAGGCAACAGAGTGGTTCGTCAGTTGTGAGATTTGTTATTGCAAACTATGTAGGGGGCTTTGATGATAGAAGGTTTACAACAGGGTTTATGTTTACTGTTGTGGGAAGGCCTACTTGTTGGAAGTCCAGGGTACAGTCTCCGGGTGTAACATCTACAATTGAATCGGGGTTCATGGCAGAAGCCGAAGTTGTCACAGGCAAGTTCAAGCCTTGCTTGGACTTGATTTTTATTTCCAGTTGCTAGAAGGAAGACGGTCCCAACCTAATGTCCCAAGGTCTAGGAGGAGCAACGGGTTTATGTTTTCAGTTTCTCCTAAAGGGCGTATGTTCGCCAAGGTGGAGATTGTTGTGATATGTGGCTCATATACTAAGTGGAAGGCATGCACAAAGAGAAAACATGATGGAAATCAAGTAGCAGCAGGGGAAACTGTCAATGGTAGCTCTCTAACCATCGACGGTTTGGAGCTGTGTTTGAGAGATTTTACTTTTTGCCTTAAACTATTGACGGTTTGGCTCGGGAAACCCAACGTAGATTTCAAATTTTGAATAAGGGACGTTAAGTTGGTTGGGATTTGGAAGGAAAACCTTCAGAAACTTTATATATATGTTGACTATGATGTATTTGTAATGGTTGATGTATTGTTCATGTCCTTCGGACAAGAAAATAGTGAAATCATTGCAGTTTGCTCTCGTGATCTAGGCATTTCCGAACCACGTGATTCCGTGTGTATTTGTTGTTATTGCTTTCATATCATTGCTGTGGATTGTTTTTGTATAGTGTACCATTGAGTGCTGCGTTTGTATGATCATATATTCCGTTATGCAATTTGTTTTTCACAATAGAGGGCTTCAAGGCCATGGCAGGATGCATTATTGTGAAGTGGCCACTGACCTATCTTGGACTGCCTCTGGGAGGAAATCATAATTTCATGGCCTTTCAGAACCCAGTGATTGAGAGAGTTGGGGGAAGGTTGGAGGTGGAAAGGAGTTTTTTTTTTCCTTGGGGGTTTTGTACTATGCTCATTAGTGCAGCTCTCTCAACATTCCAATTTACTTTCTATCTCTTTTTAGGTGCCCAAGGGCATGGATACGATTCTGTAAAGGATGATGCATGACTTTCTTTGGTTGGATTATGGGGATAGTAGGGGCAATCACCTTGTTTGTTGGGAGCAGTAGACCAAAAATCTGAAGGGGGATTGGGTCTTGGAATGTAGTTTCCAAAAAAATTGCTTTAATGGCATGGTTTTAAATAAAGGTCGCGACCGTTACGTAACGCTGTTATGTAACGGTTTTTTGGGTTACCGATATTGTTACACACTGCGAAATCGGTGAGAAGAAAAATAACGGCCATAGCGGCCATTACAGACCACAACCGTTACGTAAAGGTCGCTACGGCTGTTACGTAACTGCTATAAGACTGTTACACCAAAAATTTTACTTTATTTTTACTTTTTCTTCTCAAATTTTCCCTCTCTTTCATAAATCATTCTCAATATACCATGTGGCGAGAGGGGGAAAAGATTATAATGAGGATGACAATCATACAAAATTTACTATTTCTTTAAATACTCACAATAGATGCATTAATTAACAATTTGAAAATACTAGTTAGGAAAATGTTTTATTTTGATACTATTAGTAATGTGATATTTATGTTCTATGTTTTTCAACTTCAACCATCTTTCTTTTCTAGCTATTTTATATTTGTATTATTTGTACGTCTTATGTGTCTAATAGATTAATAGAGTGTATAATGTATTTTGTTCTATTAATTAATTTAGCGCACATAAGAATTTATCACAGATAAGAACAATGAGAAGTATAAATACACACACGCATGTAATTTTTCTATCAATGGTGGTTTAAAACAAATGTAAACTGGTTGCCCTTATCAAATTACTTAGTCAAACTAAAGGATCCAAAATACACTAAAACTCTTTCTAAGAAGGGCTGAAAGCTTAAAACATGCAAGTACGCTAATATGTACAAGGTTGTGAGTTCTTCAAAAAAATTCATGGCCGTTACACCCACTTCCTGTTATGTAACATCCGCTACTCTTGCTTCCCGTTACACCCATTACTGTTATGTTACGCTACCCACAACCGCGATTTAAAACCCATGTTTAATGGAAAAATAGTTGTGTAGTTTCCCTTAGGGGGTCAACTCCTGATGCACAAGGTAATTAAAAGTAAGTGTTGGGTGCATCGGAATTATGGAACCCTAGACTCCTAGAGGAAGTGGTTATGTTTCTCATGCTAGCCCTTTGAAGCTCCTGCCTTGTGTTGCTAGTCTTTTCTATCTGTTTACCCATTTCAAAGTGGGCAATGGTAATAGGGTCTTGTTCTAGGAGGATCCTTGGGTGAGAGAGGGTTCATTTAAGTTGTTGTTTCTCGCTTGTATAAGCTACCCTCCCACCATAATGCACCTATCAGCACCTTTCTTTCTTCTAGGGTTCAAAGTGGGCAATGGAAATAGGGTCTGGTTCTGAGAAGATCCTTGGGTGGGAGAGGGTTCATTTGAGTTGTTGGTTCCTCACTTATATAGGCTATACTCCCAACATAATGCACCTATCAGCACTTTTCTTTAGTCTGTGGAGGGGCTCTTGTTCATGGTTATTCCAATTCTTTAGGAACCTCAACTAAAGAGATGTTGTCGAATTGACTACTTAAAGGACCATTTGTTCCACCTAGGAGGGGTGATAAGAGAATGTGGGTAGGTGATTCTTCAGGACTTTTTTCTTCCAAAGCCTTTTTTTCTTCACCTCCTCAAATCTCCCACACGGAACTTGTTTCCTTGGAGCCATTGTTTGGACGGCTAGAGTCCCACTCAAGATTCAAACCTTTTCCTGGATAGTGCCTCTGAATAGGATTAACACCCATAATTTACTTCAGATCAGAAGGCCTTTCACGACTCTCATGACTCATGTGTGTGATGCGCTGCAAGTCCTATGAAATGAATGCTCATCTTTTCCTTCACTGGAGGGTTGCTACTCATCTCTGGAGTGTCCTTTTCTCTTGCTTTGGCAAAGGCTGGATGTCTCCTTGGGCTGTGAGCGATTTTTTCCTCTTATTGGGGTTCTGGTAAGAGCAGGAAGGGAGAAGTGCTTTGGCTGAGAGCTGTGCTTGCTATTTTGTGGATGCTTTGGGTCAAAGAAGTGCAAGAACATTCAGTGATCGCATTACTACCCTGGCCTTGTTGTGGGATGGATCTGTCTTTTAAACTTCCATGTGGGTCCACTCTTTCGGGTTTTCACTGCCCAATCTTGTTAGGGATTTGCAGCAGTGCTTTTGTAATTACTTTTGTAAGTTTTTGGCCGTTTTTCACTCTCTTCTTGAGAGGACTTCTTGTCCTCCCTTTGTACATTCTGTTTCTTGTGTTGAAAAAATTCCTCTTCTCATCAAAGGAAAAAGGTCAGCAGAAGTGGGTGAATGTAAATTAATGGCTTAAATTTGGTTAGTCTTAAATCTTAATTATTTATCTTGGTGTTCTTATGTTGCCAAGCAGAGTCTTGCACTGGCGCATCATTAACATCATGACCTTTTACAGGTAGTTCAGGTTTACTGAAAAGAAGCGATTCAAATTATGAAATTCTGTTATTCATGGGGGAAATGATTTCCCAACAAGGTTGGGAGTTTGCTAATGCTCGAATGGCATCTGTATTTACTTTTGTCAATGAGTGCAATGGATGGTTCAAATTGAGTGTGGAGCAATGACAGTAGAAAACTTGGATGGATGTTTATTTATTTGGCAAGATTTACTTTTTGGGGTTTTTTATGCGGCTGTCCTATAAAAGTTTCTCCGGACATCAGAAAATCACTTTGTGTAGGCCATTCAAAGCAACAGGTGATTTTTTGTCACATTGCAGTCTCATCTCTGGAACCTTAATGTTAATAACATGTAGCATGTTGCTGTTAAATTTGGAGCAAAAGACACTCACCTCTCCTGAGGTTTGGTAAAAAGACAGAGACCTTGCTCGAGGTTTCAAAAATTCAATTGACCTCCCATGATGTTTCAAAAATGTCGCAGATCTCCTCAAAGTTTACCAAAAAGACACAAGTATCCCCTCAAAAAAACTTATCTTTTTACAAAATATAAGGGTAGGTTTGTGTCTTTTTGGTGAACCTCAAGGGAGGTGTTTAAAATTCTCGACACCTCAGGAGAAGTAACTGTCTTTTTTCCAAACCTCAGGAGAGATAAGTGGCTTTTCTCTTTAGATTTATATTATGGCAAAGCAGTTCATCTGCTTGTAGGGAGTGTGTATCTGCATAGGAACAAGGGTTTAAGTACTTAGCATTTCTGTTTTATCATTACTTTTTAAATGAATGATTTGGCGGTGAGCACTGTTAGGTGATGCTGGTGGGGAACTGCAATTGGATATAAACAAAATTATATTGCCTGCAGAAAGGGAAATTTTTATTTTTATTGATTTATTTTTTGTTTCCAAATTTTCCCTGATGCATTGCATTCATATAGACTTGTTGCTTTTCTTCTCATATTATTTCCTGTAGCAGTGCTTTTTTCATTTTAAGTGTTTAATGTATGTGGATTGTCTAATGATTTACCTAAGCATTTGTCCTACAAACTTTTACTTGGAATTAAGAAACTGTAATTAGTGTAAATTTCACCATGTGCTGCAATGTTGGCCCAGTGAAGTATCTGGCGTACTTCAGTAGTTGTGCATACATGTGGAAAGTGCCTTGGGCTATCATGCTTCAGTTTGGAACTTAGAAGAGCTCTTTTCATTATGGTCAATCCGAATGCACCAAACAACTGCATACACAGCATTTCTTCACAAAGACTTTAACTCATTCCCTTTGCCAAAACCCCAAAGGAAAGGGGTACCATATTTTTCAGAGAGGAAGGACAAGCCCAATGCCTCACCAATTCTCGCATCTCCCGTCTCTGATAGCAAGGCATGACCACATCAGGAAATTTTGTATTTTTGTAAATCCTTAAATACTTGTTGGTTGCTCTGAATTTTTGTTTGAAGCTGAAACCTTGTGTCTGACTGAAGAGGCACCTTTGGGTTGTCAGTGATCTGAGAGGAGCTTTCCATATTAACAGCTGATCTTTGCCTGGAGGAATGATGTCTGCCTAAGGACCCTTGATAGGTAATGTCATGGAGACAAAGCAGATGACTGACTGAAGAAAGGAAATCTTGTAGTGAATTAGTAGTTGATAAGGGGCTTTGTTGAGATGAGTTGTTGGGTTGTACTCGTGGCTTATAGCTTATAACTCACAGTTAAAGTTTGTTTCGACCTGCAACTCTGTCTGTGAAATACCTTCAGGGGGCATTTGGTTTGCAGAAAAAAAAAAAAAAAACAAAACAAAAAATCTGAGTGACATTTCCGGAAATCTGATTCTTGGGAATGAGATGCTGGCCTCATGGGAATATTTTTCTTTGGTTCACATTATGAGATTCCAAGAATGTAACATGATGGCTATGTTAGTGTTTCATAGAATTTCTGACAAGCATCTAAAAAAAGACTACCACTGTACCCTTATTCTGTGTATGAGCACAAAAACTGTTTTAGAATATTTGCCAAATTAAATCTGTCTAAGAAATATCAACAATCATAATTTAAAAAAAAAAAAAAAAAAAACTGAACCCATAATAATCCAATTAACCAAAATAATGGGGTGCAATATGATTTCAAAATTTAAGTATTATGATATATTATCATAACTCAATAATATTATTTATTTATTTTTCTTAATTTAAGATGAGTTATTCAATGGACTGAAATGACAAAGCAGGTTCTATGTTCTCAACCTTCAATGTCACAGCAGGTTTACATTCCTGATAACTGCTTTCTTATTTTGGTTTCTTATTTTTAACCAAGAAATTGCAATATCCTTTGATTTCCTTCAACCTCCAGTCCCTGCCAAGTTAGTTTTTTAAGCTGAATTTTGTTTTATCTTTTGATCTTGGACTCTTCTTTTGCTTTGCATAGAGCCGACTCTTCACAATATGGGACCCTAAGTGAATGATTTAATTAAGGACCCTTAATATTTTGTTTAATTTTTATTTTTAATTAAAATTAATTTTTCCAACTTTTTGAGATGCAAAATCACTAATTAAAGTTTTATATTCAAGATTTTTAAGTATTTTTTTTTCTATTGATAACATAAACAATCAATTTAATCTTTTTTGTAACATAGTTGATCGTAGATAATTTTTTATAAGTTTAAGTTTTGAAAAATTTCTTTTTACAGAAGCTACTATTACAAGTATCGTTAATAAAATTTTATAAGCAATAAATACATTTGGAAAATAATTTATCTTTTTTATAAAATTCAATGTTTTAATTGGTGTACTCGTTTCTCCAAATTTTCTTTTTAAATTCTCAATTCTGAAAATAAATCAAAACCATTAATATCTGAATGTGTTCCACATTTTAAAATATTTTCAAGTGTCACACATTTTTGTTTCAAATTATTCTCATCTAATAATTTTAATATTTTTAAATCATATAAAAAACCAAAAATATTATCAATGTGGTGCTTCTGGAATCAAAGATGTAAAACGAGAATGGAAAAAGTTTATCAAAGTGCAGATCAGATGTGGAGAAGTGTTCGATTTTGGGTTAGTTTTATTACTGAGAGCACTAATTCTTTTCAAAAATTGAAGAAGTCGGACATTAAGATTTTGAATAAGTTTCAAATTAAGCATTAAGGAGTTTGTGACAGGCCCGAAAAAATTATTTCATGAGTTAAACCTCCAATAGGGTGGATAAAACTTAATTGTGATGGGAGTTGTAGGGGGAATCTGGGTATTTCAGGAGGTAGAGGAATTATTTGGGATTGTCATAATATGATAAAAGTGGTTTTTTCAAGTTATTTTGGCAATGGTACAAATAATAGTGCGGAATTAAAAGCAATCAGGGAAGGAATTTGTTTGTGCAAACGTTTCATTATTTTAATGTGATTATTGAAAGTGACTTGCGAATTGTAGTTGATTGGCTTTGGAAAAGGTAGATGTCCTTTGTGGTATCTTTGAGAATTTTGGAAGGAGCTCATGGTAGAGTTAGAAGGAGTGAACGTCATAGTAATGCATCAATATAGGGAAGGCAATAATGCGGCTGATTTTCTTACTAAAGAAGGAGAAATAGGAAATAATATAATTTACGAAGAACAACACTTTCTACCACTTTATCTGAAAGGTATTTTTCGGATGGATACGTGGGGTCTCGTTTCCATTCGTCGTTAGTTTAACTTTAGAGTTTCGTTTGGTTTATTTCGTTTTGACTTTGGTTGTGTTTATATTTTTATCTTCTTTGTTAGTTATGTTTAGTTTTATTGTCCTAATTTGATTGGTTGCTGGTATTGATTTTTTTTTTTTTTGAGGGTTTTTCTGTACTCTTCCTTTTGTTTTATCTTATAACCACAGTTTTCCTCTACCAAAAGTGAGGGTATATTAATAAATAAATGGAGGTGCCGCCCTCTTTTATAAAAAAAAAAAAACCACACGGAGTGTAAAATGCTCTAGGATTTATATCTAATAGTCTCTTTTATACACCTTATTGTTTTCCTTTCATATTATATCCATTCTCATATCCTTGCCCTCTTATATTCTCAATACCAACAAATTTTTGTATGACATTTATTAATTCATTAAAAAGTCCTTTTCCTGATGTATTATCTACTTTTAAAAATTTTATAAAATGTTCTTCTATTTTTATTGGACTTGTAGAAAGATTCAAATATCGTATTATTAAACACATTTGTTCTTGATGACTTACATCGGGAGTGTAATTGAGTATGATTGAATGATATTTTACTTCATTGATTTGCTTTATAATTTTCTTTTTAATATTAAGAGTTAACAAATTTGTGTCCATCTTGATCTTACCAATTTTAGGTACCTACAAAAAGTCTCAAATACTTATTAGATACAATGAGTATTTGTCGGGTGTGACCTATAAGGTCAACACACACCTAGGAAAAAATCGAGAAACTTTATCAAATTTTGACCAAAAGAGTCTTTAAAAATATTCTCAAAATTCCCCCAAGCACAAAATGATAAAAAGGAGGTGCTATCAACTTCGCAACACCGCCAAGAGAAAACGATTGACATCCAATCCTACCATCTTTCATTTTCATGACAACCAAAGTAAGCATTTTTCCTTCGCAATTCATTCCACACATTACTCCAACACTTAGAAGACAGCACATTCCATTCTCCTGGGTATAATATGCATGCATATGTGCTAAAGTTTCAAACTTCGGTGCCAAAGTAAAGTGGGCTGTCAAGTGAGAGAGTGTGAGAGATGGAAAGATTTTTTTAGAAAGGTTAAGAGAGAGAGATGAGAGTAATAGATACTTAGAAATATAATAAAGTTATTAATTGGGAAGTCAATGAGATTTGAAAAAAAAGAAGAATTAAATTACATTTATTTTACATTTTAAAATATAATTTCATTTATTTGTTAGTTGGGAAGTCAATGTATAAGAAGAGAGTATAATAAATAATGTTAACATTATTTAATTAAAAAAAAATTTAAGGCCTCAAAAATATATTATTATATTAAAAAAATTTAGAAACTCCAAAATTTTTGGGATCCTAGGCGAGCACCTCAGCCACCTACTGAAAATATTTTTCCATTGGCTTGGCATGAAACTCTTCAAGCATGCATGAGTCCTTCAACTCTTGCAGATCAATAACCAACCAGGCGCGCAACTTTTCAGGTGATTATCATTCTGTCACTTTCTCTTTCGTTGTTAAGCTACCAACTAAGAAATATTTAATTGAATCACTTTAACATATATGATAGAAACAGAACAGAAAGAAATATTAGAATTGAGCTTTTAAGGACTCGTGTATAGGAGATCACATGGTTGCAAAGAGCTAAGGTCCTAAGGACAACTCGCTCTAGCTTGGAGATGAGAACACAGAGGTTGTATATGGGAGGATAGAGACTTCGAACCTTGAATTTGACTTTGTGTGAACTTGGACAAAACTGAACGGAATTTTGCATTGCATTTCATTATCCAAATGCACACAAATTTAAACTTAAGGCCCAAAATCTAGGTTCCCAAACATGAAAAAAGTTTTTCCATGCCTAGGTTAGTTAGGGACAGAAAGCAAATGCAGTAACGAAGAGGGAAAATGGATTTGTATGCATGGGCGAACAAGGAATATTGTAGTGTGGACATTTAGAAGGCTCTTATTTGTCAAACAAAGTGTGCTAGAAGACCTTGATATGGTTGATTAGAGTCTAGAATCAATTGGACAAAATTTATTTCCTGAATGAAGCATTCTCAAGAGAAGAAATGAGAGAGGTAGTTTTCATGTTATTAAAAGAAACTAGGGCTGCAAATGAATCAAGTTGAGCTGAGTTTTAATATGTTCAAACTTATTGATTAAATTTTTAATTGAGTTTGAATTCGAGTCGAGATCAAACTGAGTTTGAATATACTTGCTCAAACTTGTTCGTTTATGCAAATGAATGAACTAAATAGGCCCTTATTAAGGCAAACTGAGTTGCTTAGGAATAGCTTGATTCTTTTGGACCCTCTCACCTCAAAAGGTAAGAGACTCCTAGGATTTTGTTATGCAAAAAGTAAAATTGTGCTTTTACTGATATCACCTTAGGGTTTCTTTGTTCCTCACTAGGATAGTCTATTGGCCTTGGGCCTTGTTCCTATCACTGTATTTAGGTTATGAAGTTTAGGATAAAATGAAGCTCACACCCAGGCAAACTTTACTTTTAGGCTAAATAAATCTATCGATCTTTATTTGACTTTATTAAATTCGACCATAAACTAGCCCAACTGAGTTTGTAACCGAGGCACTCACGAGCTGAGTCCATGTAGTTCAAGTTTAGTTCATTTATTACGCGTCTCAAATTTTAGCTTGAAATTGCTCACTTATAAAGTGAACAAGCTTAAATGAGCTCCCATTGAGTTGAGCTCCTGATGGTTTGAGCGAGCCCCCAAGCTACTTGTGAGCCGCTTGGTTTGTTTGAGACGCTAAAAAAAAAAAAGAAAAAAGCAAAGCCCAATGACTGGATGGATGAGCTATCATGTATTTTCTTTTTTAAAAATTTTTTTTGGAATATTGTGGCTTCATTTGGATCAAAAAATTTTATTAGAGAATAAAAAAAAAAGAAATGTAAATAAAATTTGTTTATTGTCATATTTTCTCTCTTTATAACATGTAAAATTATATTTTTGTTCATTAAATTGTCAAATGTATTGCTTTCTTTCTTGCTTTTCTTCACAATGAAACAAAAAATAAGAAGATCTAACATATTTTCTTTTCCTTTTCTTAATATTTTTTAGGTATGAAGGGACCATAACTGAGTAGAATCAAGAGGTGATTGATTTCCATGCATTTCTCTTAAGACAAGATTCATGCTCTCAATATTCAGGGTAGGGTTTTCAAAATCATGTGGAAGATGAACGTTGACTTACTCAATGTTTGGTATATTATAATGTGAGCAAGAGAGATTTTATGAAACATATATCAAATTAAAAAGACAAATTGTATTCTATTCTTGCATATCAAACAAACCATTAGAATCAAGCTGTTTTTTTGGAGCCGGTTCAAGATGCACAAAGTCTAGGAAAGCTCCTAACAAATTTATCTTTGAAGACGAATGTAAGAGTTATCGGGTGTATTTATATCGTGTTTGGAAACCGGAATTTTGAGTTTTATACTGGACTTACTTTTGGAGGAATTATATTTTCATGTTGTGGGAAGTAATTTTCATTTTAATCACAAATTTTTTACTTTTTTTTTCCCCCAATTTTCTATATTTGTATAGAAATTTTTTAAAAAATAATAGAAATTAATTTTCAGTTTTTCTACACTAATGGCGAAATACGAGAAAATAGAGTACCGTTTCTATAATATTTTAAGAAAAATAAAATTAAAAAAAAAATGAAAAAACAAATTAATTTGCACAAGTAAACAGGTTGTGATGATTTCAGTCTTCTAATTATTTATTTGTATTTTTGAATCTTCCATGCCCACACGTTAAGTCAAGGGAATGCGATGAAAGGACTCATTCTGGCCTTTGTTTGTCGATGAGGATAATGGCGATGGCGATGTGTAGTGACTGGCTGTGCTGGCTCTGGGGGCTGTACCTGAGGATCTGGTTGAATTCTTTCGGCCTAGGGACCGCAGGTGACCACATATTACCTTCTTTTCTTTTCATTTATTTATTTATTTTCTTAGAACAAGAACTACACGCCTATAAATGAAAAATAAACAAAATTCATGAAGATCTCGATAAATAATCCATCCACTACAACTTTCATAAACACTGGTACAAAGCATCACAAGTGCAAGGAAGGGAATCCCAACAAATCCAAACGAATCATTCCCCTAACTTGTTGTGGAAGATCATCCTGACAACTATATGATCTAGATATACCAGATTCACGCTGTTTGACAAATAAATCCGCACTTTGATTCGCCTCTCTGTAAACAAGTTCTACTTTGTAATGTATGTCTCTCAATGGTAACACAAGCTCTTCCCACAATTTCTATAAGTTCCAAGCCGAACACTTCTCATAATTAATCTACTAAACCAACAAAGCAGAATCACGTACAATCTCTACTTGATCAAATTCGAGATCTTTGCATAAATTAATCCTTATAATGATTGCTTTCAATTCAGCCATATTATTGGTTCCATAACCCAGTAATGAGGAAAATGTTGCTTTAAATAATCATCTTTCATCTCTTATCATGCCTCCACCACCACAATTACCTGGGTTACCTCTATAACTTCCATTCATATTTAACTTAACCCAACCTATCCCAAATTTATACCATCTGACTACACGGGGAAGACGAGCTTTCACATTTTTTACTTGAATATTCAAAGCACGAAGGATTGTAATATTTGTGCAAGAAGCAGGTGCACATTTAGTTAACTTGTCTGAAATGGATCTCATCCAATATTTAATATCAAGTCACACAATTCTCACTGAATCATGAATTGATTCCATCCTGATTCTACATCGACGAGTCCAAAGTCTCAAAATAATGAGACTACGTATGAGACCTACCAAAATGCCTAACTATGAGGCAAGTTTTGCATAACTAAATCATAAATTTACTCTGGCTTTCCATCTATTTGTTGTCATACAACTAACATATTACCCATTAGTTTGTATCCCATTAGCTTTATAGTGGTCGCGGTGAACATGTCCGTGTGCTTCTTCCTTTTAATTATTGCATAATTATTTTTGGTAACCCTCATTTTCAAGAAAACTCTATTCAATATGCCTCCATATGGCAGAACAATCCTGTTTCCTATAGTCTTTAGGCACATCCACTTTATTATCAAACTTGATAAATCCAAATTCTCTCTGGTGAATATGCGCCACATCACAAAGCAGTTCAAGAAAGAGACATGCACCCTAGATTCAGTTTTTGGCAAAATATTATACAAAATTAAATGGTTCACAATTTTAGCCTATAGGGAAAAATTCCTATTCTCAGGGGGCTTGTTCAAATTCACAGTTGGAACAATCATAACAAGGTTTGCAAATCTCTTAATTGAAAAATCTTTGTCATTTATCCATGACAATCTTGGATTAGGACATTCAAACTCTCCTCGTTGAATTTTAAATGTTTCAGCCAGATACCCGACATCAAATCAAATAGGAGTGTTTAAGACCTTAGAAAAGTAGCCTCTATCGTCGTGTCCTAGGTTAGCATAAAACATATGAACTAGGATCGGGTAGACACCCCAGGTTGGTACACGATAAATGGGTACCAATCCTGAAATCTAAACATATCAAGAACACTATCAAAATGTTGTTGTATAAAAGATATATTTAGTATCTTACCCAAAATGGCTTCTTTGGAATGGAAGACCTGTTCAAACTTGATTCAAGCATTATCCGAAATGAACCAATCTCCCTGGATCTCCTAAGCTTCTTGCACAGTTTTGTTTTTGTGAACCCTCGGCATTGTGGTTTAGAGATTTGGCAATGGGATGATAACAAGGATTTTCAAAAGGAGAGGATTTTCTTCACAGGAAGTTGAAAAAATGACTCAACTGGGCGCATGAAACTATATCTAGTTTTGAGCTTCGGTCGACTGACTAGCAATAGATAAGCCTTTTCAGTGTTTGGTCAGTTGGTTGAGGAGAATGCGCCGGTCGACTGAACGCATGCGACGGTTCAATTTCCATAGCCCAGTCAGCTCAAAGAAATCTCTGGGTCGGCTGAGATTCGAACATATATTGTTTTTTTGTTACTTAGTCGACTGGTGCACAGTGCTGGCTGACTGAGCTGAGATAGAGAGGGTTAGTTGATGAACCGGTCGACTGTGGGTAAGCCGAAGGTGCTTGGTCTACTAACCGGTTGGCTGAGCCTGTGAAATGCCCAGCTCGATTGACTTACCTGTACAGTTTAGTTGACCGAGGGTTCTTTTATTTTGCATTTTTGCCCTTTTTTACCCTTTTTGCATATAACAAATTTAGCCAATATATTTTTATTTCATCAATAACAACCAATTGGCTTTTATCCTTTTAAACACTTGTTTGATCATATTACAATATTTAAGCTAAGGACCCCTTCAATTATAATTTGATTTTAAAGTATGTGAAGGGTTTGGTTAATCTCTCAAACCTATGTTCTAAGGTGGAAAAGATGGGACACGCTTTGCTACCCATTTCTCTTTAAGTCCTAGTGGGTTGAAAACTAACATTGCTTTGATTGTCCACTCTTGTTTGATCTTAACACCCTTTCTTTTGAACGGGCAATCAAATTTGATGTGACCAATCCTTTTACATAAGAAGGAGGTGGTGTAAGCATAAAGACTAGAGGAGATACTTGCATAATGTTTTGATACTCTTACAAAGAACCCAATGAGGTTCTTTTCCTATTTTCAATTCCATTATAACCTATACCTTCTTTATCTAAGGTCATCTTTTGTGAACTTAAGAGTTTGTCAAAATTTTCTTTGCCCCTAGTAAATGTATGGATGATCTTAGCTTGATCCTCAACTTTTCTTTCTAGGCCTTGAGTTTTTAAATCTTTTAAGCCCTTTCAAACACCTTGTAGTTTTATGAATTCTTTAGTCATTGTGTTTGCTTTACACTCAAGTTCTGAAAAAAGAAGATCCTTTTTATTATCACTAGAAAATTGGGATCTTAAGATACTCAGCTCTTTTTCGAATTTTTCATTCTTATTTACTAAATTCTTGATTTTCAAATCAGTTTCCTTTTTAACAAAATTTTTTTATTCAAATTCTTTGAATGATGCCTTATTCTTGTTTTTCAAAATAGTGTAGTGTTTAAGTACTTTAACAAGAGACTTATGAGTTTTAAAATATTCCTTTTTAAGTTCCTCATAAGTCAACATGCAATCATCATCAAATTCATCCTAAGATTCACTACTAGAACTATCACAATATATATCACAAGATTTATCACAATCATTGCATGAACATTATGAGAATCATTATGAAAAGTAGAACGAGAGGAGTGTACCTCTTCGTCGATTAATGCAACTAGGGCACAATTTTCCACTACTTGATCATTTGATCATGAATCTTCCCAAGTGGTGGACTTCTTTTCTTTGGTCTCTCCAAATCTGCTATCGAGATTGTTAGCCTTGATGGCTATGCCATCACGGTTTATTATGTTTTGATGATATTAACCTATTTGTGGTTCCTAGTATTTTCTATCTTTGCAGATTATGTTTAGTACAGGTTCCAGTGACGAATTCATGAAGTACTGGATCAAAGGCAAAGATCGGACTAAGATGACGTTTGAATAGGTAGATCAAATGGACACATACTCGGAAAGGACTCAAGCACACCAAAAGAAGCTTAATTGTAGAATTATATGTAATGGGGTGTGTGTTTGAGGTAGCATTTTTTTGCTTTTTGTTTCATTCATGATTTCTGAGCAAGAGTTGAACAAATGCATGCGTATTAGGACACTTGAGTTTATAAGATTTCACCTAAAGTCACAAACTCATCTTTAATAGTTTTCAAAGTTAAAATCAAATAGTTAGTCAAATGAATCCTAAACTCAAACATGTTTTCAAAGGGACAAGTTTTCAATATATTGGTTTATAAACCTTTTCATACTTAGTCCCAATTGTGTCAAAACATTGCTAATGTCCTAAATCCTTAAGAAAGTTAAGCATATTTTATAAAGGACGTACTTAGCATATAAGATACCGAATCAAGCTTCAAAAGTGTTTTCATTATTCAAGATATTTTATATTTAAGGAAAAACTTATTTGGACAAGTATCAAACTCTATTAGACTTTATATATTTAGTATACTTTTGTCCAAGAATGTTTTAAGTGATTAAAAGACTTTTTGGTTGGGTTTAAAGCTTTAGTTATGCACCGATCATCTTTCCTGAACACCCTTCAATATTTGGGGCATAACTTTTGCTAGAAGAGTCCAAAAAGCATGATCTTGGTGTCCCTAGAAAGTTAAGGAAAAAATCCCACACTTTTATGTTGATGACTTTTTCCAATTCAGGGCACTGGTTGACTAGAACAGGGGAATGGTCGACCAGCAATTCTAGTAGCTATTTTTTCCTCACAAACCCCTGTAGTGGTCGACCAGTGGGGTGAATGGTCGATCAGAGAGGGTGAATGGTCGATCAGAGAAGGTGAATGGTCGACCAGAGGTCTCGTGAATAGCGCTGTAACGGCTGATTTTGCTTGGGAGTTGCTCCCAATGGCTAGTTAACGGCTATAAGGGATTTTTGGCTATATATACAAGTCCGTAGACTTGTTTAGTATGATTTTTGATGATTTATATAAGCATTTAGTGAAAAATACTCTTGAATCCAAAACCTAGGCACTTTGCATTGTAGTTATTCTTTCACAAGTGCTCAAATTCTCTTGTTCTCTAATCTCGGTTAAATCATTCCTTGAGAGAGTAGTGTGAGGTTTGGTTTGTAATTCACATCAGCTCATTTGTGGAGCATCTTTTATATTTCCAATATCTTGTAAAAGGTTCTTTGTGAACCATTATTGGTGAAGATTTTTTATGAAACAAAGTGAAGGCTCTTTGTGAGCGTGTAGGGATTTTGTTCCCGAGTGTAGGGTTTTGTACCCGAGCTATAAGGCTTACTCTGCTGAGGAAGGAGCGTTAATAGTGGATTGAGGAATCCTTAGCATGGTGTTAAGGCGTGGATGTAGGCTTGGTGCCAAACCATGTTAAAACTTGGTGTTAGCTTTTCTCTCCCTACTCTTTTTTATTTATCTTGTGCTTGATTTATATGTGCTGATATTGTGATATAATTGCTTATCATCTTGCCAAGACTATTGTTTTGTAGAAAAATACATATTCTACAAAAAGAGCCATTCACCCCCCCCCTCTGACTCTATATTGCATATCTGTTGCGGGGCACACGTATGTACTCCCGGGTGGGACGCAAGACTATTGTTTTGTAGAGAAATACATATTCCGCAAAAAGAGCCATTCACTCCCCCCCCCCTCCTGACTCTATATTGCATATCCGTTGTGGGACACACGTATATGCTCCCGAGTGGGACGTTTAACAGAGATCTTCCTATATTTCCTTAGCACTTTGACATGACTTAATTTTATGAAAGACATTTGTATCTAAAGCAAGAAATAAAATTTTCATAGCACCGAAATTTACTTGCATTAATTCCATGTCATTTTCATTTAACTCATTTTCTAATTTTGGAATTTCAACATTATTGACAATTTTCATGGGCACAACATTCCCTTGAGTAATAACTCTCCAAGTCCTCTAATTTATTGATTTGATAAAAACAATCATTTTTAGTTTCCAATCAGTAAAATTTTCACCATAAAACATTAGAGGACTTGTAGAGAACTTTCCCTCACAAGACGAGGATACACCAACAAGAGTCATTTCGATCTTTTACAAAAACGTTTAAATCTATGCAACTTGCCTCTGATACCAATTGATATAATTGGTGTATTCCCAAGAGGGGGTTAATTGGAAATTTAAAACTTGTTAGGTTAATTTAACTCAATTCTAAGATTCACAATCAGTATACCACAACCTAGGATTTTTTTAATCAAGTATTAAATCAGCAGATATATGAATATATAAATAAATTACACAGTTATTACAGTTCCAGTATATCCCAATCAGAAAAAGACAAATATCTAAATTCTACTAGCAATAATATCAACAGATAAGTATAAACAAGCATATACTGGAATGTAAAAAGTGCAAGGGAAGGAGTGACACATGATATGTTATCGAGGTTCGGCAATTGTGCCTACATTTCCTCCTCAAGTGAAAACCGCTTAGAGGATTCACTATCTTTGCTCACTTACCAGGTGGAGCGAATTCGTTTACACCCTCTCCTTACGGGGCGAGGAATACCTCGGCTCAATTAACCTGAGTTGAGCTCAACCAATACAAACTCTTCTTATGAGATGATGAATACCCTTGCTCACATTATAGGGTTACAGCCTTTACAGGTCATGCCTGGAATACAACAATATCAAAGGATTTGCGTACAAATAAACTTGCTTCTACAATAAGCAGATGATGTACAAAGTTAAGCTCAAATGCACTATTGTATGATGTGACTGAAAGCCCAATAGAGATTATATGATTCCTCTAAAAAATGTACATGTAAAATATTGTGAGAGATAACGGTAAAAATAATCTTTGTATCAAATATGTATTTTATGCTAAGTATATATCAAAGATCTTCAAGACTCAAATTAAATCTCCACAAATTTCAGCAAAGTGTGCAGGAGATAATGATAAGCTTTTCAAAAATATTTTTTCAAGAAGCACAAAAATAAACTAGTTTTGAATCTTGCAATGAGTGTGCAAAGATTCCCAAGCCTTAGAGAGTTTTCCCAACAAAATTTATCAATGAAATAATATGGGAAAAACTCAAACTCACTCTCTAAAAATGATTTATGAATATGAATCAATGAGAGAGTATAAGTTTTACAATGAATGTATATGATGCTCACAATGCCCAATCTATCTTCAAGTTGCAAAACTTTGCAAATGAAGAAAATGAATTAGAGTCTCTCTTTCTACAATGATATTAACAAGTAGATATAAAAAAGAGAAGAAGTATATGCTTGAATATGAAAGTATTTGAAAATATAGCAAAAAAATTTAGTGTAAAGATCCGAAAAATTAAAATGATTGAAATAATAAAGAAAAAAATAAAGAAAATAACAAACAAATAAATCAAAGGAATGGCGTGGAAAAAAGAAGGGAAAAAATTAAAATTAAAATTTACGAAATCAAATTAAATTAAGATAAATTAAATAATTAAATAATTATTAATTAAATTAAAATTTTATTACATTGGATTTAAAAAAAATTAAAAACTAATTGAAATAAGATATATATATATATATATACATACACATTTGTAAAGTTAAAGTAAAAGAAGACAAAAGAAGAAAAAAAGAAGAAAGAAGAAGAAAGGAGAAGAAGAAGAAGAAGAAGTCAGAGAAGTACACGTCCCCCCACTCTGCAAGTTCTTGCTGCGGCCGCGCTCCATCTCCGTCTTCGTTTCTCTCTCTTTCTTAATTTCTCGACGAATTTGCAGCGGATCGGGAAACGGAAGGTACCGTTGGATTCCTGGTTCCGTTGTCGATATTTCTATTGGAGCAGATTGGTCGTGGGAACGACTTAAACACTACTCATGGGGAAAGGTAATTTTTTCCTATTTTCTCAAATTTTCTTTAAATCTGCTGTTAAATCGGTGATCGGGTACCACCACGTGGTCCTAGTCATCGTCGTCATCATTTTAACGTAGGTAATTTTTCAATTGGGATTTTCTAAGCCCTACTCCAAAGCGAGAGTGAGATTTGAAAAATTTGGCAAATTAGTTAAATTTGCGAGTATAACTGTTAATTGAAAATTATGACACTAGAAAATATTTAAATAGTATTTTATTTACGAATAATTTAAATGGAATTAGGGTTTTTGATTTAGGACTCGGGTGAGCGCTGCGGGTGTAATTTTGGATCCCGCAGACATAATTTAGAAAATTAAGTGAGAGTATTAAATATTAGTTTAAATTTAATTTGAGTTGTGTGGAGCTTAGAGAAGGCTAGATGAGTAGTATTTTGGGGAAATGAATTAATTAATTTGAGAAATTTGGTAATTTGACTATATTTAAGGGTATAATTATTTATTTAGAATTTATGAGACTAGAAAATATTAAAATAATATTTTATTGAGGATTAATTACATGGAACTAAAATTTTTTATTCAAGATCCGGGTGAGCGCCGCAGGTATTTTTTCGGAGTCGTTGTCGGTGTAGTTCGAGAATTTATATATTAAATCAGGTTTTTCATAAATTAAAAATGATTATGTGTTATTTATGTATATATGTTTTTATGTGAGTTTAAAATGTCAGTCATGAAATTTATGTTTTTTGAGCTTAGGATTGTCGATATAGTTGTGTATATGTGAAAGTGAACGAATGGAAGTGAAAAGAATTCTGATGAATTAAATAAGAAATGAAATGTATTTTGAGCATATAAATGTTAAATGTGGGTTGGTTTATTTTATGAGAAATATGTATGAATTTTACTGTTAAATTGTGCGGCATGAGATTTTGTGCAAATATATGTTAAATGTATGAGATGCAGGCTAAGTAAGTAAAGCAATGAGAATAAAATATGATATGGATAATATTGCCTGTGTATGATAAATGCAACCATGTAAAGGTACAACAGCTGAAAGCCGGATTAGCAAATTTTAGCACATTTCTATGTGAACTAACTGTAGTAGATTCTAGCGCATTTCTATGTGGACTAACAAATGACGGCTAAAGAGCGGCTGTAGTACAAAGGAATGAAATAAAAATGTTATGAAATGAAATGACAAGGAATGACAATGCAATGAAATGAAATATAAAATGTGAATGATACAAATGGGAAAGAGTCACTTAAAATGAAACACAAGGAGATGTTAAGTTATGAACATGAAAAAAATGTGAATGATTGAATAATGATGGAAAAAATGATGTATTATGATATTAGAAGTATTTATGTATGTAGAACATGTTACGTTTGGGGGGGGGGGGGCGCACTCTTTGCCTGAGGGCTTGCTGAGTAAGGCGAGTGTACTAGTAACATCAGATGTGGCAGTAGCTGCATAACGCACTAGGGCAGAGGGAACCTACTTGTATGGGCGGCTAGGATTCCCTATCCTTAGGGCCTTTGCCGGTAAACTATTGTTGAACTGTGTGAGTACGAGATTAATCTATCACTTGAGAGCTTACTGAGTAAGGTGAGTGCTCTGATATGTTTTAATTGTGACCTTAGGGTTACCTAAATATCAGAGTAAAGGGGTGCTACTTGTATGGGTGGGTAATCCCTATCCTTGGGTAATCTCATGGGTTAAATATTTGCATGCGATTGTTTAGGTTTAGAAAACAATTTCAATGTTATATGATGATTTGCAAATGAAATAAAAATGATATCTATTTATCTCATGTTGGTCACACACTGTTTTAATATGTATGTTTCTTCCCTTACTGAAATGTGTCTCACCCGAATATGATTATTTCTTTTTCAGGACATCCTCAAAGTCGAGCTTGGAGAGCTCGAGGGTTTTTAACCTTCCGAGGATTGTATAAAGAGAAAGGGTATATTTTTATATACTTTGGGGGAATGTAAATATTTATGTTTTAAGTTTTTATGTTTTAAGCCTGTTCAGAATAGAATGGTTGTGAAAATACTAAAATGCTTTTGGAGATGTATGTATATATGGAAATGCAGGTGTTGGATGGATACTTTGGATTATAGATAGAAATTAGTAAACTCTGGTATATTGTTATATGGAGATTATGATTATGTTTTCTGTTGCATATGTTATGTTAATTATGGATTATCAGAGATTTTATCAGGTATAACGCGCCGGACTCGGGTTTAAGGGTTCGGGGCGTTACATTTAGAGAGTATTATTAGCTAATCAAAAGTTACTAATTGTGCTTTGGAATGGGCTATATATAGAGCCCCCACAAAATATGACCGTTAGGAACATGCTCGTCATTTTCAGAAATGTTTAATTGCAAAATTAATGATGATTCGCGCTGAAAAAATTAAGCTAACCCAAGAGCCTCAGTCGACTGAGCAAAGGCGATTTACAAGTGTTCAAAACTCGGTCGACTGTTGTTCTTGGATGGCCGACTGAGCACCAACGGTTGGTTGGCTGAGCACAAAATGTGCTCATTTTGCTAGTCGATTGAGCGCTGAAATAAGGCCAAATTATTGAAAACCTTGGGTCGACCGAGAAAGGTGCCGGTCGACTAGCCAAAAATAAACTTAGATATTATAGGTCGTTAGTCGATTGAGGAATATGTAGTTAAATAAGTGTTCGGTCAACTGACTGTTGGTCGACTAAGCTTAATAAGGCTATTATGAGTCGGTCGACTAAGTAAGAAATAAACTTGTGTATTTGGCCTATTTTGTCTTTGTGATTTGTTAAAAAGATTTTCTATGAAAACTTTGGTTCCCTAAGGTCAATCTATGGTTTTTACTTTGAGCATTAACCCATACCATGCATGATATGCAATTATTACAGACCAAAAACTAAGTACTATTACAATTAAAACATGGTAAAGTCTTCGTTCCTTGCTCGTTGTATGTCCAAGGATACCCAAGTTAATGTGATCTTTAAGTTTTGTCTTGACTTCCACACTTCATCATCACTTGTGCTATCTAAGTTTTTACCTGTTCATTCACTAAGCACATTCATGAGATGTTGTAGTTTATCATAATCAAAATAGGGATTGGACTCAAAAAGTCAACAGATATTTGCAGGGAAGAAAGAAAGACAGAGAGATCAAAGAGAAAATAGGGAGAGATTTGCAGAAGATAAAGGAGAGAAATAGGGAAAATCTATTGGGGGAGAGGAAGAAAGAGAGAGAGGGAAGTGGAGAAAAGAGGAGAAAGAAAGAGAAAATGACTTTTATATACATGTTAGTAGAACATGTGTCACTGTCCGTATGGTGGCACATGGCACAACCAAGACCATGTCTTCGGAGGGTGACGTAACATAATTCTAGTCGTCCAAAATGCATTTTCTCTAGATGGTCGGATTGTTGACACGTCAGCAATCAGTGTCGAATCTCCAAAACCAACCAGATGTTGCCATGTGGTGGACAACGTCATGCTGACATCACCCCTATTGCAAAAATTTTTTTAAAATAAGAATAATAAAAATAAAGTCATGTGTCTCCACTACGGGTGGACACGTGACCCACTTATGCCAACCAAGTCAAACCCAGTTCGAGCCGTTTAAATCGGTCTGATTTTTGAATTGTTGGTTTATTTATTTTATTTTTAAATTGTTTTAAATTTTTAAAAATAAAAAAATTAGAAAAAAAATATGTTTAAAATAAAAAAAAATATTTGAGTTATTTCGACTCAAATAAAAAAAATAAAAAGAGGAAAAGTGTAGTGACCCGAAATATAATAATATTTAAATAATAAGAGGGAAAGAAATAGAAATAGAAACAGAAACAAAAAGAGGCCGTAGACTTCGTCGACGACATTGCATTTTGGGGATAATTATAATTTCAGGAAATTGCCAAACTTCGTCAACAAACACAGGGTTCGTCAACGAAGGTCTAAAGGGTTTCGTCGTTTAGACCTTCGTCGACGAGAAAATATCGAGAGACAATTCGGGCGCTCCGAATTTCGTCGACGAATACAGGGTTTCGTCGTCGAATTTACTGAAAGATTCGTCGACGAAGTGACGTGTCTCATTGATGAATCTGGCTCTATAAATAGATAAAAACTGAATTTTTATTCTTTCTCGCGCCGCTCTCTCTCTCTCCTACGAGTCCTCTCACTTCTCTCTTCGATTTCGGCCCCTCCAGTCACCAGATCAACGATCCGAAGCCTCCACGATGCTCCTGACGTAGTTCTCTACAAGTCTACTGAAGCGGATCGTTGGGGAAATGAGGTTGGATTTCATCCCAAATTCAGGGTAAGGTCTTTTCGTCCCTTTTTGGATTTATGACAGTTATAGGAAATGATATAGGCGGAGAAATACTAATAATCTGTTCTGAAAAATATTGTTTCCAGGGTGTTTTGTAGGAGGCCCTACGGGTGTTAGGCTAGTATTCCCTAGGGGCTTTCCAGTAGTTAGGTAAGGGAAATATGCTATGTTAGGTATTTTTAAAATATTATACAGTTTATTAAATGATGAAAATTATGCATTACAGTATCGTGTGGCTTTTGAATATGAATATAGTATGAGTATATGTTTTGTGATATTTCAGTGTTCTGATTTTACGATATTTTAGTATCATGATTATACGAATCTCAGTATTATAATTATGTAGTTTCAATGTTATGAATATACAATTCTCAACAGTATGACGTATGAATTACAGTACAGTTTACGCAACATCATGGTTATAACGATTACTTCAGAATCATGGTAAATCAGATAGATATGTATAGAAATATAGTATATGATATCAGACCTTATTGGACTTGCAGCTATAGAGCACGGTACCGTTACTACAGATACTATGTTACTTTATGAGTGCAACCACCTATTTAGATAATACGTGGTAAGGTCGATCACCTAGGCCCTTGAAGAGGTTAGGCTCCCCATCTAGATATGGGTTGAGGTGGGCAAATCGACTGACAGAGTATAGTGATTTATTCCTAATTGGTCAGTCAAGGTAAATCCCGCCTACGGACCGCACAACCCTGTCATGAAGGGGTAAGTCATGACACACAGATAGCCGTAGGGAACATTTTCAGTTATTATTATGTATGTACAGATTTGCAAAAATAGGGAATATACTTACTTATACCAGAAGTACTTTAAATTATAACCCATAATATTATTATGTTAAGCAATATGGAAAGGGGTGGTATATTTTATTACTTGAAATATACTTTTGCATCCAGTTATTCATAATTATTTGAAAACAGATTTTCATAGTATAGTAGTTCATTTGCCACACACTAGTAATAGCATATTTCGTTTTACTGAGCGTTGACTCATCCCAGTGTTGAAATATTTTTCAGGTGATCCAGGTAGGCGAGCAGATCAGGCTCGCAGATAGAGGGACTTCAGTGGTGCCCTGTCAGAGTGTGAGTATGTTTTGGGAAAATTTTTGTATACCCTAGCTAGTTAAGAGTATTTTGGGGAATCTGTTATATGTATATAATTTTGGAAAACACTTCAGAACTCTGGTATTGTATGTAATGGTTTATGATTATGTTTATATGATTTCCGCTTCTGACTGCTTAGGTTTAGGGTTGGGTTTATCCCAGTATGGTATCAGAGTATATTAAATATCATGGTATATATATAATCAGTTTATTAAGCAGGTCGTTACAAAAAGTCTTTAAAAATCCCAAAAAAATTTGAAAAAATGTTGGAAAATTTTCAAAAAATTTTTATGAATTTTTATTTTATTTTAAAAATCTAGGAGTATTTATTGACTCTTTTTTGTAAAATTTGATGATTTTACTTGAAAGTTGTTTGTATATATTCTAATTTTGTGTGTGCACGTTCCAATTATTAAATAAAAGGTGCAAAAATATTTCAAACTTCACTTATATTAGTTTTGAGGGGGGTTAATCTAATAAGATCCCTCATTTGGAGGTCTTATTAGACATTCCTAAATCACACTTTATTTTTTATTTTATTTTAAAATCTTAATATCTATTTTTTTTAAAGAGTTAATTAAAGACCATTAGATTTAATTTAGGGACAATTCATGATTAATTAGGTACTGTTCTTAGAACGGATGTGTAGGGAGTGTCAGTACCTTCCCTTCACATAACTGAACTCTCGATCCTAAAGCTGATCGAGACTACTAGGTCCTTGGTCTGCAGGTTAGTGACGACTCTATCAAACTTATAATATTATTATTTCTCGCCATTCTGGACTCTTTTCCAGGATTTTGCAACAAAAATAAAATATTTTGTTCCTTGATGTTTTAAATATTTATAATTTTGGGCAAAAGGTACTTACTCTCCTTTGGTGACCTCCTTTGAGGTTTCAAAAATTTCAAGGACATCCCCTGATATTTATCAAAAAGACACAAGTCTTCCCTTGTATTTTGCAAAAAGAAAAGGTTTTTTGGAGGATGTCTCTATCTTTTTGGCAAACCTCAGGAGATGTTAATGTCATTTTTTAAACCCCAAGCAAGGTCTAAGGCATTTTTAAAACCTCGGGAGTGATATTTATCCTTTTGCCAAACCTTAGGTGAGATGAATGCCTTTCGTCTTATAATTTAACATGAAAAGCTATTTTTTTTAAAAAATATTTTTATATTTTAAATATTTTAAAGTTCTAAACAAAAACTTTTAAAAAAATGATATAATTGAGAAGATTATTTGCTGATGGATAGAAGGGCTACAAAAAAGATTTAGGTACTAAAATTGTGACATTTAAGTTTGTGTGAAGTCATATTATTTATGTGATATGATTTTCTTTAGTAAATCGAGCATGACGCCTCTGTGATGTGTAAGTCTTTCATTGGCGAAAAAGAACAACTATAAAGAATATTAATTAGGGATACCTAATCTAAAAGTGGGGATGGCAATTTGTTGGGATTTAGGGCACGTTGTGTCATGTTATTGGGATAGGGTAACACAATGGTGTCCTAGCCCTAGTCCTACATAAAAGTAATCTGATTCTATATTTGGAGAGACCTTGGATTTGAAGTTATATTGGTATAAAATTATATTAAAATTTGTCCAAATCTTATAAAATTTAAATTCAAGATTCGAAATCTGTTCTCACAAATGCTACCTCAAAATTTTTTTAAGGTTATAAATGTTTTTTGGTTTTGGAAAAACCTATTGAGGTCATTTTGAAGATAAATGCATGAGTACGAGACTCTTATATCATGGGTGAAAATATTCCAATGACAATAAAGATGATGAGTACCATATATTCCAAAATGAAAAAAACACAACAAAAGCATAAACATATTTTTTAAAAGAAGAAGTAAAAGATTCATCTTGTTGAAAAAAAATAAATAAAGAATTTGAAAGTGAAAAGGGAAGATAAACTTTTCCAAAATAAAACATTCCCCATCAAAGGAAATGCTTCTCTTTGTTAAGAAAAGTATAGAGGGCATCTTCTCACAAGGAAGAATTTTTTTTTTTTTTCTTCTTTCTAAAAGAGCCATAATTAACTACTTAAAATGATTTCAAGTTAGGTGAAAATTATTACTAAGCTTTGAACCTATAAATGGGTCTTTTGACAGCAGAGATAAAGGAGAGTCTACTTATTATTATATTTTTTAATTAGAAAAAAAATTAATTACAGGTAGGCACGATTCAATTAACCAAATCAAATTGTCCAATCACAAAAAATTTAACTTCAAATTGAGTCATTTGGATTTTATTATATGGACTTCAATTGAATCATATTTTAGGCTATAGTCCAACAATTTATTGAATTGACCTATATTATAAAAATAAAAATAAATAAGGGCTCCATTTAGCATTGGCAAACAATTTTTGTTTTACAATTTAAATTTTTAAGAGTTATAAAAAATTTATATTATTTTTAAATTTTTAAAAATTTGTATTAAAAAGGTAGAAAATAAAATAGTTTGTTTAAATATGCAAATAATTTCTTATTTTTATAATTTTAGATTTCAAAATAATCACAAAAAAAGACAACTTGTTTACTAATTTTTAAAAATCTTTTATAAGTTAATATTTAGAATTAGGGATTTCGAAACTTGAATTTGTTTTTTTGTTTTGATTTAGAAAATAATCCACACAAATTAAAGTTTAAGATTTGAATTCTGTACTCCTACATGCAAAGTAATAGTTAGGAATATAAAAATTAGTAAAAGGATATTTTCTAATTTTTTTCATTTGAACATGGATAATTAAAAAAAAATGAAGTGTCATTTTCGTAATTATTTTAAAAATAAAAAATAAAATTATTTTTCACAAACAAATAGTGTCAAAACTATTTATTATTACTCCTTTATTACATATAAAGCACAAATTAAATAATTAATTTTTTAAAAATTAATTCTCGCAATTAAACATACCCTAATAATTTTTTAAAACAATGCAGGATATATATTTAAAATATTATTAAGATATATTTTTGATTTGGTTAACTATGATGAGTAAGATTGTCGAATCAAAATCAAATTAATAATTAGAAAACAAAAAAAATTGACCAAAAAATGATTAATTAATTTTTAAAAATTTGATTTTACATTTGGTTTGTAATATAAAAAAAATATATTCCCACTTATAGAAAAAGTACAAACTTCATTTTATATTTTACAAAAAAGGCACTATAAAATTATCTTATAAATTTTAAATATAAAATAAAAAAATTTATTTCCCTTTCTATTATTTTCACAAAAGGAACGTGGCGTGTAAGTTGTTTACTTACGAAATTAAAGTGATGCAACCGTCATTACTGATTGTCTGTACCGATAACGGTATGAAAGGAAAAACGGTAAGGAAAAAATAAAAGGGAGAAATCCACGGACCGGATTCGGATTTCGGGTGTTGCGATTTCTCTGACTCGCTCCGGTTCCACCCGCCGCCCCATATTTTCTGGTTCTCGCCACCTCTCTCTCTTTGCGAGCTAGAGAAAGATTGAGTGAAGTGAAGGATTAGCAGGCGATCGAGTATGGAAAATCTTCTGACGGAATTCGATGTTCCTGCGAAGAACTCCTCCACGGAAGCTCTGAAGCGATGGAGAAAGGCAGTCGCCATTGTCAAAAATCCACGAAGAAGGTTCCGCATGATCGCTGATCTCGCTAAGCGAGCCGAAGCGGAGAAGAAGAAACTCGAGATCAAGGTCTGTCTCTCTGCTCCTTCCTCGATCTCGTCTTCCGCTGCACGTAATATCGATCGCTCACTGTCCGTAAACAAAAAACAAGAAAAACGTAATAGTAGAAATTGAAAGTTCATGAATCAATCCTTCCTTTTTTCTACTTCGCATCCAAATGGAAGACTAGCGTAAATTTCACCACGCGCTTTAGTTTGTCCGTCTCAAACCATTTATTTCACATCTCTTCAAATCTTTCGTGTTGTCTGCAGAGTTTCATCATTCAGGCTTCAGCTCTCTCTTGCTCTTGGGTTCAATTTTTCATCTCTGCACATCTTTCGATCTTTACAATTCACGAAACTCATGTTTTACTGTGTGGTAGAGATTTTCCATGCACTTGCTCCTTTTCTTTTTCCCTTTCTATTTCTGGTGGAGCTATGACCTAATATATCCACAACAAACAAACAGACGTCAAACAAATTTTAAAATCAAATCAATAGAGTACAAGCATATATGTTTGAAACTTTACTTGATAAATTTTTTTTAATACGTTCTTGTTGTAAAATTAAATTTATCATAGAATTGAAACTTTATTAATTTTTTTTAAATATATGTTTTATGTGAAGTCGTAACAAACAAATTTTATTTTCTGATTTTTAGATAGGGATAAATGCATGGGAGTTAGGATGGTTAGCCGGATAGTTAAATTTGAGACGTAGATTTGAATTTGAATGAATTTGATTATATTTTATTATGTGGTTAAAAATCCTTAATCATCAATGATTCACAGTGTGTTACAAAACAGGTTAAAATTTTTTTTTTTCAATGGCGTTGTCCCCATATCTCGTCCATGAGCGAATAGGCCCAAGCCTCCACCTCATGGACTAAGGCTCAGAAAAATTTCTTATTAAAAAATCTTGCAATATTATTTTGGGTCGGATAATCAAATGAATCAAATATAATTAGATTCCACAAATTCTAACATTTGTCTCCCCAAGTGTATCCCACTAACATAATATGCCCCTTTTTTTTTTTATAATAAAAAATAAAAATATTTCTATTCTCAAACAATCTTAAAGATTGACATTTAAAGTTTAAGTAGGTTGAATAAGTAATTATTTTTCGAATGAAATGGGAACGGATCATTCAAGAAACATAAGAGAGAGAAGATTGAAGTTATTTACGAGGCCAAAAAAATAAATTTCTGAGAATGTAATCTCTCAATCTTACTCCTCCAAGAAAGCAATGACAAATTAAAATTTAAAATATTGACATTTAATTCGTCTTAAATGCATACATATCATTATAAGATTTTTAAAACTAAAAATAAAATGACATTTCATAAATATTTAAAAATTTTAAAAAGAAAATTTAATTTCTTTTAACTGGCCAGTGGCATCGATGGGGGATGATGCGTGGCCCTGACAACCCAAATAAAAAAAATTAAAAAGGGGGAGTGGGGAGAATTAAGTATTGGGCGGGTATAAATAATTGACATACGACAGAGACCTGTGAGAAAATGAAGGGTACACTGACGCACGCAAGCGAGCATCGACTTTAGTGTTCTTCATTATTTAAAGCTCTGCTTTTGACATTGTCGACAAGTGAGGAAATTTCCTGGAACCTTCCTATGATATGAATGTTCCCAACTGCTCTCATGACTCTCAAGCGCCTATGGAGAAAGTGAGATCGTCTTGGAGTGCTACCAAAATACAATACACTAAAAAACAGTGGAATATGTTGGACTGGTGGTTAGGACTTTGGAATAAAGATTGCCTGTTCCCCGTCTCACTCGCTTGGAAAATTGAGTCTCTGGACTTAGGGTTATAATATAAGATTATTATTTTTAATTAGTAGTAATTTTGTTGTTAGTGTATATTTATAACATATTGCTAATATATTAAATTATAGTAAAAATAATATTGTCAATTACGTTTAAAATTTTAATTTATTTAATGTTAATTTAATCCAGAATTAAAATATAATAACTAAGATGTATTTTTAAATATATTTTAAATAAATATTAGTATTTTTATATTTACAATTTTAATTAATAATTATATGAATTTTCTAATTAAAGTTTAAATAATTTCTGTTAACTAAAATAATATAATATTAATTTATTAAGTAACAATAATCTTGTTATTAATGTATATTTATAACACATTACCATCATATTAATTTATGTTAAAATATTATTAATAGTTAAATTAAGATTTTTAATTTATTAAATGTTAATTAAAATTATAGGTGGTTTTTTTTATTTATTCCATAATTTTATTATAATTTTACTAATAATTAATAGGTTATAATGCATAATAAAATAATAATTATGTTAACAGTTTTTTTTAATTAAAATTTAAATGTTTTTATTAAGTAAAAATAATATAATATTAGTTTTGATTAACAATAATCTTGTTCTTAATTTATATTCATAACGTATCATTATCATATTAATTTATGTTAAAATAATTTTATTAATTTAATTAATATTTATAAATTTTAATATTAATTTAAATTAATAGATGGTTCTTCTTCTTCATCCAAAATTAAATTATGTTTCATTAATAATTAATATATTATAATACATAGTAAAATAATATATGATTATCTTCTAATGTTTTTTTTAAATTATAAAATAATCACTAAATTTTCTTATATTTACAAAATTGACCTTACTTATGAACCGTATCACTTATAAGTGACCAAAAAGTTATTTTAGATTGCATATCAAAATTCACTTAAATAGTTTTCAAAAAAGTGGTTGAAAAAATACATTTTACAATAAGTGTTTGTTGGAGTACAAGTCAAACTCCACTTATTTGTAAAAGTGCTTATTTTAAGTGATAAGTGCTATAAATACTTTTTTTCTAAGCGCTCCCGAATGGGGCTTAGTAGGTCTTGTTTATTTCTAGTGGTAGATTCTTTTGAACTAATAGTAGCATGTGCCTTTTACATACATGTTGATTGTGAATTCTTCTCTTTTGATCCTCCTTAGCATCTGCCTTTCAAAACATCTGGTTGGGTGATTGGAATATGTAAGTTGGATTTGGGTTTGGTTCGAGTTCTGTTCAAAATTTACAAAAGTTTTAATTTAACATCTGAAATTTATATTTCTAAACCCAACCTAAAATTATATTTAAAATGAGAAACATTTATTTTTCTCTCACCTTGGATGACTGGGAAAAACTTCTTGATGGTGATGTGATGAGACTGAATTTGAATTAATCGAAAAGAAACTTACAAAATATTAGTGGTAAAGATTTTCTCTAGTGTGGTTTGTATTTCCATGACATCTAATTTTAAGAAAGTGTTAGCCTAATTTAGATGAAACTAAAAAATCGAAGTCAATATGTATAATTCATCTTTTATTCTCTTGGTGTGTTGTGTAAAGCCAGTAATGTATCATTGGCCGGAACACTGTTCTACATACAAGCTTAAGCTTGTATCTAAATTGGAGATTTGTATGAGTTTGTATTGGCATAAGTAGCCTACTAATATGCGACAAAAACAAACTAAAACCTTTATTTATATCTAGGGTGGAATGGATGAATGCATTTTTGGTACTGTACTTAATTAGTTAATTTAGAACTACCCCTATTTCATCATCCCTAATTCAGTTCACTTTTTTCTTGTTCTTCCTCCTGCTTGTAATGGCAACCTCCACATCTATGTGCATTAGATGTAAAATAATGATGGCTTGAATGTAAAATTACTTGATTTAGGGATGTGATGTCATAAGTAAGTTAATCTACATCAAGTTAGGTCGGGCCTCGCAAGCTATATGGGCATTGCTTTAGCTTAGCCTAGCTTGAACCCTTGAGCTCAACTTTAGGCTTAGCATTTAGGCAAGTCTATGACACCCAAATTAGACATGGATTTGTTCATTCAAGTTTTAAGTGAAAATGAGCAAAGTTTGAATTGCCCAACTCCTCTGTAACTGCATACTTAGGATCTATTGCGCCCTTAAGGAAAAGATGAATTAGATTATATCTTATTTCTGATATCAATGCTAATGTATTATGTATATATTTAAACTACTTATTGAGCTGGGTAGAGTTTAAAATCTTCATCTCATTTTCTCATTCAAAATACCCAAGGACTTAGTAAACAAGTAGTTGTAGAATTGGGTATATTAGAAGACCTAATTGCAATGGTCTGTCTTTTTCTATTTATAATATATGTCACTACTGACAATGACACCCTTACTAGTTTCTAGCTCATGCCACCAAAATAACAACACTCTCCCTTAAGTTGGAACATAGATATCATATGGTCCTAGTTTGTTACAAATAAATTCAACACAAGCTCCTCCCAATAATTTAGTTCGGAATTTAGACTTTATATGAGTGGTTGTAATGAGCTTTGGCACAAGTTTCTCCGCAACAAAGTGACAATCAATTTCAATGTATTTTATTTGCTTATGGAACAGTGAGTTGGAGGCAATATGAATAGTAGCACGATTATCTGGAAAACCAAGTTATTCCAACATGTTCATTAACTAAACAAGTTCACATGTAGTGTGAGCCATGACCATATATTCTGACTTGGCACCTGACGTGCCATCACAGTTTGTTTCTTACTCATCTAAGAAACCAAGTTACCACCAACAAAAGTATAGTACCTGGTGACCCAACCCAATATGTATTTGTTTACCCTAAATATAAGTTTGACCCTGATCTTGATATAAGAGACCTCTCCTAGGTGCATGGTATCTCAACATGTGAATTACTACATCCTAGTGACTTGTTCTCGGAATTGACTTATATCATTTGTTGCAAAAGATATATCCAATTGAGTGGCTATGAGATAGTTCAATTTTTCAACAAGTCTCCGATACCATCTAGGGTCGACCAATAAATCACCTATCTTTGGAATAAACTTGCTGTTAGGATCGATGAGTGTATGTTTCGATCCCCCTAGGCCCTAGTCTCATTTTTTTTTTTTTGGATAAATAATAAGTTTATTAATATAAAAAATGAACAACAAATACACAAGGAGTGTACATGGGGTAAACAAATCAAAAACAGAAATTACAAGAACCTAGTAAATCCAAAATAGAAGAAATGATTGGTTTCGTAAAGCAGCCAACAAATCCATCAAAGTTGTAAAGAAAAATAGCTTCAAGTCCGAAATGGATCTTTCCTTATCTTCAAAACACCTACTATTTCTCTCCCTCTAAAGACACCACAATAAACAATGAGGAACTATCAACCAAATAAACCCATTTCGATAATGACCAAATCTGCCTTGCCAACATGCTAGAAGTCTCACTACAGATTGCGACATAACCCAACTCACTCCAAACAAACCCAACACCATAACCCACAAGTCCATTGCAACCGGACAATGAATAAAAAGATGATCGACTGTCTCATTATTACACTTGCACATTTAGCACCAATCCAATATCCAAACCTTTCTTTTTCATAAATTGTCAATCGTTAAGCATTTCCCTAAAGCAACAGTCCAAATGAAAAAAGCTACTTTAAATGGAATTTTCTGTTTCCAAATACTTTTCCAAGGAAAGCCACAATCTTTCGAGCCCATTAAAATACCATAATAACCTTTAACCAAGAAGCCCTTCTCTCTATCAGATTTCTAGCACATCTTATCCTCACCGAACCCCTTCACCGATGCACCATATATGGTATCCATAAAACCAGTCAAGGCCTCTAATTCCCGAAGATGCATACCCCTAAAGAAACTTACATCCCAAACAAGACTCCATTATCAAACTTCATAAGCTCAGCCATGCTAGCTTCTTTATCTCGGAAAAATCTATACAAATCAGGATAGCTGACTGCAAGAGACGTCTCACCACACCAATGGTCTTGCCAAAATTTCACCTTAGACCTATTTCCAATATCATATAAAACGTGGCTAGAAAAAGAAAGCCATCCCCAACTAATATTTTTCCACAAGCTAACACCATGTGGACCATTAACAGGCCTAGTACACTAACCACCCCATTCACAGCCAAATTTCACCTCTATCACTTGCCTCCAAAAAGCAGCCTTCTCCATCCCAAATCTCCATTACCACTTCCCAAGCAAAGCTTCATTAAATTGTCTTACCTTACTTATCCCCAAACCACCCGAAGAAATGGGTGAGCAAACAATATCCCATTTAACCAAATGGAATTTTGGTTCATCACCAATGCCACCCCATAATAAATTCCTTTGAAGTTTCCCAATACGGTTAACCACAGCAGTATGAATACGAAATAAAGATAGAAAGTAAGTGAGTAAATTAGATAGAGTGCTTTTATTTAACGTGACTCTACCTCCCTTAGATAAGTACAAACGTTTCCACCCTGCTAACCTTTGTTCTATCTTCTCCAAAATTGAGTTCCATATTGTCTTATCCTTGAATTTGGCTCCCAAAGGAAGACCCAAATATTTCATAGGAAGATTACCTTGTTTACAGCCAAGGACGTGCAAGAATAAGTCAAAATTAAACACCGTACTAGCAGGAACCAAACTCTGACTTGCCCAAATTTATCTTTAAACTAGGGACCGCCTCAAACCACATAAGTATCACATGGAGAAACAAAATCTGATCCAGATCAGCGTCACAAAAAATTAGAGTATCATCCGCAAAGAGAAGATGAGACACCACCAAAGCTCTTCCCTCTATACGCCCCACACCAAAGCCTAAGATGTGACCATCAAGGACAACTTTATCCAACATTCTCCCCAGGGCTTCCATAACCAAGACAAACAACAAAGGAGACAATGAGTCACCTTGTCTCAACCCCCTAGAGCTCTCAAAAAACCCACAAGGAGTGCCATTTATCAAAATGGAGAAACAAAATGTAGATATACAAAAGAAAATCTACCGCCTCCATTTGGCAAAGAACCCACCCTATTCTAGTAATTGCATAAGAAAACCCTAATTTACATGATCAAAATCCTTCTCAACATCTAATTTGCAAAGTAGCCCTGGCACCCCAATTTTCAATCTACTATTAAGGCATTCATTAGCAATAAGTACAGGGTCAAGAATCTGCCTGTTCCTCACAAAAGCATTCTGTTAAATTGAAATTATATCTTCCATAACCGTGCGAAGTTTGGTGGCTAAGACCTTAGCAATGATCTTATGAACCCCCCCCCCCCCCCCCCCGCCCCAAACAAGACTAATAGGGCGAAAATATATTATTTCAATTGCTTCATTTTTTTAAGGAATGAGAGTGATGAAAGTAGCATTCATGATTTTCTCAAACTGGCCTTTAGCAAAAAAATGATGGAACATAGCCATAAGATCAGGTTTGAGAATCCCCTAACAAGCTTGGAAGAAAGCCATTGTAAATCCATCTGGTCCAGGTGATTTATCACCATTAAAATTTTGTATGACATCAAAAATTTTTGCCTCCTCAAATGGTCTATCTAGCCAATCTACATTATCATTGGATATTCTTGGAAATACTAAGACTTCTGGGAGTGATCGATTAACTTGTTGCTTAGAGTATAAATTCATGAAAAATTGAGTGATGTAATCAGCAATCATACCTTGATCGGAAGACAAGGCACCATCAACCACAAGGCTCTCAATACCATTATTTCTTCTATTAGAATTAGCCATTCTATGGAAAAATTTGGTATTTGCATCCCCCTCCTTCAAATGTAGCACCCTAGCCTCCAACTAATCTCTTCTAAAAGAGTGAGCTTTTTAATATTGGTGCGGAGAGTACCTTGCTCTAACTTTTCCTCAGCTGTTAAAGGATGAGTTTCCTCTCTAACATCCAAGTCATTCAATTTGTTCCAAAGTTGCTGTATCATAACAGTGACATTCTCAAATTCCGCCTCATTCCACTTTTTTAAATCCAACTTCAATGCTACCAATTTCTTAGCTAGTATGAAACCAGGATTTCCTTGGAATGAATAGGATGCCACCACTCCTTCACTTTATCAACAAAGTTCTCCACCCTCAACCACATATTATCAAAGCAAAAAGGAGTTCTACATCTCTGATGACTCCCCCCTCCAATAGAATTGGGTAGTGATTAGAAAAATTTTGGATAGCCTTCTCTATGAAAATTGAGTGAAGTGATCTGCCAAGAACGGAGACAAAAGAAACAGATCTATTCTAAATGTAGAGGAAGAATTGGACCAGGTGTAAAAGCCTCCTTCCATAGATATATCCATTAGCCCATGAAAAGAGATAAAATTCGAAAATTCATGCATAGCCCGAGTATAACTTACAGCCCCTAGTCTTTCTGATGGGAAGCGGATTATATTAAAATCACCTCCTGGGCACCATGGCGAATCCCACCAACTAATCAGCCCTATCAGCTCCTCCCACATTTTCCTACGCCTCTTGTTCAAATTTGGCCCATAAACACCTGTGAAAGCCCACTCAAATTGATCACCAACATTTTTAAATTTGCATGAAACAGAAAAATACCCCACAACTTCCTCCACCTTTTACACTACCCTTCAATCCCACATTAGGACGATACCTCCAAAAGCACCTTCTGAACCCAAGTTCAACCAATCTACATAAGGACAACTCCATATACTTCGGACAATTCCTTTAGTAATCCATTCAAGTTTAGTCTCTTGCAAACATACAATATCAGGTTTCCATGTACGCAACAAATTAGGAATCTGAAGCCTCTTCTCAACCTCATTCAATCCTCTGACATTCCAAGAAAGTATCTTCAAATTCATTTAGAAACAGAGAGAGCCCGCTCCTTATTAATTCCACTGCACCTAGATGAAGTAGAACCATAATTAATTGAACTGAATAAAACCTTTCAATTCTCTTAAACCTTTTGCACCAATTCTCTTCAAGTCACGTTCATTTTTTTTTCCAAAGTAGCCCTACAGTGTAATTCAGCCTCAATAGCCAACAAAAAAGTGCTTACTTGATTTTCCAAACCTTATAAGGACATGCCCAAAAATTTGTCAAACCCTTTAAATCTTCTTTGGAACCACTCGGAATAAGGCACTTCCCTCACTGGACTCTCCACATCCACAACTTAGTCAAGGGTAAAGAATAGGCTAGTGGTTCCACTGCTAAAGGTGATAAACCCCTCTCGTTAGGTAGCTTAGCAACCTCTGTATCATTATTCGAGGCCCAATCCTCCAAAATATTTGCAGGCTTCAACGGAACCAAGGACAATTGGTTTTGCTTTTCCAAGCCCTCTGTGACTTCACTAGGTGGCAAAGAAATTTGAATTGGAACCGCAACTCTTGTTCCATCTCACAACTCAAGCACCCATTGCTAAGAATTTCCCCACTTCCTGAAAATAATGCTGGAATGTTCTTAAAGAATCAATTGGATGTCTTACTACAAGTTTTCCTCACCATCAGATGTGTTTGCTGGCTCACTGACGTCGAGGCACTCTTTATCGGCCTCATCATAGCCTAAGTGCTCCATATTGGTCTCGTCGAAGCCTAAGAGCTCAATATCGGTCTCATCGGTGTCGATACTGTCAGTCCCGGTATCATCGGAAGATTTCATCGGCTGAGCTAGCATCAACACGTCATATTGCTTCAAATCGAGAACCACAACATCACCCTTTTTCGCTGAACTCCCCAAGGCTGAAGATGATGATTATGGATTCTGAGTCTTATTGTTTTGAAGGGCTTGTGTTGGTTTGGTCTGCCAGACTGAGCTGGGCTTCGGCTTGGGTATGGGCTTTGGCTTGAAGGGAGCTTTGGGCTTAAAACTTTTATTGTTTTCCTTGATTTTCTCTGTACAACCCACTTCCTGAGCTTAAGTAACTTTGGACCATATTACCTCCCATTCTCCATCCGACCCACTATGCAATCTAAGGCTTATATTCAGAGATACATAAGAGTTTGTGTTACCACTAACATTCTTAGTAATTTCCACCAAAACATTAGCCTTTGATTTTGCTTGTTCCTTCCCAGTACCCAAATCATGTATATTGTGGCTATGACCACCATCATCTCTCCGACCCCCCTCCACCGTAACCAACAGAAAAGTTTTGGGATTCTCCCCTATGGTTTTAAGTGCAGATTGGGATGTCTGATTGCTGGCTAATGTTTGTTTGCTGGCTAACGTCTCAGGAGCAATGGCATTCCGTAGATGAAATCCAAACCCTCTCCACCCACTGCCCAGTTTTCCTTCTAGCACCACTAGAAATCCTTTCCAATAGCCATGTATAAGTTCTGAGATCATTAGAAAACAACCATGTGCATTGGATCCCAACTACAAAATAAATACTTTCTCACCATCTCTGAATGTTCGTGCAAAACTATCAGGAATTACATTGAACATTAGCTATTCCACAATAGCTAGCAGACGTTTTGCACTCTCTTTGCCCATGCAAACTGATCGAAGAGAGTATTAATTTCGTTCAAAAATGCGTAACATGAAATAAGAATCACCCTACTCAACTGAGAATTCAAAAATCTTGGATTCTACTAAAAAGAAAATAGAACCCCCATTCTTGAGCATATATCAACCACTCTTAAGTTAATCTTCAAACTTTCTCAAAAAGCTGCAGTAACCTTCAGGATTATCGTCCTCCGTGGCCATGAAGGCCTTTCTTTTTTTTTCCTTTCTTCTTCCTGTTAGAACTGAGAACGCTGAAACGATGAGCCCGGAACGACGATGGGGAAGACCAAAGAATGATTCTTTTGGGGGCCGTCACCCTGCGACTGTGAATTGGAGAAAGCTCTGCCGTTTGCTCGAGGCAAATACCCTTCCCCCTACCAACCTAGTCTTCCTTTGCGATTGGGAAGCAGGAATATATGAGACCTCCTCCTTCAACCTTTGCTAAGATTTGTCAGCCTTAGACGGAGAAGAAGCTTTGAGCTTTCCACAGAAGCCAATAACAGCTGAGATGTCTGGCGAACTGGCGAAGCAGGCGGCAGAGGTTTGGCGAGAGATGAGGCCGCCAATTGTTGTAGGGCTCCGATGATGCTGGACTAACATAACTTGATTGCCATCTCCCCCTAGTCTCATATGAAAGGTCAATAAAATACTTCATTTGTGACATATGTGACTTGGATACTTTTTCGATCCCCCTAGTCATATGAAAGGTCATGAACATACTTCCTTTGTGACATATGTGATTTGGATACTTTTATACCTAAGAAGTATTTCAACAGTCCTAAATCTTTGGTATGAAAATTAGAAAAATGCTTGAGGAGCTAGATACCTCAAAGTCCTAAATACCATGATCATCATCATGTAATCACAGTATCATCCACACACATAATAAGCCGAATCCTACCAGATGTAGTATAACAGTAAAAATACAGAGTGATTTATTACACACCATTGGAGGGCAAGCTCAAGTACTACCACCATTGACTCGATCAAACCATGATTGGGGTGACTTCTTTATTGACCATACAATGATTTCTTGAGCCAACACACTAAGCTTGGCTCCCCCCTGAGGAGCAAACCTATGTGGTTGCTCCATATAGACCTCCTCATGAAGATCACAATGTAGGAAGGCTTTCTTCACATCTAATTGATGTGGGTGCTAGTAGTGGGTGGTGGTTGAGGAGATGAATAGCCTTTGGCAAGGTGGGCCTTCAAACTAGCCACACATTAATTTTCACGATATAGACCCACCGACAACCAACCAAACCAATTCCTAAGTATCATTATTGTGTAATGCATGCCTTCATCAATTGCAGTTTGCCATCTAGAATGGGCTCAAACTTCAGAAACAAATTTAGGAAGAGCAACATAAGATAAAAGTGCTAACAAAACAGTCATATAAGGGTGACAAAAAAATATAGCAAACGAAGTTATAGATTGGATGTTATATACACTTGACAGCTACAGGAAGACCAACATCTTGGGAAATGGGATCCGGCAGATGACTAGGCAGAGATATTAATCTAGACTTAGGAAGATTAGGTAGAGATAGGCAGATCAGTTGACATGTTGACAAGGCATGGCCTTGCTTAATAGTTTCTTGTAATGGCTGACTCACATGCTTTTGCCTGAAGGCAATTTCATGTGTTTTTAACATTTGGAAACATTCTAGCCATGCAATTGTAGACAGAGTTGGTTAGTGCTTTGTTGGCACATGCTGATAGCATCTAGCACAGCCTATGCAGTAGCAGCCGTCATCTGCTAACCCTCAATAGTTGGGGTGCTTGAAACACCAGGGAATTCGTGTGTGGGTGTTTTTGTAAGTTATTGAGCATCTTTCCTTGTCTTTAATAAAATATTAAGGTTGGTAGGTGTTGCTCCTGTGAATTGCTTGGCTTGTATGCATGCTATACTGACTCTATAATTGCAAGATAATAAACCAATGAATTTGATTGTGAGATATTAGCTGAACCAAGTGAAGTGAGGGTTGGTGTCATTACAGTGGGTCAAGTTTTGTTGAAATTTAGACCCCATGACGATAAGCATAATGCATGTTTTGGCTATAATTGATCCCTTTATTGTGGATGCAATAATGGAACTTGAAATATGTTTTTCGAGAATGGCAAACTATAGGTATATAATCCTATGCTGCAAATGGTGAAAAATTTAAAAGGTTTTGTATACTGATAAACTTCTTTTTATGAAAAATATGGATAATAATCATGACTCATGCATTATGCTTATAGCCAGAACATATAACAGTTAGCATCATTATCCTCAAAATTTTATATTTTCTACCAATATTGGAGTGGTGATAATATAATAATATAAAGGTACTCCAAAGTTCATGGGCCCCTCTTAGTCTCCATGGAACTCTGACACAGCGAATAAGCTTTTTACTGAGCTGGTCTCATATATCCTAGCATTGCCAAATTCATCTAGTATATTCCCAGATCTTGTGTGATTTTGAGACTATATTCTTTTCATTTGTTTACCTTATAGATGTTGGCATCTTGGTCTGCACACACACATTCCATTTTTGAAAGAAACAATGATTACATTGGTCACGAATGATGGGAGCTTTGTTTTCTCATTTCGTGAATACACCTTAATATATTATGAACTCAAGAATTCATCACCTAAAATTTCATTAAATACACCTCCTACGGGTACCCTTGGAAGTTAAGATACCTTTAGACATCATAGGCAATCTAAATTTTAAGCTTTTAATATTGGGATAATTCTTGATCTTTCTTTCCTTATGCTATGGTTGTGTTGGTTTTTAAGTTCCCTTATGCTGCGAGCTCCTTTGGCCTTTATCGTGCCCTTTTTTTTTACCAGGAGAAAATACGAGTTGCTCTCTATGTTCAGAAGGCAGCGCTGCAGTTTATTGGTGGTATACTTTTCTAAAATATTAGTTTACACAAAACACATTTCATCCTTTGCTCACAGTCCTCCACTCTTGTTTGTTTTATCAGTTCCGATTGTCTTCTTGTGCAGCTGGTGGTCAACCTGAATTCAAGCTCTCAAAGGAGATTCAAGAAGCAGGCTTTGGTATTGACCCTACTGAACTTGCCTCAGTTCATGTGCATGATATTAAGAAATTGAAAATTCATGGGGGAGTTGAAGGACTCGCAAGAAAAGTTTGTGTGTCACTGAATAATGGTGTCAGCTCAGATGACATTCCTTCCAGGCAAAAGATCTATGGCTTTAACCATTATACTGAGAAGCCTCCCAGAAATTTTTTGATGTTTGTGTGGGAAGCACTGCTTGATTTAACATTAATTATCCTTATGATTTGCGCTGTGGCTTCTGTAGGGGTAGGGATTGCCACTGAAGGTTGGCCAAAGGGAATATATGATGGCCTGGGGATCTTATTGAGTATATTCCTGGTAGTGATGGTTACTTCAATTAGTGACTATAAACAGTTCTTGCAATTTCAGGATCTGGATAAGGAGAAAAAAAAGATTTTTGTTCATGTCACTAGAGATGGATATCGACAGAAAGTCTCCATTTATGACTTGGTTGTTGGAGATGTTGTTCATTTATCTACAGGGGACCTAGTTCCAGCTGATGGGGTTTTTATATCAGGATACAGCTTTTTGATTGATGAGTCAAGCTTGTCAGGTGAGAGTGAACCTGTAAATATATGTGAGGAAAGACCTTTTCTTCTTTCTGGAACCAAGGTGCAAGATGGATCTGGAAAGATGCTGGTGACTGCAGTTGGTATGAGTACTGAATGGGGAAAGTTGATGGAGACTCTGAGTGAAGGGGGAGTAGATGAGACTCCACTGCAGGTGAAACTGAATGGTGTTGCCACAGTTATTGGTAAGATTGGTTTGGCTTTTGCTGTGCTGACTTTTTTGGTGTTGACCATGAGGTTTTTGGTGGAGAAAAAAAGCCACAATGCGCTCACAGAGTGGTCTTCTAGTGATGCATTGAAGCTTTTGAACTACTTTGCTATTGCGGTGACTATAATTGTTGTTGCAGTTCCTGAAGGATTACCATTGGCAGTGACACTGAGCCTTGCATTTGCAATGAAGAAATTAATGAATGAAAGGGCACTTGTGCGACGTCTCTCTGCTTGTGAGACAATGGGTTCTGCTAATTGCATTTGCACAGACAAGACAGGGACATTGACGACAAACCATATGGTTGTCAACAAGATTTGGATCTGCAGAAAATCTAATGATATAAATGGTAAAAAGAGCGAAAACGTTTTGAAATCTAGAGTAACTGAAAAAGCTTTAAGTATCCTTTTGCAGGCTATATTTCATAATACTAGTTCTGAGGTGGTCAAGGATAAAGATGGAAAGAATTGCATTTTAGGAACACCGACTGAATCAGCCTTGTTAGAATTTGGATTGCTTTTGAGTGGTGATTTTGACACCCAGCACCGGGAGTCTATGATTGTCAATATTGAACCTTTCAATTCTGTCAGGAAAAAGATGTCTGTGCTTGTCACTATTCCTTGTGGCGGGTTCCGAGCATTTTGCAAGGGTGCATCAGAAATAGTCCTAAGAATGTGTGACAAGGTCATTGAGAAGAATGGGGAATCTGTGCCTCTATCACAAGAAGATGCAAGGAATGTTGCTGATGTCATTGATGGCTTTGCTTCTGAAGCTTTGAGAACACTCTGCTTGGCTTTCAAAGATATAGATGACACTTCCAGTGACAGCATACCTGGTGATGGGTATACATTGATTGCAGTTGTTGGAATTAAGGATCCAGTGCGCCCTGGTGTCGGTGATGCTGTTCGAAATTGTTTAGCAGCTGGAATTACTGTGCGTATGGTTACAGGTGACAACATAAACACAGCTAAAGCCATAGCAAAAGAATGTGGCATACTCACAGTGGATGGTTTGGCCATAGAAGGACCAGAATTTCGCAGCAAGACTCGAGAAGAGATGAAAGAGCTAATACCAAAAATTCAGGTTTGCGGTTGATTCATCAAAGTTCAAATTAACTTTTAATCAACTCCTACTGGAAGTTGCACAAAATTTAAAAAGTTCTTGTCATGGATGTAGGTCATTGCCCGTTCATCACCTTCAGACAAGCACACCTTGGTTACCCACTTGAGGAATACATTAGGAGAAGTTGTTGCTGTCACTGGTGATGGGACCAATGATGCTCCTGCGTTACATGAGGCAGACATTGGACTTGCTATGGGTATATCAGGAACGGAGGTTTGTATAATTCGTACTTGTATTAGTGACTCGGCCTGGCTTTGACATAATGCTGTTTATTTGCTTCTCCTAGCTAAGTAGCTATGTTGCACATATCTTCTCAAGTTAGTTGATATTGGAGGCTAACTTCTACTGCTTTCAATATCCTTACATACTCATATGGAAGACTACAGTTGATCACACTACAAAGTTTCACCAGATAATAAATCCATTATCTGCTATTTAACAGGGATGTTTTTAAATTAGGAAGTGGCTTTTAACCTTATATATAAATTGGCAGTCTTAGCTTAGAATATAGCAAAAAAGTAAGCATTTAGCTGATGATCCTCATAGAATTCGTAGTGAAATTATTATTAATTTATTTATTATTATTTTTTTAGGGTGAGATAACCTATGCTGTGGAAGCAACTAATAAAACAATTATTCAAAGCTACAACCAATTATCAATGTTTTTACAGTGCTTCCATTTGTCTATGTCATTTCGTGTTCAGGAACATGTTAAAATGCAGTCAGTGAGCACGAGTTGGCCTTTATCAAATACTGCTAACTGGAAGTTTCTGAATATGATTAATTTCTTCTGCTTTGATTTTTGGACTTTGAAGAGTATGGACCCATATTGTTGCGCACAACTTCACATTATTCTTTTTTTTGAAATGATGGTGTAACTTCACATTATTCTTGATGCTACCTTTTCTTCTGCTTTGATTTCTGGACATTGAAGAGTATGGACCCGTATTGTTGTGCACAACTTCACATTATTCTTGATACTGCTTCTCATGGATTCAATCTACAGGTTGCAAAAGAAAATGCTGACGTCATCATATTGGATGACAATTTCACAACCATTGTAAATGTAGCCAAATGGGGGCGTGCAGTATATATAAACATTCAAAAGTTTGTGCAATTCCAGTTAACGGTCAACATAGTTGCTCTCATGATAAACTTTATTTCTGCGTGCGTCTCAGGTACATTGGTTCATGAAGCTAATTTTCCCTTTCGTGCAACACCAATATATAATCTTCTAAGTGCCTTTCAGGATCTACTCCCCTAACGGCTGTGCAGTTACTATGGGTGAACATGATTATGGACACCCTAGGTGCACTGGCACTGGCTACAGAACCTCCAAATGATGGACTGATGAAAAGGCCTCCTGTTAGAAGGGGTGTTAGTTTCATCACGAAGGCCATGTGGAGAAATATCATTGGTCAGAGTATCTTTCAATTGGCTGTCCTAGGAGTGTTCAATTTTGCTGGGAAGCAGCTTTTAAGACTAAACGATTCAGATGCTACTGACATTCTCAATACTTTTATATTCAATACTTTTGTGTTTTGCCAGGTATTTCTTTTCCTTGAGCTTTGTTTCTGTAAGTATAAATAATATTCTCATTTCCTCGTAGCATCTGCACCTTTTTTGATCTAATAATTTTTCTACATGTTTCTAGATTTTTTTATTTTTTTTTTTGCTCCATTTAGCATCATAAGTTGGATATATCAATAAACCACATTGACCCAATAAACATCAACTTACTATAGACTTTAGAAATGTGAAACAAATCCCCATTAATTATGGTCTATGTATATTTGAAGGGCTTTGTGTTTAAAGCTATTTATTTGAACTTTGTCAAATTGAGATTCATTGAAACTTTAAAATTTGTGGACTCAAGCATGGCAAAGGTTAATAACCAATTTTTTTTCCTCACCAAGGGGATTGGATCCCCAGACGAACCATTGGGCCAAAACCTGGGTTCGGTTAATGACAGATTAACTCAAGAAAATTCATCAACATCAAAGTACTATGCCAGAAATGCATAATGCCACACATGGATGGACAGATCGATATTAACGAGAAATTGCATTTGAGGAATCAAGTTTTATATAATATCATCTAAGAAACCCACATATCGAATTCACGATGCTGTCTAAAGCTTATGATGAAGGAGAAACTTGGGATAAAGCAGCAGAAATCTGACACTGAACTTGCAATACAACCTGACACATACTTTAAAATTTATCACGACTGTTATGACCATACTCCATTCAAAAACTCCTGCTGTCACTGTCACAGACAACCTTGCTGTCTGTTGAACATATCTACCTTCTAAGAAAAAATCTGCTTTTCAATATTTAGAGGGAAGGAAAAAGGAAATTATTGGTCCTCCTTTCTCAGTTGAACTATATTGACATATTCGTCTACACAGTATGCGTTAATTCATAAGAATAGAAAAAAGAGAATACCTGAAGTGTTTGTTTTCTTCTCCTCTCCCAAGCAATGTCAAAAACTGACAAAAGCTTTGATTCTCAAGCAGAAAATTCCAATGATTAGACTATAATGGTTCTTTCCTTTTGGTTTTTGTTCTTCAGGTGTTCAATGAGATAAACAGCCGTGAGATCGAGAAGATCAACATTTTTCGTGGCATGTTTGACAGTTGGATATTCATAGGCATCATATCCTTGACCATTGCATTCCAAGTTATTATAGTTGAGTTTCTAGGAGATTTTGCAAGCACTGTGCCACTAAGTTGGCAACTATGGCTGCTCAGCGTCTTACTTGGATCAGTCAGCTTGCTTGTTGCTGTGTTCCTCAAGCTCAAGTACATCCCTGTTGAAAAAGAAACTGTAAAGCACCATGATGGCTATGTTGCATTACCTAGCGGACCAGAACGTGCATGAAAGAGAAGGAAAGGGTTACTGCAGTCGTTATGTTCTGAAGCAGCTTCAAGGTGGATGGTTTTTGACAATTGTCAGTTTCCATTTTTACAAGCTAGCAGTTCTTGAAGAAAAGCAAAGATAGTGTAGGTTAGAAAAATAGAATGAAGTAACAGAGACATAAGTTTATGGTATCTACTCTTAACAAGCATTTTGATATTGGTCTTTGAGCACAGTATACAGTTTAAAAGAAAAAATTCTATTGGCTATTGAAGCCACTCTTTCCCAGAAGCTGCTTTTGATCATATGGTGAACTGTGATTGTTCTGGCAACCATTTTTATTTTCTAAAAGCACAAAATGCACAGAACTCCCTTCAGGTTTAGGAAAAAGATGCAGATTTTTCTTGAAAATTTAAAAATTTCTTGAGGTTTAACAAAAATATGACAACCTCCTATAAGATTTCAAAAATTTCACTGACCTTTCTTGATATTTGATTTTTAGTATATGCCTATATCTTTCTCTAGGTTTGCCTTTCGTCAACTATCAGGAAATGTTAGCATATTTTTTCAAACTTCAATAGGTCAATGCCTTCTGCTCTCTCTAAAATTTTCAAACACTTTCCTACACTATTAAGAGGCCTGGTGTGTACTTATTTTTAGGTTTTCTTAAATGAACTAAAAAAGAGATTTAAGCAGCAGAAATCAGAGTAGGCATGGGAAAAAACCCTGCAGAAAATGTTTTCAAAAAATGTATGGATGTGGTTTGTTCGTGGATATTGTTAATGATTTCAATATTTGCAAAGGAAATCCTAAATCGGAACGCTGTGATTGATGGATCCCATAGGCTGCAAAGGTAGTCACATAAACTGAATGATACATCTTTTTGCTCGACTTCAAAATTATGAAACTAATTGACCTACATTATCTTTACTGGTAATAGCTAGGACAGGACCTCCATTGATGCTTTTGCAGTAGCACTCCCTTAAGGTTTGCCGAGTCTTATTGCCTAACCATTAACCAAGGCCTTTAGCCCATAAGCAAGGGGGTAAAGGATGAAGTTGCAACTTAATTGCCCGAAGTTAATAGGGCAAGGATCAAAATTTTCAATCAGAGGCGTCAACAATACCCTCACTACCATCATTGTACATTATGATCAATTTATGGGAACATAAGTACATAATTTCAGTAACATTCTGAAGGTTGGTTGAGGAAAAATACAGACGAGAAAACACTAGTTTTATATTACTATTTTAAATAAATCATATCAGAATCTGATACAGAAGAATACAAGTTTGTTTACGTTACATAGAAAATACAACACGAGAATAAAGATCTCTCTCTGATCTCCCCACCTTCCCACAGCTACTCCAAAAGAGCAACCAAGAATCTAACTCATGTAATTATGCCTATCCATCAGAGACAAAATTTGTATATAAAAAATGGAAGTGAAAAAATATTGAGGATCATTTCATTTAAATCTTCGCTTTGCTTCTCCATATGCAGCCACTCCGAGAACAGTCATTGAGTAACCAGCAATCCCGACAAAGGTGACAGGATTTCGGAATATGAGGATTGAGATAACAACAGCAACGGCACCTTTTGCATTGCCCAACACCTGGTGACAATATAATTCGTAATAAAAAATAAAAATAAAAAAAGCTTCAAGAACAATGGAACCAATGCATTGAAAGATGTCAGGCTAGCATGATGTATTTGGCTCCTGTCGAACAGGACTCTGCTATACTTAATTTCTCCACTGGGGTCTTTCTGAAAGTGATGCTCAGATAGATTTCAAAAATTCTTGAAGATGAAAGCCTTTCACCAAACAAAAAATGCAATGAAAAATGATCTGATGTACATGCTAGAGGGTTTGTAAAACCAGAATGGAGCTTTGGAAGCAGAGGTCTAGTATGCAGTTCTTTGACACTTCATAAAATCCTATAGCCCATTTACAAATTCTGCTGTGACCCTCAGGATATTATTAAGAATTTTCTTAAATATGTTTCATATTATTTTGAATGTAATTGCATAGTGAGCCAAATGTTAATTCTCCAGCAAGTGAACTTGGAATGGAATTCTTACAAGAAAGCTCTGACTATCCCACACCATGTTAACCTACTTCACAGTTTAGATCCTTTAGAAATGCATGAAACTGGAAAAATAAAATTAAATAAAATAAATAAAAATTAAATAAAATTGTATGCATCTTCATAGCCTCATTGTGGAGTCTATATTCCACAATTGTCAACAGTCCTGAGCTGCAAGTCCATATATCATAAAAAGATGATTAAAAAAAAAAACTCAGTCTTCTATCACCTTCCCTATCACAAGAAGTTAAATCAATGGCATTCTTTTTCATTAAAAAAAAAAAAAGGAAACAAGAAAAGGTTTAGAATGCATCAAAAAATTATCCTAGATTTTTCAATCCTTCCATAAAAAAAAATGAAAATAATTCATCTTGTTGAAAGCGGAAACAACCACTGTAAAAAATGAGAGCAACAGATAATTACATTATCTCAAGACATCATAAGCCAGTGGGGAATGTACAAATTCACTTTGACAGATCAATATGGCTACATATCAGATAATCTCAGCCCACAATATTATAACTATTAGTATCATTAAAATGAATATAACATTTTTAGCAGATCCTACCAAGCATATGTAAGGCTTGGTAGTGTTTTCTTCTTTGCAGTATTATTATATGGAAAATGGACAAGGTATCAAACCTGGAGTGTGAGTGCACTCGTATGCTTAGTAACCAAGAAGTTGGACAAATTAGCTGAATATGCCATTGTTGAATTAACCAGAAGGAGTATCCACATGAATTTATGTTGACTTCCAAGTGTCAAAATAACATCTAACACGCTGGGCTCCATTATAAGTGCTGCAGGCAACAGAACTATAACCGCCACTGGGGACATGTACAATAACAAGTTCATGGAGTTCAATTTCTCCCTGTAACAGTTCAGATATTTAAGTTGTGGGATTATGCCAAATAGGCATCATATACTTCAGTAAGTAATTAATGCACCATGCGAAAGATGTTTTTTTTTGGGGGGAGAAAAATTAATGCTTATAGACAACCATTCCAACCCTGAATAACAAAAAGTTCTCAAATTGTGCAGCATCCCTTTTCAGCCAGGGTTTCATTCTCCTCTTTCTGGGCTAAGCAGCAATGGGCCAAGGACGCTTGTGGCCCTATTCCTTGTCAGGCAACTTTAGTACATTTTCTTTTATATATATATATATAAGCCAACTTGCATACATGTCAATATCCATAATAGATCCATATTTTAATTTTAGGCATTTTCTATATCAGATGCACTGTTTTTTTGCTAAATGCTAACTTTTAGGGTAGCTAGTTTTTGTTATTTTCCTTTTGCTATAGTTTCTCCTTAAGGAGATCTTGTCCTCTGTTTTTATACTTCCTGTGTCTTTGATGGGCATTTGTTCATAGAAAAACATGTAACAATTGGATAGCATTAAATTAGAACATAGCTTCCAGACAAGAAATATGATTTGGGCCATCATGCAGGCGATGGAACACATTACATTGGAACTTGCAACTAATGGAAATAAAAAGAAAATGATAAAAAAAAAATCCTGGAAACATAATTCTGCAACTAAAATTTAGGTAGTTTTATATAGAATTTAGTGATCTGGAGAAAGGCGCAATCAGTAAGGTTTCCCTAAAATTCTCCCCTTGGGAAAAGAATGTGAATTCTTTTTCCTTTCCACACGGACAGGGTCTATCGCATGAAATGAATCAAAGAAGAGCATAGTGTGTGATTAATTAAAAAATTGGCAGATGGCCTCACTTATGGCATAACTACATATGACAGTCATGGATAGGCAAACAGAAAAACAAATGCTAGATGATAGACTAAGAAGTGAAAACAGTAAAGCACTTACCCCTCAGAAGAAAGTAGGATACCCTGAAGAACAGATTTAAAGGCCCTTGCAGCAGTCGCACCGATGCACATAATAAATCCATACAGGTGAAAACTTGGTTCACCCTGTCACCAGCCAAAAAAATTTCATTAGTTAACTCAAAACTGAACAAAAGATACCAATGCAGCGAACGAACAGGTCGCAGGAAGGGATCAGAATCCAATATCAATTAGATAACTAAAGACGCTTGCAAGCCATAAAGAATGTGCATGTGTGGACACTGGTTCCTATGGTATCAACACAAATGAAAAGGACAGAAACCCTTTCACAGACGCCCTAAACCCCTTTAAGTGAGTAGGCTTTAAAAACTTGACTGTACGTTATCGAAATTTGTTTCTAAAACTTCAGAAACTGTTATCATACAATTAATCAGGAAAGCCCTTTCAAAATGCAGGCCATCAAATATTCATCCAAACATGAACCAATACAACGAAACCCAATAAAAGATCACCAGTTGGGCAGCAATAAAAAACAGGGATAGAGGAAATAATATTCTTGTTAAGTTATACATGTAAACTGAAGAGTTACGGACTGAATAACATCATCAACTGTCAAATGAAGTAACTTGACAAAGATGCATAGTAACGTCATCCCCCAAAAAATTTGGAAAGTTGGCAACACATTTGCTCATTTATCTGCCAGGGAGTTGATCAACAAAAGATGTGCTAAATTTAGTTGTATCTTTGCTTCTCTACAATGTTCATTACTTTTATGGAAGCTCTAGAATACCATCGACAGCACTTATCAGCATTAAACTCCAATTTTAACTTAGATCCTGTTCAAAATCATCTCCCAGAATTTGAACTCTTTCAAGAATTCTAGGCATTTTGATGAAAATCAAATTTGCAGAAACCTAGGAATGGCTGAAAGTAACAGCTAAACGTCAACTTCCATTTCATCAGAATTCAAAAGCTTGGTTGTAGTCCAGAATTTCTTACAACAAGGAAGTTGCAACAAGATGGGCCCACACATGCATGCGAGCGTGCATGTATGCACACGTGTGCGTGCCTGTGTGCAGTTATTTGGAGAAACAGATGTTTCATAACTCCCAGCAATTGCTAAACGGCAACCAGAAGAAGAAGAAGGGGAAAAAAAAAAAGAGCGAGGAAGAACAAAAAGAAAGAGAGAACAAAAATGGCAAATGGGATCACAAAAAACACGTTTCCTAGAGATGACAACAAACGTGATCAGATAAATGCATTCATTACCACAACATGACCCATCTAGAAGGATTTTACATCTGGAATGTCATTTACCAGATTGGCATTGCTTAATTAACCTTAACTCAGAGTGCAAAAGAAATATGGACTAAATTCCAAGAACAATTAGCAAACCAGAAACAATCTCACACAACCAATTAACTATACACAGAAAACCCATAAAAAATCAATACCCACAAATCAAAGCATTCATAAAAAAAATATTAAACAAAAAAAAAATGAAATTCAACAAAATTCATCACACTTAATCTTTGATCCTAAGAATAGAAATAAACATACCCCACTAGCAATCACAACCCCACCAACAACGGGCACAAGAGCAGCATACGTAACCCAAGCCTCCCTCTTGAAGGTCATCATGTACGCGAAGACGGCGGTGAAGAAGGGCGTGGTGGCGCCGACGGCCTGATTAAAGGACACCGGAAGAAACCTGAGAGAAATGTTGCCGCCGACGACAGACCCACAAAACACCACGCTCAGAGTGGCAATCTTGAGGAACTGGGCCCTAGATTTGACCCTCTGCAGAGGGACAACCTTGAGGAAAGCAATGGAGACGTAGCTGAGGATGGCGCAGGCGGACATATGGCACATTGTGAGGAAGATTGGGAAGCGGAAGCCATAATTGGAGAGCAAGAACTTGTTGAGGAGGAGGACGCCGATGTTGGAAGAGTACCAGAGGATGATAAGGGAGGAGATGAAGACGGCTTGCTTCTTGGACGAAGATGGCGACATTTTTTCCAGGGGTTTTGCTGAATTGGGTGCTCAGATTTGTGGGGGGAAGCTCTCATCGGAGCTCCCTAAGGGCAGATGTGATCTCTTTATTTTTTGTTATTTTTGGCCTTGTACTTTCTTATCCGTCAATTTTTTTTTCTTTTGGTAAGAAAAAAAATCACTTTTTCTTGGGTAATACAAAATTTTCCATAATCTACAATTAAACAAATAAAAATAATTATAAAAATAATTGATCCTCTTACATATCATATTTTGGTGATCATCCTATAAATTAGTTCGATTATTTAATACAAATGAAACTAAATATTTTTTAATAAATTATATGTTTAATATGAAAACTTCGATATTTTTAGATTATCATAAATAAATGCTCTACACAATTCAAAAAATTTTTAAGCAATTTTTTCCTTTTATTTTTGGTTTTAACATGATTGACCAAAAAAAAAAAATTTATTATTTATGTATATGTTCATATTATTATTAATAATTATTCGTCACAGATAAGACTGTGTGAATTTTATTTGTTTTATTTTAAAAAATATTTAAAAATTAAATAAAATATTAAAAAATATATATTTTATACGGAATACGACAATCATGATGCTATTATTATTTCGCGTGATATGGGTGATGCTTATTGTCCCTCTTTTATATATTTTTTTCTTTTTACATTTTGCTCGTAATAACTCGTGATGTTTCTTTCTGGTGAATAATGATAGGATTGAATATAAATAAAAAAACAAGTAAGACTAATATCGTATGACGGACATGTAAATACGAGGTGCATGAACATTCCAAGGGACAAATTAATTTTGTAAATTATCGGGCAAAAGAAAATACATATATATATATATATATATATATATTGTTTATTAATTTATTTGTGGTTTGGGAGAGGGATTCTGGTGGTTGAAGGACCACCATATATACGTGGTCTGCTCAAATTAGGGCCCTTGGTTGGGCTTGGGCATGACTTTCTCATCCTCAAACCACGGAAAGGGAATCCCACACGCTTGAAATGAAACATGTTTGGGAAGCAGGAATGTAGAATCCTAAGAAAATCCACTTGGAAGGAAAAAAAAGGTTTCCCAACTATCTGGGAATTGCACATTGGCTGTTTGTAGGCTTCAAGACAAAATTTTGAAATGAAATATTGGAAATTCCATTGGAGAGTGTTAGGAATGGGAAAATCCCAAAGTTAAAACTTGCATTGAATGAAAATATCCCACGATGTTATAAATTTTATGGATTATTTGAGGACAAAGGGAGAGATATTTTATTTTTTTTATTACATAGGAACTTCAATCATCAACAAACCCTTTGGACCTTCTGGTATGGTACCAAACATACGTATCAGAGTCCTCCGCCCTTAAGTCTCGCTAATCAGGGTAAAGTCTGGATGCAGACATGGCTTCTGTGCATTGGTTGGACCTTTAGCCAATCCAAACCCCATAACACATCTTCATTACCATCCACGGTCCCCGTTGGCTCACAGAGAACTCTCACCATCCACGGTCCCCATTGGCTTACAAAGCGAACTCTCATCATACATGGTCTCTGCTGGTTCACAGACTAAACTCTCACAATCCACCGATACCGCTGGCTCTATGAATATATCTACTTAGAATTAAATTCTCAATACTCCTTCTTACTTGCTGATATCTTTCTACCGCGCCATGCCGTTGGGGCAGGGAGAGATCTATTTATTCGTAACTTTCGGTATAAAGTTCTAAAATTTTAAAAAAAATTGTAAAATTACTTATTTTCTACTTTAGAAATAATAACATAATAATGACAGACATATATAATTAATTTTTTTTAAATATTAACTAATTAAAATTTAAAATTGTGAAAATATTCATGTTATTTGTGTTGACAACTAATATAGAAAAATTACTAAAATCTAAGTTGAAAGTGAGTCATATCCTCACTTTACTATAAAGACATTTAGTGTTTATGTTGCGTGGGAAAATATGGGGTGTTTATTATAAAAGAAAAAAAATTAAATCCTTTTAGTTGTTTTTAATCTAAGTTTAACATAATTATGTCATAATTTATATAAAAATTTCACAAATTTTCAAAATTTTAATTTTAACATTAACAAAATTTTCAAGCAAAGACTCGGACTAATCAATATATGAACTTCAAAATCCAAACGAATACAATTTAAACTTTAGAAAATGAAACAAAACTTAATAATCTCCAGAAACTATAGTATAATTTATTGTAATTATGGTGAACGCACGAGTTAAAATAAATCATTCTTATTTTTTTAGAAAAAAAATAAACAGATCAAAATTCTCAGTCCCATTAATAAAGCCTCTTATTTGTTTATTAATTTCAGTCAATTAATATAATTGACAGTAATGGGGCCATTAATGGGGTCTTAAATTGAGAAATAAATTAAATTGCATAAGTTTTTATTACAATAAATGCTTGAGCAAAAATCACTCATGGTTCAATGAAGTTCTCAACTCTGAGTCTTTTCCTGTTTTATTATTAAAAAGAAATAAAATATAAAATAATACTCTTATTGGGAAAAAATTTCTCAAATTGATGCTCACGTAATCTCGCAGCTTGATGCTGCGAGATTTAAAAGCCCAGCCAATGAAAAGCTGATGCGTGGCACGATTGCAGAGAAAATCTCGCAGCATGAAACTGCGAGATTTAAAGCCTCAGACCAATAGGGTGGTGACAGGTGGTACTGAACAAATCTTACAAGTTAGTCCTGCGAGATTTACGGCTATAATTATAATTTTCCTTTTTTATAAATTTAAATTTAAATAATAAACATTCCCTTTTAATAAATTTAATCATAACTTTCCCTTATAAATATAATTTAGAGTTAAATTTAAATTTAAACTTAAATTTAAATTTTTAAATTTAAAATATATAATTTTAACAACTTCCCTTATAAAATTTCCCTTATAAATTTAACAATTAAACAATTAAACACATTGTTAATTTTTTAAAAATATAATTGGAAAAAATAAATTTCTCAATAAGTTATAAAAATGCCTAGTAATTATAATGCTGCAAAATGTTTATTGGATGTAATATTTAAAATTAACAATGTATTTTATTTAAATTTAATTATAATTAAATTTAATTATAATTTAAAATATAAAATTTAAGTTTATAAATTTTATAAACTTAAATTTAAAATATAACAATTGTTTAATTGTTAAAATATAACTTTCCCTTATAAATTTAAAATTTAATTAAATTTAAATTTTTTAAAGTTATAATTTAAATTTAATTATAACTTTCCCTTTTTACAAATTTAAATAATAAATTTAAATTTGTCTTGCAAAATGTTTAATTGTTAATTTTAAATATTACATCCAATAAACATTTTGCAGTATTATAATTACTAGGCATTTTTATAACTTATTGAGAAATTTATTTTTCAATTATATTTTTAGAAAGTTTTGAAATAATACAAATTATTTTGTCATATATAATTAGTTGGCTCAAAGCATCAAAGCAGTCAATTCAAAATTTTTGTTCTGTCTCTAATCCACTTATTTAACTTTAATCATTATATTAATCATATATATATATATATATATTATTTACTAAATTAATGTCATTTTAAAACATCATTTTATTAAGGACAAATTTTGTTATTCCACATGCACTTAATAGTTAACTAACAAAATATTCATTCCGTCAATAAAATTAAATTATAAGAAATTTTTTAGTATTTTTTTGAAAATTCAGGAGTTAGAATCATATTTTGAAATTTTTTTTTGGATTTTATCCAAATTTTTATGACAAAATACTTATTTATAATCAATAATTTCTTTTATGTAAGAATTTTTTTAAAATTATATATTTCAAATTTAAATTTTACTTTATATTCCTTTTGGGTTTCCTGAAAATTATTTAATATTCAAGGGTGAGACACTTCTCAGTAAGGGAAAATAAACTAAATACAGTTGTGTGACAACATGAATATTTAGTCTTATAATACATATACAGTACATTTCATATGCTGAAAAACATTCATGATAACATATCTGAATAATCATAACTTTCATAATTTTTATTAATTTACACTGATTATGAAATGTCTGATATAACTGTTGATACTAAAATTTACCTAAGATATATAACTAACTGATATCCTGTATTACCTCCCATGACGGGTTGTGCAGCCCGAAGGCGGGACCCGACAATGGCTAGCTGACCACTACCGAGTCAAGAATGCCTGTAAGTACGATGGACCCACCATACCCTGATTCGGACTGTTAGGTGGACATCTACAACTCTGCACTAAAAACCACGTCGACTATCCATCTCCCACCCCCTCTACTTGTAGGAGGGGTTAGCACAAGTCTGAACATAAATATCTTATCTGTATAGCTATGGTACTGTGTTCCTGTAACTGAACTAAACTAACATTCAGACTCTGATAACATATAATATATGATAATATATTTGTCTACCGTAAAAAAAATTGATAGCATTTTCTATAATAACAAACATACATACCTATATACGGCCTTGCGCCGATTTCTTTCATATTTGCAGCCTTGCGCTAAACATCTCATAAATACGGCCTTACGCCGAAATCATACATAGATCATGGCCTTGCACCGGCTATCAATCACGACTTTGCTCCGAATATTTCATACATATTATTCTGAATAAATAATTCATTTATCATGTATTTCAAAAACCACAATGTACTACATTATTTCATAATTTCAAGACAGATTTGTGATTCTATCACAAAAAATTCACAAAGTTTTCAATTTTCTACAATAAATTTTTTTTTTTATAAAACAATTACCCATGAAGTGGCTTGAGCGTGGAAGAAAGGATTTTCAACGAATGAATGTTTTAGGATGCTAAGTCTTTCAAATCTTAAATTGAAGAAATTTGAAAACCTACGTTCCCTATTCACAACGACACTCTCTAATAAGAACATTGGAAAGAAAAAGATTTCTTTTATTTTACCTTTCTAAGAATAAAATAAAGTGCCGACTCTGTTTTTTAATAAAATAGGTAAATAAGATAACGAAGGAGGGTTATACTACTTACTTTGGATTATCACAAGTCACCATATGTTGACAACTAAAATGGATCTTCAAAACCTAATGTCTACAGTTTCAAGGGACTATGCAATGGAAGTAGTGGAGTTAGCCGAGGGCCACAAGGATGACCTAGCCCTTCCATGCGACTATGCACTTTATGTGCACATGCTCACTATGTGTAAGAATATATATGGAGTCTTTAATTGTTTGAAAAAAAAAATGATGTAAATTAAAAAAGTGAAAATAATTCATTGTTGTTTGTCTTTAAATTTCTTGAGTTGAGGCCTCTTTATTCCTTTTACAAGCTTTGTGCAATTGGGAGGGTACCGTTGAATTCAAAGATAAAAACAAAGTTAAGGAATATGATATACTCAATAGAAGGCCACATCTGAGCTATTATGAAAAAAAATTAGTTTTAGGTAAATTTTTTCTTACAAAGTTGAAATTTTTATCTCTTAAAATTTCTTAACGAATGTGGATATCATTGAATTTGGATCTAAATTTTTTTTTCATTATATCTTCACCTTTTCAAATTGATACATTCATTTCTTATGCTTCAAGTATATTTTGTAGCATAGATACATTTCTTTGACCTGCCAATTCATGACACAACTGACTTAATTGTTTCAGCTTTTTAGAAAATTAGGAATTGCAACTCAATAAAAAAAAAAAAGAGGAGATAGGGAGAAATTTCAATTTCTGCAGTCTATAATCCACAATTCCAAGTGAGAATTCAAAAAATTCATATTAAATAATCCCTTCGAGAGCCTAATTTCAAGGGTCTACTCCTTTGCAGGCTTCGGTTGAATACTTGCATTTTTTTGATTTGTTGTCGCATGTATGAGGAAATTATTAGTAAGCATTATGACAATATAATTAAGAGTTGAGTTGAGAAGATGTTGGTTAATTGAATTGTATATTTAGGGAAAGTAGCATAATACAAAGTTGAAGGGATTAATTTAATAAGCTTTTATTGTCTTGACCCTAACCATGTTACCATAAATAATTAATTTTCAGTTAAGGACAAGGGGTGAGAGGAGCCATGGATGGGATAAAATATTAGGTTGATCTAGGGCACCATTTGCTCATAGAATAACCTAATAATATAGCCACAACCCATCTATTAATCATACCAGCTAGTAAATGATTAAATTTCATTTAGAAAAAAACTAAGAAAAACCATCATACTTATTTTGCATAAATATAATGCTAATCCAAGTGTCACACCTCATCAATACTCACTTCATCTGTGGTATATATAATTGTTGTGGAATGACGCCCAAGGTTATGCGCATACATATAGAGCAAATACGAAAAATAAAGAAAATCAAAAGAGAGAAGAATAACAATGTAAATTCGTTGGTTAGAAATTTAAACTTTTATGAAAAGCTTACTACTTAATGTCTGTTCAAAACAAATCTACAATTATGCAAAAATTAAAAAATTAAGAAAAGTGGAAAGAGAAATGCCGCAATATCCCGAGAGCGAGGGTGCCCTGGGGAGGCGAATAAAAATAATGAGTTTGATTTCGGGAGAAATTTGGAATCTGGAGTCGCTACTAACCTTTTTTGTTAGTGTGATTAGAACACCTGACTACTACTCAATTAAAAATAGTATCGATCTGTTTATATCAAAATCGGGCCGGATTGGGAGTTCGGTTATGCGAGAGAAAGGTACCAGCACCCCCTACGCACTTGTTCTATGAACGGTACTTAATTAACTAAGAATTATCCCAATTGAATTTTAATAACCTTTATTTTTACTCCTTTTAAGATTGATAAATATGTACAATTAAGTAAGCAAACATATATGCACATTTTAATAAAGTATATTTAAAATAGGGTGTGATTTAAGAATTGTCTAATAAGACCCTCAGAAGTGGGGATCTCGTTTGACAAACCCTCCCTCAGAGTTAACACAAGTGAGACTTGAAAACCCCATTGCGCTTTTTTGAAATCATAGGGATACACTCCTTTTAAAAATCGAAAAATTATTTTAAGAAAATAGCTCCTAGATTTATTTCAAAATTTTATTGGGATTTTTCCAAGTGTTTTCATTATTTTCAAAATTTTCGGGAGGTTTTGAAGCCTTTTTTCCCCATTTTCCCAAGTGAAAAATGAATTAAAATATTTCCCTAACCTAAAAATTTTTTTTTCCAAAATTTTCTTATAAAGACCTCAAAGTTCTTATAAAATTTTTTTTTTATTTATATATATACAACAAACATTCCTACGCAGCGGAAACCTATATCATGAAACCATTTATACATAAATTGTACAATACCAGATTCTAGAATATACTGACCATACACAAAAATGTCATTCTAATATTATCTATCCCAAAAACATACACATCTCTGCCAAAAACTCACCCTATAACCAGGGTGACCAATCACTCTCTCTATCCGCGAGCCTAATCTGCTCGCCTATCTTGCTCACCTGAAAAATGTTAAGATAATGGGGTGAGTCGACGCTCAGTAAGTGAAAATATGCTATTACTAATGTGTGGCAACTAAGTTAAGGATACTTTTAAAATAAAGACTGAATTGTAATGCAATAAATCATCTATAAATCATATCTTTCAAGCATATCTTTCTTTCTTTATTTAAAACATATTGTATCATCTGTTTTCTACTTTTCATACTGGTAATATCATTATATATTGTAAAACTGTAAATATATAAATATCTGTACTTTATCCCTAAGACTCTATATGTCATGATTTGACCCCTCATGACAGGGTTGTGCGGCCCGTAGGCGGGACTCTATCTGGTCGGCCCTCCAGATAGGTCATCATACTGTACACTACCTCAGTTCGGCCAAACTGCATCCTCTCCTAAGCTCGGGACTGGCTACTACCTCATCAAACCGGCCCCCTCAACCTAGTGTACTGGGGGGCTGCATACTCTCCGAGCACGACTAACGATACCTACATACTATCTGAGCTATGTGGTTGCACTCTATCTGTATCTAGCAACGGTACCGTGCTCTGTAATCTGTATCTGTCTATGTAACTTTACTCAGGGATCTGATACTATATACATATATATATATATATATATATATATATATATATATATATATATATATATATATATACTCTTTTACTGTTTTCATCGTGTTTCCACAATTATCATAACTCTGTCTTTCTGTACTGTAAACACTATATCTGTAGCATCTTGATGCTACCTCTGTATATCTATCTGTGTATACTGTATATATACTCTGTCTGTGTTCTGTATGTTATGGTAATAGGAAAAACATGGCATGTTAAACTCTGTATTTACTGTTCTGTATAAGCTGTGATATAAATACTGTTATGAATAACACTGTATACATGTATATGTATGTATATTTCTCTGTAAACATAAATCTATATCTGTATATTTTGTGTAAGTCCACATACTGAAAAAAAAAAAAAAGCTTTATAAACGGCATATACCATTATTAACTATGTACTCAGTATAGTATGATATATCACAAAACTATATAAATTCTTTATCTCATGAAAATCTACTCAGGCCACACAAGCATTTAATTCATATTCTGTATAAACTAAATAATAATCTGGTATGAATCTATGTCTATAAAATCTCTGAATACTTTATAAAAATTCCTAACATAACATATTTCTCTTACCTCAACTTTGAAAAGCCCCTATAAAAATCTGGTTATATACCTGCAGGATTCCTAACCCGACATCCTGAAAACGCAATCCCCCAGAACAAAACATCAGTATTTCCTAATCTACTTCATTTTCTATAATTGTCAGGAAGTCAAAAACTCAATAAAAGACCTTACCCAAAATTTAGGATGAAATCCAACTTCGTTTTCTCGACGATCTGCTCCGGTAGATTTGTGGAGAACTCCGCCAGGAGCATCGTGGTAGCTTCGGATCGTCGATTCGGCGACCGGTGGGGCCGAAAATGAAGAGAGAAGGGAGAGAGAGTCGTAGAGAGAGAGAGAGAGAGAGAGAGCTCGGTGAAAAGTGAAAAATATCCAGGATTTCAACTATTTATAGAACAGGGGATTTCATCGACGAGACCTTGTGTTTGTCGATGAGTCCTTCACAGATTTCGTCGACGAGACCCTGTATTCGTCGACGAAATTCAAGTTACCTCAGAACCCCTCTCGGTAATTTCTCGTCGACGAAGCCCTGTGTTCGTCGATGAAATTTCTTAACCACTCGTCGACGAATCCCTGTATTCGTCGACGAGTCCTTGTAATTTCTTGAATTTCTTTTATTCTCCAAAATGCAATGTCGTCGACGAAGTCTACAGCCTCCTTCTGTTTATGTATCTATTTTCCTCTCTCTTTAATATTTGAATATGGATATTTTATGGGTCGTTACATTTTTGAATTTTCCTGATTTTTTTTTTGTGATTTTCTACTATTTTTACCCATTTTAAAAATTAAATAAATAATTTAATAACAAAATAATTAAGAAAATAAGGCAGTCGATTTAGACTGATTCGGACTGGTCAACCGGATTAGGGGAAAGGGGGTTGGGTCAACAAAACGGGCCACATGTCATTACTGGGTGAAGACACGTTGTAACGACCTGCTAAATTCTATAAATATTTTATAACTTTCCAATAATAAATACTATGAAATTCCACTAATCTGATACCTTCGCATATATATATATAACTATCAACCTATGCATCGGAAAGCTGAATTCATATAACCAAAAACTCAAATATACAATACCAGAGTGCTAAAATGCTCCCAAAATATACATATACTACTGTTCCCAAAATACCCTCAGTTGAAACTAGGCTATACAGAGGTGACCTCCTAAATATACTCACACTACTGACAGGGCAGCACTGTAGCCCCTTTACCTACAAGCTTGATCTGCTCGCCTAGTTGGATTACCTGAAAAATGTCAATTTAATGGGATGAGACAACGCTCAGTAAGACAAAAGATGCTATTGCTAGTGTGTGGAAAGTGAATTACATTTCTATAAAAATCTGATTCTATAAAATCACGAATAATTGAATTTGGGAATATAAGTACAAATAATATATAATATCACCTTGTTCACGTTGCTTAACATAACTGTCTTTATAAATTTTCTATTCATAATACTTCTTATATACATAAGCACATCCTCTGTTTTTGTAAACTGTATATATATATACTGAAAAACTTCCCTATGGATAACTGTATGTCATGATTTAACCCCTCATGACAAGGTTGTGCGGCCCGTAGGCGGGATCTATCACTGGCTGACCTACCAAGATAAATCACTATACTCTGTCAATCAGATCTACCCCCTCAACCCATATCTAATGGGGAGCTTGTCCACAACATAGGCACGATCGACTCTATATACCACATATTATCTAAATATGTGGTTGCACTCTGAACTGTATATAGTTACGGTACCGTGCTCTATAAACTGTATCTGTAATGGTCCATCAGGAACTGATACTATATATTATGTAAGTTTCTATATACAACTATCTGTTTCACCATGTTTCTATGATAACTGTATTAACCATGACGCTGCAATAAACTGTATTTATTTTAACTGTGTTTCTGAAATTAACTGTAATCTGTATGCCATGGTATTGTAAAACTAAATAATCATGGTATTCTGAAAAATACTGTAAAACATGTTCCCTGTCTGTATATTCTGTAAAATGCAATCCTGAAAATACTGTAAAACATATTTCTATACTGTATCCATATTCTCATGCCACATAGTAATTAAAACATCTTAAACATAATTGATAACTATACAAAATTCCTGTTGTGAATAATAATTTGGTAAAAATATATATTTCATACTGAAAATCATACTAGAACTGCCTAGCATAGTATATTTCCCTTACCTGATTCCTGCTAAAATCTCTTACTGTGATGGGTCCTACACCCATAGGGTTCCCCACTCAACACCTTGAAAGCAACATTTCCCAGAACAAAATATTATTATTTCTACATCTACTACATTTTCTACAACTACTAGAAAGTCTAACTTTGAATAAAAGGTCTTACTCTGAATCTGGGATGGAATTCAACTCAGTCCCACCAACGATCCGCTCTGGAAGACTTGGAGAGAATTTCCCCAGGAGCGTCATGGTGGCCTCTGATCATCGATCCAGCAACTAACGTGGCCAAAATCGAAGAGAGAAAAGGGAGGAACCATAGAGGAGAGAGAGGGAGGGTTTTCGGCTGAAAATTTCTACGTAAAATCCGAGTTTAACACTATTTATACACTGGCCTTCGTCGACGAGCCACGTCACCTCGTCGTCGAGGTCAAGAAGGCAATTCGTCAACGGACTTACCCCCCTCGTCAACAAAATTCAGAGTCACCTAGGTATCCTCTCGGTATCTACTCGTCGACGAAGCACACCCTCGTCGACGAGCCCAAAGTACAACATCATCGACAAACGCAAAATGATGCCTCCTTATGTTCTGTTTCCATTTCCCTCTCTCTCTATTAAATCTTTGGGTCATTACACACGTGGCCTATCCGAATTATTTATCTCATTATTACAGAAGGAGGAGTGGTGACATCTCTAAGATGTCACCCAGCCACGTGTTGGCACATGGGTGGAGGGGAGTTGGTGTGTGTGGATTAGTGACGTGGAACGATCCAAATCGTCCTGAAGAAACACAAATCGGACGGCTGGGAATTGGCCATGCTTCATCAACATGTGCGGCTGATGTTTTGTCGCGTGTCACTCATCGATGGTGACATATTGCTTTTAGGACAGATCATATAAAAACCATTTTTTTTTTTCATTTTCATCCATTTTCACATTCACTCCTCTCTCTCCCCTCTTTGTTCTCTCTTCTCTAACCTTACAAAGATACCCAAAAACCCTAGCTCTCCTTTGAACCCCCTAAAACCCTAGCTCTTCCTCCTCTTAAAACCCTAGCTCTCACTTTCTCTATGTTGTTTCGAAGCCCTAAGAACCCTAGCTCTCCCTCTCACTCTTATATTGCGAACCCCTGAAAACCTTAGCTCTTTCTCTCACTTTTCTGTTGCGAACCCCTTAAAACCCTAAGCTCCTCTGCTTCTCTCTTTCAGCCTACTATGATACTTGAAAAACCTAAACTCTCACTCTCCAGATTTATCTCAGGAAACCCTAGTTCACCCTCTATGAAGACCTATGAAGCCTTCTGATCTCAATGAGTGGTTCGATTTGAAGACCCGGGAGGGGTCTGTCCAGGGGGTTTCATGATAGGGTTATGCTTCAAGTTAACCCTAACTTGCAGATAAGTATCCCCTCCCCCCCTTTTCCTTTCTGTTTTGATTGTATAACTCTGTGTGTGTGTGATTCAAGTGCTATTGTTCTAGTGTTTCAAGTGTTTTTATGTTTGTGATTCACATATTGTTGTGTTTGTGATTCAAATGTGCATTTGTATTCGTGATTCGAGTGCTATTGTGTTTTGTGATTTGGATGTGCATTTTGATTGTGGATCTGGTGATCCTAGGGTTTGGTGTTTTCCTTGGAACTCCATTGAGTTGTGGTTGGGTTCAGGGATTAGTTAACTCATCCGAACCCCAACGGGTCTTTCCTGGGTTGACTTGAATGAGTCAACCCTTGGGTCCTTGTGGGCTCAGATGGGTCTCAAGTTGCGCTTTGGGTTTTAAAAACAGTTTTGGGCCTTGGGTTTGTTTTAAAAATGGGTTCATGCCCAAGTTTTTTTTAAAAAAGAATTGGGTTGGGGTTTGCTTTAAAACGAGTTGGGTTTGGGATTTGTTTTAAAATGAGTTGGATATGGGTTTTGCTTTAAAAATAGGTTCAGGCCCAAGTTTGTTTTAAAAATGAGTTGGATCTGGCTTTGTTTTAAAATGAATTGGGCTTGTTTAGTTTTAAAGTAGGTTAGACCCGAGTTTGTTTTAAAAATGGGTTAGGCCTAGTTTTAATTTAAAATGAATTGGGCCTATGTTTGTTTTAAAAATGGGTTAGGCCTGGTTCTCCATAGGCTTAGGTTGTTTTAAAATGAAGGTTGGGCTTGGGTTGTTTAAAATGAAGGTTGGGCGTGGTTTGTTTGGAAAAGAATTAGGCTTGGTTCTTTCATGGGCTTGGTACTTAGGTTTGGTTTTGTCTGGTTTTGTCTGGCTCTAGTTCACAGGAGATTGGTTATGCATGGTTCATGGGGGTTTGGTTGTAGGTGTGGGTTCAGGTTCTGGTGGGGGTTTGGTTACATGCAGGTTCATCTACGAACTCATCACCCTCGTTGACAAACTCCTTCATAAGCTCGTCGACGAGTCCACGTGTCTCGTTGATGAGGTCATGTGGACAGCTGTCTATATATAGCCAAAAATCACGTTTTCAGTGAGAAATTTCATTCCTTTTCACTTTCTCTCTCTACATTTCAGTTTCTCCACCTTCTCTCTATGATTCTAGCCCCGATTTTTCCCATTTTGATGATTAGAAGTTGCTACAATGATCCCGGGGAGATTCTCTACAGCTTAACTGAAGTAGAATGTTGATTTGAGTATCTTAGGCACCATCCCAAAATTAGGATAATTAAGTAATTTTAAGGTTTATGTGCTTATTTGGAATTTCAGAACCCAAAAAATGTGCTAGATGTTAATATACTGTGGTTTGAGTTGAGTGAACTAGGGTGAATGTGATTTCAGGGTTTGGAGTTTGGAACGTCATGGGTGTAATTTAGGGCTTTTAATAGGCTTCGCAGGAATCGGGTAAGAGAATAGATTAAGTCAGGTATTTTCAAAAATTTATTTATGAATAAATGTATTTTTGGGAATACTGATAATAAATGTATTTTTGGGAATACTAATGTTGAACAAAGAAAATAGATGTTATAACATGTTATAGTATTATACAGAGTAGAACTCACTCGTGTGGCATGAGTATAAATTTAACGTAAAATTAGTATGTTAGAAAAGTTATTATTTCAAAGAATATGTATGGGTTTTCAGTAATTTTTTAGAAGATCATAGACAGTACAAATGTTAAAGATATTTCCAATATATTATGACATGATAGCCAGCGCAGATGTCGTGATCAGTTTTATTATGATGATTCATTCAAAAATTATGAAGTGATAGTTTTTATTCAGAAAATATGTAAAAGTCATATTTTATTATAGAAATATGAAGATGTTGTTTACGAACAGAAATATATTATGTGAAATGTATTATCTAGTAACAGAACCGGGATGGTTACGTATATTAAGAGCACGGTAGCGTAGCTAGTTAATTAGATCAGTGTAGTAGGATACCCACTGAGTGCCGACCCCTGGAGGTTGTCGGTGAGTAGGCTGAGCAGACCAGATTGGGTATAGCCGACAATGCAACCACACTGTTCAGGAAGTGTGGGTCGGTGGCCGATTAGCTCGGAAGTGTAGGCGGTGTAGTAGGATACCCACTATGTTATTGACTCCTAGAGGTTGTCGGTGTAGTAGGCTGGGCAGGCTAGGTTGGATGAACAATCGTGCATAGTTATCTTATGATTGACTTAACATAGTAGGCCAGCTAGCATTAAGTTCAGCCTACGGGCCGCACAACCCGAATCATGAGGGGTGGAGTCATGATACACAGATTTACATCCAGGGTATAATTTTAGTAAAATACAGATTTAACAGATAATTTTTAAGATATGTGTATATGTAGAAACAGTGGAACTCTGGTATTGTATATGTATAAAGTGTATTTTGGTTCCACTGCTTAGGTAATATGTATATATGTATAAACAGGTAAATCCTCGGTACTTATGGATTCGGTTGACTTTGACTGTGTATTATAGTATCAGAGTATTATTAGAGTAATAATATTTTATGAAAAAAAAAAGGTTCCAAAGTCAAGGCATTACATAGCTTGTGCATGGAAGTTTCCTAATTAGACAGAAACCTACTAGATCTTATCTAAAAGATTTGGTCAAAATTACATCAAAGTATTTAAAACAAGCATATTTGTCCAAGGCGTCTACAAATGACACTTGGGGGTAGTAGTAGAGATATTTGAATTGATGAGAAAGAGCAAGAGGAATAATTCTTGCATAAACTCGATCAAGATACATTTATATAAAATCATAAGATAATTAAAAATATATAATATGACATAAGCAAGCAACATATAAAACTCATGAATCATTTATTTAGTAGAAATATTTAGCTGAACCAACTGTCACACCTCATCACGACTTGCTTCATATGTATTTTATCGCATGCTAAGTTAACTAACTTATATGAAACAACTCATAATAAAAAGTGTGATACACTACATCATATTAGTATATTAGTAATAACATTTATTTAGAAGCATGGATAGCCTCGAAGCGAGCTTTTATGTGGGGAAGTAGCCTGTCCCTAGGAGGTAGATACTCCTTAACAATACTAACAAACTCTTCTGACCATTTGCATAATTTGGGATACTTTTCATTAGTCAATAATTTTACTGCCCCCACTTCTTGAAGCAGTCCCATCCAATAGCCTATGAAGCTAGCAGCAATATCTACCAGTCCAATTGTCTCTCCTCCAAATAGTCTCTTGCCCTCTAGCTCATTTTCAAGTATTTTCAAGCAATCATGTGCTTCTTTCACTGCTTTGTCATCACCATAAAAAACTTTTCCAATTGCAGGCATGCACTACAAAAATGAAAGAATAAACAAATTAGCATAAGTCTCGACACTTTTCAATACGAAGTAACACACACACACACAAACACACACACACACATAAATTGATATTTTTAGCATGTAAGTAGTTCTAAAATATGTATTTATTTGATTAATTAAAATAAAAATAAATTTTCCGTAGAAATAAGAATTGACATTGAAAAATTTTCTATTTATGATTTTGGGAGTGTTTTCATGTATTTGCAAAGTCAAATTGTGCCTGTTTGAAGTGTTTTACATATATTTGGATATAAATGTTTTTAAATATTCAATATTTACGCTTGCAAAATGTTTTGAATTTAGATTTATATAAATTTGGATAAAATGTAATATAAAATTATATTGAATTTTGTCTAAATCTGTACATATCCAAATCTAAGACCCGAAATCCCTGCTATCAAAAGCGGAACATATGTTTGCAAATATCTAATTTGAGAATATGAATTCTGAAACTTGAATTTGGATTTGTATGAATTTAGAACAAACTCAATATATTTTTGTACTGTATTTTGTTCAAATTCATACAAATACAACTTTAAAAGTCAAAATTCAGTTCAAAATAAATAATAAATAAATAAAAATTTACATACCTGTTCATCAACGAACTTGGCCCAAAAACGAGCCAAGGCTCTCTGATAAGGATCATGGGGCAAGATGGGGTTGGCCTTCCAAGTCTCATCGATGTACTCAATAATCACAAGTGACTCGGCGATGGGTTTTCCGGCATGGAAGAAAACCGGAATCTTCTTGTGAACCGGGTTCGACTTCAGCAGCAACTCGCTTTTGTTGCCATGTAAGTCTTCTTCTTCTATGGAGTCGTAGGGTATGCCCTTGAGTTTAAGGGCAATCTCCACCCTCGTACTGAACGGGCTTCCCCACACTCCCAACACCTTCACCTCTTCTTCTCCCATCTTGGTTCGATCTGCCCTTTTCTTTTTCTCTGGATGATTCTTTTATAGAGGAGCTAATTGTGGGTGAAATTTTCTTGGCAGTCAAACACGCAACCAACCCCTGTGTTTAATGGCATATTGTATTCTGTAATTCAACGTTTAGCGAATAAAATAATGTAGAGTCGTTGATTATTGGGTTTGAATGGCAGACTTTTGGACCACAGCATTAATTTATAGGAGTTGACAACGTTGCCCATCCATGCACCTTTCCTATTGTAGAACTTGGTGCACAAGTTATGGAGGAAAAATGGGCAAAAGAAATGACAGTCCTTGAGTTTGACAAAAAGACAAGAGCCACTCCGACGTTTTAAAAATCTCATAAACCTTTTATGAGATTTCAAGAATTTTCAAGACCTTTCCGAAGTTTATCAAAAAGACACAAATTTTTATTTGTACTTTGTAAAAGATAAATCTTTTGAAGGAAAGTTTGTTTCTTTTGTCAAACGGTCTTCAGGATTTTTGAAATATCAGGGAAGGTTAATGTTTTTTTTTTTTAACAAATTTCAGAGAGGGTGAGTGTCTTTTACTTGAAAAATTTTAACTTAATTTGTTTATGAAAATGATAAGGATATAAGAATATTTGAAATCCATCAATCAATGAATGTCACATTTGAAAAGAAAAGAACAAGTTTTTAAAATTTTAAGGATTTATCCGAATTTTGTCAAAAAGGATATAAATATATCCTTACATTTTAACAAAAGATAAATTTTTTTAGGGATATAAATGTTCTAAAAATCAAATGTCAGTGAAAGACTTTGCGATTTCTGAAATCTCAGTGGAATTTTGTGAATTTTTGAAATCTAAGTGAATATCATCCACACTCTTACATGACAAGCATGTGAACATTACATGTAGGGATAGGTGCATAGAAGGGCTAGCATATAAAACTTCTCGAGTTAAGTATTTTAGTTCCCTTATGATTTGTGTTTAAGAGAATGGATTTTGAATTTTGCAGATAAATGTGTGTATATTTAAATGAGGTATATTAATATTCATTTAAAGTTACACAAATTCAAAGTCTAAAATTACTTTAATCGGTAATATTCGATGATAAAACAAAGTTACCAATTGAGAATAGAAATTTTGTATATTTTGCGTAGGATATAGTTAGTGGGGTCACATGTGCGCTGAGAATGACAAGAATGACAATTTAAATATAAAACTTTCTTGTACAATCGAACAAGAATAAGATTTTTTTTTTTTTTGCAAAGTTGAATTTTTTGTCTCTTAAAATGTCTCAAAGTGCCAAGGTACAATGAATTTGAGGTTTTTTTTTTTTTTCTAGAGGACTAATCCTTTTCAGTTTGATGCATTTGTTTTTTTTAATATTACTTCAAATATAATTAATACGATAGCTATCTTAGTTTGAACGATCCACCATTTAAGGTATAATTTGTCTATTATTTCAATTTTTTAAGAAAATTAGCTAGGAGAAAAAATTATGCTTCGACTGCAATATACGAGAAAAGAATAGATTACAGTTTATGTGGTCTAAATTTCATGTCAAGCACAAGTCGCATTAATGCGACTTCACCCCCATTTGTCCTATTGGGAAATAAGCATTAGCTAAAACAATATTTGGGGGTTTAATGAATTACTCTTCAATAACAAAAAACGAATAAAAAACAAAATAAAAATAAAAATCTAGTGCATTGTACTTTTAAATATTTAATTATACTTTTATATTATTTTTGAAGTATTTCAACATATTTAAGCATAGTAGTATTGCACACATCATCTTACCCCATTCGTTACCTCCCAATATTTATTTTTGTTATATAAGGATCCGAACTGTTTTGAGAGTCTACAGAGAGCACTTTTAAATATTTAATTATAACTTCATAGCATGTTTAAGTATTTTGAACATATTTAAGCATAGTAGTGCTGCACTCCTCATCTTTCCCTATTCATTACCTCCCAAAACACTTTTAAATCTAATTATTATTTTTTTTAAAAAAGCCTTAAACAACAGTTGACCTATTTTTTACAAATCATTGTTACCTAATCCTTCAAATATGTAGGTTGCAAGGATCACCCATGGAATAATTATCAATGAAGTCTTTCTTGTTTTCATCTATCATCGTATGCTTGTGGATGGAAGTATCCCAATTTGACAGAAATCTATTAAATCTTATTTAAAAAAGATTTGGTCAAAATGACATCAAATTATTTAATATCCTAACACGTACTTCTCCAAATGACTCTTGGGAGGCACTAGATATATGAATTGATGAGAAAAAGCAAGTGAAATATTTCTTACATAAACTCTACAAAGACATAAGATAATTAAAAATACATAATATGCCATACGCAAGCTAACATATATAGTTCATGAATCATTTATTTAGTAGAAATATTGAGCTAAACCAACTGTCACACCTCATCACTATCATGTTGGTATATTAGTAATAATGTTTATTTAGAAGCTTGGGCAGACTCGAAGCGAGCTTTTAAGTAAGCAAGTAGCTTATCCCTAGGAGGTAGATACTCCTTAACAATACTAAGGAACTCTTCTGACCATTTGCATAATTTGGGATATTTTTCATTAGTCAATAGTTTCACTGCTCCCGCTTCTTGAGCCAATTCCATCCAAAAGCCTATGAAGTCAGCAGCGATATCTACCAACCCAATTGTCTCTCCTCCAAAGAGTCTCTTGCCCTCTAGCTCATTTTCAAGTATTTCCAAGCAATCATGTGCTTCTTTCACTGCTTTGCCATCACCTAGATAAGCTTTCAAAATTGTAGGAATGCACTATAAAATAAATGAATAAACAAATTATCATAAGTCACTCTTTCAATACAAAGCCACACACACACACATATAAACTAATATTTTTACCATGTAAGTAGTTATAAAATATATATTTATTTGACTGTTTAAAATTAAAATTATTCTTTCACAGATATAAGAAATCCATGACCCTAAAAGAGCATGGTATTAATACTCTTGCTTCCTTTGAGAGCATGAATTTCAAAGCTTCAATTTTAATTTGAATGGATTTGAACAATATTCAATACAATTTTGTATTATATCTTACTCAAATCCAATACAAATTCAAAGTCAATGTCTCTACAAATATAGGGTCTATGTTTTTCTAGCGCTACTAATGATAAAGACTAGCGTTAGGCCATTTGAACCTAAAGTCCAATGACCCATTCCCTAATAAAAAATAAAAAATAAAAAATTCATTTATTAAACGATTGCAGAATGAAAAGACATAGCAAAGAAATATAATGAAAAATAATTGAATGAAAAGCACACTAAAATCAAATACTAAATTCAATTCATTTCATACTTGTGAAAGATCAAACTTTTTACGCAACATAGTTTTAGTGGAGGGAATGCATGTCTTTCTCTTTCCCATCTCATCAAATTCTTCCCGAACATTAAAAGTCTCATGCTCTAATCATCGGGAGTATTTGAAATCTCAACACTAAGACATAAAATTGATATACATACATACATACCTTTTATTAATCGGGTATTCAAAGGGTTTAAAAGATTATCATTTCAAAATAAATAATAAATAAATAAAAATTTACATACCTTTTCATCAATGAACTTAGCCCAGAAACGAGCCATGGCTCTCTGATATGGGTCTTGAGGCAAGATGGGATTGGTCTTCCATGTCTCATCCACGTACTCAAGAATCACAAGTGACTCGGCGATGGGTTTTCCGGCGTGGAAGAAAACCGGAATCTTCTTGTGAACCGGGTTCGACTTCAGCAGCAACTCGCTTTTGTTGCCATGTAAGTCTTCTTCTTCTATGAAGTCGTAGGGTATGCCCTTGAGTTTAAGGGCAATCTCCACCCTCTTACTGAATGGGCTTCCCCACACCCCCAACACCTTCACCTCCTCTTCTCCCATCTTGGTTCGATCTGTCCTTTTCTTTTTCTCTGGATGATTCTTTTATAGAGGAGCCAATTGTGGCTGAAATTTTCTTGGCAGTCAAACACGCAACCAACCCCTGTGTTTATTGGCATATTGTATTCTGTAATTCAACCTTTAGCGAAAAAGATAATGTAGAGTCGTTGATTATTGGGACCACAGCATTAATTTATGGGAATTGTCAACTTTGCCCATCCATGCACCTTTCCTATTGGAGAACTTGGTCCACAAGTTAAGGTGGGACAGTGATTTACAGTTTAAAAAAAAATGGGCAAGAGTTTAACAAAAAGACAAGAACTACTCCGACTTTTAAAAATCTCATAAATTTTATAGGAGATTTCAAGAATTTTAAAGAACTTTCTGAAATTTACCAAAAAAACATAAATCTTTCTTTATATTTTGTAAAAGATAAATCTTTTGAAAGAAAGTTTGTGTCTTTTGTCAAACCTTAAGGGAGGTCTTTAAGATTTTTGAAATATCAAGGAAGGTTCATGTTTTTTTTTTTTATAAATTTCAGAGAAGGTAAGTGTCTTTTACTCGAAAAATTTTAACTCAATTTTGTTTATGAAAATGATGAGGATATTAAAATATTTGAAATCCATCAATCAATGAATGTCACATTTGAAAAGAAAAGAACACGTTCTTAAAATTTTAGGGATTTATCTGAAATTTGTCAAAAAGGATATAAATAGATCCTTATATTTTACAAAAAAAAAAAAATTTTTTTAGGGGTATAAATGTTCTAAAAAATAAAATGTTAGTGAAAGACTTTGCGGTTTCCGAAATCTTAGTGGAATTTTGTGAATTTTTGAAACCTAAGTGAATATCTTTATTTTTTTGTTAAATCTTAAAGGAGGTCAGTGTTTTTTATTTTTATTTTTTTTTTCAAAAAAAAAAAAAAAAAAAAGCTAGATCCATACGCTCTTACATGACAAGCATGTGAACATTACATGTACGGATAGGTGCATAGAAGGGCTAGCGTATAAAACTTCTCGAGTTAAGTATTTTAGTTCCTTTATGATTTGTGTTTAAGAGAATGGATTTTGAATTTTGCAGTTAAATGTGTGTATATTTAAATGAGGCATATTAATATTCATTTAAAGTTACACAAAGTCAAAGTCCAAAAATACTTTAATGGGTAATATTCGATGATAAAACAAAGTTAGCAATTGAGAATAGAAATTTTGTATATTTTGCGCAGGACATAGTCAGTGGGGTCACATGCACGCTAAGAATGAAAATTTAAATATAAAACTTTCTTGCACAATCGAACAAGAATAAGATTTTTTTTTTTTTTTTTTGCAAAGTTGAAATTTTTGTCTCTTAAAATGTCTCAAAGTGCCGAGGTACAATGAATTTGAGGTTTTTTTTTTTTTTTTTGTAAAGGACTAATCCTTTTCAGTTTGATGCATTTGTTTTTAAATATTACTTCAAATATAATTAATACGATAGCTATCTTAGTTTCAACAATCCACCATTTAAGGTATAATTTGTCTATTATTTCAATTTTTTAAGAAAATTAGTTAGGAGAAAAAATTATGCTTTGACTGCAATATATGAGAAAAGGATAGATTACAGTTTATGTGGTCTAAATTTCATGTCAAGCACAAGTCGCATTAATGCAACTTCACCCCGATTTGTCCTATTTGGAAATAAGCATTAGCTAAAACAATATTTGGCGGTTTAATGAATTACTCTTCAATAACAAAAAATGAATAAAAAACAAAAAAATAAAAATCTAGTGCATTGTACTTTTAAATATTTAATTATACTTTTATATTATTTTTTAAGTATTTCAACATATTTAACCATAGTAGTATTGCACTCATCATCTTACCCTATTCGTTACCTCCCAAAACATTTTTAAACCAAATTATTAAAATAAATAAATAAATAAATAAATAATCATTCTGTTGGATGCATGGGATATTCATAACTTTAAAGTTATTACTTGAATCAACAATTCTGTTGCTAGCCGCTAGGGAGTCAATTGGCGAAATATGAAACTGCTAAGAAGATTTGGAACCATTTGGCAAGATTGTATGTTTGGTCTAACTTTACTGTTCAGGATCAACTGCAGATGGATATTCAAGCACTTGATTAAAATGATAGAAGTGTTCAAGATTTTTATTCGACTATGACTAATCTTTAAGATCAATTGGCTCTCACAAAATATGTGGAATTACAGAAGTTTACTCCATATATTGCCTGTAGGGAAGAATAGCGACTGGTCCAATTTCTGATGACTCTCCATGATGATTTCAAGGACATTTATGGATCGATTTTGCATTGCGTTCCATTGCCTTCAGTTGATTCAGTTGTCGGTGAGTCGTTGGCAGAGGAAACTCGTCTCAAATCTTAGACTGGAAAGGGAACATATCTCCCATATGCATCCATTTTGCTGCTCGATCCTCCTAAACCACATTTCTTTAGTCAGAATCGATCTTCACCTCACCCCAAAAATAGTGCAACTTCTGTAAGGAGAAGGGACATTGGAAGGCTCAGTGTTCAAAATTGTTAAATAAAACTCAAACTTCACAGTCGTTGCAAAATGGAGGAAAGTCATTGTTGACTTTTTGAGTCCGATATCTGTTTTGATGCTGACAATACATGTATATCTTATGTGTGCATTTAGTGTGTGAACAATTTTACATGACATAAGATATAGGAGAAATGGAAGTCAAGACAGAACTTAAAGCCCACATAACAACTTGGCGTATTCCATGAAGAGAAGAGCAAAAAGAAGAAGAAGAAGTTTATTCTTTATTGTAATTATATTTAAATTTTTATTATCTGATCTATAATAATGTATGCATCTGCATGATATGGATAAAATGCTCAGAATGACCATAGACAGACCCTAAGGACCAACACACTTCACAGAAAACCTTTTCCTAAAAGACTAAAATCATATATATACAAAAGGTTTAAAAATAATTTAGGATCAAATTTGGGGCAAAAACTTCTATCAACCGATGTTGGTTTTTTGGGCTTAATTTAAAAGCTCAGTCGGCCGAATCCTTGACAATATAAATGCCTCAGTCGACCAAACCTAAGCCCAGTCAACCGAAACCTCTAGTTATAATCAACTCGGTCGACCGAACCACTATTTGCCTATGGAGTTAATTCTTTAACTAAGCTCGGTTGACTGAATCCCTAGCAGCATTAATACTTCGGTTGACCAAACAGGTAAAAAGTCAACATGTTGACTTTGCTCGGTTGACCATTTTGTTTTGAACGTATCTTCCTTGATCGACCGAACCAATACATGTCTGACACCCTAACTACTTGGTCGATCGAACTCATAGTTCAAAATAGTCTTGGTCAACTGAACCTCAAAGATGGTAAACTGAACTTTGTCTTGGTCGACTGAACCCATGAAGGGTTCAAAAATCATCTTGAGATTATCGACCAAATCCGTAGTTCAATATTGACACGGTCAGTTGAACCTATTAATATTGTTGACCGAACCTTAAGTATGGTCAACCAAACCTTTGGAACCGTCACTAATATAGTTAAATAAATCAATTTAGTATTTTTTAAATAAAGAAACTTATTAGTGACAATTTTATGATTATTAGTGATGGTTTTGATCTGTCACTAATAACCTTATTTTTTGTAGTAAATGTAATTTTCTATTACATCTTACCCATATCTAATACAAATTCAAATCCAATGCCTCTCCAAATATAGGGTCTATGTTTTTCTAGTGCCACTAATGATAATGATAAGCGCTTTAGCCTATTGAGAGGTCATTTGAACCTAAAGTCCGATGACGCATTCCCCCAATAAAAAAAATAAAAAATAAAAATTCATTTATTAGATGATTGTAGAATGAAATGACATAGCAAAGAAATAGAATGAAAAATAATTGAATGGAGAGCACACTGAAATCAAATACTAAATTCAATTCATTCTCTCCATTTCATTTTATTTCTACCCACAGGTACCATGCTCCATCTATTAAAATTATACTATGTACACTTGTGAAAGATCAAACTCTTTATGCAACATAGTTTTAGTAGAGGGAGTTTGGTACCCTCGTGACATGCATGTCTTTCTCTTTTCCGTCTCACCAAATTCTTCCCAAAAATTAAAAATCTCATGCTCCAATCATCAGGAGTATTTGAAATCTCAATCCCACTAAGACCTAAAACTGTTATACAAACCTTTTAATTCTCGACAGATTAATTGCATATTCAAAGGATTTAAAAGATTATCTTTTAAAAATAAATAAAAATTTACATACCTTTTCATCAAAGAACTTAGCCCAAAAACGAGCCTAGGCTCTCTAATAAGGATCATGGGGCAAGATGGGGTTGGCTTTCCAAGTCTCATCAATGTACTCAATTATCACAAGTGAGTTGGCGATGGGTTTTCCGGCGTGGAAGAAAACCAAAATCTTCTTGTGAATCGGGTTCGACTTCAGCAGCACCTCACTTTTGTTGCCACATAAGTCTTCTTCTTCTATGTAGTCGTAGGGTATGCCCTTGAGTTTAAGGGAAATCTCCATCCTCGTGCTGAACGGGCTTCCCCACACTCCTAATACCTTCACCTCTTCTTCTCCCATCTTAGTTTGATCTGCCCTTTTCTTTTTCTCCAGATGATTCTTTTATAGAAGAGCTACTTGAGGCTGAAATTTTCTTGGCAATTAAGCAAGCAACCAACCCCTGTGTTTATTGGCATATTGTGTTCTGTAATTTAACGTTTAGCGAATAAGATAATGTAGAGTAGGGGTGGCAAAACGAGTTCACGGGTTGGTTTGGACGGGTTGAAAATAGGTCGGGTCATAAAATGTGTTGATATTAAACGAGTTGTGCCCATGTAAACCCTAACCCGCTTGTTTATTAAATGGGCGGGTCATGGGTTACCTGTTTAAAAAATAATTATATATTTTAACTTTTTTAAATTAATTTTTTAAAGAAAAGTGATGGAATTAGTATATTCCCAAGAGGGGGGGTGAATTGGTAGTTAAAAAACTTCTCCTAGGTGAAGTTTAAATACACAAGCAGTATTTCACAACCTAGGGACTTTCTATGCAAACCTAATGCACAGATGTTTGGCTGAGCAAATATTTAAACAATTAAAGTAGTTTCAGTATTTCTCAATCATTCAAGCATGTATGTAAAATAATCAAGACAATAAATAGTAACATACATGTGCAGAATTAAAAGTGCAGGAAAATAAATAGTGCAAAGAAAGATAACGACACACGATATGTTATCGGGGTTCGGTCAATACTGCCTGCGTCCCCGCTTCACTCTCACAAGCGAGCTGATTCCACTAGTTTCTCACTTCACGAGTGGAGTGACACCTATTACAATACCTTACTAGGATGGTGCACTTAGTTCTCTTAACCGGGTCTAAACCAGTCTAATGCTCTCCTAACTGAGTTAGAGCAATACGGGGACTATTCACAAGGCTAGTTTCCCTCTTCCAACCACCCGTCGGAAATACAACAAATAATCAATAATTTTGTGTATAAACAAATGCTTCTTACACTAAGTAGATATGTATTCAATGCACTCACAGATGATGTGATCTTAAGTTCAAGTGAGATTTTGTTAACCAATGTGTTAAATCTCAACAATGTGTGTATGAATATGTATATGTGAGAGTAAGATCTTTGATATCAATATAAAATTTTTACCGAATGTATTTATCAAAGAATCTTTGAAATCATAAACAAATATCTTCAAAAATATTTTCCAAGTATCAAGCACGGTAGATATTAGGGTTTAAGCTTGCAAAAATGGTTTTATCAAAAACTCAAAGCAAGCTTTTGAATCTTACAATAAGGATGCAAAGATTCACAAGCTAATGAAGAGTCTTCCCAACAATATCTATGAATGAAATAATAAGGAAAGAACTCAAGCTTGCTATCAAAAAAATTTACAAATATGAATGAGAGAGTATAGACTTTTGAAATATATGAAAATATGCCCACAAGAATGTTTATTAACCACTCTTCAAGTTGCAATGGGTTTGCAAATGAAGAGGATGAAAACAATATGCTTTCTCTTTCTAAGATGATTTTGCAAAGGAATAATGAGAAAGAGAATCAAATATACTTGAAAATTATTGCACAAAATATTTTGGAGAGAATTTTTGCTAATAAAAAATTAATATCCTTACTAATCAAGGCAAATGGGGAGGTATATACATATTTTTTGGAAAATATAACCGTTGGGGACATCAAGGGTATTTTGAAAATTGTTTAATTATGTTTAATGAAAAATAACTCAATTTAATCTCGGTAAAAATTTTGCCAACCCGAGAGGTTCGGTTGACCATTTTCAAGGTTCGGTCGACCATATTGCTAATTTCAGTCAACCATGGCAATTTTGAACTATGGAAATGGTCAACCGTTTCAAATTATAAGTTAAAAGCAATTACAATAAAATGTCTTCTTCTCGATCACTTCATGGAGTATTCTAGGTGTGCATTAAGATTCGTCTTGGCCCCCATTTCTCTTGTCCTTTATGAGTGATATCAAATATGGACATGTCCATATGTTAAACACAAACATAAGTTCACTGTGTTTTGTTAGTATCAAAATAGAGATAAGACTCAAACAGTCAACAAAAAGTATTCATTTTATTTATTAAATCTTTAAAAATAAACATAAAATGTAAAAAAAGAAAGTGCATATTCGAACAAGAGAGCTAAGAGATGGAGATTAAGGCTTGACTAATGGAGATGGATGTAGGACAATTCTAGGAAACCTAGTCCTACCAAAGACCCTCTCACAAATGCACACACCAGATACACTTTAAGATGAGAATTTAATTAACCACAATGACCAATATAAATTATATGCGAAAACTACAGGTTGTGGAAAATTCAAAAAGTTATAGGATTCATGTAGACTTGTCCTTATGGACCTAATCAAGTAGGATAAGATAATTACTTGAAAGATGGTAAATTCAAGCCTTAGAATTAAGCCTAAACATGCAAATTATATATATCCTTAGAATAAGACACAATCAAGCATTCAAGTATGAAAATATTTTGAACTTTGAAGAGTTTGTCTGCAGAGATTATTCAAAGACATGTAATGGATATTTTGAAAAGGTTAATGGAAGGTAAATATCATATTGGCTATCTAGGATTTTGTTAGAAAATGTGTATTCCCAGGGAGGGGGGGGGGGGTTGAATTGGAATTTAAAACTTTTTCACCTAGGTCGATTTATCCAACAACAGTAAATACACAACCTAGGGTCAGTCAATACAATTTCCAAATGCGTAGATAAATATAATGTGAAAATTAAGTCATACGCATCATTCACCCTTAACATACATGTGCGGTAAATATAAAATGCAGAAATATAAACAAACACACGATATGTTATCGGGGTTCGGCCAACTGTGCCTGCGTCCCCACCTCTAACTCACAAGCCAAAGGATTCCACTAATAGCTCACTTAAGGGTGGAGCGGCACCATTTACAACCAGGTCAAATTAACATAGAGTTGACCTTAACCTTAACCAGGTCAATTAATGGGGCTGACCTCAACCTACACGCCTTAACAGGACGACGCACCTAACTTTCCTAACCGGGTCTAAGCCAATCCGGGACTATTCAAGGGCTAGTCTCCCTCTTCAGGCCCGTGCCTGGATATACAACAAATGTGTATATAATCAGATGGTACAGTGATTGTGCTTTCGTGTAAAGTAGATATGTACCCAAATGCGTGTAATAACATACACCACAATATGATTCAATATGTAAGCTCAGTGTGGTCCAATATATCAACTCTCAAAATATTTGCTATCAATGTAATGAGTACGTGAGAGTGTCAAACAAGCAATCTTTGTATCACAAGATATTTAGGCAAGATGTTCACACAAAGATGCTAGCAATGTATAAGTTTGGTTTGCAAAAAGAGTTTAATCTTTGTATTCAACTAGAGATATAAATCAATGAATATTGCAACAAAGATTTTTCTCACACACAAACAAATATCTCTTTAAAGATTTATCAAGACGAAGTACATTAGATATTTGAAAGGGTTTTGAAAATATTTTGGAACCAAAAACAAATATAATCTTCTCGAGATATTGCACTGAAGGTGCAAATCTTAGAAGATCTATCAAAGTCTTCTTAGGATAGACTTATTAACAAAGTCTCCTAAGAATACTTAGGTTTAGCTCTCAATGAAAATAAATCAATCAACTATGAATGAGAGAGCAAACCTATTAAATATAATCACTCAATCAACTTACAAAGGATTTAAGAGATCGAAGAAGGCAAGCATGAGTGAATGGGGCTAAAAAATGAGTAGTATAAGATTTTTGGTTTTTAGAGAATTTTCTCCTCATCAAAGTGGTTAATCCTCTTTAATTTTATCAAATGATCTCATATACATAGGCATGGGAGAAAATATGACCGTTGGGGACCTATTGGGTATTATTAAGCAAGTTTAATGATGTTTAAAGCATTTTAACCCTGTTTAAAAAATATTTAACTGTGATAAAAATCAGGGCAACCCGAGAGGTCCGGTCGACCAGAAATGTTTCGGTCGACCAAGTCTAATATGGTTCGGTCGACCAGGCGATTTTTGAACTGAGAGCTCGATAGACTAGGAGAGGGTGATTTCTCAATTTTCTGAGGTTTGATCGACCAGGACATTTTGAACTACTTGGTTCGGTCAACCGGACCGCTGCAATTTCTCCTGAGAACCCCCTGGTCGACCAGGTAGTTGGAGAACAAAAGTGCTTGGTCGACCAGATGATCAAAATGTTGACTAGGGAGGGTTTCGGTCGACCAGGGCATTTTGAACAACCTGGTTCGGTCGACCAGGGCCTTGGTCAACTGTTGACCTAGGCCTGGTTCGGTTGACCAGGGAAGAATGAACTACCTCGTTCGGTCGACCGAAAGTGCACCAAGTGTGCATTTCGGTCCCGTTTTGATATACATGAACCCTAATGAAGTGCCTAACAAATATATGTCTAAATGTGTATCCTAGGGTCACTTGAGGTCCAATTTTAAAGACACCGAAAAATTCCGGTGTCTGTCAACCTTCGGTCGACCAAAGGGAAAACACTAAGGTCTTTTTATAGTCCTTTCTCATTTATGGTTTGTTTGAGCTTACGTAATAAATCATACATGTGATGTGCGTGAACTTATTACAAACCAAATACCTACTTACTATTACAAACCAATATAAATATATTACAATGCTGAATTATAAATTGGTCTTCAAGCTTTGCTTACTTTGTGCACATCTTGATCTTAACACTCTTAGTTCCTACACAAAACCTCAAACACTCATTAGATACAATGAGTATTTGTCATAATCAAAACCGGGCGTGACCAATAAGGTCAACAGATTTATTTTTGAAGTGATTGAAATGAGCTTACTTAAATTATTCGAAATGATGAACACAACACACTTGAACCTTACTCAATATCCCGAATGGTGATTCTCAGCGCTTCTTGGGGTTGTGATTGATCTGCTTGAATGTTGAAGTAATAATCTCACAAAATGGCTACTGGAATGGTAATATGGAAAATGTAGAATGATAATCTCGTGGCCTCTCACCACTCAATCTCCAAAGGAGAAGGGATGTGGTCTCTCACCACTCACTCACAAAGAGGGAACGAGCTTAAAGCTTAAGCACAAGGTAATAAATCTTGATTCAATTCAAAATACTTTATGTCCCTAATAACTTACATGCCCAGCTATATATAGAGATGTTGGAACAACCCTCCAACCATAAGTAAATAAAATATAACAAGTTTTGAATGGAAAATGATAAAGTGAAACCAAAAAGTTAAAAATGTAGAATTTTCAAAACAAATAGTCACATTCTTCGGCCTTCTAGACGTTCCATACTTTGAATTAGCTCACCTACCATATACCAAATTAAATATATGGAAGTGTTCTTTGCAACACACTTTGAACCACTCCATTTGGTCTTTTCTTGAGAAAGTTATGGCATATTTGGTGAAGGTGTGCAGTTGTCCATGTGATGCAGAATTTCTAGACGAATGCCTACTGTTATTGGGCTGCCAAGCCGTGTACAATTTGAACTTCATGGTTTTCCCTATAGCCAAAGAAAGGTATGGGAGTCTTCTTTCCATCCCAATTGGAATCGGGTTAGTTGGGCCTCTATAGATTAAGTTATGCATTTTCTTGTACAGGTGCGCAGTTGCCTTCATCCCAGCGAATGCATCCACGTGACACCATCTTAGCGAATGTTATGTTTGGGGAATGTTGAACCCCATCAGATGGAGATGGATATGGAGTCGGAGACAGAGAATGAGAAGTATGGGGAGATCGTGAGCTGAGAGGAACTGAGGGAGACTGAGAGTGAGAGGGAGGGGTACGGTGTGTGGGACGGCGACAATGTGCTGGTGTTGCACTCTGTTGGGCTACGGTGCTGGGCTGCTTGGGGTGCGGCATGCAATGATAGGAACATGGGCAAAGAGCAGTGGCTAGTGGGTGTGGGTAAGCTGTAACTCTTTGATTGTGCAAGGGAACAAGAAGATAAGATGGTGTTCTTCAAAGGGAGCAAGGGTGAGATAAGGGTTTCTTTGTAATAATTCACCTGTTGGGTGACCAGACCTGAACCCGATTTAACCCATCTTAATCAGGCGGGTCACAGGTGACCCGTCGGGTCATGACCCGTTTTACGAGACCTAATGTAGAGTTGTTAATTATCGGGTTTGAATGGCAGACTTTTGGACCACATTATTAATTTATGGGAATTGTCAACATTGCCCATCCATGCGCCTTTCCTATTCGATGACTTGGTCCACAAGTTATGGAGGGAACAGTGATTTACAATTAAAAAAAAATAGCAAAAGATATTGACGTTTCCTGAGGTTTGAGAAAAAGAGAAGGATCTCTCCCCAGATTTTATAAATCTTATAAACCATACTTGAGGTTTAAGAATTCAAAGGATCACCCTTGAGGTTTACCAAAAAGACACAAATCTCCCATTTGTATTTTGCAAAAGATAAATCTTTTGAGGGAGGTTTGTGTCTTTTAGCCAAACCTTAGGGGAGGTCTTAAGGATTTTTGAAATCTCAAGGGAGGTTACTATCTTTTTTGCAAATCTCATAGAATGTGAATGTCTTTTACTCAAAAAAGTTTAACTCAATTTTGTCAATGAAAATGATACAACAACAAAACTAAGCCTTAAGTCCCACTAGGTGGGGTGGGCTATCTGAATCATTTTCCGCTGATTTATGCGATCATAGATCATTTCTTTTGATAGACTCAAGGATATTAAATCCTTACTCGCTATCTTCTCTCAAGTTATTTTAGGTCTACCCCTACCCCTTCTACTACCCCTAACAATAACTAACTCACTCTTCCTCACTGGTGCACTATGCGGCCTACGTTGCATGTGCCCATACCATCTGAGTCGTCCGTCCCTTATATTATCTTCTACAGGAGTTACACCTAACTTACCACGAATATATTTATTCCTTAATTTATCTTTCAATGTTATACCACTCATCTATTTAAGCATTCTCCTTTCAGCAACTTTTATTTTTTGTATATTATATTTCTTTGTTGCCCAACATTCCAATCCATATTGCATAGTTGGTCTAATAGTTGTCCTATAAAACTTCCCTTTTAATTTTAAGGGCATTCTACGATCACATAGCACACTTGAAGCACTTCTCCATTTTACCTAACCTGCTTTCTATGCATTACATCATCTTCAAATTCTCTTTCAACTTGCATAATAAATCCAAGGTATCGAAATCTACAAGTGCTATTTATTTCTTCATCATTAAGTTTAACTTTGCCTCCAATATTCCTCCTATCATTACTAAAATTATATTTCATATATTTTGTCTTATTTCTACTTATCCTAAAGCCTCTAGATTCCAAAACTTCTCTTCATAACTCTAACTCAACCTCTACTCCGTCCCTAGTTTCATCAATTAATACAATATCATCTGCAAAAAATATACACCATGGAACCTCCTTTGAATACTCTTAGTCAATTGATTCATCACTAAAAGACTCAAAGCAGATCCTTGATGTACACCTATGGTGATTGGAAATTCTCTAGTTTCTCCATCTACAGTCCTTACACTAGTCATTACTCCATCGTACATATCCTTAATGACATCAATATACCTACTACATACACCCTTTTTTTCTAAAACCCACTATAGAACTTCCCTAGGTATCCTATCATATGCTTTCTCAAGGTCAGTAAATATCATATACAAGTCCCTCTTCTTAAAAGATATATAGCATCAGTGGTAGATCTCCCAAGCATAAAACCAAATTGATTTTATGAGACCTTCCTTTCTAACCTTAATCCTTCCATTATAGCTATTAAAATTTGGAATATCTCCTTTATTTTTGTATATAAGTATTAAAGTGTTTTTCCTCCATTCATCTAGCATTTTCTTAGTCTTTATAATTATATTAAATAAATTAGTTAACCATATGATTCCATTATCACCTTAACATTTCTAAACTTTAATTGGGATGTTATCTGGTCCCATAACTTCCCCATTTTTAATCTTTTTTAGTGCAAACTTAACTTCATTAACTTTAATTTTGTGACTAAATCTCATATTTTAGTCTTTTCCTCATTTGACAAGTCTAAGTTGGTTTTCATTAAACAACTTACTAAAATAACTTTGCAATCTTGCTTTAATGTCTTCTTCTTTAACCAAGACAATATCATTCTCACTCTTTATACATTTTACATTTCCTAAGTCCTTACACTTACTTTTAAAATTCATCAATATATGAATATCACCTTTGAAAAGAAAAGAACAAGTTTTAAAAATTTTAGGGATTTATCTGAAATTTTCCAAAAAGGACAGAAATAAATACTTATATTTTATGAAAAATAAATTTTTTTTAGGGCTATAAATGTTCTAAAAATCAAAAATCAGTGAAAGCCTTTGTGATTTCTGAAACCTCAGAAGAATTTTGTGAATTTTTGAAACCTAAGTGAAGATCTTTTTTTTTTTTTTGTTAAATCTTAAAGGAGGTCAGTGTTTTTTATTATTAAAAAAAAAACTTAGATCCATACACTCTTACATGACATGCATGCGAACATTACATGTAGGCATAGGTGCATAGAAGGGCTAGCATTTTATAATTTCTTGAATAAAGCATTTTATTTCCTTTATACTTTGTGTTTAATAAGATGGATTTTGAATTTTGCAATTAAATGTGCGTATACTTAAAAGAGGCATAATATAAAAATATATTTATATATTAATATTCATTTAAAGTTACATAAATTCAAAGTCTAAAAATACTTTATTCACTAATATTTGATGATAAAACAAAATTGGCGATTGAGAATAGAAATTTTGTATATTTTGCATAGATATAGTCAGTGGGGTTGCATGTGCGTTGAGGATGACAATTTTAATATACAATTTTTGTGACGCCCCATTTTTTTTGTCATTTTTCTTCCAATAAACAATAAATAATAAATCATCACCTGTCAACGAACTTTGATATCATATATCATACATAACCCGACCCGTAGTGGGTATCAGGTAATCAGTCCATCCCATATAAATATACCTAACAGCGGAAGTCATATACACCATCCCCAATACAAAGACGAGAGTACTATATTACTATACATACTCATATACATTTCAACAACTCTCTAAGGGATTGCACAAAACACATCCCCAACACAAAACACTTACCCTGACTACCAGGGTACCAGCTCCCCTCTATCTCGGAGCTCTCTCTACTTGATGGTCTCGATTACCTGAAATGTTTAAATTTTTGGGTGAGACGCCTCTTAGTAAGACGGAATAAATTATTTACAGTATGTGGCCATATGAGTTTAATTATACCATAACACATTCCATTTTAATCAATATATCAGCTGGGAAAAATATATACGAATATGTACTCATACTCACATAAGTATGTATAACATAGTTTCAAAAGCTTTCATTTCATTTTCATAATCATATATACATATACTTCCATTTCTCAAATCATATACATACCCGTTCATTCTCGTATCATATATATATACTCATCTATTCTCATATCATTTACATACTTTCTCATTTTTCATAATCATGTTCATATTCTTTCATGTCTCATATTCATATTCACATTTCCTAGCCTATGGGTGTCCACCAACATATAGCACGTCGCTTCTGTAAACCACAGCTGTTCACTTCTCATAGATATCAATTTCACATTCTTTCATTTTTCATATTCATATTTTCTAGCCCATGGGTATCCACCAGCCTATAGCACAATGCGTTTGTAACCCATGGCTGTTCATTTTACTTTTCACATTTCATAACATTTTCTAGTTCATGAGCATCCACCGGTATATAATACATGTCGGGACTATAGCTCATGACTGCCCTGAGGATATTCACATCGTCATGTATTCACCCCATATGACCGAGTTGTGTAGCCCGAAGGCTAGACCTAATTGCAATTGGTCTACTCGATTAGATCAAAACAAGGAACGTGTCTGTACTATGATTAGCCTGCCCAATCCTGGTCCAAACTCCAAGGGGCAACATTGCCTTTCTCACTGGCTTAATCGACTGTCACGCCACACTCTCTACGAGACGTGTGGTTGCACTTATCACCATCAGGGTTCTCATTTACACATTTGTGAATTCACATTTCATTATGTATGTATATCTCATCATATCAATATTATTCTCATCATTTTTGTATCATTCTCATCATATCTATATACATTTCATCTCATATCAATGTATATCTCAATTCAACATTTTGTATACAACATCACTGTGTATGTAACGATCCGAATAAAAATGGAATTTGAATAATAAAGAGGAAGTCGATTTAGTCAACGAACGCGAAGCGTTCGTCGACGACATTGCACTTTGGAAGAAATCATTGAAGGGAGATCACAGGGCTTCGTCAATGAATGCCCTGTATTTGTTAGCGAGGGCTTTAGAAAATTCGTCGATGAAATTAATGAAGAATTCATAGACGAATGACGTGGCTCGTCAACGAATTCCCCTGCTCTATAAATATCAAAATCTAGATTTTAACTTCCAAAAGAAGCCAACTCTCTCCTCTCTCTCTCCCTTTCTATTCTCTCTCTCTCTCTCTCTCTCTCTCTCTCTCTCTCTCTCTCTCTCTTCGATTTCGGGCCAAATTTACGCCGGATCGACGATTTGAAGTCACCACGACACTCCTGGGAAGTTCTCTCCAAGTCTGCCGGAGCAGATCGTTGGTGAAAGCAGGTTGGGAATCATCCCAAAGTTGAGGTAAGACTTTTTAAGCCGAATTTGGCCTCAGGGTAGTCATAAGAAATGATGTACGCATGAAAATACTGAAGTTTAATATTGGCAGTTTTTAGTTTCAGGGTGTTGATCAGTTATCCTACGGGAGTTAGACATGAATATTTTGGGGGCTCTCTCAGTATTTAGGTAAAGGGATAAACTAAACTAGTTCTTTTTGAGAAAATGTATGTATATATATATATAGCACTTGATTCCTGGAAAATAAATATAACTATATATGATATATGATTTACATTTGGGAAATATTGTTGAATATGATCGTATGTTGAATATAGAAAACTTGTTTAGTGTGGCATGAGTAGAAATGGCTATGAGATGCTGTTTTCTAGAAATGTGATTATGATACGGATTTTTATGATGGAAAACCGGCGTATAGGCCGAGATTTTATGGTATGTTTGCCGGTATACGGACCATATTATGATGTGATTTGCTAGCGTACGGGCTGTGCTATGATGTGGTTTGTCGGCGTACGGGCCATGCTATGATATGTTTGCTGGCGTACGGGCCGTGCTATGATGTGATTTTCCAGCGTACGGACTGTGCTATGATTTGCTGGCGTACGGGCCGAGCTATGATAAAATGTGTAATATCGACGTACAGGCCGATGATTTTCATGGTACACATTTATACGCAAATGATATGATTGATGTGAAAATTAATGATATGAGATATCCATTTATCACAGTTTCAGTATATGTTATATGATATCAAAACCTGGTTGGCTTGGTTTAGGCTAGCACTTGCACAATACCGTTGCTATGTGTCCATGGTCTTCGTGATCATGATATTTGTATTAACGCCGCTGTACGGAGTGGTGTGAGATTGGATGGTCGATGTGGTTTTTAAGAAGTGTGTGAGCGCCCCTGGTGTACGAACCAGGTCTGGCAGACCCATCGGACTTACAGACTGTATGATTGACTTGGCAGTGGTCGGCCAACCATTGTTAGGTCCCGCCTTCGAGCCACACAACCCAGTCATTTCTCTATAAAATATATCTTTATATCACATTTCATCATTTCTCTGTAAACATATTCAATATTTCACATATACCATCATTTCTCTCTCTCTCTCTCTCTATATATATATGTATGTATATCTCATTTCATCATATTCCTAGTGTAAAGTTATTATTTCATATTCCTCATGTCACACAATTTTAGATTGTTATACACATTATAATAATCACAAGAAAAATAACCATATCATAGTTTTCCAAAATTATATATATCAAATTCTCATTTTCACATACTTTGATCAACTAGTCAATTTCCAAAAAATATAAGCTATAATTTATTCTCCTTACCCGCTTATTGAGAGGCCTACTAAAAAATCCTAAACCTATGCTCGCGGCATTCGGAACTCCAAACCCTAAAATTACATTTTCCCCCAGTTTAATTAACTCAATCTTAGAATAATAATCACATTCACATTTCTAAGACCCATATACTCCAAATAACCAGTTAAATACCAACATTTAACACCCTTACCTCAACTTTGGAGTGGTCCTTGGAAACCCCAAATTAAAAATCTGCTTCAATTAACTTGCTCAGGGTCGCTTCTAGAATCTCGTGGTAGCTTTTGATCATCAATTCGAGCTATAATCAGAGTGAAAATAAAGAGAGAAGAGAGAGGGTGGGATTCGCAAGAGAGAGAGAGAGATTTTATTTTTGTTTTGATAAGAATGGCTTGCAAGATTCCTTTAATTCAGCACTGTCTGTGGTGACTTGAAGAATAATATTATTTTAATAATAAGAGGGAGAGAAGTAGAAACAGAAACAGAAGGAGGCCGTCGACGACATTGCATTTTGGGGATAATAATAATTTCAAGGAAATTGCCAAGACTCGTCAACGAATACAGGGGTTCGTCGACGAGTGTAGAAGAAAATTCATCGACGAATACAAGGATTCGGCGATGAGAAAATACCGAGCGAGGAATGGGCCGCTTTGAATTTCATTGACGAATACAGGGTCTCGTCAACGAATTTAATGAAGGACTTGTTGACAAGGTGACGTGTCTCGTCAACGAATCTAGCCCTATAAATAGCTAAAAATCGGATTTTTATCCACTTTTCAACACTCCTCTCTCTCTCTTCTCTCTCTCTCTCTCTCTCTACGTCTCTCTCTCACTTCTCTTTTAATTTTCAGGCCTGTTTCTCACCGGATCGAAGATTTGAGGGTACCACGACGCTCTTAGCAAAGTTCTCTTCAAGTCTGCCGGAGCGGATCGCCGGTGGGGTTAAAGTGGAAACCATCCCAAATCCAGGGTAATGTTTTCTACTCAATATTTGGGTTTTTGACAGTTGAGGGAAGTGTTACACGCTTAGAAATACTAAACTTTAGTTCTGGAAAATGTTATTTCCAGGGTGTTGAGTTGAGAACCCTGCGGGTGCGGGATAGATTTTTCTTTAGGATTTTTCAGGAATCAAGTAAGGGGATAAACTAAACTAGTATTTTATGAAAAATGTATGTACATTATTATAGAATTTGGTTTCAGGGAAATGAATATATTTATATATGATTTATATTTAGGAAAATTCGGTTGAAATGATGATATGTTAAATATGTGGAAAATCTATTCATTGTGGCATGAGTATAAAACGTTATGAAATACTATTTTCTAGAATGGGATTACGATAGGGATTTTTATATATGTTTGCCGGCGTACGGGCCGTGCTATGATGTGATTTGCCAAGGTATGGGCTGTGCTATGATATGTTTGCCGGTGTATGGGTCATGCTATGATATGATTTGCCAGCGTACGGGCTGTGCTATGATATGTTTGCCGGCGTACAGACCGTGCTATGATGCGACTTTCCAGCATACGGCCTGTGCTATGATTTGCCAGCATACGGGCCGAACTATGATAAAATGTGTGATACCGACATACAGGCCGATGATTTTCATGATATATGTATATATGCAAAATGATATGATTGATGTGAAAATTAATGATATGAGATACCCATTTATCACAGTTTCAATATATGTTATATGATATCAGAACCTGGTTGGTTTGGTCTATGCTAGCACTTGCACGGTACCGTTGCTATGTGTCCATGGTCTCCGTGATCATGATATTTGTGTTAACGCTGTTGTACGGAGTTATGTGAGATTGTATGGTCGATGTGATTTTTAAGAAGTGTGTGATTGCCCTTGGTGTACGGACCAGGTCAGGTAGACCCATTGTACTTACAGACTGTATGATTGACTTGGCAATGGTCGGCCAACCATTGTCAGGTCCCGCCTTCGGGCCACACAACCGAGTCATTGATTACACGTCAAAACTGCGTAATTGGGCGTTTAACCCGAGTTTTATGGTTTATATTTTTAATTAAATGTCCAAAATTGTCTAATATTTTAATAAAGTGCCAAAATCATCATTCTTGAACTTTATTGCACAATTTATGAAATTTTGGTAATTTTTTGTCGCAGGAAAATTCCTAGGAATCAAAACCAACATCTGTTCGTATTTTGTGCATAAATTTTCCATCCAAACTCCGATCAAAACGATTAAAATTTTTGGAGAAAGAGAAAAGGATTATCTACAACTTTCATGTTTTGAGTTTTATGAGATATGAGCTCCAGAAGAGCAGAATTTGCGACGAACAGAGAACAAAAGAAAATAAAAAATATATATATATAATAAATGGGTCATTGATGTGACCCGGCCATGCATGGCCGGGTCGGGTTGTCCACGCCGGATCCTAGGGCACCCAGCTCCCCCTATAAATTCCCTTCTTTTCTCCCCTGTTAGGCAGGCAGCCCGTGAGGGCTCTGATCCTCTTCTTTCTCTTCTTTTTCTTCTTTTTCTTCTTCTTCTTCGTCTTCTTCTTCTTCTTCTTCTTCTTCTTCTTCTTCTTCTTCTCTTCCCCTGTCCCTTCTCTTTTCTTTAGTTTTTCTCTGCCCTTTCTTTTGCCCATTCTCTCGTTGTATTCCTCTGTTTATTTTTTTTTTCCTCTACTCTCTCTTATTTCCAGCTTGCCAACTTTTAGCTCTTTCTTTTCTTTCCCTCTCCTCTTCTCTCCCTTATTCTCTTCTCTCTATTCCAGCACAGTAGAACCAGCACCTTCGGCCAGCCTTCCAGCCGTGGCAGCCCCTGTTCCAGCAGCTCTTGCACAACACCGGCAGCAACTCTCTGCTGCAACAGCTTCTCCAACCCGAGAACACACAGCAGCAGCCAACTCCACAGCCAACACCAGACTCGAACACAGCAGCACAGTCTTCTCGCTTCAGCTGGGCAGATCCAGCCATTGCAACACCAACTCCTCCTCCTCCTAGGCCACAGCACAGCAGAGCTCCTTTCCCTCAGCTGCAACCCGCAGAAGAATAGCACAGCAGGCCGCAAAAGAACACACAGCAGACCGAGAGCACCAACCCGACCACACAGGCTCTGTTTTACTCTCTCTCTCTCTCTCCTTCTCTATTCTTTTCTTTTACTTTATTTTATTTGGATATTATGTTTTTGTTCTTCTTTTTGAAGCTTAACTAATCTAGATTTAATTGTTTATTTAGTATTATTCAAGTGACTACTGTTTTTTTTATTGAAGTATATGGAAAGATGTAATTTTAAATTGCTGCAACTTGGTCATTTATTTAGTGATAGATTTAATTAATGCTTTAGTTTATTTAATTAATTCAGTGAAGTTTGGTTCAGTTCTGGTATAGAATTAAAAAAAAATATAAAAAAATAATAACATACAAAGTTTGTGTTTTTATTATGTCCCGTTATCGTTTAGGTTGATTGCTAGTTTAATTTTAGTTCGCGTTCTTGATTCGTGTTAAAAGTTCAGTTTTTAGTCTGTGTTTGGATCTGATTGAGTTTCCATTCCTGCGTGTTTTAATTCATTATTTGTAGTTGCCATCTTTAATAATACATGTTTAGGTATTTCCTTGAGTAGCTTAGGGTTTCCTTTATTGTTATTTAATTTTGTGCGTGCTAGTTTTAGGACTTTAAATCGCGTGTCATTTAATTTGTTAAGAATGAAATCAACCAATCTTGAAAAAAAACCCGAATCTGGACTGAGTTCAGTACAATTTTGTTTTCGATTGGACGAACGTAAATTTTGAGATTAAATGCATTCCCTGAGGAGACGATCTAGCCCTTGGGCTTAATATTACACTACAGAACTCCTATACTTGGGATAGCTTTCAAGCTACTCATTTTTTGAGTGAGTCAAGTTTTTGGCGCCGTTGCCGGGGAATGTCGTCTTAGTCTCAAATTTGTGTTTTTCTCGTCATTTTTGTTAGTTTTATGAAAAGTAAAAAAAAATAGAAAACAAAAACAGAAAAAAATCCTGAGTTTCAAAAAATGGCTGCACCTGCACCGCGCACGATAATGGACTTTTTGCAGCTTGAATATGCCACTGCATCCTCTTCCACTGTTTTGCCTTATGACGAGCTTAATTTCATGATGCAGCGCGGGAGGACGTCATTGTTACCTGAGTTCTACGGAACGGAATCTGAGTGCCCTTATCAGCACCTAGCAGAGTTTGAGTTAACCTGCAACAAGTTTTTCTCTCATGCTAGAGCTGACGAATCTACTAGACTAAATTTATTTCTTGCTACTTTGCAGGATAGGGCACTGATCTGGTTTCATTCTATGAGACCTTATTATCACTAAGTGGACTGATATGGAGCGTGAATTTCTGCATGCATTTTGTCCCTCACAGAAAACTCAATTTTTGCAAGAACAGATTCTTAATTTTGTGCAGTAGGATGACGAGACATTTCGGGCTTGCTGGGAGCGATTCAAGGATCTACTAAGCACTTGTCCACATCATGGGTTCGACTCATGGAGGTTAGTTGACTGTTTTTATACTGCTCTTACCCCTGATTGCAAGTGTTTTGTCCAGACTATGTCTAATGGAGAGCCCGTCAGCGAGGATCCAGATCAGGTATTATCATTCTTTGATTACTTAGCTGACAATGTCCCACAGTGCAACACACGATACACTCAGGCACCCATGACTGCACATCCTATCAGCACAATTAGTGGTGGTGATGCATATGAACCACCAAACTGCCCGGATATTCCTCCGCCTCAATACCAGCCACCACATATCTCTCCGAGCTGTACGCCGTCAGAATTTCTAGAGGATAGCATAACTCAGATGGCGAGCATGCTCCAGCAGTTCATGCAAACTCAAGTCGATCATAATAATGAATTGCGGGACACCATTAATGCGATAAGCACACAGTTGGACATCTTAGAAAACGAGGAAACACTCGCAGAACCTCAGCCTAGTTCTCAAGAGTACCAGCAACTGCAACAACAAATACATGATGTTTCTCTTGAAACAGTAGAGGCCACCATCACCTTCAGTAGCGAGAAAGACAACCCCCAATCTGAAATGCTCATCGTCGGACAAATAGTTGTCCCAGCACCGGAAGTTATGGCTGAAATAGATGAATTCAAAGAAAAATCAAAGGAAACGAGCCCAAAAGCGGAGCATTTAGTTGATGAGGAGACTGATACTCATACGGGGTACCAACCTGTGGTACCTCATACTTCGAGCTCAGAAACCGTGGAATCGTCACTCCCACCTAAATTAGATGTTAAGGAGCCTAATGTGGAGGTAGACTCTTGCAGTGGTATTATGATATGTACACCAGACAAAGAGGGTGACCAGTCTGGTGAGCATATAATTTTCAAAGAACCAGGTAAAACCTTTAATGTTAATGCTTCTGAAGAATTGCAGGTAATTATTCCGATCACTTTCTCTCAACCGTTAGTTCGTAGAGAAGCACATTTCCTGGACACAATGTTGAATAAAGACCCATTCTTGTCAACACAAGAGGGTCGACAGGCACACAAATTGTTTGGTATTTTGACACGCATTAATTCATTTGAGGTTGATTTTCTTGCAGGTATGACGACTGATCGATTATGGTGGCTTAAATTTGGAGAACCGCCGGTGCACTTTATAGACCTGCGGCCACCAGACGAAATTCCTCCAGAGCCTCTTCCAAGACAATTGTGATGTTTTTCTTTTCCTTCTTTTCCTTTTATTTTATCTTATTTTATTTTTAGTTAGTTTTCAGGTCTATTTTCTCGTAGTTCGATCTTTGTTTTCCATTATTTCGTCACTCAAGTACGCCTTACTTTTTCCGTGCACAGTATTTTCTATTTCCCCTATGCTTTCACATTGAGGACAATGTTTCACTTTAGTTGGGGGGGATGAGCATTCGCATGTGACACTGTGCACGTACACGTACTGGGTTTTAAAAACCAAAAAAAAAAAAAATTCAAAAAGAAAGAGAGAAAGAAAGGAGGAGTACTGAAGGATTACATTGCACTATGTCATGCTTAACACTGACTCATTCCTTTCACATACTTGCGTATAACTTAAGAATGACACACTTGAGTCAATCATGTATAGTTTTCTCTTTATATGATCTTATGACTCCATGAAGAATCGATTGGTAGTACATTTATGCTAATTTGACTATATAATTTCCTGTATTTACACGGCATCTCACAAGGCTAAATAAACACATTCACGTGATTCATTGCACTTAGGGTTTCCTGTGAGCATTGAGAGAACATCCGTGGCGACTGTGACACCTTGTGAGATATCCTTGAGCTATTTATCGTCCTTTTGAGCGTTAATATCAAATCAGAGTTCATAGAACTTAATTCTCTTTTTCTGGATGATTCCTTGTACACTAGTCTTTGTTTTTGATTTGCTAGCCTAGAGGTGACACCTAGTGGGGAGATAGAAACCTAGGTCTTGTAGTCTACTCAAGATGTGAAGGCTGAGCCACTCCTAGAGATAGACTTAGTTCATAGACCACTATTCGAGCTCAATTCCCATTGATGGTATGAAGATTACAAAAGAAGTGTTAATATTGTCCTTATTGCTCAAGAAAAGACAGAAAATAAAGAATGAGCAGAAAAAAAAAATAAGCAATACACATGCGCATGAAATGAAATGTCAATGCCGGCCCAAATACATATCACAAAAAGTCAAGGACGACACATATTTTCCACGTATGAAGATGCTTCAACCGGTTAATGCCTCAGATGTATTCACGATAAGTTTGTGAGTAAGTTGATCCAGGGTGGTCTCGGTTGGATATGGCGAGTAGGTGAGAAGATGCAAGGGTGAAGGACCCGACACCTCATAGATAGGCTAGATCCTTTCCAGACTAGTCCACTCCATATACTTAGCGTTGTTCCTTTTAATATGTGGGATGTTTGATCGCGACACTCCTCCTCACATATGATGAGTGAACCCATTTTCTTTGAGTGTTCTTGAGGGTATACCAGTTAGGCTGAATCAAAGCGACTGTTCTGTAGGTGTCCACTGGCGTCCTAGGTGTACTGAGTCACACATATCACACACACCTCGAGAGTTTACCTGTTTATACTCGAACTTATATGATTGCATTAACTCTGAATGTGCCACTGATTAACTTTATGTGAGTATACTGCTCTCAAATCACATATAAACGATGAAACTTGCATGAGTGACGTGCTTTGGAGTCGTGTGCATTGAATATGAACAAGCTTGTGTAAAATTCAGTTATGTTCTTGTATGTGAGATGGTATAATATTGTCGCATGTGCATTGATTTCATGATTACTGGAGTATGTAGTTGTAGACACCACCCTGAGATTCATTCACGTCATTTGCTAGAGACTAGCAAAACGTTAGTTGGGGGGTGTGATTACACGTCAAAACTGCGTAATTGGGCGTTTAACCCGAGCTTTATGGTTTATATTTTTAATTAAATGTCTAAAATTGTCTAATATTTTAATAAAGTGCCAAAATCATCATTCTTAAATTTTATTGCACAATTTATAAAATTTTGGTAATTTTTTGTCGCAGGAAAATTCCCAGCAATCAAAACCGACATCTGTTCATATTTTGTGCATAAATTTTCCATCCGAACTCTGATCGAGACGATTCAAATTTTTAGAGAAAGAGAAAAGGATTATCTACAACTTTCATGTTTTGAGTTTTATGAGATATGGGCTCTAGAAGAGCAAAATTTGCGACGAACAGAGAACAAAAGAAAATAAAAAATATATATATATAATAAATGGGTCATTGATGTGACCCGGCCATGCATGGCCGGGTCGGGTTGTCCACGCCGGATCCTAGGGCACCCAGCTCCCCTTATAAATTCCCTTCTCTTCTCCCCTGTTAGGCAGGCAGCCCGTGAGGGCTCTAATCCTCTTTTTTTTTTCTTCTTCTTCTTCTTCTTCTTCTTCTTCTTCTTCTTCTCTTCCCCTGTCCCTTCTCTTTTCCTTAGTTTTTCTCTGCCCTTTCTTTTGCCCATTCTCCCGTTGTATTCCTTTGTTTATTTTTTTTCCTCTACTCTCTCTTATTTCCAGCTTGCTAACTTTCAGCTCTTTCTTTTCTTTCCCTCTCCTCTTCTCTCCCTTATTCTCTTCTCTCTGTTCCAGCACAGCAGAACCAGCACCTTCGGCCAGCCTTCCAGCCGTGGCAGCCCCTGTTCCAGCAGCTCTTTCATGACACCGACAGCAACTCTCTGCTGCAACAGCTTCTCCAACCCGAGAACACACAGCAGCAGCTAACTCCACGGCCAACACCAGACTCGAACACAGCAGCACAGTCTTCCGGCTTCAGCTAGGCAGATCCAGCCACTGCAACACCAACTCCTCCTCCTAGGCCACAGCACAGTAGAGCTCCTTTCCCTCTGCTGCAACTCGCAGAAGAATAGCACAGCAGGCCGTAGAAGAACACACAGCAGACCGAGAGCACCAACCCGACCACACAGGCTCTGTTTTACTCTTTCTCTCTCTCTCTCTCTCTCTCTCTCTCTCTCTCTCTCTCTCTCTCTCTCTCCTTCTCTATTCTTTTCTTTTACTTTATTTTATTTGGATATTATGTTTTTGTTCTTCTTTTTGAAGCTTAAGTAATCTAGATTTAATTGTTTATTTAGTATTATTCAAGTGACTATTAATTTTTTTATTGAAGTATATGGAAAGATGTAATTTTAAATTGCTGCAACTTGGTCATTTATTTAGTGATAGATTTAATTAATGCTTTAGTTTATTTAATTAATTCAATGAAGTTTGGTTCAGTTCTGGTATAGAATTTAAAAAAAATATATAAAAAAATAATAACATACAAAGTTATTGCATTTAACCAATTTTATATCTCCTGAACATATATATCTCTGCCAGTATGTCCATGGAATAACCAATTTTAATAGGGATGAAATGAGTGATTTTCATCAAACGGTTAACAACCACCCAAATTGCATTTAATCCCTGTCGCACTGGTGGTAACCCTGTAACGAAATCCATCGAAATGTGATCCCACTTCCACTCTAGGATAAACAATGGTTGCAGCTGCCCTACTGGCCTCTGGTGCTCAACTTTAACCTGTTGACATGTCAAGCATTGCTGAACAAAAATAGCTATCTCCCTCTTCATTCCACTCCACCAGAAATACTCTCGCAGATCCCTATACATTTTAGTACTACTGGGATGGATCGTGTATAGGGATTTGTGAGCCTTCTCCAGTATAGTTCTCCTGATCTCAGTATCTGCAGGAACACATAGCCTAGTACGGAATCGCAAAGCTCCATCATCTGATATCCTGAACTCCTCACCTTGACCATTACGTACTCTAGCCACCACTACCACCAACTCTGCGTCATCACCTTAAGCTGCCTTAATCCTCTCGTAAAGTGTAGGTTGAACCATTAGGCTGGCAATAACTGTCTGAGGACTCTCCTCCACCAATTCTATACTGAGCTTCTCCAAGTCCACCAAAATCGAGTGCTGAATCTCCATAGCTGCCAGTACGGATCGCCCTGATTTCCTGCTCAGAGCATCTGCCACTACATTTGCTTTTCCTGAGTGGTAGCTAATCGTGCAATCATAGTCTTTAATAAGTTCTAGCCACCTTCTTTGTGTCATATTTAATTCTTTCTGAATGAAGAAATATTTCAGGCTCTTGTGATCCGTGAAAATCTCGCATTTCCCACCATATAAATAATGCCTCCATATTTTGAGAGCATACACTATTGCAGCAAGCTCTAAATCATGGACAGGTTAATTCTTATCATATTCTTTAAGTTGTCTGGACGCATATGCAATAACCCTACCGTGCTGCATCAACACGCATCCTAGCCCCTTCAAGGAGGCATCACTGTATATCACAAAACCGTCCTCCCCTGAGGGAATAGCCAGTACTGGAGCTGAAACTAACCACTGCTTTAACTCTTGAAAACTCTGCTCACAGTCATCAATCCATTCAAAATTTTCATTTTTCGTTGTAAGTCGTGTTAATGGACCTGATAGCCTGGAAAAACCCTCCACAAAGCGTCGGTAATAACCTGCCAACCCTAGAAAACTCCTGACTTCTTGAACATTTCCCGGCCTCCCCCAATTCACCACTGCCTCTATCTTGCTCGGATCAACTGATACTCCTGCTTTTGAGATCACATGGCCGATAAAAGTAACTTGCCTTAACCAGAACTCACATTTCTTGAATTTTGCATATAATTTTCTTTCCCTTAATACCTGCACTACCAACCTCAAATGATGCTCGTGTTCCTCACAACTCCTTGAGTAGACTAGTATATCATCAATAAACACAACCACAAACTGATCCAAATACTGGTGGAACACCCGATTCATCAAATCCATGAAAACCGCTGGTGCATTAGTCAACCCAAATGGCATCACTAAGAACTCGTAATGCCCATATCTGGTACAAAAATCAGTCTTCGAAATGTCCTCTGCTTTAACTTTCACCTGATGGTATCTTGACTGCAGATTAATCTTAGAATAAACTTGGGTCCCCTGGAGCTGATCAAATAAATCATCGATCCTAGGGAGAGGATATTTATTCTTGACTGTCAATTTGTTTATCTCCCTATAATCAATGCATAACTTCATGGTTCCATCTTTCTTTTTCACGAACAAAACTGGTGCTCCCCAGGGCAATACACTGGGCCTGATAAACCCTTATCTAGTAATTCCTGTAGCTGGTCTTTCAATTCTTTTAACTCGATTGGGGCCATATGGTACACTAGTTTAGATACTGGTGCAGACCAAGGCAACAAATCTATAGTAAACTCAATCTCACGGTCTGGTGGCAAACCAAACAATTCTTCTGGAAATACATCTAGGAATTCCCTCACTACTGGTATGTCATCTTGTCTCAATACTTCTTTTGGCAATTCTTTTATGTATGCAACATACCCTTGGCAACCCTTATATAACAGTCTCCTCACTTGAATAGTCGACACCAGTTGTGGCGAGGCACGCACATGTGAACCCGTAAATCTAAATTTTGGTTCACCCGCGGGTTTGAAAATTACTTCTTTCTGATGACAATCTATACTAGCGTGATAAATGACTAACCAATCCATGCCCAATATCACATCAAACCCCTGCATATCTAGGACCATAAGATCGGCTAGCAGCACTCTCTCCTGAATACTTATTGGAAATTTTTGAAGTACCCTCCTGCATCTAATCACAAATCCCATCGGCGTGTCCACTGACAATTCTATATCTAATGGTTGGGTCTCCATTCCAGCTATTTTCACATATCCCACCGATATAAAAGAGTGCGAAGCACCTGTATCAAACAAAATAATCATTCTATATGGTAAAGCAGTAAAAGTACCTGTGACCATGTCTCCATCTGTCTCAGCGTCTCTTGGTGTCAACGCATAGACCCTCACCGATGCAGTGCTCCTCTGTTGACCACCGCGGGGCGCTTGATATCCACCTCGAAATGGTCTAGGAGTCTGTGCATAGCTCGACGACATCTAACATGATCGAGCCATATAACCCGGCCTTCCACAGCGATAACAAACATTCTCCCCAAATCGGCACTCACCAGGATGTCTCTGTCCACATCTAGGGCAAACGACAGGAAGCTGACTACCCTAATCCTCTGTGCTCTGCCATCTGTCTTTGGCCTTCTCTAAATCTACCCCCTCTCCATGGGCCTCGGCTGGGACTCACCTGATAACTCGAGGGCGCAACCCTCTTCTTCTGACTCTATGTCTCCATCTCTCCACATAAACTCTCTTCCACTATAATGGCCCTGTCAACCAATTCTGAAAAATCCTAGATCCTCGGTACCGCCACCTGCCTGTAAATATCACGCCTCGAATTTCTCTTAAACATTCTAGCCTCCTTTGCTTCATCTGGAACAATATAAGGGCAGAAGCGAGAGAGCTCAATAAACCTCGCCGCATACTGTGGGACAGTAAATGACCCCTAGGATAGACTCAGGAACTCCTGTACTCGGGCATCTCTCACTGAAACAGAATAATATCTATCGAAGAACATGTCCCTGAATCGGGCCCAAGTCATCTGCACTGGTATAGCCTTCTGCTCCTCCAACAACCTGGTGGCTGCCCACCATCTCTCAGCCTCCCCCGCCAGCTTATATGTAGCATATAAAACCTTCTGCTCATCGGTGCAGTGAAGCACTGTCAGAATCTTCTCTATCTCCTGCACCCAGTTCTCAGCAACTTCAGGATCAGTCGCTCTCGAAAAAGCTGGCGGATTCATCTTCATAAATTTCTTTAAGGTACATCCCTGAGCTGAGGATGGAACTCCCCACTCTCTAGAGCTCCGCGCTATCTCAGCCATGACTTGTTAAGCTACACTACGTAGCACAGCATCTGAATTCCCACCAACTGCGCCAGAAGGACCCGCTCCATCATTCCCTCTAGCGTGAGCGCTATTGTCCCCTGGGTCCATCCTGCAAATACATAGAACACAGTTTCAAAATTTTATCCTCCTACGGACCCAACTTATTCAACTAAAACTCTAAATCCCCTATTATCTATCTTTCCTACTCCTAATCCCAAAATCCGATCCTACAACCCAAACACATGACTTGTGACGACCTAAAAATATATATACGATTAAAGCACAATAATAATAATATAATAAAAATGGTCATTAAGTTAATATCAATACAGAAGTGTTTTTTTCTGTAGGATCTTTGATTCCATGTTTGATGTCTAAGAAAGACTTTGTCTAAGCGAGTGCTCAGAGACCATTGCGACTCAGTCACTCCCTGGAGGTCGGCCTGGTCAAAATGGAATTTCATAGGATAAACAGGATAGATACTGTTTGTACACGTAAATAAGTATATATACATAAAATAGTGTTTTGACAGACATAATTTGTAGAAATACATAATAAGATGACAATAATATAGGTATCATATGTGGGGCCCACAAGACTATGTGGGGTCCACATGAGTCCCGGAGCCACAAGACACTATTTATATACGTAAATAAGTACATAAAATAATGTTTTGACTTATATAATTTGTAGAAATATATGATAAAATAATAATAATATAGGTATCCTATGCGGGGCTCACAAGACTGTGTGGGGCTCACATGAGTCCCGAAGTCGTATGGAGGTTTACACGAGTCTCAAAGCTATGTAGGATGCATAAAATCATATGAGAGTTATTCGAGTTACGTAGGATCCATTTGGGTCTCAAAGTTGTGTGGGGCCCACAAGACCATGTGGGGCCTACATGAGTTTTCAAAATTCAAAATTTAATTCTTATTCAAAAAATAAAATAAAGAAATACTAAAAATGTTTAAAAGTAATAACAATGATGATAATAATGATTAAGAAAAATAATGAAATAATAAAATAATTAATTAACTAATTGATTAATTAGGTTAGTAATTAATTAAAAATTTATTTAATGGAAATGGTGGCAAGCACTCCCACATGGCCTCCATCCCCATCCCATACTCAACCCATACCTTGCCCATCCCTTACCCATTCTTTAATTTTTAAAAATTATAATTTCACCCATCTCCCCACACTTTTATAAATTTCATTTCTTCCCCAAAATTTTCCTATAAATAGGGAACTCTCAACCTTCATTTTTCACAACAATTTTCCAAAGAAGAGAAGAATTAGTGAGTGAAAGAAATTGTGGTGGAGAGAGAATTTTTGAGTAAGTTCTCAATCACCCACTCTTTCCGATCTTATTTCTTAGAGATAGTTACAGTGTTCGTAAGGAAGAAGGTAAGTAAATTTTGATTATGTTAGTTTTTTTATTTATTTAAAATTCATGCCCGAGTTTATTTTATAAGTAAATTTCAATTATGTTAATTAGTTCCACAAAATTTTCATGAGTTTATTTTTATGCGTATTTAATTATACTAGTTATATCTTTAATATACTTGCATCTATTTTTGGGTTAAGAAATGTTCTAATCCCCTTGGGTAAATTTTCAGCATTTATTTCTATTCAAAAATAAAATTATATATATTTTTAACACAAAAATTGTGTGGCATGAGTTTATTTTTACGTTACATTTTTTTATGAAAATATGAGTAAAGATGAGATTTTCACGATATTATTTTAAATTGCATAAATTATAATAAGATGATTTTAAAACCCCTTATGGCAACGAAAGTTCAAAGTTACAGATGCTCGGTACCACAGCTTAAAGTTTATACGGATCAGAGTGCACCCACGCTGTTTACAAAGTGGTTATTTATGTTAGTGGATTTCTCCTGAGTGCACACCTGGTTCCGGAACAGGACTTAATAAGGAAAATCTCACTTAAAGTTTACGTACGTTGATTTAGTTTGGTCGGCTAGCCAGCTAAGTCCAGTCTTCAAACCGCACAACCCAGTCATGGGGGTAAATATGACTTACGGCAAACAGGCCTAAGGGTGATTTTTACAATATATGTTTATACATATTTAATTATGTGTACAAAGTTACTGATGATTTGAAGGAAAAGTATAAGTTTACATGAAAATGATCATTTTAGTGCTTAAATGACGATCTAAAGAAAACATATAAGGAAAAGTATATGTATATTTATCATTAAATATTTATATAGTTTTAAAGTTAAAAGTTTAATTTAATAGTTATAGTATATGATTATAAAATTTTACTGTTATAGTTGATGGTAAAAGTTTTATGTAGAAAATTTTAAATTTATATTTATTTTAGAGACAGTTTTGAAGTTATAATGTTAAATATTGTTTTACGAAATTTTTAAAAAGCTCATTTTTGCCACACACTAATAATAATCTTATTTACTTATTGAGTGTCGTTTCACTCCAATCATATTTCTATTTTAGATAACTCTAAAGAGCATGTTGGAAATCAGGCTTAGCAAACATGCGGGTGGAGATAGAAAAATAAAGATTGTTTAGAAATATTAGTATGATGTTAGATATTTATGCTTATGTAATTTTTCTTCTTTTGAAATAAAGGATTGTAATATGGATAATTATTGCTCTGGTTTAATAATAATTGAGTTTATTTGCTTCCACTGTAAATCAATAGTAAAAAGTTAATATCCCAAGCTCCTCGGGGTTGGGGTGTTACGTGACTCGTCGACGGTTTACTATGGTTTTTTTGGAATCGTCACCCCAGGAAAAACACAGAAACAATCACGAAATCCCGTATCCAGATCACAGAAAAAAATCTCAAATTTCTTTTCTATATTTTGGTATTACTTTCCGCTGCACTCTAGAGTCTACAGAACCTAACAACCTAGGCTATGATACCTAATTGTAGCGTCCTCAAAATTCTTGCCATTATATATATCCATATCCACACCCAAGCAGTGGAAACACAAACCATACAACCATTCACATATATACTAAACAACACTAGAATTCAGTGTATACAAACTATAGTCATACAAAATTACCCATCCAGTATCATCTACTAAAAAATATATAGCTCTGACAAAAACTTACCCTAAAACCAGGGTGATCTAACTACTTTCTATCTGCGAGCTTGATCTGCTCGCCTAGCCGGCTCACTTGAAAAATGATAAAGTAATGGGGTCAGCCGACGCTCAGTAAGTGGAAATATGCTATTATTAGTGTGTGACAACTAAGTTAAAAATACTTAAAGATAGCAACAACTGAACTGTAATGCAATAAATAACCCGTAAAGCATATATTTCTTTCTCAATTTAAAATATATTGTATCATCTGTATTTTCTACTTTTCATATTGATAATATCATACTATACTCATCATATACTGTAAAACTATATACATATATATAACTGTACTTATTCCCTGGGACTCAGTACGTCATGATTTGATCCCTCATGACAGGGTTGTGCGGCCGTAGGCGAGACTCTATCTGGTCGGCCCTCCAGATAAGTTTACACTACCTCAATCCGGCCAAACTGCATCCTCTCCTAGGCGCGGGACTGGCTACTACCTCGTCTAACCGGTCCCATTTACCCAGCGTACTGGGGAGCTGCATCCTCTCCGAGCACGGTTAGACGGTACCCACACACTATCTGAGTTATGTGGTTGCACTCTATCTGTATATAGTAATGGTACCGTGCTCTGTAATCTATATCTATATTGTATCTGTCTGTAATATTTTCACAGGGATCTGATACTATATACATATATACATATATACTCATTTACTGTTTTTGCCATGTTTCCAAAATTACCTATGCTATCTTTCTGTACTGTAAATACTATAAATTCTGTATAATGTATCTGTAACATCTTGATGCTACCTCTATATATATATATATATATATATGTCTGTATCACTATCTATATTCTCTGTTTGTATACTCTGTATGTTATGGTAATAGGAAACATGGCATACTAAACTCTGTATATACTGTTATGTATAAAACTGTGATATAAATATTGATCTGAATAATACTGTATACATGTATATGTATATGTATATATATATATATATATATATATATATATATTTCATGAAACTATTCGTATAAAAGTTGTGTATGCATGTACAATTCTCTCTATAATTTTCTATGAATATATATATTCGTATCTGCATGTTCAATATAACTCCATACACTGGGAAAAACCATGTAAACTGTATATACTGTCTACTTTCATGCATTCAGTATAGTATGATATATATTATAAAAGCAATATAAATTGCATTGTCACATAAAAGTCTACTTAGGCCACACAAGTATTTAAACTCATAATCTGTAAATACTGTATAATAAACTGGTATAAACATGTGTCGATGAAATCTCTAATAGCATTATGAAAACTCCTAACATAGCATATTTCCCTTACTTTAACTTTGGAAAGCCCCTTAAAAATTCTGGCTCTATACCGGCAGGATTCCTAAATCAACATCCTGAAAACACAATCCCTCAGAACAAAACATCAGTATTTTCTTACCTACATCATTTCCTATAACTGTCAGGAAGTCAAAAACTCAATAAAAGACCCTACCCTGAATTTGGGATGAAATCCAACTTCGTTTTCCCAACAATCCGCTCCGGCAGACTTGTAGAGAATTCCGCCAGGAGCGTCATGGTAGATTTGGATCGTCGATCTGGCGACTGGTGGGGCCAAAATCGAAGAGAGAAGGGAGAGAGAGACGTAGAGAGAGAGAGAGAGAGGCGCTGGTAAATGGATAAAAATCCCGATTTTTAACTATTTATACTGCCAGATTCGTCGACAAGACATGTCACCTCGTCGACGAGTCCCTCAGTAAATTCATCGACGAAACCCTGTATTCGTCGACGAAATTCTGACTGCCCCAGATCCACTCTTGGTATTTTCTCGTTGACGAGGCCCTGTATTCGTCGATGAATTTTCTTATGTGCTCGTCGACGAAATTCCTTATGTACTCTTTTTGTTCCTATTTCCATTTTCCTCTCTCTTCAATATTTAAATATTAGTATTTTCCAGGTCGTTACAGTTTTTATGTTATTATTATTATATGAGATAAGATTTGCTTATGGAAATGCAGTATGTTCTGGCATGATTTGATATATATGTTTTCCCAGATTTGACAAAACGGTTACTGAATATATTATGTATGATATATGTAGAATACGAAATACTCATGTTGCCACACACTGACATTAGTTTATTTTCCTTACTGAGAGGTGTCTGACTCACTCGAAAAATGAGTAGCTCGAAAGCTATCCCAAGTATAGGAGTTACGTCGTGTAATATTAAGTCCAAGGGCTAGATCGTCTCCTCAGGAAATGCGTTTAATCTCAAATTTTACGTTCTTCCAATCGAAATTAAAAAGGTACTGAACTTAGTTTAGATTCGGGTTTTTCAAGATGATTCAATTTCACTTTTGAAAAATTAAATGACACGCAATTTAAACCCTAAAATTAACATGCACTAAATAAAAGAAAACAAGAATAAAAACCCTACGTCTACTTAAAGAAACATTGGGACACGCATTAATAAAAACTAGAAACCTAAAACATGGAACTAAAATATGCAAGAATGGAAACTCTAATCTACCTAAGGAAACATCGAAACACGCACTAATTAAAAATGGCAACTTCAAACAAAGAAATAGAGTATGCAATGGAAACTCAATCAAATACGCACACGCGCGCAATAAAAATTGGACCTTTAACACGAAACAAGACCTTGAAGTAAAATTAAACTATTAACTGTTTAAACGAAAAGAAAACACGAGAAAAACAAAACAAAACAAAACACAAACTTTAATAAAAACCTAAACTAATCAAGCTTCAATAAAGAGACGTGATTTTTTGGAAAACTTCGAAACAATAACATTTTTTTATTCTTTTTTTTTTTATTTTGGAATCATCCCAAACTTCAATTGAGTAAAGAAATAACTTCAATAAAAAATAAATACTAAAAACTAACTTATATCAGTATGAGCATCTAATTAAATAACAAATAAAAAAAATAGAGTAAGAGGAAGAAAGATGGAGAGAACAAAACTAATTAACTAAGTTATCCAATAAAATTCTGTTGGTAAAAAAATAACAATTAACATACTTAAAAGAAAGAAATAAGAAGAGAGAGTTAGAGAGAAAGAGAGAGAGCAGAGGAGACAGAAGGCCATGGCAGGCCGTGGGCTGTGCAGCAGCTGGATACCCTTCGACGGGGGCTGAGTTGCAGGAATTGGCGGTGGAGAGGCTGCTGGAACAGGGGCTGAGTTGCAGGAATTGGCTGTGGAGAGGCTGTTGGAACAGGGGCTGCTGCTATGGCAGCAGCAGAGTGCTCGGCTGGCTACTGCAGAGGGCTGGACGGAGTTGAAAACAGAGAGAAGTTGCTGTGCAGGAGAAGTTGCTGTGCCGTAGAAGTTCTGCTGTGTTGCTGGGATGTTCACGGGCAGCAACAGTGGAGGAAGGAGAGGGAGCAGTAGAGAGGGGAAAAGAAAAGAAGGAGACAGAGATGGAGATAACTAAGTAAAGAGAGAAACAAAGCAAGAAGAGGAAGAAGAGAGGAGAAGAAGGAGAGAAAGGAGAGAGGCTGAAAAGAGAAACAAAACAGGAAAAGATTAAAGAAAAAGAAGAAGAGAAGAAGAAGAAGAGCAAAGGAGAGGAGAGAAAAGCTTGGTGCGCAGGGCACACCCTGGGAAAGAGGGGAAGAGAAAAATAAATAGAGATTGGGGAAGAAAGCCCTAGACCCGGATAGGAGACCCGACCCATTTAGAGGACTCGAATTATTATATTTTTTTATTTTCTGTTCATTGCAAATTCTACTCTTTTGGAGTCTTTTTCTCGCAAAACTCAAAACACAAAAGTTGTAGTTAATCCTTTTCTCTTTCTCTAGAAATTTGAATCATCTCGATCGGAGCTCGGACGGAAAAGTTATACATAAAATACGAATAGGTGTCGGTTTTGATTCCCGAGAATTTTCCTGCGACAAAAAATTACCAAAACTTCATAAATTGTGCAATAAAGTTCAAGAATGATGATTTTGGCACTTTATTAAAATATTGGATAATTTTAGACATTTAATTAAAAAAATAAACGGTAAAGCCCAGGTTAAGCGTCCAATTACGCAGTTTTGACGCGTAATCAGTGTCTCACCCCTAAATTTTAAAAACTTTTCAAGGGCCCCTGATAGGAGAGCGGGTAAAGCCCCGCTGATTTAGTACGACAGATCTGCCCTTCCAAAAGGTGAGTATTTTGATGGGGTCAAATGTATTTAGTGGAAATGGCCCTAAGACATATTCTTTTTGGGTTGAGTGTTGTGTATATATGGATACAGTAATTGTAGTAACTCTGGTATATTGTGATGTATGGTATAATGAGATGGATATGTTTGTGTATTTCTTGTTGTGTAGGCTTCTGTTATATGTTTTGATGTATCCCTGACACCCACAGGTCCAGGTGGATTATAATATGCCAAGATTTATGTTGTTGATCTTATTGTTGAAATATATATATAGATATATATATATATATATATATATATATGGAAATTAAGCAGGTCGTTACACTATCAGAAAAAACTGTCGACGGTTTTTAGTTTGACTTTTTAACCAAACTTTTTCACTATTTTACCCATAACCGGTCCGCAGTAAATATAAAACCGTCGAAGGTTTTCTGGCCTCCCACCAAACCGTCGATGGTTTGGCCTATACCAAACCATCTTCCAGCTTTTCTTTATTTTTCTTATTATTTAAATTTTTTGGGTCTCTACAATTTTCTTGCACAATCGGATGAGATTAAAGTTTTTTTTTTTTTGCAAAGTTGAAATTTTTATCTTTTAAAATTTCTCAATGTGCCAAGGTACAATGAATTTGGGGCTCTTTTTTTTTTTTTTTTTTTGTAAAGGACTAATCCTTTTCAATTTGGTGCATTTTTTTTTTTATGCTTTAAATGTAATAAGTAGGGCAGCTATCTTAGTTCAAATGATCCACCATTTGAGGTACAATTTGTCTATTATTTCAATTTTTTAAGGAAATTAGCTAAGATAAAAAAATTGCGCTTCAACAGCAAAATGCTAGAAAAAGGAGAGATTACAGTTTATGTGGTCTAAAATTCATGCCAAGCACATGTCGCATTAATGCGATTTCATCCTGATTTGTCCATGAAATATGCATTAGCTAGGACAACACTTGGGGGTTGAGTTGAGAAGATATTTATTAATTGAATTTTATTTTTACAATTGAGAAATTAATGGATAAAGCCAAAGGAAATTACCTTGCTGTTAATTTTTTGTTGTTGATAAATTCTCCTTAATACCTTTCAAAGAATAAATAATCCTCCAATTCATAATTTTGAGACAAATTATAAGAAGTTGTTCATACACAAAGTTCCATTCCAAGCAATTCTTAGGTGTATAAGCCACACTAATTTGTATATGTTATTTCCAATTATTCACCATTGGATCAAACAAAAAATAATGAATGAGTGGTAGCTACACATCCACATCAACGTGTCGTGGATTTTACAAACTACACTTCAATAGCAAAAAATAAATTAAAAACAAAAACAAAACAAAAAATCTAGTGTAGAGTGTCGTGACATCCTGGAGAATAGTATGGAATGGTGAGAAATAATAATATTGAACATTTGATGGCGTCGTCGCTAACCTGTTATTTACTTAGGTGTGGTTAGATCGTCTAATTACTACTCATTGATTGGTCTCTAAACTAATCTTAAGTCAAGGAACCAGTAGTTTAAGTCTACTTTTAATAGAGTTGGGATTAGGAGTCTAGTTATGTGAGGAAAAGGTGTCAACACTCCCTACACACATGTTCCTTCAACAATACCTAATTAGTCATGAATTATCCCTAAATTGAAGCTAATGGTCTTTAATTAACCCCTTCGAGATAAACAAATAAATAAATAGACAAACAAACAAACAAACAAGCAAACAAATAAATAAAATTTACGAGGAAAATAAAAAAAAATGCGATTAGGAATGTCTAATAAAACCTCCAAACGAGGGGATCTTATTAGATAAACCTTTCTTAGAGCTAATACAAATGAGGTCTAAAATATTTCTTTACATTTTTTAAAAAAAAAATCATTGGGACGCAAACACATAAAAATCAAGAAAATCATAAATTTTTAAGCAAAATAATTTTTAAAAACATTCCCATATTTTTTCAAAATTTTGTAGAAATTTTCCAACAATTTTCTAAAACATTCTAAGATTTTTAAAGACTTTTCCTCATTTTTTGGTATTTTTTATTGTTTCAATTTTTTTTAAATTGAGCCAAAATAACTCAAAATATATTTCCTGACTTCAAAAATAATTTTCCTAATATTTTTATTTTTTTTTATGATTTTTGTTATTTTTATCTAATTTTTAAAAATTAAAATTTTAAATAAATAAGATAAATAATAAATATTAATAAAAAAATAGTCCAAGAAAATAGACTAGTTCAGTTCAGTGGATCACATGCCCACCCACAATGGTGACATGTGGCACCTTTTAATTAGTTGCTCTTTTTTTTTTTTTGAAAAAAATTACTATAGTTGGGTGATGTTAGCATAACTTCACCCTGCCACGTGGCATCACCCGGGTCTCCCTCATTTTTCCTTTTGTTTCTTTAAAATGAAAATTTGCAACAAGGTGACGTCATACGTGGCAAATCTTGAATGGTTCAAGACAACTAGTAAAGTCAACAATCTAATCATCCAAAGAAAACACAAATTGGATGGTTGAGATCATACCACGTCACTCTTTAAATAGTTGGCCCAAATTGTGACACATGTCACTGTACGGACGTGACACGTGTCCCACTACCCTCATAAATAAAAAAATCAATTTTTTTTTCTTTTTTACTGATCTATTTCTGTCTCCTCCTTGTTTCCTCTATCTATTCTCTTCCTCTCTCCCCTCCCTATCTTCTCTTCTTAGCAACTCTCTTTCTCTTTCCTCTTCTCTTCTTCACACTTTCTTCTTCTCTCTTTATCTCTTTATTTTCTCCTCTCATTCTTTCTTTCTTATTCTATTTCTTTTCTCATTCTTTCTTTATCTCTCTATTTCTTTTCTTCTCTAAGATCCTCTCTGCTCTCTGTTCCTTTTGATTCCTTTCCCCTTCTATTCTTTTCTTCTCTATTTATTCCTCCATTTTTTTTTCTGCTCTTTCTTTTTACCCAATCCTTTCACTAATCTTTCTCTTTTCCTTTTGCCTTTTTGTAGATACTAGAGTCCATTTATGGAGACTGAAATTCTATGGCCAGATTAAGGAACACCTAACCAATGAGTTCATTTCTCTTTTCAATTCCATTTTTATTTTTATTTTGGTGAAATTTTCCTGTATTTTCTCATGATCCAAAAAGGGTCACTTAGTCTAAACTAGGTTGAGTTAAGTTTGGGCTGGATGAGTTAGTGAATTTGGGTTTGGCCCAATTTAGGCTCAGACTAATCAATGGGTTTAACTTCAGCCCATAATTGGGCTAAAGACTTTATGTAGAGACCCAGGAAAATATAATAATAAGAAAATAAATAATATGAGGGAATTTGGTTTGGGGAAACCCAAACCGTCCCCGATTTTTTTGGGGAGCATAGAAAACCATTGACGGTTTTCTTTTACTAAGGAATAGTAACGAGTAAAATGGTGAAACGGAGCTGGTTAAAAACCCAAACCATCGACGGTATTGTGCGGGGCACAGAAAACCGTCGACGATTTTCTCTGCAGAGGTGGCTATAAAGAAAGTCACGGTTCTTCTCCATAAAACCTACGGTTCTTCTCTCTATTTTCTTTGATTCTTGCTCCACAAAGGTCCGTTTTGATGATCCAGAACGATCACGAGGTTTGTGGGATTGTTCTCTACAAAGTTACTGAAGTGGATCGTTGAGTTGGAATTTTGGGGCACTATCCCAAAATCAGGGTAAGTGAGATATTTTAGAGTTTTGTTGTTAGATTGAAGTATTCATAATTTAGGAAGTATTAAATAAGAGTTGTTTGAGGATTTGAGTTGATAAATTTGAGTTATTGAATTAGGGTTTGGGTGAGCGTCACAGGCATCGTTTCGGGATCCCTATTGGAGTAATTCAGGAAACTAGGTAAGGGGAATAGATTAAACCAGTAGTTTTTATGAATTTACCAGTTTAAATGGAAAATATATGTGCTTATAAATGTATATGATTATCATGTGAGTTTTAAAAGAAAACTTAACTATTTGAACTATGATTTTGAGCCTAGGGTTGTGTAGATATTATTTGTGAAAATGAAATGTGGAAAGTAATGAATTTTCTGGATAATTGTGAAGGATATTAAATGTGTATTTTCAGTAATTTGAACGATGAACATGGGTTGGCTTTTTTTATTTTCAAGCAGATAATTATGCATATTATTTGAAAAATGTGGCATAAGTAAAATGAAAATACTGAGTTGAGTTATGATATATATATATATGACATGTTGGAAATACTGAAATGTATTGGGATTATATTGCATGTGTATTGTTAATCAAAGTAGGATGTGATTGTTAAATTGCAATGTATGATTTTAGAACTCCGATGGACCATTGTAAGGCACAATACTGTTGCGTATTATTTTGGCAGAGATTAGTGCACCCACACGTCTTAAAGAGAGTGTGGAGAGGAGATGGTCGATTGTGCTATGTAGGGTAAAGATTCCCCCTAGAGTCTAGACCAGTGTGGGAAAGTCAATCTAACTTACAGACTGAAGTGGTTATTTTCTGAATTAGCTCTGATGGGCCGACCAAGGTTAAGTCCAACCTTCAGGCCGCACACCCGTCATGGGGGGAAGCATGATAGTGATTATCTATCTAGTAGTGAGTTTTATATGCATAATTGTTTAATTTAACCAATGAATAATATGATAACAGAATATGTGCATACAGACGTGAATACAGAGTAGCATGAAATCAGAGTAATGCGAAATATGAATATGAAATGTGAAAGTATGAAATCAGAGTAGCACAAGATCAGAGTAATATGAAATATGAAAGTGTGAAATCAGAGTAGCACAATGAAAGTGAATTATATGATATGAGATTCACGTGATGTGAACTATGAAAGTGAATAATGTGATATAAAATATTGAGAACGTGAAAAGAAGAATATTGCAAAGATAACATATATAGAGTAAAGTAAAAATGTATTGTATATTATAGTAACATATTTATTTGGGGTTATTTGGGGCGAAGTATACACTTCGCCCGAGGGGTTTCTGAGAAAGGCGAGCGCACTAATAGGTATCAAATGTAACCATACTGGACTGCATAACATATTAGGGCAAAGGGAAGCTACTTGTATGGGCGGGTAATCTTCCTTATTCTCGGGAACTTCTGCCAGCAAACTTTTGTATGAATATGTGTGTGAATATGTGATAAACTACCCACCTGAGGGCTTACTAAGTAAGGTAAGTGCCCTAATATACTTCAGTTGTAGTTATGGGTTGCATAAGGTATCAGAGCAGAGGGGTGCTACTTGTATGGGTGGGTAATCACCCCAATCCTTAGGAACTCTCGTTTTATTAAAATACACTGCATGTATGTGAATAGAGATAGAGAATGTTTTCATAACTGTGATAATTTTATAAATGATGATTATATATTTGTACACAAACCTCATGATAGTCACACACTGGTGCTAATCTATTCCGATTTACTAAGATGTGACTCACTCGATATGGAATTTTATCTTTTTCAGGAAGACCGCGTAATCGAGCTTAGTGAGGTCAAGTCTTGGCGTAGCATTTTTTAGAGAGAGAGGGTTTAGTATATATATATATATATATATATATATATATATATGGGTTTGTTTATGATTTTTGAGTTGTATATATGATTGTGAATACTGGATATTGGAGAATACCTTTTAAGATTATAGATATGTTGAAATTCTGGTATATTATTGAGGAGTTGTTATTATTTTCGCCGCGTAATTGATGTGAGAATATGAGATTCAGGTAATGGAACACGTGGGACCTGGATCCCACTTGGCAGATTCGATGCGTCACAAGCTGGTATTAGAGATATATTTTAAATAACACTCCGGACCCTAGTTTCGGTTTCGGCGCATTACACTTTGGGTCTGTCCTTAATTTAGAAGAGATTTGGGTTTGGCCTATAGTTGGCTAAGGACTTAGACATGACCTTTTATTTAAAACAGATTTGGGCTTGGCCCATTGCTAGGTTTTGGAAAACCAAACACAATAGGGTCCCTAGTCAATGGACCTAGGTTCATGTTGGACCTAAGTCCTCGGTATCCAGATCATGGGTTCTGGGTAAGATTTGAATCCTTAAATGGGCTTTGGTTAGTGGACAAAATCCAGACCAATGGGTCGGATATAAATTGATGGGTCGAGTCAATTCGTGCCCATGTTTAACAGATTTGGATCTTGGTTTAATTATTCAGATCCACAAGTTGGATCCAGATTATTTCCACTTATTTGAGCATGGCAACCCAAACCTAAAGTGAAGCTAACCTTTAATCTCAAGCTCCTTCAGTCTTTTTGCTTCCCTTTTGGCTCGGTTTGAAATACTTAACCCTAAATTTCGACTCTTGGCAACTCTCAAGCTACAAATCTTAGCTCTATAATTCCCTTTTGCAACTTCTCAAATTCTTAAATATCAACACTCTGAGAACTCTCTGCTCCTCACTTTTCAATTACTCACATATATACTTGTTTCTTTATGAATGTGCTTCTGTATGAATTTTTCACCGTGCCCTCTCCTCTCTTCAATAGTCTCTATTTATAGGCTTGGAGGGGAGGATTTGAATTGAACTTTGATTGATCAATCAATTTTGATTGGTCAATTAACCTTTAAAATAGATGACCATTTTGGTTAATCAATAATTCAATTTAAATTATCCCTACCAATCACCTTTACATATGATATTTGGCACATGATTAACCTTCGCTTTTCTTTCCTTGCAGGTTCAAAATTGCAGATTTAAAGATTACTGACCCACCTCCTACTCCCTTCCTTCATATTGTATTTTTCTCTCTTTTTGTTATGTAAAAGTTGAATATCTACATTTTCCTTTTCCTTGTATTTTTTTTTCATTTTTCTATATTTCCTTTTTGTTTTTATATTTGTATTTTTTCATGAAATAAATAAAATATTATTTATTTTTGTTATATAAGGATCCGAATTGTTTTGAGAGTCTACATAGAGAACTTTTAAATATTTACTTAAAATTTCATATTATGTTTAAGTATTTCAACATATTTAAGCATAGTAGTGCTGCACTCCTCACCTTTCCCTATTCATTACCTCCCAAAACACTTTTAAATCAAATTATTTAAAAAAAAAAAAAAGCCTTAAACAACAGTTGACCTATTTTTCACAAATCATTGTTACCTAATCCTTCAGATATGTAGGTTGCAAGGATCACCCATGGAATAATTATTAATGAAGTCTTTCTTGTTTTTATCTATCATTGTATGCTTGTGCATGGAAGTATCCCAATTTGACAGAAATCTACTAAATCTTATCTAAAAAAGATTTGATCAAAATGACATCAAATTATTTAATATCCTAACATGTACTTCTCCAAATGACTCTTGGGAGGCACTAGATATATGAATTGATGAGAAAAAGCAAGTGGAATATTTCTTACATAAACTCTACAAAGACATAAGATAATTAAAAATACATAATATGCCATACGCAAGCTAACATATAAAGTTCATGAATCATTTATTTAGCAGAAATATTTAGCTAAACCATCTGTCACACCTCATCACTATCATGTTGGTATATTAGTAATAATGTTTATTTAGAAGCTTGGGCAGATTCAAAGCGAGCTTTTAAGTAAGCAAGTATCTTATCCCTAGGAAGTAGATACTCCTTAACAATACTAACGAACTCTTCTGACCATTTGCATAATTTGGGATATTTTTCATTAGTCAATAGTTTTACTGCTCCCGCTTCTTGAACCAATTCCATCCAATCGCCTATGAAGTCAGCAGCGATATCTGCCAACCCAATTGTCTCTCCTCCAAAGAGTCTCTTGCCCTCTAGCTCATTTTCAAGTATTTCCAAACAATCATGTGCTTCTTTCACTGCTTTGTCATCACCTTGATAAGCTTTCCAAATTGCAGGCATGCACTATAAAATAAATGAATAAACAAATTATCATAAGTCATGCTTCAATACAAAGCCACACACACACACACAAATAAACTAATATTTTTACCATGTAATTAGTTATAAAATATATATTTATTAGATTGATTAAAATTAAAATTATTCTTTCATAGATATAAGAATTGACATGCAAAAATTTTCTATTTGTGAATTTGGGAGTGTTTTCATGCATTTTCAAAGTCAAATTGTGCCTATTCGAAATGTTTTACATATATTTGGATATAAATGTTTTAAAAATATTCAATATTTATGTTTGGAAGAGGTATTGAATCTGAATTTGGATAAAATGTAATGTAGAATTATATTGAATTTTATCTAAATCTGTACAAATTCAAATCCAAGACCTGAAATCTATGCTCCTAAAAGCAGAATATATATTTGCAAATATCTAATTTAGGAGTATGAATTTTGAAACTTGGATTTGGATTTATATGAATTCGAAAGAGACTCGATATATTTTTGTATTGCATTTTGTCCAAATTCATACAAATCCAACATTAAAATTCAAAATTCTTGCTCCCAAACATTAGGAAATAAAAATATTCATATCTAATATGAATACAATGAAAATTTTATCTAAAAATTTAATACATAATACATGTCTTTTGATCATCAAAACACTAATGCAAAATCCTAATAATTTTAAAATAATTATTAAAACTAATACAAACTAATCACATGACATTAATACTCTTGTTTCGTTTGAGAGCATGGATTTCGGGCCTTGAATTTTAATTTCAATACATTTGAACAATATTCAATACAATTTTGTATTATATCTTACTCAAATTCAATACAAATTCAAAGCCAATGTCTCTACAAATATAAGGTCTGTGTTTTTCTAGTGCTACTAATGATAAAGATAAATACTTTTAACCTATTGAGAGAAGAGACCATTTGAACTTAAAATCCGATGACCCATTCCCCAATTAAAAAAAAAATGTCATTTCTTAAGCGGTTGTAGAATGAAACAACATAGCAAAGGAATATAATGAAAAATAATTAAATGAGGAGCACACTGAAATCAAATACTAAATTCGATTCATTCTCTCCAATTTCATTCTATTTCTAAGTAAACTTAGGTGTCGTAAGGGTACCATGCTCCCTCTAGTGGCATGCATGTCTTTCTCTTTCCCATCTCATCAAATTCTTCCCAAACATTAAAATCTCATGCTCTAACCATTGGGAGTATTTGAGATTACCATTTCAAAATAAAATAAGAAGGAATAAAAATTTACATACCTTTTCATCAATGAACTTGGCCCAAAAACGAGCCAAGGCTCTCTGGTAAGGATCATGGGGCAAGATGGGGTTGGCTTTCCAAGTCTCATCGATGTATTCAACAATCACAAGTGACTCGGTGATGGGTTTTCCGGCGTGGAAGAAAACCGGAATCTTCTTGTGAACCGGGTTCGACTTCAGCAGCAACTCGCTTTTGTGGCCATGCAAGTCTTCTTCTTCTGTGTAGTCGTAGGGTATGCCCTTGAGTTTAAGGGCAATCTCCACCCTCTTACTGTATGGGCTTCCCCACACTCCCAAAACCTTCACCTCTTCTTCTCCCATCTTAGTTCGATCTGCCCTTTTCTTTTTGTCTTTGCCACTTCGAATTCTCTGGATGATTCTTTTATAGAAGAGCTAGTTAAGGCTGAAATTTTCTTGGCAGTCAAGCAATCAACCAACCTTGATTATTGGGTTTGAATGGTCTGACTCTTGGACCACAGTATTAATTTGTGGGAATAGTCAACGTGGCCCATCCATGCACCTTTCCTATTGTAGGACTTGGTGCACAAGTTATGGAGGGGATAGTGATATATATATATTTTTTAAAAATATTGAGCAAAAGATAATGATGTCCATGAGGTTTGACAAAAAAAAAAAAACCTCTTCTAAGATTTCAAAAATCTCATAAACCTTAAGCTTTCAAGAATTTCAAGTATCTCCCGTGGAATTTATGAAAAAGACACAAATTTTTCTTTGTATTTTACAAAAAGATAAATCTTTTGAGGGGAAGTTTGTATCTTTTTGCCAAATCTTAAGGGAAGTTTTTAAGATTTTTAAAATCTCTGAGAGGTTCGTATCTTTTTTACAAATCTTAGAGAATATAAGTGTCTTTTACCCAAAAAATTTTAACTCAATTTTATCTATGAAAATGATAAGGACATAAAAATATTTGAAACTGATCAATCAATGAATGCCACCTTTGAATTGGTAATCACACCACCAAACTACGATGGTCTCATCATCAATCTCATCATTTGTGATTATATTTCTTTATTTCTTGTAATTACTTTTCATATAAAAAAGTTTATTTTATTTCAAGCATAAGGAGTGGGAGTAATTTCTATCTGTCAATCTTCTTCGTACATTCTAGGGGTTAAAGTTGAAGGCTTCCCTGTTGAAGGTCAATCGTCACACGTTTGAATCTTGAAATCGATGAGAAGGGATACGAGATGAAAGACAAGTTACCTCCTGTATATATAAGCTCTCAATCAATCGAAAAAATATCTTGCATGATAAGAACTCAAACACTAGATGTATAGTTATATGAAACAACACGTGAATCCTTTTTATACTTTTTATTTGGACATAATTAATTAAAAGATAAATTTTTTCTGGCGGAATTGATAAGTTTTCCAATAAAATTTCTCTTGCAATGTAAAATAGCAATTATTAATTTATTTTATAATTTTCTTAGAGATTAATTTATTATAAACATTGTTGTGCTGGTACTATGTAGCTTTTGTTTTTTCATTTTATCTTTTTTGTGCCCTTCATTTGCGTCATCCCTGGCGATAGCACAAGAAAAGAGTTTTTTCCGATTTTAACTTTTTTAAAAAATATATATATTAAATAATACCTCATTCTGGGAAGTATTTCCCAGAATGACTGACGTAATCTCGCTACTCCAAGTAGCGAGATTTGCCACGTGTTAGTTTGGGAATTATTTTTCTAAAAAATATTATTTAATATATATGTGATGACCCAAAAATATATATATGATTAAAACACAATAATAATAAAATAATAAAAATGGTCATTGAGTTAATATCAATACAGAAGTGTTTTTCTGTAGGATTCTTGATTCCATATTTGATGCTTAAGAAAGACCTTGTCTAAGCGAGTGCTCAGAGACCATTACGGTTTAGTCACTCCCTGGAGGTCGGTCTGGTCAAAATGGAATTTCATAGGATAAACAAGATAGATACTGTTTGTACACGTAAATAAGTATATATACATAAAATAGTGTTTTGACAGACATAATTTGTAGAAATACATAATAAGATGACAATAATATAGGTATCATATGTGGGGCCCACAAGACTATATGGGGTCCACATGAGTTCAGGAGCCACAAGACACTGTTTATATACGTAAATAAGTACATAAAATAATGTTTTGACTGATATAATTTGTAGAAATATATGATAAAATAATAATAATATAGGTATCCTATGCGGGGCTCACAAGATTGTGTGGGCCCACATGAGTCTCGAAGTCGTATGGAGGTTTACACGAGTCTCAAAGTTATGTAAGATGCATAAAATCGTATAAGAGTTATTCGAGTTATGTAGGATCCATTCGGGTCTCGAAATTGTGTGGGGCCCACAAGACCATGTGGGGCCCACATGAGTTTTTAAAATTTAAATTTAATTTTTATTCAAAAATAAATAATAAAATAAATAAATACTAAAAATAGTTTAAAAGTAAAAACAATGATAATAATGATTAAGAAAAATAATAAAATAATTAATTAACTAATTGACTAATTAATTAGGTGAGTGATTAATTAAAAATTTATTTAATAGGAATGGTGACAAACACTCCCACATGGCCTCCATCCCCATCCCATACTCAACTCATACCTTGCCCATCCCTTAATTTTAAAAAAATTATAATTTCACCAATCTCCCCACACTTTTATAAATTTCATTTCTTCCCCAAAATTTTCCTATAAATAGGGAGCTCTCAACCTTTATTTTTCACAACAATTTTTCAAGGAAGAGAAAGATTAGTGAGTGAAAGAATTTGTGGTGAAGAGAGAATTTTTGAATAAATTCTCAATCACCCACTCTTTCCAATCTCATTTCTTAAAGATAATTACAGTGTTCGTAAGGAAGAAGGTAAGTAAATTTTGATTATGTTAGTTTTTTTTTTTTTATTTAAAATTTATACCCGAGTTTATTTTATAAGTAAATTTCAATTATGTTAATTAGTTCTACAAAATTTCCATGAGTTTATTTTTACGCATATTTAATTATACCAGTTCTATTTTTAATAAATTTGCATATATTTTTGGGTTAAGAAATGTTCTAATCCACTCGGGTAAATTTTCAGTATTTCTTTCTATTCAAAAATAAAATTATATATATTTTTAACACAAAAATTGTGTGGCATGAGTTTATTTATACGTTACATTTTTTATGAAAATATGAGTAAAAATGAGATTTTTACGATATTATTTTAAATTACATAAATTATAATAAGATGATTTTAAAACCCCTTATAGCAACGAAAGTTCAAAGTTACAGATGCTCGGTACCGCAGCTTAAAGTTTATACGGATCAGAATGCGCCCACACTGTTTACAGAGTGGTTATTTATGTTAGTGAATTTCTCCTGAGTGCACACCTGGTTCCGGACCAGGACTTAATAAGGAAAATCTCACTTAAAGTTTACATACGTTGATTTAGTTTGGTCGACCAGCCAGCTAAGTCTAGTCTTCGAACCGCACAACCTAATCATGGGGGTAAACATGACTTACGACAAACAAGCCTAAAGGTGGTTTTTACAATATATATTTCTACATATTTAATTATGAAGTTACTGATGATTTGAAGGAAAAATATAAGTTTACATGAAATTGATCATTTTAGTGCTTAAATGACGATCTAAAGAAAACGTATAAGGAAAAGTATATGTATATTAATCATTAAATATTAATACAGTTTTAAAGTTAAAAGTTTAATTTAACAGTTATAATATATGATTATAAAATTTTACTGTTGTAATTGATGACAAAAGTTTTATGCAGAAATTTTAAATTTATATTTATTCTAAAAACAGTTTTGAAGTTATAGTATTAAATATTGTTTTACGAAATTTTTTAAAAAAGTTCATTTTGGCCACACACTAATAATAATCTTATTTACTTACTGAGCGTCGTCTCACTCCAATCATATTTTTATTTCAGATAACTCTGAATAGCATGTTGGAAATCAGGCTTAGCAAGCATGCGGGTGGGGATAGAAAAATAAAGATTTGCTTAGAAATATTAGTATGATGCCAGATATTTATGCTTATGTAATTTTTCTTTTTTTGAAATAAATGATTGTAATATGGATAATTAGTGCTCTCGTTTAATAATAATTGGGTTTATTTTACTTTCACTGTAAATCAATGGTAAAAAGTTAATATCCCATACCACTCGCAGTCGGGGTGTTACAATATATATTTTAAAAAATGATAAATGGGCACCCGGTGAAATATAACAAAATATAATATGAAATTTTGTTTTCTTCCAAATAGCTATTTGAGCTATTGGTAGGGCAAGGTACTAGTTCGGTAGGGTAGGAGAGGGTGTTAGTCTGTCAGAGGATGGGACTAAAGAGTAAGGTCCCATTCCTTTCTTCTGCTTCTTGGGCTTCGAGAAGCAGTAATGGTAATAAAATCAAACCCCAAGGGAAATTGATAAGATGTTTCCTGTCCTTTCTTTTCCTTGGCTTTGGGTCATTGCACCCTTTCATGAGTGTGAAAAGCGTTCCAAATATTTGAGGGCATGTTATATTTGAAGAAAAAATTACAAATAATATATACTAAAAAAATTGCAAATAATATATACTAAAAAAGTTATTTTTCCAAAAAATATTATTTAATATATATTTAATAAAATTATAAATAATATATACTTAAAAATTATTATAATTATTTTACTTAATTGTTCTACTTTATAATTAAAATTTTATGACATGACAATTAAAAAATAATAAAAATATTCATTATTATTTTTAAAAATTTATGTATATTTTTTAAATTATTTTTAAGTTTATAAAATTTATTTGCAGGTATTAAAATTTTTGACATCAAGTTAAAATAATTTAAAACTATAAAATTTAATTTTTAATTTTTTAACAAATAGTTAGAAATTGATAATAAAAACAAAAAATTGAGGAACAAAAAACATCTTATCAATTTCTCTTGGGGTTTGATTTTATTACCATTACCATTACCATTACTGCTTCTCGAAGCCCAAGAAGCAGAAGAAAGGAATGGGACCTTACTCCTTAGTCCCAGCCTCTGACAGACTCACACCCTCTCCTACCCTACCGAACCAGCACCTTGACTTACCAATAGCTCAAATAGCTATTTGGAAGAAAATAAAATTTCATATTATATTTTGTTATATTTCACCAGGTATCCATTTATCATTTTTTAAAATATATATATTTAATAATATTTTTTGAAAAAATAATTCTCAAACTGACACGTGACAAATTTCGCTACTTGGAGTAGTGAGATTACGTCAGAGTCATTCTAAGAAATACTTCACAGAATGAGGTATTATTTAATATATATTTTTTATAAAAAATTTAAAATTGGAAAAAACTTCACAAGAAAACCTTTAATTTAGTTTTGTTCCATTTTTGCCCTCCAATTGCATCTTTGTTCTATTTTTGCCCTCCAATTACATCAGCCCTCACATAATAGCGACAGTGATGGATTAATGTAATTAGTAATTTGTAGCATTAATAATGATTACTGCGATCATTGGTGATCTTGCTTTTTTAAAATTTTCAAGATTGTGATACGCTTTGATCCAAGCACACGTCAATTGGATAATATATATATTTAAGTAGGGAAATTTTAGTCTTTATATCATTGTTAGGGTTAGACTTATGTATTGAATGAGTATTAGGCTTGCCTCTTGTGTAGTAATTGTATCTCTTCCTTACTCTCTCTATTTGTCACTACAAAAAACTTGTTTTTAGTGACGAATGTATTAGTGATGGTTTGAATTTTGTTACTAAAAGTGCAGTATTAGTGACGGTTTCTTCAATCGTCACTAATACGATACATTTAGTAACGACATTCAAACCATCACTAATACTTTTGTCACTAAAAACAAGTTTTCTCGTTCAAACTTTCGCAGGAAAAAAATTTTCACACTCAAAATATTTTAGGAAAATAATAGCGACATTTTTGAGGTATTAGTGATGATTTAAAAACATCACTAATACGTCATTATTAGTAATAGTATTAAAAAAAAAAAACCATCACTAATAGCCTTATATTAGTAATGGTTTATACAACTGTCATTAATAATGCATTGTTGACTAGGAAGAAGATCAACAATATTAGCGACAGTTCTCCAAAACCGTCACTAATAGTCTATTAGTAGTAATGGTTCTTATAAACTCTCACTAATGGTATTGTATTAGTAACGATTCTATAAACCGTCACTAATAATACAGTCATCGACTAAGGAAAATGTCAACAATATTAGTAACGATTTAAAAGAAATATTACTAATAGCCTATTATTAGTGACGATTTTTCTGAACCATCAATAATAGTCTATCATTAGTGAAGATTTTTTCTGAACCGTCACTAATAGTCTTGTATGAGTCTTGCATCTATGGTGAAGTTCTGCAATGATTGGACATATTTTTTTAAATGCAATAAAGTTTGAGAGATCTTTTGAAATTGTTCATCATAGCAAAAAAGAATGGGATATGCACGAAAAAGAAATAGTGCGCTTGGTTCAAATAGCGATATCTATGGGTGGGTTGCTCGTGAAGATGATTACAATTTGGAAGGGTTGGTCAGTCGAAGACTGACTTCTTAGCAGTGGACAGATAAAAATAGTTGTTGATATTTTCCAACAAGTAACTTGACACCTCAAATGAGAATCTAGATGAGTTGAAGATAAAATACAATGAGAAGAACATGTCCTTACGTAGAATACTTAAAGAGAAAGACCGTCATTAATAGTCGTATATTGGCTAGTGACAGTTCTCATAAACCGTCACTAATAATGCAATTGTTGACGGGGAGAAAGATCAAGATTGATTCACAAAAACTTATAATGGAGCAAGGAAAATGGCCATCAAGTGCAATTAGCGAATGCAAACATAAAAATGACATTGCCTTGGCAAAATACCTGGAAACTGACCTAACTGATGAGTCGGACCAAACATCTCGCCTTGTTGAAACAACACCCATCTCTCAAACTCTAGAGCATAATGATCTATATGTCTAGCCATGGATTGGGATTGTTCTTAATTTAGTGGACCAAAAAGATGGAAGAACTATAATTGATAGTGAATATTTGTTGAAAAGATTCTCTAAATTTAAACCTTTTCAAGTTCATACCTTTTCGAATGACCGTGTACGGACCAAGGGAGCTACATGTGGTGAAGTTCTACAATGATTGGACTGGATTTTTAAAAGCAATAGAGTTTGAAAGATGTTCTGAAGCTACTCATCATAGTAAAAATGAATGGGATGCACGAAAAAGAAACAACGCACTTTGTTCAAATATCTATGCATGGGGTGGGTTGCTTGTGAAGATAATTACAATTCAGAAGGGTCGACCAGTTAGAGACTATCTTCATAGCAGTGGACAAATAAAAATAGTTGCTGATATTATCCAGGAAATAAAACATGATAGAAATAATGTTGTGGCTAACCTAGCCAGTCTGCTTGACACCACAAATGAGAATCTGGATGATCAAGTTGAAGTTAAAATACAACAAGAAGAGCATGCCCTTAAGTAGAATTCTTGAAGAGAAATACGGTCACTAATTAGTGACAGTTTTTCTAATTACTTGGGCAGCGTGCTTCAAATGCAGTGGCTGAAAACCATTTGCAAAGATTGATTGACAAAGACTTCTAATGGATCGGGTGAAGAAAATGGTCATGAAGTGCAATGAGCGAACGCAAACATAAAAATGACATTGCCCTGGCAGAATACGTGGAAATTGACCTAACTGATGAGTCCGACCAAACACAGTCCTGTTTATCAAAGTAGCATCCATCTCTAGCTCAAACTACAAAGCATAATGATCTATATATATATATATGTCTGGCCTGGACTGGGATTGTTCTTAAGATATATAGTGGACGAAAAAGATGGTAGAGTTTTCATTGATAGTGAATATTGGTTGAAAAGATTATTTTAATTTATGCATGGGTGGGTTGCTCGTTAAGCTGCTTACAATTCAGCAGGGCCAATGGGATACTATCTTTGTAGCAGTGGACAAATAAAATGGTTGTTGATATTATTCAGGAAGCAAAACAGGATAGAAATAATGTTGTAGCTAACCTAGCCAGTGTGCTTGACACCACAAATAAGAATCTGGATGAGTTGAAGATAAAATACAACGTGAAGTGCATATCCTTAATTAAGTAGAATGCTTGAAGAGAAAGACCGTCACTAATAGTCTTTATATTAGTAACGATTTTTCTTAATTAACCCTGACTAAAAAATGCATTTGTTGACAGGGAAAAAATGTCAAGATGTTACCAAGTACAAAGGACTCCTTTTTGCCCAGTCTCACCGAGAAGAAATTATCCTCTTGACTTTTATAAGTCGATTCAAGATCCCCAAAGGGGTGCCATATTCATGGAGGCATGATTCGTTAAGAATATAAAAGGTTTATAAATTCAATTGCTTAGTATTGTTCTTAACCCCCCCCCCCCCCGACCCTCTGCCTCAATTGTACTTCAATTTTTTTTCCTAGGAAATTATTGATAGCATTTAGGAGATCAATTGGCCACAAACCTCACAGAATATTAATATTCTATAGGTAATTTACTTGTGGCATGTTTGTTGATATTTGTTTAGAAGTTCAATGGTGTTTTACCATTTGCACATGCTTCTTTGGCTAATAGTATTTTCTTTATTAAAAAAACATATGACAATTTATTTTACTATTAGTGATGGTTATGAAAACTGTCACTAGTAATCCATTATTAGTGATGGTTTTCACAAACCGTCACAAATTGTCCATTATTAGTGACGGTTATGAAAACCGTCACTAATAGTGTTTTCTTTATTAAAAAATATATAAACAATTTATTTAACTATTAGTGACGGTTTGTTAGAATATTAATGATGGTCTCAAATCGTCACTAATACTCTAAAATGTCAAACCCCTAACCCCTAGCGGATTTCCCCTATTTTTCTCACCATTCTCTCCTTTTTCCTCCTACTTCCCGCACGTCGAACACTCCTCCCACCCCTACCTCCGACCACTGGGGCCGAAGACTCCTTTCGTCCTCCTCCTCCCTACGCGCATCATCTCCGGCCACCTTCTGCCATTCTTTCCTCCTCTCACCATCGCCGCTTGCATGAGTTGCTCTGGCCGCTGCCGCGAAGCTTCCCTACTCCCAGGTTCTTCTTCTTTCTTCTTCTTTTGAAAATTTGTATGTGTGTGTGCATGTGTTGTAACACCCCGACCCCGAGGGGCCTGGGATATTAACTTTTTACTACTGATTTACAGTGGAAGCAAAATAAATTCAATTTTTATTAAACCAGAGCGCTAATTATTCATGTTACAATCACTTATTTCAAAAGAAGAAAATTACACAAACGTAAATATCTGAAATCATACTTATGTTTCTAATTAATCTTTATTTTTCTAATCCCCACCCGCATGCTTGCTAAGCCTGATTTCCGACATGTCCTTCAGAGTTATCTGAAATAAAATATGATTGGGGTGAGACGACGCTCAGTAAGTAAATAAGATTATTATTAGTGGGTGGCTAAAATAAGCTTTTAAAGAATTTCGTAAAACAATATTTAATACTATAACTTCAAAACTGCTTTTAGAATAAACATAAATTTAAAAATTCCTGCATAAAACTTTTGTCATCAATTTTAACAGTAAATTTTTATAATCATATATTATAACTGTTAAATTAAACTTTTAACTTTAAAACTGTAAAAATATTTAATGATAAACATACATATACTTTTCCTTATACGTTTTCCTTAGATCGTCATTTAAGCACCAAAATGATCCTTTTCACGTAAACTTACACTTTTCCTTCAAATCATCAGTAACTTTGTACACGTAATTAAATATGTATAAACATATATTGTAAAAATCACTCTTAGGCCTGTTTGTCATAAGTCATGTTTACCCCCATGACTGGGTTGTGCGGTGTGAAGACTGGACTTAGCTGACTGGCCGACCAAACTAATTCAACGTACGTAAACTTTAAGTGAGATTTTCCTTATTAAGTCCTGGTTCGGAACCAGGTGTGCACTCAGGAGAAATCCATTAACAGAAATAACCACTCTGTAAACAGTGTGGGTGCACTCTGATCCGTATAAACTTTAAGCTGCGGTACCGAGCATCTGTAACTTTGAACTTTCGTTGCCATAAGGGGTTTGAAAATCATCTTATTATCATTTATGCAATTTAAAATAATATCGTGAAAATCTCATCTTTACTCATATTTACATAAAAAAATGTAACGTAAAAATAAACTCATGCCACACAATTTTTGTGTTAAAAGTATATATAATTTTATTTTTGAATAGAAAAAAATGCTGAAAATTTACCTGAGGGGATTGGAACATTTCTTAACCCAAAAATAGATGCAAGTATATTAAAGATAGAACTGGTATAATTAAATATGCGTGAAAATAAACTTATGGAAATTTTGTGGAACTAATTGACATAATTAAAATTTACGTACAAAATAAAGTCGGGTATGAATTTAAAATAAAAAGAAACAAACATAATCAAAATTTACTTACCTTCTTCTTTTACCGTGTGCTACGAACACAAAAACTATCTTTAAGCAATGAGATCGGAAAGAGTGGGTGAGTGAGAACTTACTCAAAATTCTCTCTCCACCACAAATTCTTTCACTCACTAATCTTTCTCTTCCTTGGAAAATTGTTGTGAAAAATGAAGGTTGAGAGCTCCTTATTTATAGGAAAATTTTGGGGAAGAAATAAAATTTATAAAAGTGTGGGGAGATGGGTGAAATTATAATTTTTAAAATTTAAGAATGGACAAGGGATGGGCAAGGTATGGGTTGAGTATGTGATGGGGATGGAGGCCACGTGAGAGTGCTTGTCACCATTCCCATTAAATAAATTTTTAATTAATCACTTACCTAATTAATCAATTAGTTAATTAATTATTTTATTATTTTATTATTTTTCTTAATCATTATTATCATTATTATTATCATTGTTATTAATGTTAAACCATTTTTAGTATTTATTTATTTTATTATTTATTTTTGAATAAGAATTAAATTTAAATTTTGAAAACTCATGTGGGCCCCACACGGTCTTGTGGGCCCCACACAACTTCGAGACCCGAATGAATCCTACGTAACTCGAATAACTCTTATACGATTTTTTGCATCCTACATAGCTTTGAGACTTGTGTAAACCTCCATACGGCTTCGGGACTCATGTGGGTCCCACACAGTCTTGTGGGCCCCGCATAGGATACCTATATTATTATTATTTTATCATATATTTCTTTAAATTATATCAGTTAAAACATTATTTTATGTACTTATTTACGTATATAAACAGTGTCTTGTGGCTCCGGGACTCATGTGGATCCCACATAGTCTTGTGGGCCCCACATATGATACCTATATTATTATCATGTTATTATGTATTTCTACAAATTATATTTGTCAAAACACTATTTCATGTATATATACTTATTTACGTGTACAAACAGTGTCTATCCCGTTTATCCTATGAAATTCCATTTTGACCAGGCCGACCTCCAGGGAGCGACTGAGCCACAATGGACTCTGAGCACTCGCTAAGACAAGGTCTTTCTTAGGCATCAAACATGGAATCAAGGATCCTACAGAAAAACACTTCTGTATTGATATTAACTTAATGACTATTTTTTTTATTTTATTATTATTGTACTTTAATCATATATATATATATATATATATATATATATATATATTTTTGGGTCATCACATGTGTGAGTGTACATGTGTGTGTGTGTGTGTGTGCGCGCGTGCGCACGCACATGTACATGTGCGAGTATATATGTGTATGTGTGTGCATGTGCATGCGTGTGTGTACGCGTGTGCGCGCGCGTGTGTGTGTGTGTATGTGTGCATGTGTCTATGTGTGTGATATGCAAATTGATAATGATATTGATGCAGAGGTTCGGGCCTTCAAACCAGCAGGTGCCCTTCGTCATTGAGGTTTAAGCCTTCGTGAGTCATCAGGCTACTTCGATTTTCAAACTAGTAAGTCGTCTCATCTTCTTCTTCAGTTCCTACTGCTACTTTTTATAATATTAACTTGCATTAATCCTTTGAGTTAATATTATGTAATGTTTAATTGATATGGTAGTTTAATGCAAGTTTATACATTATAATTAATTTATACCATTTTTTTTAAAGAATTTTGCTACTGTTTTATAATTTGTTTGCAAATGTAGGGCGGGTACGACCACCTATATTTTGAACATATTCATCCTTAGGTTTTTTGTGACGCCCCGATTTTTCATACCAATTTTTTTTCCAAGTAATAAACATTTACAACCATAAATCGGCCATGTCAACCTTAGATACCACAATACATAACCTGACCCGAAAGTGGGTACCGGGTATACCATCATATTCACATACATAAACCTAACAATGGAAGTCATTTCATATATACGTACACACATACCACAACGAATACACATGCTAGAGTACTACCGTCCATATATACAAATCAACCACAAAAACTCTAGGGGAATCAAACCTCCCTAACACAAAATACACACCCTGTCTACCCAGGGTATCTGCTCCCCTCTACCTCGGAGCTCTATCACCAGTGTCGGCACCCTAATTTTAATTAAGCCTCCCCAAGAAGACCCAACACAATAAAAGTTGATTTCATGTCTCGAAAATTGGAGGACCTTTTTGAGAAACCGGACCGAATCTCGATTTATTTTCAATGAGTCATGGTGTTTTTATCGAGTCCCGGTATTTTTACTGAGTCCCGGTTAATTTTCAATGAGTCTCGGTATTTTTATCGAGTCCGGGTGTTTTTACCGAATCCCGGTTTGTTTTCAGTGAGTCTCTATGTCTCTATCAAGTCTCGATATATTTTTACCGAGTTCCGGACATTTTTTAAAATGGAGTCTGGGTCCTTCTATTTTCGGGAAATTAAGTTTTACCCTTTTCAAAGTCGGACCTCTCTGTTCGGGGGGATAAAAGTAGACAATAAGAGTAGAAAAAAAAAAGGAAAAAAAATGAAAAAAATGCATCAAAATACAAAAAAAAAAAAAAAGAGAAAAGAAGCTTAATTATTATATTATTATTATTAAATTATTATTATTATTATTACTATCATCATCGTCGTCATCATTATCATTATTATTATTATTATTAGCTTACCTTTATTATTATCAAAAACAAAACAAAAGAAAAATAATAATAAAAAAAAGCCTATAAAGGCTACGGGTCACTTACACACGCAAAAAGAGACCCCCGGGGGGGGGGGGGGGGGTGCACTATTCGTCTCCTTCTTCCTGCAACTCTCCCTCAACCTCCATAACCTCTTGCTCCTCCTTACAGAACCACCGCTGGCCGCCATTCTCGCCACCCGAGCTTAGTCCCCATCGTCTTCACTGTCTTATAGCAACCCCGTACCAGCAACTCCAGCTCTTCCCTCGTCACCACCACCAACTCCAGGCTCCATAGATGCTGCCGTTGTAGCTGCGTAGCCACCGCCAGCCCGCCGCTAGTTTCGCCTCTCTCTCGTCTCTCTACACTCTTCCTCCCTCTCGGCCTCCACCTCACCATTTCCGCAATACCTCCACGCTGACTCTCCATTTTCCCACTCTCTGTTTTCTTATTCTCCGGTCTCTCATTCTCACCAACCAGTCACTCCCCCAGCAGCAACAAACACCATGTCACTCCACTACTACCATCATCGCAGCAACTCCCCTCGGAAACCACTCTCATCCTTAGTAGAACTACATAGCAACACTCTTCCTCCTTCACGGCCTCCACCTCACCTGCAACTCCAGCAACCACCCTCCATCTTCATAGATCTCAGACCAACCGCAGGCTCTCTCACCATCTTTGGCCACCCACGACTAACCCAGCTCACCCACATTACCATTTCGGCACCAGCAGCAGCTCTCCTTCACGACCAGAGGTAACACCTCACTGCAACACGCAACAGCACCTCATGTCCAGTAGCAGCAGCAGCAGCTCCGACCACCCCCTTTCACACCGTTCACCCTCACCGCAGCAGCCAAGCACTCCACTAGCCTCCATTCTCCCACCACCGCTCCACGACCTACTAGCAGACACACCCAGAGCACCCCGCGACCATCTGTAGCCACCACACACAGAGCACCCCGCGTACCACCATCTTCACTCCCCAACACCTCCGACCTCTCATCATCCCCATCATTCCCCGGTGACCAGACCCGAGATCTCGTCTCCATTCCCCGACGTCAGGCCGAACCAGCAACTTCACCCTTATGTTCGGTTTTATTGTGTCCTAAAAATTTCTTTTCATCTGGGTAAGTTCTTGTGTGTGGATAATTGGAGTTGGGAGTTTTCTTTGATCATGGGTTTTTATTGAAGCTGGTTGTGTTATGGTGCCAGCAAAATGGTTTTCTATTTTTTGAAAAAAATTGCTTCCGTGCTATGATTCAAAAACCTCACCACTTATTTGTAAAAATGCCTAAACCAGTGTCTGCTCTGCAGATGTGTTTGGCTGCCCAAACCCCTACTACCTGTTTGACAAACCAGAACCAATTTTTTTTTAGAAAAATGGCTGAGATGGTTTTGGGAATTGGCAGCATCAATTGGAGTTTGGTTTGTGATTTTGGGAGTCAAATTGGTTTGAAGAGGGGCAAGGTGTAGGTTTTGATTTTGGTACACAGCAAGTGTTTGATGTAAATTCCCTGTGGTTTGTGCTACATCACTAACCCAACATCACTACACACACCCTTACACACCATTACACACACTAATCTCACACTCCTTCACACACCCTCACCAACTAACTCACTAACTTATACTAACTTTTACTAACATTTTATTTATTTGATTGCATTCATACTAACTCTAACCCATGCATACTAACATTTATTTCATTGCTCTAACTTTTATTTTATTGTCAACTAACATTTATCTAATCGCTTACTAACATTTATTTTTCCTACATACTAACATTTTAATTTTCTACACCCTAACTTTTATTTACTTGCATACTAACCCTTTTAATTTCTTGTATACTAACATTTATTTATTTGTGCTCTAACATTTACTTTCCCGCACCCTTCTAACTTATTGTATACTAACATTTATTTACCTATACACTAACTTGCATACTAATTCATGCTAACTTGTATGCTAACCTTTATTTACTTGTATATTGTCTCCTTTACACACATTTATGCACACACATTTGTACACACATGTACACACTCTTGCACACACTCGTGTACACACTAGCCTTTACACACATTCATGCATACATTAACACTCACAACCATATACACTTCCCATGCCCACATGCATATATACATACATCCATGCACTGCATCATTATCCATGACATCATCCTTTCATGCATGTGCGTACCCATTACACATCATGCATGCACGCATGCGTATTCTTGTCCATGCACACGTACATCCATGCATTACATCATTATCCATGACATCATCCTTTCATGCATGTGCGTATCCATCACACATCATGCATGCATGCAGGTTCGTTCTTGTCCATGCACACGTACATCCATGCATTACATCATCATCCATGACATCATCCTTTCATGCATGTTCGTACCCATCACACATCATGCACGCATGCAAGTTCGTTCTTATCCATGCACACACATACACATGCAGTACGTCATTATCTATGTCCTTATTCATGCATGCATGTGTATGCATGCCCATTCACACACCATGCATGCATGTTAGTTCTCATCCATGCATACATACATTCATGCATTATTCATGACGTTGTTCGTTCATGCATACATGCATGTGCATGTCCATTCATATGTCATACATGCACGTATGTCCATCCTTATGCATGCGTACACATAGTCATGCATTCATACTTCTACATGCATCATGCGTCGTCTCGATCAAGACTTTAAACTGGTTTTCCCCCTGGACCGATCAATGCTTAACCGGCTCCTCCCCTGAATCAGTTCACGCTGGTTTTCTCCATGTCAGTTGTTTATTATTATTTAAATATCCAAAAAATTCACAGAAAAGTTCACAAAAATCCACAAAAATGTAAAAAAAAATCACAAAATTTTTAGAAAACTCCAAAAAATATTTTCAAACTTTGACTTCCATGGTTTTTGTCTTAATTTTATTTGTGCTATTTTGAAGTTCGAAAAAAAATATTTTAAAAAAATCACAAAAATCACAAAAAAAAAAAAATTTCACACTTAGAAAAATCACAAAAATATATTTTAGGCCCAGAAAATCATTTCCATCCCTAACAAATTCTAAAAATCTCCCGGAATATTACTTTTCACTTAGAAAATTCTATAAAGATTTCAAAACCCCGAGAGTGTATTTTTGTAAACTATTTTCTTGATTTTCCATCCCGATGATTGCAATGAGAGGCATTGAGTTCTTCAGAGTACGATATGCCCCGCTTATGAGAGAATACCTATATAGTATCTGTTTTGTGCATTTTATTTGATTTTTGAAAGGGAGTAATTTTGAAAGCCTTATTAAATTTATTTTGGGATAATTTTTTATTAATCTGGTACCCGTTTATAAGAATGAGCGCGTAGGGGGTACTAATACCTTCCCCTCACGTAACCGAACTCTCAAGCCCGACTCTGATAACGCAGTCCGATTCTACCCCTAATAGGGTAGCAATAAAGTGTTCTAACTGCACTCCAAAAGGTTAGTGGTGACTCCATCCCACATTGTTTTTCCATGAAAATATCTTTTTCAAAATTCACATCCATTTTTCTAGTTCACAGCCGCACCCGTCGCCAGAGTGGTCTAGCGGGTCCAAGACGTCGCAACAACCAGATCTATCACTGTTTCCTGAAATATTTAAATGATTGGGTGAGACACATTTCAGTAAAACGGAATAAATTATCTATAGTATGTAACAATATGAGATTCATTATATTATAGCATATAAACATATCAGTGATAGTATCTTCTGAGAAAATATACCATTTCCATAATCATAATCATATAGATATACAACACAAGCTTTCATAAGCTTTACTTTCATTTCAAAAACCATTCCTTCGTAACCCAGGTTTACGGACGAAATTCCTGAGAATAGGGAAGTTTACCCGCCCATACAAGTAACTTCCCTTTGCCCTGATATCGTTTGCATCTTAGCCCGAGTAACTCGGGTTTAGCTACAACTGATACTTATCATAGCACTCACCTTACTCAGTAAACCCTCAGATGGTGTGTTTTACTTCGCTTTTTTCTATTTATTAACTCACACTATTTCTTTTAACATTTTCATTCTTGTTACCATTCTTATTTCGTTTCCAATTTCATTTCATTTCCATTTCCATTTCCTTTTTTTTTTTTTCCATTTATATATGTAGCTCATGAGTATCACCGTACCGATACATTCGTGTCTGTACTCATGGATGCCTTAAGGATATCGCTCCACATCATGCTTCCCCCCATGAATAGGATTGTGCGGCCCAAACGCTAGACCTAACCGTGGTTGGCCGATCCGGTTAGGTCAAATATCATCACATATCTTGTATCTGTAGTATGGCTGACCGGCCAATAACCCTAATTCGGACTTAGGGGGTACAACAACTCTATTGTATAGCTCAGTTGACTATCACGCCATACGTTTCACGAGTCCATGTGGTTGTACTAACTCCACTAGCAACTGAACCGTGCTCTCAATATCACAGCTCATCATTAGGGTTTCCATATCCATCAATCAGGATTATCACTACCTCATATCAACAATCATTATTTGGCATTGGCATTCCATCAATCACATGTATGTATTCCCCTTTCGGAATTTCACATTTCATTACTCACAATTTAATATTTATATTGCAGAATTAACGGTGCAATATTCACATTTCACATATTCACATTTCCCATAATCATATTTCTCATATTCATATTGCAGAATTAGCATTACAATATTTTCATTTCACATATTCACATTTTCTATACTTATATTTCTTATATTCACCTTTCTCATTTTTATATTGCAGAATTAACATTACAATATTTTCATTTCACATATTCACATTTCAATATCAGTATTCTCAACACATTTCAATGATATTTTCTCAGTTCATAATTCATCTCATCTCATACTATCATATATATATATATATATATATATATATATATATATATATCTTATTTCACAATTACTCAAAAATTCTCAAAACACATTATCATATCTCAGAAGATATATATATATATATATATATATATATATATATATATATATATTCCAGTACATTTCACTTTCATCATTTTTCCTGCATTTCAATTCCCATATCAAAAATACATTTTAGTATCATATATTTCACAAGGTAAATCATTTAACCCAGTTTACAAATTTCTCAATACAATTCATATGTCACACATATTTCATCTAATATTTATATCATAATAAATTTCAGGTAAAAGAACATAATATCATTTCTCATATTGCTCAACTCATAATTTTTAGAAATAGACTACTATAATTTATTCCCTTTCCTTGGCTTACTAAGAGGTCCACTAACACCCTAAATTTGCCGCTCCTCAGCATTCCTAACTCAAAAGCCTAAAAATCACATATTTACCAAAAAAGTCAACTAATTTCCCACAACAATTTCAATAATAATATCTTCTAGATTTCAAATACTACAAACAAACCATAATACCCTAAAACTTTTTACTTACCTTGATTTTGGGATAATGTCCTAGAACTCCAAACTAAAAATTTATTCCGCCTATGTTGCAGAGAATCTTCCTAGAAACCTCGTTGCGGTTCCTGATCGTCAATCCGGGTTTCAACGAAGCCGGAAACGAAGAAAGAAATGAGAGAGAGTCATGGGTCTAGAGAGAGAGAGAGAGAGAGAGAGAGAGAGAGAGAGCGGTGCTGAAAAATTGAGGGTTTCACCCTTTATAGCTCGAGATTCGTCAATGAATTCAAGTGGTTCGTCGACGAATACATGAAGGCACTTTGTCGACGAGGGGTCTATTTCATCAACGAACCTTACATTCCCAAAACTCTCTCGGTAATCTCTCGTCGACGAGACACGTGTATCTCATCGCTGAAATCTATGGGACATTCATCGACGAAGACCCTATGTTCATCGACGAAGCCCTATTTTCTCTCCCTTTTAAAAATTCCCTTTTTCCTTCTCTTTCATTTCTTTTATTACTTTATTAATTTAATTTTCCGGGTCTCTACATTTTCTTGCTCTCTTTTAAATTTTTTTTTTTTATGATCATTTAGCTTTGTTCGCTATCAATGTTTTGATATTGTTTCATAATGATGTGTATGCCCATCATTTTTTTATATTTTTTTATAAAAACATGCTTGTTCTCCAATAATTGAACTGTTTCATTCTTAATGGTTTTTTGAATGGAGCCTATGCCTCATATAGCTTTGTTCATGGTGAATATAAGTTTCATTCATCCCATAGTTAAAAGTAAGATCATGTGGAATGTACATAAGAACGTTTTAGTCTTTTTGTTTTACAAGTTTGGTTTTTTTTTTTAAATCTTCATATTAAAATTTTAGCTAAATATGCATGAACTAATCAAATATTGTACTACTAGATGGGTCTTACATTCTTCTTACATTCAAAATATTTTTCTCTTAATTTTTTGCCCATAACATGATTCACTTCCAATATGTTTGGAGAAAACATATCAGTTGAAATGATAAAAGTAGAAATCTCACTACATCTTTGTAGGCAACTTCAATGTCATGTTGGGTGTGTAAAACTAAAATTAATCATTCAGTTTGTATACCAAAACTATTATCTAGAATTTGACTTAATTTGTTGTTTGGGTTGCAACTTTTAGACGGTTTAGTAATTACTCATCATTGCCCTTAATTAGCATATGCTAAAGTTGTGGGAATTTTAATAGACCAAGTTGATGAGAAGAATTTTGAATGTCATCACTACTATACTAACATAGTTGTGGTGTTAAAAGTACATATTCAAGAATAAATTCATCTTATTACTTATAGGGAAATAAGTTTGAGAATTCAATTCCAGCTTCAATACTTGAGGAGCAATTTTTTTTATTTTTTATGAGGGATTCTATAATTTGCGAACTGAGTCAATTAAGGGAGTAACGTAATTAAATGAGAATGAAATTATCTATACTGCGATTGAGAGTATGAATTTTTAATTTTGAATTTGAATTTGAGAAGATTTTGTCAAGATCTCTTTCAAACATATAGTTAAAAATTCATTCTAATAAAATATATAGAAATATTTTCCATATGAATAAAATATATATTTTAATACCTACGTATTATGTTATTCTCCACTCATCCTACCCATACAAGTGTTAATATATGGTTGAAAATCATAAATTACTTAGGCATTTTGATAAATCCCACTTTTTTATCCAACTTTAGATTATTTATTTCATGAGAAGGATACTTACATATAGCAATTGCAATACAACTTTTATTTTTTTTAAAGTAGAAAACTAGAAACTCATAACTAGTCTCAATTCAGGCTGGCTCAAGTCAATATTTATCAAGTCAGTCAAGTAAATGTTGATTCATGTCATTTTCTAGTTTTAAAGATATGACCAAATTGGCCAATTAAATCTAAGTTTTGATTTCGTCTTTCTTTTTTAAGAACTTGAGAACAGGTGGTGCACAGAGTATGTCGAGACGGTGGAAACTAAGAACTAGATGTTAAAACAGCATATAGTTGATATGCAAGCCTGGAGGGCGGAGATGGAACAACTGGTGCACGGAGCTTGTCGAGTTGATGCGGGTGGCTACTCCTCTTATTATAATGCATGTAAATGGTAATAGCGAAATACAAAGTAGCGGTAAGGTCTTAGGGAAATAGGATAACTTTGATATGTTTCAAAAGTTAGGACTTTGACAACTACTAGTATTACAAATATTTGTAGGCTCCAATCTTGTACACAAACTCATCCAATTTTAAACTCTTTCCTAAATACAATGGAGAAGATTAAAATCATTATACTTCTTGTTCATATTCGAAACACCGCGTTGTTTTGAATCTGAACCACAAGTACAGATGATGATTTTAATCTTCTCTATTATATTTAGGAAATAGTTTAAAATTGGATGAGTTTGTGCACAAGATTAGAGTGTGTAAATGTTTGCAATAATAATAGTTGTCAAAGTCTCAATTTTTGGACTATGTCAAAGTCATTCTATTTCCCTAGGACCTAACCGCTGATTTATACCATGTCATTACCATTTACATGCATTCTTCTTTTTCTTGACAATCACTAGAGCAAATGTCAGGCACTATAGTTGGATGCGGCTTTGGAATTTTCTTGTAATTTTTGTTATCTGAACATAATTAATTTTTATATTTCAATTTGATTAGTACTTGAATTTTGATCAATTTGTATTTTAATTTTGAATAATTTATGAATATTTTAGTAATTCTGATTTAATTTTATGTATGCTAAAATGTAATTACAAGTTTTTAAAGGAATTAATGAATGAAATAAAAAAAATTATTTATTGTAAAGTATTTGTGACAGTTTAAAAACCGTCACTAATAATGCCATGACAAAGTATTAGTCACAACTCAAAATCATCACTAATAATCATCATTAGTGACGGTTCTTAAACCGTCACTAATAGCTGGTCTTGTGAGCATTAGTGACGGTTTAATAATCATCACTAATAATAGACTATTAGTGACAGTTTTTAAATCATTACTAATACTTTAGTGACGATTTTAAGCCATAAAAATATAGAATTTATAGTGACGGTCATTCCGTCACTAATACTCATTATTACTGACGATTTTTAAATTTGTCACTAAAAAGTATTAGTAACCGCATATTGGATGGCTAAATTAGGGTCGTCACTAATACTCACAAAATTGTTATTAATAAGTATTATTGACGTTTTGTATTATAAGCGATGGTTTAAACAGTTACTAATAACCTTATTTTTTATAGTGTGTATTGGATTATGAATGTTAATATGGTATCAAAGTATGATCGCGCCACTGCTGCAACCCTAATGGCTTCCTCTTTCTATGCTATCGCTGCTGTTCCAACTCCCAACACCCTCCTCACCGGAGTCGTAACATCTTGACTTCATTTGTTGATTGGATTTATACAATTAATTCCTTTGCATTTGAACATAGTTGGTGAAAGAGTTGATTCTTTCTAAGTCATTAGTGCTAAATTGAATGGAAATAATTATTTATATTGGGCATATGTTTCTGGTAATGTGTTAATGCCCTCTTATAGTAAGAAAGAGAATTATGTAGAATTATTAACAGTTTTGGAGGTGAATAATTCTAATATTATTACTTGGATTAATAATTCTATTGATCAGTCTATTGATATGTAATTAGCTAAATTTTCTATAGTTAAGCAAGTTTGGGATTATTTAATAAAATTATACACGCAATCCAATTTTGCTAAACGATATTAGTTAGAGATGGATATTAGACCAACAAGGTAAGGAGATTAAAATATTTAACAATTTTACACTTTTATGACTAGTTTTTGGGATGAATTGACACTAACTAAATCAGGAGATCTTAGTTTGAATAGGTCTTATTGCACTTACAGAGAGGAACAACAACTTGTTCAGTTTTTGACATTTCTTATTGTAGTGGTTGTAAGCTTACGAAATTCTATACTTTGCCCCGTAATACAAGTACATTAGTGTCTCTAGTACCCTTTGATCTGATTCATTTTGATGTTTGGGTACCAGCTCCTATTACTTCAAAAGGAGGGTCCCGATATTATGTCTCTTTCATTGATAATTATTATCATTTTGCTTGGATATTTCTTATGAAAAAATGTTTTGATTTCATTGGTATCTATAAAATGTTTCGTGCTTTGGTTCAAACACAACATGCAACTGTCATTAAGTGTTTTAGGTGTGATTTTGGGGGGAGGGGGGTGGTGATATAATTCTACTGAGTTTTCCACCCTACTTACCTCTGATGGCACCATACATCAATCATCTTGCATAGGCACTCCTGAGTAAAATGGTGTGGTTGAAAGAAAACATAGACATATCATTGAGACAGATCGACCCCTTCTCCTTTTTGGTAATGTTACCAAAGTTTTCTAGGGAGAAGCAGTTCTTACTGCCACATACTTGATTAACAGAATTCCTACTGCTTTTAATTCGAAAATCTCTCCTTATGAGAAATGTACGGCAATGCTCCATAGTATTTTCATTTGAGAGTATTTGGTTGCACATGCTTTATCCTTCATCCTAAGTTGTCTACACAATCCTCTATGTGTGTATTTCTTGGTTATGGTGATGGACAAAAAGGATATTGTTGTTATGATCTGGAAACACAAAAACTTTATGTTTCTCGTCACATCACCTTTCTTGAACACATTCCTTTCTTCTCTTTTCCAAAAAGTTCTAGCATCTTAAATAAGTCTGACCTTGTAAATATTTATCCATTTACTTGTGATATTGATTCATAATCTTCCCTAGTTGCTCCCATTTCTTCTACTTGTCCTTTATTTTCTTCTGCAGGTACAAATCCTCCATCCTCCTTGGCTAACTCCTCTTCATCTTCAAATCATGTGGACTCTGCATCTTCTCGTTATCCAATGCGACTTCGTAAGCCCCCTTCTCATCTTGATTCATATGTTCTTGCATCTAATTCTTGTTATTCTTCTAGTTTTGCTACTTTTTTAGTTTCTATTTATTTCCATTGTGAGCTTGCTTCCTATAAGGAGGCAGCTCTTAACACTCTTTGGCAACAGACTATGAATGAAGAACTTGCTGCTTTGCATGTATAAGACTAGTGCATGGGAGCTGGTACCTCTTCCTCCTGGTAAAATGGTAGTGGGATGTTGCTAGGTCTACAAGATCAAAACTAAGTCTGATGGTTTTGTTGAAAGATATAAGGCTCGTTTGGTTGCAAAAGGGTTTACTCAAAAGGTTGGTTTTCATTATGAAGAGACATTTGCACCAATTGCTAAGATGACATATGTACATCCTTTGATTGCAGCAGCTTTTATTAACCAGTGGAACCTCTCACAGTTAGATGTAAAGAATGCCTTTCTAAATGGGGATTTCAAATAGGAAATTTATATGTTTCCACCCACTGGTGTTCCACATTATCAATGGGAGATTTGTAGAGTGGGAAAAGTTTTGTATGGTCTTAAAAAAGCTCTCAGGACTCAGTTTGAGAAGTCCTCTAAAGTGCTTTGTTCTTTTGGCTTTCGCTCAAGTGATCATGGTTCTGCCTTGTTTACTCGTTCTACATGTGCTGGGCATATTATTCTCCCTTTTTTTTTTTTTGTAGATGATATGATTTTAATTGGAAATGATACAGATGGAATTGCAAAGTTAAAATCTGAGCTGCACCACCACTTTGAAATGAAAAGATTTGGGTCCCCTAAGATACTTTCTTGGCATTAAGGTAGCGTATTGTTCTAAAGGTTATCTCCTCTCTCGATCTAAATATGCATCAAATGTCATTCAAAAACTCATTTTAAGTGATACTCGAACTGTAGAAACTCCTCTTGAACTCAATGTTCTTTATACCTCTTCTGATGGGGTTCCATTGGTGGATCCAACTATATATCGTACTATTATTGGCAGTTTGATTTATCTTTCCATCACTCGACCTGATATTACATATGCGGTTCATATTGTAAGTCAGTTTGTCTCCTCTCCTACTACGATCCATTGGGTTATTGTTCTCTGTATCTTACGTTATATTAGAGGGACATTGTATCAAAGTATATTACTCCCTTCTACATCTACTTTAGAACTTGAAGCTTACTCTGATGTTGATTGGGTTGGAGATCCTACAGACCGCAAGTCCACAATGGGTTTTTGTATTTTTCTTGGTGACTCTTTTATTTCCTAGAAAAGCAAGAAAAAGTCTGTAGTTTCTCGTTCTTCTAGTGAGGCTGAGTATCATGTTATGGCTTCTACTACTGCTGAAATAGTTTGGTTGCGTTGGTTACTTGCTGACATGGGTATCTTACTTAACAAACTCACTCTTATGTATTATGACAACATTAGTGCTATTTAGATTGCTCATAACTCTATCTTTCATGAACGCACTAAGTATATTGAAATTAATTGTCATATCACACATCATCATCTTCGCCTTGGTATCATCTCTCTCCCATTCATTTCCTCTACCATGCAGTTGGCTGACTTCTTCACGAAGTTTCATACTAGCAGTATTTTATATCTTATAAAAGGTTGTGCAGTCATGGTTTTAAATAAAGGTCACGACCATTACGTAACACCGTTATGTAACGATTTTTTGGGTTACCGATATCGTTACACACTGCGAAATCAGTGGGAAGAAAAATCATGGCCATAGTGACCGTTACGTAAAGGCTGCTACGACTATTACGTAATCACCATAGGACTAATACACCAAAAAATTTATTTTATTTTCTACTTTTTCTTCGTACTTTTTCCCTATCTTTCATAAATCATTCTCAATATACCATGTGGCGAGAAAGGGAAAAGATTATAATGAGGATGATAATGATACAAAATTTACTATTTCTTTAAATACTCACAAGAGATGCATTAATTAACAATTTGAAAATACTAACTTGTTAGGAAAATATTTTATTTTGATACAAAATTTACTATTTCTTTAAATACTATTTCAACCTTCTTTCTTTTCTAACTATTTTATATTTATATTATTCGTATGTCTTATGTGTCTAATAGATTAATGAAGTGTATAATGTATTTTGTTTTATTAGTTAATCTAACACACATAAGATATTATCACAGATAAGAACAATGAGAAGTATAAATGAGCACACACACGTAATTTTTCTATCAATGGTGGTTTAAACAAATGTAAACTTGTTGTCCTTACCAAATAACTTAGTTACACGAACTAAAGGATCCAAAATACACTAAAACTCTTTCTAAGAAGGACTAAAAGTTTAAAACATGCAAGTATGCTAATATGCACAAGGTTGTGTGTGCTTCAAAAAAATTCATGACCATTACACTTACTTCCCGTTATGTAACATCTGCTACTCTCGCTTCCCGTTACACCCGTTGCCGTTACGTTACGCTACCCGCTACCGCGATTTAAAGCCATGTGTGAAGTACTAGATAAAGCACTCTTAATTAGTTAATCAAAGTATACCGCAATTTACCACAAGAATGCATTCAGAGCATTTGAATGTAAAATAAGCAAAAGTAGTAAACAATTCTTGTAAGCAAATTACAAACATAAGGTAAACTTTGAAACAACATAATCTATTAATAATTTTTTTGTAGGTAACGTTTGTTTAATGAGAGAGGAAAATATGCTAACCCTATATATGTTTGGATAAGTCTTGGATTTGGATTTGTATTGGATTTGGATAAGATGTAATGTAAAATTGTACTATTGTATATAGTACACTATATGAAGGAAATTAATTGTAATAAAAAATATTATATATACTTGATTGTGCTTGTATAGGGATTTATCTGAATTTTTTCAAAAAGGACAGAAATATATCCTTATATTTTACGAAAAATATATTTTTTTAGGGCTATAAATGTTCTCAAAATCAAATATCAATGAAAACCTTTGTGATTTCTGAAACCTCAGAACAATTTTGTGAATTTTTTAAACAAAAGTGAAGATCTTCTTCTTTTTTTTTTTGTTAAATCTTAAAGGAGGTCAGTGTTTTTTATTATTAAAAAAAAAATTAGATCCATACACTCTTACATGACAAGCATGCGAACATTACATGTAGGCATAGGTGCATAGAAGGGCTAGCGTTTTATAATTTCTTGAATAAAACATTTTATTTCCTTTATACTTTGTGTTTAATAAGATGGATTTTGAATTTTGCAGTTAAATGTGCGTATATTTAAAAAGGCATAGTATAAAAATATATTTATATATTAATATTCATTTAATGTTACATAAATTCAAAGTCTAAAAATACTTTATTCACTAATATTTTATGATAAAACAAAATTGGCAATTAAGAATAGAAAATTTGTATATTTTGTATAGATATAGTTAGTGGGGTCACATGTGCGCTAAGGATGACAATTTTAATATACAATTTTTGTGACGCCCCAATTTTTTTGTCATTTTTTTTCCAATAAACAATAAATAATAAATCATCACCTGTCAACCAACTCTGATATCATATATCATACATAACCCGACCCGTAGTGGGTATCGGGTAATCAGTTCATCCCATATAAATATACCTAACAACGGAAGTCAATATACACCATCCCAAATACAAAGACCAAAGTACTATATTACTATACATACTCATATACATTTCAACAACTCTTTAAGGGATTACACAAAACACATCCCCAACACAAAACACTTACCCTGACTACCAGGGTACCAGCTCCCCTCTATCTCGGAGCTCTCTCTACTCGACGGTCCTGATTACCTGAAATGTTTAAATTTTTGGGTGAGACGCCTCTTAGTAAGACGAATAAATTATTCACAGTGTGTGGCCATATGAGTTTAATTATACCATAACACATTCCATTTTAATCAATATATCAGCTGGGAAAAATATATACGAATATGTACTCATACTCACATAAGTATGTATAACATAGTTTCAAAAGCTTTCATTTCATTTTCATAATCATATATACATATACTTCCATTTCTCAAATCATATACATACCCGTTCATTCTCGTATCATATATATATATATATATACTCATTTATTCTCATATCATTTACATACTTTCTCATTTTTCATAATCATGTTCATATTCTTTCATGTCTATTATTCATATTCACATTTCCTAGCCTATGGGTGTCCACCAGCATATAGCATGTCGCTTCTGTAAACCACGACTGTTCACTTCTTATAGATATCAATTTCACATTCTTTCATTTTTCATATTCATATTTTCTAGCCCATGGGTATCCACCACCCTATAGCATGATGCGTTTGTAACCCATGGCTGTTCATTTTACTTTTCACTTTTCATAACATTTTCTAGTTCATAAGCATCCACTGGTATATAATACACGTTGCGTCTATAGCTCATGGCTGCCCTGAGGATATTCACATCGTCTTGTATTTACCCCACATAACCGGGTTGTGCAGCCCGAAGGCTAGACCTAACTGCAGTTGGTCTACTTGATTAGATCAAAACAAGAAACGTGTCTATAGTATGATTGGCCTGCCCAATCCTAGTCCAAACTCCAGGGGGCAACACTACTCTTCTCACTGGCTCAATCGACTGTCACGCCACACTCTCTACGAGACGTGTGGTTGCACTAATCACCATGCTAGCAATAGTACCGTGCTCTGTATACTATAGTCCATCACGGTTCTCATTTCCACATTTCTGAATTCACATTTCATTATGCCTGTATATCTCATCATATCAATATTATTTTTATCATTTTTGTATCATTCTCATCATATCTATATACATTTCATCTCATATCAGTGTATATCTCAATTCAACATTTTTGTATACAACATCACTGTGTATAATACATATGTTGACCTTATAGGTCACGCCCGGTTTTGATAATGACAAATACTCTTGTACTTAATGAATATCTAGTTCTTGTGCAAGTCTACATTAGCTGATACATTGACGACATAAAGAGAAAGTGAAGTTGAAGACCAAATCTCTTTTTGTAATGCATTTCATATCCATTTGGTCTGTAATAGTAATTAGGACATTTGGGTTGTGATAAGCACACACAACACATGCATGGTTTATTCTATAAGCGCAAACCAGTCATAATGCAAAAATGACCTTAGGGTTTACCCTTCGGTCGACCTTCATTTGACCGACACTGGACTTTTTTCATGTCTTAATTTTGGATGTAAATGACCCTAGGACACACAAATTTGGACATATGTTTGTTAGGCACTTCATTAGGGTTTGTATGTCTCAAAACAGGACTGAAATGCACACTTGGTGCACTTTCGGTCAACCGAACCAGGCAGTTCATTCTATCTTGGTCGACCAAACCAAGCCTGGGTCAATAATTGACCAAGGCCCTGGTTGACCGAACTAGGTAGTTCAAGAAGCCCTGGTCGACCAAAACCCCCTGGGGTCAAATATTTGACCATTGGTCGACCGAGACAAAAATAAACTCCAACTACCTGGTCGACCGAGGGTCCTCGGAAGAAATCCCAACGGTCTAGTCGACTGAACCGGCCAGTTCAAAATGGCCCAGTTGCCCTGATTTTTACCGCGGTTAAATATCTTTTAAGTAGGGTGAAAATGTTTTAAATGTCGTTAAACTTTTCCAATAATTCCTAATAAGTCTCCAACGGTCAAAAATCATAGGGTGTCTATATATACCCTTTCATTTGGGAAAATTAGCAAGCTGATTAACATTTAAAATCTAAATATTTTCTCTCAAGAAAAACTCTCACCTCTACTCCTACTATCTCAAAAACCACTCATACTTACTCTCTTCCATTGCCAAAAGCCTTTGGAAGTTGATTGAGTGATTGTGTTGATAGGTTTGCTCTCATTCTTTGATTGTTTGAATCGATTTTATCGAGAGTATTACTCAAGGATTCTTAAGGGGGCTTTTCTCATAAGCCTATCCTAAGAAGACTTTGGTAAGCTTCTGAGTATTGCATTTTCGTTGCAATATCTTAGAAAGATTTGTATTTGTTTTTGGCTTGCAAAAATATTTTCAAACCCACTCAAATATCTTGTGGAATCTTTATTGTATTATTTGTGAAAAGATATTTGTGTTTGTTACATTAGTCTTTGCGGCAATATTTATTCAAGTATATATCATTTGCTGAATATAAAGATTATCTATTTTGCAATCCAAGCATATACATAATCACGTGATTGAGATATTCTACTGATTGACATTTTTGAGGCTTGCTTGATATTCTGTGTGAACACGTTTGATTGAATATTCTCAAATACACAGATTGTTATTGATACTCTCACGAACTCACTACACTGATAGAAAATATATTTGAGAGTTGAACTATTTAGACCACACTGAGCTTACATTTTAAATCATCTGTGGTATTTGTGATTGTGCGCATTTTTTGATACAAATTTGCTTTACGTGAAAGCACTATTTCATTGTACAGTTTGATTGTATATCTGAGAGATTCCAGGCGTGACCTGAGGGGGCGGTAATCCAGCCCGATAAGGATTATTGTGAAGGTTGAGGTCAGCCCTGTGCTAATTGACCTGGTTTGTATAGGTGCCACTCCACCCGTTTAAGTGAGCAAGTTATTGTGATAATCCTTGTGTCGGTTAGCCAAGGCGGGGATGTAGGTAGTTGGCCGAACCTCGATAACATATCTGTGTGTCATCCTTCTATTTACAGCTTTCTGGTGCTTGTGTAATTGATTAAACTGCTTCATTTAATTTCTGATATTACTCACACTAGATTGACCATAGGATTGCGAACATACTGCTGTTAGGAGGAATACCTAGGGGATAGATTTTAAAAATACCAATTCACCCCCCTCTTGAGATCACGGTAAAGTTAACAATTGGTATCAAAGCCACGTAGCATAGACTAGTTGTGATTTTACAAAAAGATCACATATGGCTCATAGCTCCGTGACCCCTTTCCCTGAGGGACCATCTTCCACACGACCTCCTATTTTCAGTGGTGTTAATTGCACCTCTGGAAACAGAGGATGCGCATCTACCTTCAGAATACTAATTGGAAGGTGTGGAGGATTGTCTCTAAGGGAAACTATGTTCCTATGAAAACTGGGGGTGTAGCTAGGGTACCTAAAACTGAGGATGAATATGATGATAATGATATGAAAATTATTAGTCTTAATGCCCCTGCCATGAATATTTTATACTGTAGTCTTGATGTAAATGAATTTAATAGGATTATGACATGTTTTACTGCAAAAGAAATATGGGATAAGTTAGAGCTCACATATGAGGGTACTAGAGATGTGAAAAATAGTAGGATAGATATGTTTACCAGTGAGTATAAGGCCTTTAGGATGAATGTAGGTGAGTCCATTCAGAGCATGTACACTAGATTCACACACATCATAAACTCACTACATGCATTAGGAAAGACCTATCCCATAAATGAGATTATCAGGAAGATCCTTAGAGGCTTACCTCCTGTTTGGGAAGCCAAGGATACGACTATTGCTGAGGGTAGAGACCTTAAGGCCATGAGCTTGGATGAACTGATAGGTTCCTTGATCACTTATGAATTGTCCATAAATGAAAAACTTAATTAGCATAACAGGGCTAAGAAAGTGACTGCACTAAAAGCATCTCATAACACATCTAGTGAATATAGTGAATCTGAAACTGATGATGAAATGGTCATGCTAACCAAAAAGTTTAGCAGATTTTTCAGGAAGAACAAAAAGCCTTTTAGAAAATACAGAGACTCCACTAATGAGAAGGGTGAGTCTAGCAAAAGAAAGGAAAAATCAAATGCTCCTACGTGCTACAACTGCAACAAGGTGGGGCACATTAAGCCTAACTGCCCACTACTGAAAAAGGAGGGCAAGAAAAAAAAGAAAGCGATGAAGGCTGGGAATTCATGGGACCAATTCAGCAGCAGTGACTCAGATTCGGATCATAGTGACACGGAGGTCGCTAATCTGTGTTTGATGGCACACGAGAATGATGTATTGTCTTCTTGTTCATCATCTTCTTATTATTCATCTTATGACTGTGATTCTGACAGCGTGCCTACATTTAGAGAATTACAATTTGAATATATTCGTGTTTCAAAATTGCTAGGCAAAATGACCAAAGAAAATAATGATTTGAAAAAGAAATGTGAAAATTGGTCAAAGTTATTTAATATGGCAAAAACCTCTCAAGCCTTTATTTTAAAAGAAAATGATACTAATATTGTTGAGCTTGAGAGGAAATTGGAGGATAGTTCCAAAATTATTTTAAATTCACCAAGGGCAAAGAAAATTTTGAAAAATTACTTGGTGCCCAAAGAAACTCCTTAAGTAAAGAAGGTCTTGGTTTTAATGGTATTGAAAATGTTAGACGACCTAATCTTTACTTAGGATATTTTACACGTGAGTCAAAATCTTATATTCCTCCTAAAGAACCTAAGTGTAGATTGAAATGTTTTAAATGTAAACAGATTGGTCACATTCAATTTGATTGTCCACTTAGAAATAAACATGCTAGAATTAGGAAGGTATGGGTAGTTAAAGGAGATCCTGCTACAAACCCCCATGGACCCAACAAAATTTGGGGACCAGCATCAGTCACTTAGCTTACTTTGTAGGTATGCCTAAGATCGTCCTCCTCCAAGGACTGGTGGTACTTAGATAGTGGGTGCTCACGACACATGACCGGTGACAAGGGTAAATTCACATCAATTGTTCCCAAGGATGGGGGCTACGTAACATTTGGGGACAACGACAAAGGATGCATCATTGGGGTAGGTAAGGTTGGTAAGGATTCCTCTCTTATTATTGATAATGTTTTACTGGTAGATGGATTGAAGCACAATCTACTTAGCATAAGTCAGTTGTATGACATAGAATATAAAGTATCTTTTGAAAATGACAAATGCATAGTAGAAAATAAAACAGATCACAAAGTGCTTTTTACTGCTGATAGACATGAAAATGTTTATACTACCTCTCTTGATAATCTAGCTTCACAACAAGTGACATGTTTTTCTGCTATAAATGAAGCTAGTTGGTTATGACATAAACGCTTAGGACATGCTAGCATGGATTTATTGTCTAAACTTGTTAGAAAAGAGCTAGTTAAAGGCTTGTCTAAGATGTCCTTTATAAAGGATAAAATATGTGATACATGTCAAATGGGTAAGCAAACAAAATCTAGTTTTAAAAAAAAAAAAAATTCATATCTACTACTAGACCCTTGGAGCTGCTTCACCTAGATTTATTTGGACATAATTCTGTGCAAAGTCTTGGTGGTAAATCTTATGCTTTTGTAATTTTGGATGGCTTTTCTAGATTCACTTGGGTGTTGTTTCTTGCACATAAAAATGAATCATGTGAACAATTTACCAAACTTTGTAGGAGAAATCAGAATAAAAAAAGGATACAAAATCACTCACATAAGAAGTGATAGAGGCACAAAATTCAAAAATGAAAGCATAGAAAAATTTTGTGACTTAGAGGGCATATCACATAACTTCTCTGCACCTAGGACACCTCAACAAAATGGTGTAGTAGAAAGAAAGAATATGTCACTGCAAGAAATGGGGAGAATTATGTTGAATGAGCGTAACTTACCTAAATATTTTTGGGTTGAGGTTATTAATACTGCATGCTATGTTATGAATAGGGTGTTGATTAGACCATCAATTAATAAAACTCCTTATGAATTATGGAACAACCATAAGCCTAATATTTCCTATTTTCATGTATTTGGTTGCAAATGCTTTGTGCTTATAGATAATAAGCATCTAGGAAAATTTGACTCTAAATTTGATGAAGGCATCTTCCTAGGATATGCATTAAATAGCAAAGAATATAGGATTTTCAATAAAAGAACTTTAACTGTTATTGAATCTATTCATGTTGTGTTTGATGAGTCTAATCCATTTTCTAATAGAGATGATGAAGATGATATTGACAATAGAAAATGCTTAAAGAAAATGTCTATTGAAAACAATAAGAGTGAAAATCAAGAAGCAAATGAAAAATCACTTGAAGATAATGAAAAAGGAAATCAAGAGTTGCCTAGAGATAGGAAATACATAAAAAGTCATCCTATAGATCAATTCATAGGTGAACCATCCTGTGGAGTAGCCACAAGATCCTTATTAAGAAATATAGTGAATCACTCTGCTTTCTTATCTCAAGAAGAACCTAAAAATATTAAAGAAGCCATTGAAGATTGTTGGCTTAACAAGGTCTTTCAATTGGTTTTGGTGATAACAAACAAAGGATGATTTAACTTGAAAAAGGTTGAGTTTTGGTGTTTCAGGAAATATGGATCAAGTGTGGTTCAAAGTAAAGTTCAAATATAGCCCAAGTATGGTTTAAGAGAAGATCAAGTATAAGTCAAGTATGAAGACAATTTTTCAATGATCCAAAACGAGTTTAACATTTTTCTTAAGCTCAAGCAAATTGTTCAAAGAAAAGAGAACTCAAGCATGAAGGCCTAGGAAACCTATTTGTAAGTATTTCAAAAGACAAAATATCATTTGAAATATATTTTGAAGCTTTTTCTAAGAGATTATAAAGATTTAAAAGACCTATTTAAATATATTGAATTAAGTTTTTATAAAGGTCATGGGAGAGCAAAAGAGTTTTAAAGAAAGATATTTCATAAAACAGATTTTTAATAAGCTCGGATGACTGAAGTAGAGACTTCAAATGACTGAACTTTAAGTTCAGACATCTGAAGAATTACTTCAAATGTCTGAAGATTAATTGCAGACGTCTGAAGAATTTATAGAACAAGACAGAGAGTTGCAATAGCAGTTCAGACGTCTGAACTTGCGACTTCAGACATCTAAACCTATGACATCAGACGTTTGAACCCTGACTTCAGACATCTGACCCTGTATCTAGTTCTATTTTTAAAAGGTTTCAGGAACTTCAGTTGTCTGAACACTGTTCAACGGGTAAAAAATTTAAAACTTTTATTTTTAAATTATAGCCGTTTGAAACCCAAATTTTCTAACAACTTGGGAAACTCTTTTAGGAAACTCTTGCAACAAGGAAACCTACTTGGAAGCTTATAAATACATGGTTCTTGTGAATTAAAAATTTATCCCAAGCATTGAAATTCTCTCAAAGCTCTCTTGCTCTCAAAATTTCTTACTCAATCTCTTATAAAGCTGAAAGTATTGTTGTTCTAATATTTTTTTTCATCAAATCCTGAAGAATTACTGATTTCTCATCTGGAGAAAAGGACTTTGGTGAATTCTTTGAAAAGCTTCAAAAGTTTATTTCATTCTTGATATTTTATCTTTTGAAGTACATAGTTTTGATTTGCACTAATCTGCTCTTTGTGTGAGCTTCTCTTGTACACCATTTGATATTTCTCTTGCAGATTTTGGATGATTCTAGGTTGTTGGAACGTTGACCAAACAAGGGCATATTGTTTGGAGAAGGTGGGCTCTAGCCTTGGCCAAAGGAGTGGTTGTAAACAAGCGTTGTTCCACCCGGTAACGGAACTGCTATAGTGGAAACCTTTGGTATTTTGCCAAGGGCGAGGACGTAGGCTGTGTTGAAGCCGAACCTCGTAAAAAATCTTGTGTCTCTCTCTTTATTTTACATACTATACTTGCTATGTTGTATGATTTAAAAGTGCAGGTCACAAGTTCCAAAGAGAAAGAAACAAAGACTCTTGGTATTTAGAAAGTAAGTTTCAATTAATCGTTTGCGGAAACCCAAAAGGGAGTACGTTGGTTAATCTGCGGAAATCTTAATCAAGAGAAACGCATACTAAAAGCTTATTCAAAGAAGGTGATAAACATTTGCAGGGAAATCAACAAAAGCAAAATTATCCTTGATTGATTAATTGAATTATTTTAGCTTTATTGATTGTCTTGTTTATTTAAATTACAAGTATTCTAAAGTGTGATTATAAATTATTTATTGTGCTTTCTTTAGTATCTTAAGAAAAAGATTAAAAATCATCAAAATAGAAAAAGGATTCCAATTCACCCCCCTCTTAGAAAGCTAATCCTAATTTCAATTGGTATCAGAGCCTAGTTATAGAAATTCCTTATAAGAAACTATAAAAAGATATAATGGCAAATATTGGAGTAGCACCCTTTGGTGAAGGCCAATCCTCAACCCGTCCACCAATCTTTTGTGGACACAATTATACCTTCTAGAAAAAGAGAATGGAAATATATCTCCAACACATGGATTGGAAAGCTTGGGAAGTAGTTATGGATGGAAATCTTATCCCCACAAATAGTTGATGGAAAACATATTCCAAAAGAAAAGAAAGATATGATTGACCTAGACTATAAAAGGCTTCAAATAAATGCAAGTGCTATAAATGCGTTATATTGTACATTGGATGCTAATGAGTTTAACCGAGTTATGGCCTGCAAAACAGCTAAGGAGATTTGGGATAAACTAGAAGTAACTTATGAAGGAACCGTTGATGTTAGAGATAATAGGATAGATATGTTAACGAGTGAATACGAAGCATTCAAAATGAATACTGATGAAACGATATCAAGCATGTACACTAGATTTACTCACATAATAAACTCCTTAAGTGCCTTAGGAAAAACCTATACTACTTATGAAATGATCAGAAAAATTCTAAGAGACCTACCCTCTATTTGGTAACCAAAGGCCACAACCATCATGGAAGGAACAAACTTAAAGACTACTTCATTGGATGAACTTATAGGTTCACTTCTCACATATGAAATGACATTGAATGAAAGAAATCCTGAACCTAAGCATAAAATATCCATAGCTCTAAAAGCATCTAGCCATAGCACTAGTGAAAAAGAAAGTGAAACAAGTGACTTAGTTCAAAATGAGCTGGCTTTCATTACTAAAAGACTAGGAAAATTCTATAGAAGAAATAAAAGGTTTCCTAGAAAGTTTAATAAAAAGAAAACTGAAAAAGGAGAGACAAATAGGAAAGAAAGTAAAGGTAAGAATGAACTACCAATTTGTTATCATTGCAAAAAGTCAGGGCATATCAAACCGGATTGTCCATTATTCAAGAAAGACAAGAAGAAAAAGAAGGAAGCAATGAAAGCTACTTGGGATGACTCGAGCTCCAGCGAAACTGAAATCGAATCAAGTGAACAAGAGGTGGCGAATATATGCTTCATGGCGAACAATGAAGAGGTAAATTCTTATTACTCTTCATCTGAATCTCAAAATGAGTCTTGTGATAAGTCATGTGATAGCTTGCCTTCTTATAAGGAATTACAAACTGAATTATTCTCACTACATAAAAGATTTATAAAAGTGTCTAAAAGTAATATAACTTTGAAAGATCAAAATCAAGAACTAGTAAAGCAACTTGAATCATTCAAAGCTATTGAAGAAGAAAGACATACTTATAATAAGCAGCTGGAAGAAGAAATAAATATAGTAAAACAAGAGTTAGATAAAACTCATAAAGAAGGCTTGAATAAGAAAGATTTAGAAATAAATGAACTCAAAAAGGTAATTAAGGATAAAAAAAAAGATTATCTATGATTTTACCAAAGGAAAAGAAAACTTTGAAAAGATGATTGGACAGCAAAGGCTTCATGGAAACAAAGAAGGAATATGCTACAACAGTAAAGCAAATAAAAGGAATAAAAAGCTATACATGGGATATTTTGTTAAGGAAGCTAAGTTTTATGCTAGTGCTTCATCAAATAACAAACATGAACACACCACTTGCTATAAGTGCAAAACTAAAGGTCATGTGATGTTTAATTGTCCATTAAAAAGAAAATATGTTAAAGTTCAAGGAGAATGGAAAGCAAATAGTGGAACTAATAACAAAATAAAGAAAGTCAAAAGAATTTGGGTACCAAAAACTAACATATAGTGTCCTTCATTGTAGGTTTGCCTTAGGACAACAATGACAACGAACAAATGGTACTTGGACAGCGGGTGCTCAAGGCATATGACCAGTGACAAGACCAAGTTCACTACTCTAAAACAAAAGGATGGGGGATACGTCACCTTCGGCGACAATGCCAAAGGTAAAATTGTTGGTATTGGAAAAATTGGTAAAGAATCTTCACTCACTATAGATAATGTGTTATTAGTGGAAGGACTAAAACATAACCTTTTAAGGATTAGTCAATTAAGTGATAAAGGGTTTGAAGTAATTTTCATGAAGGAAAAATGTGTTATCCAAAATCCCAAAAACAAAGAAATCCCATTTATGGCTTATAGAATAAATGATGTATATTGTATAAATCTTGAGAAAATAGCAAATCAAAACATAACTTGTTTAACAGCTATGAATGAAGTAAGTTGGTTACGGCATAGGAAACTAGGTCATGCTAGCATGGATCTACTATCCAAATTATCTAAGAAAAATCTTGTAAAAGGACTACCAAATACTAAATTCATAAAAGACAAGTTGTGTGATGCATGTTCAAAGGGAAAACAAGTAAAAACTAGTTTTAAGAAGAAAAAATACATATCCACTAAAAGGCCTCTAGAACTCTTGCATCTAGACTTATTTAGTCAAACTAGAACCTTAAGCTTAGGTGGAAAACAATATGCTTTTGTTATACTAGATGATTATTCAAGATTCACTTGGGTAATCTTTTTAGCAAACAAAGATGAAGCTTGTAACCAATTAATAAACTTATGTAAGAAATTACAAAATGAGAAAGGTTACAATGTAACAAGCTTTAGAATGACCAAGGAAGAGAGTTTAAAAATAAGGAAGTTGATAAATTTTGTAATGAACATGGAATAACTCATAATTTTTCAGCGCCTAGAACTCCACAACAAAATGGAGTTGTTGAAAGGAAAAATAGAACTTTACAAGAAATGGCAAGAACAATGCTAAAAGAAAATAATTTGCCTAAATATTTATAGGCAGAAGTTGTAAATACTGCATGTTATATTGTAAATAGGGTATCAATAAGGTCAAAATAGATAAAACACCATATGAACTTTAGAAAGATAGAAAACCTAACATTTCCTATTTTCATGTATTCGGTTGTAAATGCTTTATATTAAATATTAAAGATGATTTAGGAAAATTTGATGCAAAGTCAGATGAAGGAATCTTCTAAGGGTATTCTACAAATAGTAAAGCTTATAGAATTTATAATAAAAGAACTTCTACAATCATGGAATCATTTCATATAACTTTTGATGAATCAAATAGTTATGACATTAAAGATATGAATGATGAAAAAGAAGTTATGTCTCAAAAAGAAAAAGACATTGAAATAAAAGAGGAAAAGGATAATGATGCCTCAAATGAAAACTTTACAGAAAATTTGAATCTTCCTAAAGAATGGAAATATAACAAAAATCACTCAAAAGAACAAATACTTGGTGAAACATCAAAAGGGATAACAACTAGAGCCTCATTAAAAAATATTTGTAATCATTATGCCTTTTTGTCCCAAGATGAACCTAAAAATATTGAAGATGCTTTAAATGATGATTCTTGAATTATAGCGATGCAAGAGGAATTAAATCAATTTGAAAGAAGTCAAGTATGAGAACTTATACCAAAACCCAAAGATAAATCAATTATAGGAACTAAATGGGTGTTTAGAAATAAGAATGATGAAAATGGAGTTGTTATAAGAAATAAAGTTAGGCTAGTGGCACAACGGTATAATCAAGAAGAAGGAATTGATTATGATGAAACTTTTGCACCTGTGTCAAGGATGGAGGCTATTAGGATGCTTTTAGCTTATGCAGCCCATAAGGATTTTAAGTTATATCAAATGGATGTAAAGAGTGCATTTTTAAATGGATATATAAATGAAGAAGTGTATGTCAAACAACCTCCAGGTTTTGAAAATTCTAAAAATCCAAACCATGTATTCAAATTGACAAAGGCTCTTTATGGTTTGTAACAAGCTCCAAGAGCTTGGTATGAGAGGTTAAGTAAATTTTTACTTAAAAATGAATTTACAAGAAGAAAAGTTGATAGTACCTTATTCATCAAATCCAAAAACAAGGATATGCTAATAGTTCAAATATATGTGGATGATATTATATTTGGAGCAATAAATGAAGATCTATGTAAAGAATTTGCACATGTATGCAAAAAGAATTTGAGATGAGTATGATGGGAGAGTTAAATTATTTTTTAGGACTACAAATAAAGCAAGCTAAAAATGGAACTTTCATAAATCAAACTAAGTACATCAAGGATATGCTCAAAAAGTTTGACATGGAACAAAGTAAACCTATAGGAACTCCTATGAGTACAACTACAAGTCTTGATAGAGATGAAAAAAGAAAGCAAGTAGACATCACACACTATAGAGGAATTATTGGTAGTTTATTATATTTAACTGCTAGTAAACCGGATATTATATTTAGTGTGTGTATGTGTGTTCGATTTCAATCAGCCCCCAAGGAATCACACTTAACAGTCGTCAAGAGAATTCTTAGGTACTTGGTAGGGTCACTTGATTTAAGGTTATGGTATCCAAAGGACACAAATTTTAATATGATAAGTTATTCTGATGCTGATTATGCCGGATGTAAGATTGATAGAAAGAGTACAAGTGGAACATGTCACTTTCTAGGACAGTCATTGGTGTCATGGTTTTCAAAGAAACAAAATTCTATAGCTTTATCAACCGCCGAAGCTGAATATGTAGCAGCGGGAAGTTGTTGTACACAAATCCTATATATGAAACAACAATTAAAGGATTTTAATTTAGAATATAAAACAATTCCGATAAAGTGTGATAATACAAGTGTCATAAATATCTCTAAAAATCCAATTTCACACTCAAGAACTAAGCATATAGACATAAGTCATCATTGTTGAGAGATCATGTTCAAAAAGAAGATATAATTCTTGAATTTATAAATACAAGTGATCAATGGGCTGATATTTTTACAAAACCTCTAAGTGAAGAGAGATTTATACATATTAGGAGGGAACTTGGGTTAATCCCCAGCAGAGAAGTGTATTAGAAGTAAAATTTCAAAATTTATATGCACTTCAAACGTCTGATGTTCATACCCCAGACGTCTGAACACTATAGCAGAAGAGTTCAGATAATTGAACCTAGGACTTCAAACGTCTGAACTCATACTGACTTTTAAACTTCTAGGTTTTTAAAACTTCAGACGTCTGTGCTTATCTTCAGACATCTGAAGTCGCGGGATTTATATATTTCTAGCGCATTAAACCCTAACTTTAGACCTCTGAAGTTCCTTGCTTCATTCATTCGAACTTCAAATACTTTATCTTTCCTCACTTTCCCTTCACTCCGAAACCTTTACCCTACTCAGATTCATCACAAGAAATTTAGGGTTTTTGAAAGTCTGTATCTTCATGCCTCGAATCAAGCAGACTGCGAACAAAGGTCCTTCCTCAGGGAGGGAAACTCAAAATATCGATAAATGGTTAGTTGCTCCTCGAGCTCGACTGAATGCAAATATGCAATATGAAAATGAGATTTTCTCTTCAAAAGTTAAAGGAAAGAAAATACTGTTGAATTCTTAAATATTATCTCCCATTTTCAAAATTACTCCAGGAGATTTTAATAGTCCTGTGTTTGCTTAATCTTGGATCCTAGAACAAGGGTTCACTCCCGAAGCTTTTCTTCCCATGATTATGGAAAATGAGCCTGTTTATTTTGCACATCCTCCACTGTACAAGCAACTGAATTTAAAAGGCCAAATTCTTCATAAGTTCGTTTCAAATAATATCTTACCAAAACAAGGCTCTTTTGATCATCTTTCTTATATCGAATGCTTTGTTCTTTGGTGTCCACTTAAAGGCAAGAAATTAGATTTGGCTAGTTTGATTGTTCGTTAGATGTGGACCAAGTTGGAATCAAATCGAGTTATTCTTCCTTATGGAGTAATTCTTACTCTCCTCTTTACTCAACTTAACGTTACCAATGTTTCTGAGTTTTTCATAAAAAGGACTCGACATGATCTTTTTAATGAAACTTCTCTTAAACAAATGAGATATGATAAGGGACATTTCGGATGGTATTTGAAAGCTGCAAGGACAACACATGCACCACCTGTATCTGCAACAGCTTCAACTTCAGCCTCAGCCTCAGCCTCAGCCTCTGCTCCAATATCAACGGCTGACACAAGAACTTGGCTCATCTCTAGAAGCACCTTCTTGGTTCTTATCTTTTCAACAAGATTTCTCTAGTTTTTCTTCTGAAGTACGCACTAGTCTTCAAAATATCAAAGAAAAGGTCACATCACTAGACAAACGGGTCACTCATATAGAAAAATATCATTCCAAATCCTCTAATAGCAGTGATCCCATGGACATTAGCTCTTCTCCTCAGAGTGGAGATGATGATGATGATGATGATGATGCTGATGATGATTCTTCTGCAGAAAAAGAAGGAAATTCTGAAGATGAAGGTGATGAAGGAAATACTGAAGAAGAAGGGACTCAAGAAGGAGAAGAAGAAGAGAAAGGAGATGGCTCTGAAGAAGAAGACTAGGAAAGCTAGATGTTCTCTAGTTTAGATTCCTTTGTAACTTTTTGTTTAAAATGTAACTTTTTGTTGTATGGAACATATATATATATTATCTCTTTAGAGAATGACTTTTGATGGTTCTTTATAATTGACTTATTCTTTTTGATTAATGACAAAGGGGGAGAAAGAGTAGTGCTTAGTAAAGATAAAAACTGAAAGTAAATGAATTACGTAAAAGTACATGTGAGCTTGAAAAATGATACAAAATGATACTTTCAGGCTAAATGGATAAATGCTATATGTGAACTTGATATTGCTGAATGAACTGCAACATATATGTGAATTTGATCTTGATGAATAAACTTCGATCTTGAGGGATAAACTACAACATATTTTGATGATCCATATATACCTGGTTCTTGGTTATATATGAACTACATGGATATATGAACTTAAAATTTTCTATGGCTTTTAGCAAGGGGGAGTATTTTTTTTTATGACTTGCTTGTTAATGTTCATAGTAAGGGGGAGTAATTCATTTTACATAAATCTTTTATCTTTATCTTTACGCATTGTTTGTCATCATCAAAAAGGGAGAGATTGTTGGCCTAACAAGGTCTTTCAATTGGTTTTGGTGATAACAAACAAAGGATGATTTAACTTGAAAAAGGTTGAGTTTTGGTGTTTCAGGAAATATGGATCAAGTGTGGTTCAAAGCAAAGTTCAAATATAGCCCAAGTATGGTTTAAGAGAAAATCAAGTATAAGTCAAGTATGAAGACAATTTTTCAATGATCCAAAAAGAGTTTAACATTTTTCTGAACCTCAAGAAAATTGTTCAAAGAAAAGAGAACTCAAGCATGAAGGCCTAGGAAACATATTTGTAAGTATTTCAAAAGACAAAATATCATTTGAAATATATTTTGAAGCTTTTTCTAAGAGATTATAAATATTTAAAGACCTATTTAAATATATTAAATTAAGTTTTTATAAAGATCATAGGAGAGCAAAAGAGTTTTAAAGAAAGATATTTCATAAAACAGATTTTTAATAAGCTCAGATGACTGAACTTTTTAATTCGGATGATTGAAGTACAGACTTCAGATGACTGAACTTTAAGTTCAGGCATCTGAAGAATTACTTCAGATGTCTGAATATTAAGTGTAGACGTCTAAAGAATTTATAGAACAAGACAAAGAATTGCAGTAGTGATTCAGATGTCTGAACTTGTGACTTCAGACATCTGAACCTGCGACATCAGACGTCTGAACCCTGACTTCAGACATCTGACCCTATATCCAGTTCTATTTTTAAAAGGTTTCAGGAACTTCAGACGTCTGAACACTGTTCAACGGGTAAAAATTTTAAAACTCTTATTTTTAAATTGTAGCCGTTTGAAACCCAAATTTTCTAACAACTTGGGAAACTCTTTTAGGAAACTCTTGCAACAAGGAAACCAACTTGGAAGGCTATAAATACATGGTTCTTGTGAATTAAAAATTTATCCCAAGCATTGAAATTCTCTCAAAGCTCTCTTGCTCTCATAATTTCTTACTCAATCTCTTGCAAAGCTGAAAGTATTGTTGTTATGATATTTTGTTCACCAAATCCTGAAGAATTACTGATTTCTCATCTGGAGAAAAGGATTTTGGTGAATTCTTTGAAAAGTTTCAAAAGTTTATTTCATTCAAGATATTTTATCTTTTGAAGTACATAGTTTTCATTTGTACTTATCTGCTCTTTGTCTGAGCTTCTCTTGTACACCAGATTTTGATATTTCTCTTGTAGATTTTGGATGATTCTAGGCTATTGGAACGTTGACCAAACAAAGTCATATTGTTTGGAGAAGGCGGGCTCTAGCCTTGGCCAAAGGAGTGGTTATAAACAGGCGTTGTTCCACCCGGTATCGGAACTGTTATAGTGGAAACCTTTGGTATTTTGTCAAGGGCGAGGACGTAGGCTGTGTTGAAGTCGAACCTCGTAAAAAATATTTTGTCTCTCTCTTTATTTTACATACTATACTTGCTGTGTTGTATGATTTAAAAGTGCAGGTCACAAGTTCCAAAGAGAAAGAAACAAAGACTCTTTGTAACGATCCAAAAATATATATATTATTAATTAAAAAAATTATTATTAGTAATTAATTAATTATTATTAAGGAAATTAATTAAAGGAATAAACAAATAAAATAAATAGTGTGGAAAAAAATTGAAATAAGGATATATATTGAGTTATATATATATGTGTGTGTGTATAATAATAATAATAATGGATGAAGTAAAAAAAAAAAAGAAAAGTTAAAGCTTCTTACAGAAGCTTATATATATGTAAAGTTAGATAATAATGGATTAAAAAAAAGAAAAAAAGAAAACTTAAAGGTTAAGTTTTTTGGAGAAGTAGAAGAGGAGAAGAAAGAAGAAGATTCGCGCACAGATAAGAACAGGAAGGAAAGAGAAAGAAAGAAAAAAAAATTAAATATATTCTCTTACACTCTCAATTCCTCTTCTTTTTACGATTTTGCGGCCAATTCTCACCCAATTGAAAATTCGAAGATACCACCGAATTCCATTTTTCGCCATCGACATATCTACCGAAATGGATTTGTCGTAGGAGTAACGTGAGCATAACTCTTGGGGTAAGCCAAATTCTTATTCTTGTCTCAATTTTTCTTAAATTTTAAGCTAAATAGGCGATCAGACACCACCACGAGAATCTGGGGATGATTCTCTACAAGTCTAGCGAAGCGAATTTCTTGTGGGGTCGTTGTGAAAATAGCTCCAAAACTAAGATAAATAGGTTATTTAAAAATTAATTATTATTTAATTATTATAAATTAGGAAATGTTAAAATAATATTTTATTGGTGTTGATTTGATTGAATCAGGGTTCGGGTGAGCGCTGCGGGTATAATTTTGGGAGCCCTACAGGCGTGAATCAGGAAATCAAGTAAGGGGGAATAAAATTATATCAGTATTATATTAAAGTGAACTAGTTATTTATAAGCATACGAAATTTATTATTTATCTATATGATTTTTAAAATAGAGAGATTACTGGGAAAATAATGCTTTTGGTTTAAGGTTATATTTGGGGATAATTGCTTATGATATTAAAACCGTGTGGCATGAGAATAATTTTTTTCTAATAAATTGAATATGAATTTTTGAGGCATTTGGGTTTGCATGTGGGGGTGTTTGAAATGATTATGGCATGATGAATGAGTTGTTATGTTTGACTCCTATGTGGAAATGTATTAATCTGTTGGAATACTGTGTGGGAAATGTATTAATCTGTTGGATTCTTGTGTGGAAATGCATTGATGCGTCTGTGTGAACTAACTGGTGTGGTTATTTGTATGTATCTCAATATAACGTTGGCATGAGGAGATTTTTATATTGCCTAGATGTAAATCATGATATGACGTTGGCAGGTTGAGGAGCTTGTCATATTGTCATTTATATGGAGTAGGACATTGGCAGGTCGAGGAGCTTGTTCTACTGATGTATGACGGGTAGGTCATGGGGATTGGATACTGATGAATAATAGCACCTGTGTGGACCATGTTATATACCCTGTGTGGGTAGTGGTGCCTGTGCAAGCCACGTTATAACCTGTGTGGATAATGGCGCATGTGTGGGCTATGTTATATACCCTGTGTGGGTACTGGTGCCTGTGTGGGCCACGTTATATCATGTGTGGATAATGGCGCCTGTGTGGGCCATGTTATGTACCCTGTGTGGTTAGTGGTGCCTGTGTGGGCCACGTGTAGATAAGAAGTACGTAGGTGCCTGTGTGGGCCACATACTGACATGTATGCAGTTGCTCTATGTAGGCCACGTACTAAGGACATTGGAAGATGAAGTATGAGATGCATGATTCTTGTGTAGATGTGTTGTGCGCATGTGAATTTAATTATAGCATAAAAATAATGGTATAACATATTGTGAATGCATGTGTGTGCATGCGGCGAGGTAAACATACCACCGGGAGCTTGTTGAGAAAGGTGAGTGCTCTGCTAGGTAATTTCTTGGTATCAATGTAAAGGGATGCTACTTGTATGGGCGGGTAGACATCCCGATCCTCGGAAACCTTTGCCTTTAAAATAATAAAGATGTGTGTACTGGCGGCGAGGTAATACTTCACCTGAGGGCTTACTGAGTAAGGTGAGTGCTCTGGTAGGTAGTTTTTAGTATCAGAGCAGAGGAAAGCTACTTGTATGGGTGGGTAATCTTCCCTATCCTTGGGGACTTTCACCTGCATAAAAATTATGTACTTATGCATATTGGATGTGTGTATGATATTAGATGTTGGGGATGTTATTAATGATACATTTTCTCAATTGTTATTGATATTATATGAGAAGCTTTATTTTGATATGTAAATATTAAAACTTAATTGTCACACACTGTTATAATTTATTCTACCCTTACTGAAAAGTGTCTCACCCTAGTGGATTAACAATTTTTTAGGTTCTTCTGGAGACCGGGTTTAAAGGTCTAGGTTGGGACTGTTTTTACTGGTTTCCTTTTTTGGGGTATTGTGAGATACTGAAATATGTATAGATATATTTGTACGGGATTATGTTTTAAATACTGGTTGTGGAGATAAATATCTGGGATGTTGTAGTGTTTGTTTTTGGGTTGTTATATAGAACTCTAGTGTTTATTTGAGGTTATTTATTTATGTTCCGCTGCGTGCGTGATAATTATGGTATCAGATGCAAGTGATTGGAACACGTGGCAACCGAGCCCCACTTGGCGGGTTCAGGGCGTCACATTGTGATACCTCATGAATGAAAGGCTTAAAAGACTAGATGTTACTACCCATATCAACAAGGTGCACCTTTCTTTTCGGGAGCTTTCCTATAAGAACTTCATAGTTAAGCGTGCTTGGCTTGGAGCAATCTTGGTATGGGTAACCACCTGGGAAGTTTTCTCAAGAACTGTGTGAGTGAAGACAAAACACACTGAAAAGGACACGTGTTGGTTTGTGGGGCCAGTCATTAGTCCGATAAGGTCCACCCCCTGTTGTCTGGTCCAGGTGGAGGAGGAGAGACGCAGTGCTCCCTGGCAGACCCAGGTCAAGGGCGTTACACTCTTGGTATTTAGAAAGTACATTTCGATTAATCGTTTGCGGAAACCCAAAAGGGAGTACGTTGGTTAATTTACAGAAATCTTAATCAAGAGAAACACATACTAAAAACTTATTCAAAGAAGGTGATAAACATTCACAGGGAAATCAACAAAAGCAAAATTATCCTTGATTGAGTAATTGAATTATTTTAGCTTTATTGATTGTCTTGTTTATTTAAATTACAAGTATTCTAAAGTGTGACTATAAATTATATGTTGTGCTTACTTTAGTATCTTAAGAAAAAGGTTAAAAATCATCAAAATAGAAAAAGGATTCCAATTCACCCCCCTCTTGGAAAGCTATTCCTAATTTCAAAGATGAATCTTGGGTGATGTCCATGCAAGAAGAACTTAACCAATTTGAAAGAAGTAAATTATAAACCTTAGTTCTTAGGCCTAATGAGCACACCATCATTGGAACTAAATGGGTATATAGAAATAAGAAAGATGAGAATGGGGTAGTAACTAGGAATAAAGGTAGACTAGTTGCTCAAGGGTATAACCAACGGGAAGGGATTGACTTTGATGAAACATATGCTCATGTTGCTAAATTAGAAGACATTCGTATCTTACTTGCCTTTTCCACTTTTAAAAATTTTAAATTGTTTCAAATGGATGTTAAAAGTGCTTTTCTAAATGGCTACAAAAATGAAGAGGTATACGTAGAACAACCACCTGGTTTTGAAAATCATAAATATCCTGATCATGTTTACTGGTTGTCTAAAGCCTTGTATGGATTGAAACAAGCTCCTAGAGCTTGGTATGAGAGGCTTAGTGGTTTTCTATTGGAAAATGGGTTTACCCGTGGCAAAATTGACACTACACTCTTCATCAAATCCAAAAATGATGATATGCTCCTTGTTCAAATCTATGTAGACGATATCATTTTTGGAGCAACTAATGATGAGTTGTGTAATGAGTTTGTCAAATGCATGCAAAGTGAATTTGAAATGAGCATGATAGGTGAACTTAGTTTCTTCTTAGGTCTACAAATTAAGCAAGATAATCATGGAACTTTTATATGCCAATCTAAATACATTAGGGACTTGCTAAAGAAATTTAATATGGAATATTGTAAAATTCTTGGCACACCTATGAACTCTTCCACAAATCTTGATAAAGATGAGCAAGGAATCCCTGTTGACATAAAATTATATCGTGGCATGATTGGAAGTCTCCTATATCTCACTGCCAGTAGGCCCGACATTATGTTTAGTGTATGTATGTGTGCTAGGTTTCAAGCTGCTCCTAAGGAATTTCATCTAAAAGCTGTTAAACGAATCCTTAGGTATCTAGTTGGGACTATTGAATTAGGATTGTGGTACCCTAAGCATACTACCTTTGAGATTGTTAGTTACACTGACGCTGACTTTGCCGGTAGTAAGATTAATAGAAAAAGCACTAGCGGCACTTGTCATTACTTAAGACAATCTCTTTTTTCTTGGTTCTCCAAGAAACAAAATTCAGTTGCCTTATTTTACAGCCGAAGCTGAATATATTGCGACTGGAAGTTGTTGTGCCCAAACTTATTATATGAAACAACAACTTGTGGATTTTGGATTGCATTATGAAACAATACCGATTAAATGTGATAATACTAGTGCAATTAAGATCTCTAAAAATCCTATCTCACATTCACGAACTAAACACATTGAGATTAGACATCATTTTCTTCGTGATCATGTGCAAAAAGGAGATGTGGCTCTTGAATTTGTATGCACTAATGAACAGTGGACCGACATATTCACTAAACCCCTACCTGAGGATAGGTTCATACAAATTAGACGTGAGTTAGGCTTAATGCATAGTAAAGAAGCTTCCTAAACTTAAATGTCTCATATCTTGCATAATTTTAGGGGGAGCTCGCCAAAAACTTGACTCGTTCTGAGTTATGCTTCCAAGTGCAGAAGTGTCAAGTTGTATCAAGGATGAGTCCAGGATCGTATTCCACAGGGACCACTGAGTATCAAAGTATTTATGTAAGTTTAGTGAAATCCTGTTGCTGTCAAATGTAGGTTGAAAATATTTTTGATCTTTTTCGATTTTGAAAACAGTAAACAAAGTGAGAGAAGCTTGGGTAAACTATCAAAATGAAACTAAAATGAAAACAGTAAACAAAGTGAGAGAAGCTTGGGTAAACTATCAAAATGAAACTAAAATTTTATCAATTTTCCAAAAATGTAAATCTAATAACGCAACCAAAACTAAACAAATTTTACCAAACACTCGGGTTACGGGTCAATGTCCGCTTGCTTCCATCGTTTACTAATTCCCTAGGCCTTACTCCTCTTCTTGTTAATCCAATCAAGGCATTAATAAGATGAAATTTTATTACTAAACTAAGTAAATTTGCCACATCCAAACGGAAGAAAATATAAACTCTCATTAAGTATCAACCGAATGTCGTGTAAATTAGTTGATGAAAATCCTAGATTAAATCAAGGTTTTGATGTGCCTAACGTCAACAACAAAACAAGAAGCAAGAGCTAGCGATTTATCAACGATCCCTTCAATTTTCTGTTTTAACTAAATAAAAGTTTAACAATGATATCATAGGATAACTAATAAACCATGGAACGCAAACGACATCGACCTACAACCCAAGATACCGAACTTAGCCACTCATGCTTGCAATAACAAAAACAAGTATGGAAATCCTAGTCTACTTAAGGAAATACCCAAACACGCATTAGTAAAGATGGCAACTACAAATAAGGAATTAAAACATGTAATGGAAACTCAATCAAACTCACACACACACACTAAAAATCAAACCTTTAATATGGATCAATAATTCAAACCAAGAACTCGAAAAAAAAATGCAAACACATCAAAAATCTAAACTTTGAATGATACCGAAAAAATAAAAATACGAACTTTAACAAAACTAAAAAATATGAACTTTGACGAAACCGACCCCAACTAAATTAATTAAATAACTTGGAACATTAAACTAATCTACGGGAAAAAATTTTAATCGAAAGAGAATAATAAAAAAAAGAAAAAAATTAAACTTCACTAATCATGAAACACCCCAAATAATGTTCAAAATCTAAAAATAACAATAAGCTCAAATAAAAGGTTAACAAAATTTCAACTGATTAATTAGTAATATTAAAAGAAAGAGAAAAGATAAGAGAGAGAGAGAGAGAGAGAGAGAGAGAGAGAGAGAGAGAGAGAGAGAGAGAGATAGACTGCAGCAACAGAGGAGCTGCTGCTGGCCTGGAAGAGGGGCTGGAGTCACGGCTGAGAGGCCTGTCGGAGGATGGAGGATAGAGCAGAGAGCAGGAGCTGCTGCAGGCTGAAGCTGTGGCCTTTAGTTGCAACAAAGGAGAAATCTCATGGGATCGGAGCATGGAGCAGATGGTGTTGCAGCTGATGGCCCTGCTGTTTGCTGGGCTGCCAGGGGTTCGTGGGCTGTGTTGCTGGAAGAATGGAGCAGGAACAGCTGCTGTGTTTGCTGGAGTTGCAGCAGGAACAGCTGCTGTGCTGGAACTCGGGTTGCAAGGAGGCAGCGGCTGTGCAGGAAACAGAGGAAGCTGAGGGACGGAGCAAAAGAGAGAGATGAGAGGCTAAAAGGGAAAGGGTGCGGAGGCACCCGCCCACCCAAGAAGAAGAAGAAGAAGATGATGTTAAATAGGGGAAAAAAGGAACCACAGCTACCCTAGATCCGTGAGCCATCAAGCTGACCCGGTTATCAAACCCGACTCAAGTGAGTCTGACCCGAATTATTATATTTTTTTTATTTTTTTCATTCTCCGTTCATCGTAAATCTGAATCTTTTGGAGCCCGAATCTTGAAAAACTCAAAACACGAAAGTTGTAGATAATCCTTTCCTCTTTCTCCAAAAATTTGAATCGTCTAGATCGGAACTTGGACGGAAAAGTTATGCATGAAATACGAACAGGTGTTGGTTTTGGTTCCCGGGAATTTTCCTGCGACAAAAAATTACCAAAACTTCATAAATAGTGCAATAAAGTTCAAGAATGATGATTTTGGCACTTTATTAAAATATTGGATAATTTTGGACATTTAATTAAAAATATAAACCGTAAAGCCCGGGTTAAGATGCCCAATTACTCAGTTTTGACGCGTAATCAGCTCTCTCATGGAAACTTTCCAAGTCTTAGCAATTGATACTATTGATTCACTAATCCTCTTGCCTTAGACTTTGTGAAAGTTGAATATTGATTGTATGCATACTTTGTACTCCTATTGCATGATTATGTTGATTATCACTTGTGTTGCACAACTTGTCCAATTCATGTTCATATTGATATTTTAAATGTTGTATTGGACCATACTGAACTGTTTGAGTAGTTGTGGATAAATTGATAGGAAATTTAAACTCAAACAGGTTACATTTATACATGATGTCTTTTGGAAAGTCCGATTTACAAATGGCACTCTGCCGAAATTTTTCAAAAATCTTTCCAAAATTTATCATGCATAAATGTAATAATCACCCATTGCCTAGGATTTTAATTCAAATGACCCTTTTTACTGTTGCCAAAGGGGGAGATGGAAAAAGGCAAAAATAAATGGGTAGGACTTTTGTTTACAAATACATTAGATGCATATTGTAAGGGAGAGCCTTCTTTGGCTTATCCCTATATTTTTGCGTGGTGTATTAGTCATCACCAAAAAGGGGGAGAATGTTAAACTTATAGGTCGCGCCCGATTTTGATAATGACAAATACTCTTGTACTTAATGAATATCTAGTTCTTGTGTAGGTCTACATTAGCTGATACATTAACGGCACAAAGAGAAAGTGAAGTTGAAGACCAAATCTCTTTTTGTAATGCATTTCATATCCATTTGGTCTGTAATAGTAATTAGGACATTTGGGTTGTAATAAGCACACACAACACATGCATGGTTTATTCTGTAAGCGCAAACCAATCATAATGCAAAAATGACCTTAGAATGACCTTAGGGTTTACCCTTCGGTTGAACGAAGGTCAACCGACACCGGACTTTTTCGGTGTCTTAATTTTGGACTTAAATGACCCTAGGACACACACATTTGCACATATGTTTGTTAGACACTTCATTAGGGTTTGTATGTCTCAAAACGGGACCAAAATGCACACTTGGTGTACTTTCAGTCGATCCAACCAGGTAGTTCATTCTGCCCTGGTCGACCGAACCAGGCCTGGGTCAACAGTTGACCAAGGCCCTGATCAACCGAACCAGGTAGTTCAAGAAGCCTTGGTCGACTGAAACTCCCTGGGGTCAAATATTTGACCATCTGGTCGACCGAGACAAAAATGAACTCCAACTACTTGGTGGACTAAGGGTCCTCGGGAGAAATCCCAGTGGTCTAGTTGACCGAACCAGCCAATTCAAAATGGCCCGGTTAACCGAACCTCGAAAAATTGAAAAATCACCCTCTCCTAGTCGACTGAGCCCTTAGTTCAAAAATGCCCTAGTCGACCGAACCATATGAGGCTTGGTCGACCGAAACATTTCTGGTCGACCTTACCTCTCAGGTTGTCCTGATTTTTACCGTGATTACATATCTTTTAAGTAGGGTTAAAATGTTTTAAATGTCATTAAACTTTTTCAATAATTCCTAATAAGTCCCCAATGGTCAAAAATCATAGGGTGTCTATATATACCCCTTCATTTGGGAAAATTAGAAAAATGATTAGCATTTAAAATCTAAATATTTTCTCTCAAGCAAAACTCTCACCTCTACTCCTACTATCTCAAAAACCACTCATACTTACTTCTTCCATTGCCAAAAGCTTTTGTAAGTTGATTGAGTGATTGTGTTGATAGGTTTGCTCTCATTCTTTGATTGTATGAATCGATTTTCTCGAGAGCATTACTTAAGGATTCTTAAGGGGGCTTTTCTCATAAGCCTATCCTAAGAAGAGTTTGGTAAGCTTCTGAGTATTGCATTTCGTTGCAATATCTTAGAAAGCTTTGTATTTGTTTTTGGCTTGCAAAAATATTTTCAAACCTATTCAAATATATCTTGTGGAATCTTTATTGTATTATTTGTGAAAAGATATTTGTGTTTGTTACATTAGTCTTTGTGGCAATATTTATTCAAGTATATATCATTTGCTGAATATAAAGATTATCTATTTTGCAATCCAAGCATATACATATTCACGTGATTGAGATATTCTACTGATTGACATTCTTGAGGCTTGCTTGATATTCTGTGTGAACACATTTGATTGAATATTATGAAATACACAGATTGTTATTGATACTCTCACGAACTCACTACACTGATAGAAAATATATTTGAGAGTTGAACTATTTAGACCACACTGAGCTTACATTTTAAATTATCTGTGGTATTTGTGATTGTGCGCATTTTTGGGTACAAATCTGGTTTACGTGAAAGCACTATTTCATTGTACCGTTTGATTGTATATCTAAGAGATTCCAGGCATGGCCTGAGAGGGCGGTAATCCAGCCCGATAAGGATTGTTGTGAAGGTTGAGGTCAGCCCTGTGCTAATTGACCTGGTTTGTATAGGTGTCGCTCCACATATTTAAGTGAGCAAGTAATTGTGATAATCCTTGTACTAGTTAGCCAAGGCGGGGACATAGGCAGTTGGCCGAACCTTGATAACATATCTATGTGTCACCCTTCTCTTTACAACTTTTTGGTGCTTGTGTAATTGATTAAATTATTTTATTTAATTTCTGATATTACTCGCACTAGATTGACCATAAGATTGTGAACATACTGCTGTTAGGAGGAATACCTAGAGGATAGATTTTAAAAATACCAATTCACCCCCTCCTCTTGGGATCACAGTAAAGCTAACAACATATATCATCGTTTTAGTAAAAACATATCTGTATATCTCATTTTACTATATCTCTATAAAAACATATATGTGTATCATAAATATATCATCATTTCTCAGTGAGGCATAACTGTATAACACATTACATCATTTCTCTATAAAATATATCTTTATATCACATTTCATCATTTCTTTGTAAACATATTCAATATTTCACATATACCATCATTTCTATACATATATATCTCATTTCATCATATTCCTAGTGTAAAGTTATTATTTCATATTCCTCATGTCACACAATTTTAGATTGTTATACACATTATAATAATCACAAGAAAAATAACCATATCATAGTTTTCCAAAATTATATATATCAAATTCTCATTTTCACATACTTTGATCAACTAGTCAATTTCCAAAAAATATCAGCTATAATTTATTCTCCTTATCTGCTTATTGAGAGGCCTATTAAAAATCCTAAACCCATGCCCGCAGCATTCGGAACGCCAAACCCTAAAATTACATTTTCCCCTAGTTCAATTAACTCAACCTTAGAATAACAATCACATTCACATTTCTAAGACCCATATACTCCAAATAACCAGTTAAATACCAACATTTAACACCCTTACCTCAACTTTGGAGTGGTCATTGGAAACCCCAAATTGAAAATCTGCTTTGATTAACTTGCTCAGGGTCGCTCCTAGAATCTCGTGGTAGCTTTTGATCGTCAATTCGGGCTATAATCGGAGCGAAAATAAAGAGAGAAGAAAGAGGGTTTCGCAAGAGTGAGTGTGTGTGTGTGTGTGTGTGTGTGTGTGAGAGAGAGAGAGAGAGAGAGAGAGAGAGAGAGAGAGAGAGAGAGAGAGAGAGAGAGAGAGAGACAGGGAGAGAGAGAGATTTTATTTTTGTTTTGATAAGAATGACTTGCAGGATTCCTTTAATTCAACACTGTCAGACAAAACTGTCGACGGTTTTCAGTTTGACTTTTTAACCAAACTTTTTCACTATTTTACCCGTAACAGGTCCGCAGTAAATATAAATCTGTCGATGGTTTTCTAGCCTCCCACCAAACCGTCGATGGTTTGGCCTATACCAAACCATCTTCCAGCTTTTCTTTATTTTTCTTATTATTTAAATTTTCTGGGTTTCTACAATTTTCTTGCACAATCGGATGAGATTAAAGATTTTTTTTTTTTTTTGCAAAATTGAAATTTTTATCTTTTAAAATTTCTCAATGTGCCAAGGTACAATGAATTTGGGGCTTTTTTTTTTTTTTTTTTTTTGTAAAGGACTAATCCTTTTCAATTTGGTGCATTTTTTTTTTATGCTTTAAATGTAATAAGAAGGGCAGCTATCTTAGTTCAAATGATCCACCATTTGAGGTACAATTTGTCTATTATTTCAATTTTTTAAGGAAAATAGCTAAGAGAAAAAAATTGCGCTTCAACTACAAAATACAAGAAAAAGGAGAGATTACAATTTATGTGGTCTAAAATTCATACCAAGCACATGTCGCATTAATGCGATTTCATCCTGATTTGTCCATGAAATATGCATTAGCTAGGACAACACTTGGGGGTTGAGTTGAGAAGATATTTATTAATTGAATTTTATTTTTACAATTGAGAAATTAATGGATAAAGCCAAAGGAAATTACCTTGCTGTTAATTCTTTGTTGTTGATAAATTCTCCTTAATACCTTTCAAAGAATAAATAATCCTCCAATTCGTAATTTTGAGACAAATTATAAGAAGTTGTTCATACACAAAGTTCCATTCCAATCAATTCTTAGGTGTATAAGTCACACTAATTTGTATATGTTATTTCCAATTATTCACCATTGGATCAAACAAAAAATAATGAATGAGTGGCAGCTACGCATCCACATCAACATGTCGTGGATTTTACGAACTACACTTCAATAGAAAAAAATAAATTAAAAACAAAAACAAAAAAAAAATCTAGTGCAGAGTGTCGCAACGTCTTGGAGAATAGTATGGAATGGTGAGAAATAATAATATTGAACATTTGATAGAGTCATCGCTAACCTATTATTTACTTAGGTGTGGTTAGATCGTCTAATTACTACTCAATAATTGGTCTTTAAACTAATCCTAAGTCAAGAAACCAATAGTTTCAGTCTGCTTTTACCAGAGTTGGGATTAGAAGTCTAGTTATGTGAGGAAAATGTGTTAGTACTCCCTACACACATGTTCCTTGAACAGTACCTAATTAGTCATAAATTATCCCTAAATTGAAACTAATGTTTTTTAATTAACCCCTTCGAGATAAACAATTAAATTAATAGACAAACAAACAAATAAATAAAATTTAGGAGGAAAATAAAAATCAAAATGCGATTAGGAATGTCTAATAAAACCTCCAAACGAGGGGATCTTATTAGATAAACCCTTCTTAGAGCTAATACAAATGAGGTCTAAAATATCTCTTTACATTTTTTTTAAAAAAAATCATTGGGACGCAAACACATAAAAATCAAGAAAAATCATAAATTTTTAAGCAAAATAATTTTTAAAAACATTCCCAATTTTTTTTTTCAAAATTTGGTAGAAATTTTCCAACATTTTTCTAAAACTTTCTAAGATTTTTAAAGACTTTTCCTCATTTTTTGGTATTTTTTATTTTTTCTATTTTTTTAAATTGAGCCAAAATAACTCAAAATATATTTCCTGACTTCAAAATTAATTTTCCTTATTTTTTTATTTTTTTATTTTTTTATGATTTTTTTTATTTTTATCTAATTTTTAAAAATTAAAAATTTAAATAAATAAGATAAATAATAAATATTAATAAAAAAATAGTCTAAGAAAATAGACCAGTTCAGTTCAGTGGATCACATGTCCACCGACAATGGTGACATGTGGCACCTTTTAATTAGTTGCTTTTTTATTTTTTTTTTTTAAAATTACTATAGTTGGGTGATGTTAGCATAACATCACCTTGCCACGTGGCATCACCCGGGCCTCCCTCATTTTTCCTTTTGTTTCTTTAAAAAGAAAATTTGCAACAAGTTAACGTCGTATGTGGCAACTCTTGAATGGTTCAAGACAATTAGTAGAGTCAACAATCTAATCATTCAAAGAAAACACAGATTGGATGATTAAGATCATGCCACATCACCATTTAAATAGTTGGCTCAGATCGTCACACATGTCACTGTACGGACGTGACACATGTCCCACTACTCTCATAAATAAAAAATCAATTTTTTTTTCATTTTTACTGATATATTTCTCTCTCCTCCTTTTTTCCTCTATCTATTCTCTTCCTCTCTCCCCTCCCTATCTTCTCTTCTCAGCAACTCTCTGTCTCTTTCCTCCTCTCTTCTTCGCACTTTCTTCTTCTCTCTCTATCTCTTTATTTTCTCCTCTCATTCTTTCTTTTTTAATCTGTTTCTTTTCTCATTCTTTCTATTTCTCTCTATTTCTTTTCTTCTCTAAGATCCTCTCTGCTCTCTGTTCCTTTTGATTCCTTTCCCCTTCTATTCTTTTCTTCTCTATTTATTCCTCCATTTCTTTCTGCTCTTTCTTTTTACCCAATCCTTTCACTAATCTTTCTCTTTTCCTTTTGCCTTTTTGCAGATACTAGAGTCCATTTAAGGAGACTGAAATTCTATGGCCAGATTAAGGAACACCTAACCAATGAGTTCATTTCTCTTTTCAATTCCATTTTTATTTGTATTTTGGTGAAATTTACCTGCATTTTCTCATGATCCAAATAGGGTCACTCAGTCTATACTAGGTTAAGTTAAGTTTGGGCTGGATGAGTTAGTGAATTTGGGTTTGGCCCAATTTAGGCTCAGACTAATCAACGGATTTAAGTTCGGCCCAAAATTGGGCTGAAGACTTTATGTAGAGACCCAGGAAAATATAGTAATAAGAAAATAAATAAAAGGAGGGAATTTGGTTTGGGGAAACCCAAACCGTCCCTGTTTTTTTGGGGAACATAGAAAATCATCAACGGTTTTCTTTTACTAAGGAACGGTAATGGGTAAAACGGTAAAACAGAATTGGTTAAAAACCTAAACCGTCGACGGTTTTGTGTGGGGCACAGAAAACCGTTGACAATTTTCTCTACAAAGATGGCTATAAAGAAAGTCATGTGGGCATTTTTCAAATGAAATCAAAATTTCTTCTTCTTCTCTCCATAAACCCTACGGTTCTTCTCTCTATTTTCTTTGATTCTTGCTCCACAAAGGTCCGTTTTGATGATTCGGAACGATCACGAGGTTTGTGGGATTGTTCTCTGCAAAGTTACTGAAGTGGATCGTTGAGTTGGAATTTTGGGGCACCATCCCAAAATCAGGGTAAGTGAAATATTTTAGAGTTTTGTTGTTAGATTGAAGTACTAAGAACCTAGGAAGTATTAAATAAGAGTTGTTTGAGGATTTGAGTTGATAAATTTGAGTTATTGAATCAGGGTTCGGGTGAGCGCCGCAGGCATCGTTTCGACGTCCCTATTGGAGTAATTCAGGAAACCAGGTAAGTGGAATAGATTGAGCTTATAGTTTTTATGAATTTACCAATTTAAATGGAAAATATATGTGTTTATAAATGTATATGATTATCAGGTCAGTTTTAAAAGAAAAGTCAACTGTTTAAACTATGATTTTGAGCCTAGGGTTGTGTAGATATTATTTGTGAAAATGAAATGTGGAAAGTAATGAATTTTCTGGATAATTGTGAAGGATATTAAATGTGTATTTTCAGTAATCTGAACGATGAACATGTGTTGGTTTTTTTTATTTCAAAGGGGATAATTATGCGTATTATTTGAAATGTGTGGCATAAGTAAAATGAAAATACTGAGTTGAGTTGTGATATATATATATATATATATATATATTTCTATGACATGTTGGAAATACTGAAATGTATTAGGATTATATTGCATGTGTATTGTTAATCAAAGTAGGATGTGATTGTTAAATTGTAATGTATGATTTTAGAACTCCGATGGACCATTGTAAGGCACAGTACTGTTGCGTATGATTTTGGTAGAGATTAGTGCACCCACACGTCTTAAAGAGAGTGTGGAGACGAGATGGTTGATTGTGCTATGTAGGGTAGAGATTCCCCCTGGAGTCTAGACCAGTGTGGGAAAGTCAATCTAACTTACAAACTGAAGAGGTTATTTTCTGAATTAGCTCTGATGGGCTGACCAGGGTTAAGTCCAACCTTCAGGTCGCACACCCGTCATGGGAGGAAGCATGATAGTGATTATCCATCTAGTAGTAAGTTTTATATGCATAATTGTTTAATTTAACCAGTGAATAATATGATAACAGAATATGTGCATACCGACGTGAATATAGAGTAACATGAAATCAGAGTAATGCGAAATGTGAATATGAAATGTGAAAGTGTGGAATCAGAGTAGCAAAAGATCAGAGTAATGTGAAATGTGAAAGTGTGAAATTAGAGTAGCACAATGAAAGTGAATTATATGATATGAGATTCACGTGATGTGAACTATGAAAGTGAATAATGTGATATAAAATATTAAGAACATGAAAAGATGAATATTAGAAAGATAATATATATAGAGTAAAGTAAAAATGTATTGCATATTGTAGTATCATATTTATTTGGGGTGAAGTATACACTCCGCCCGAGGGCTTGCTGAGAAAGGCGAGTGCACTGATAGGTATCAAATGTAGCCATACTGGACTGCATAACATATTAGGGCAGAGGGAAGCTACTTGTATGGGTGGGTAATCTTCCCTATTCTCGGCAACTTCTGCCAATAAACTTTTGTTTAAATGTGTGTGTGAGTACGTGATAAACTATCCACCCGAGGGCTTACTAAGTAAGGTAAGTGCCCTAATATATTTCAGTTGTAGTTATGGGTTGCATAAGGTATCAGAGCAAAGGGGAGCTACTTGTATGGGCGGGTAATCACCCCAATCCTTAGGAACTCGTTTTATTAAAATACACGACATGTATATGAATAGAGATAGAGAATGTTTTCATAACTGTGATAATTTTATAAATGATGATTATATATTTGTACACAAACCTCATGATAGTCACACACTGGTGCTAATCTATTCCGATTTACTAAGATGTGACTCACTCGATATGGAATTTTATCTTTTTCAGGAAGACTGCGTGATCGAGCTTAGTGAGCTCAAGGCTTGGCGTAGCATTTTTGAGAGAGAGAGGGTTTAGAATATATATATATATATATATATATATATATATATATATATATATTTGGGCTTATTTATGATTTCTGAGTTGTATATATGATTATGAATACTGGATGTTGGAGAATACCTTTTGAGATTATAGATATGTTGAAACTATGGTATATTATTGAGGAGTTGTTATTATTTCCACTACGTAATTGATGTGAGAATATCATATTCAGGTATTAAAACACGTGACACCTAGACCCCACTTGGCAGGTTCGGTGCGTAATAAGGTGGTATCAGAGATATATTTTAAATAACACTCCGGACCCTAGTTTCGATTTAGTGGCATTACACTTTCGGTCTGTCCTTAATTTAAAAGAGATTAGGGCTTGGCCTATAGTTGGGCTAAGGACTTAGACATGACCTTTAATTTGAAACAGATTTGGGCTTGGCCCATTGTTAGGTTTTAAACCAAATCAAACTCAATAGGGTCCCTAGTCAATGGACCTAGGTTCATGTTGGACCTAAGTCCTTGGTATCCAGATCATGGGTTATGGGTAAGATTTGAATCCTTAAATGGGCTTTGGTTAGTGGACAGAATCCAGACCAGTGGGTTGGATATAAATTGATGGGTTGAGTCAACTCGGACCCATGTTTAACTGATTTGGATCTTGGTATTTCCACTTATTTGAGCATGACAAACAGAACCTGAAGTGAAGCTAACCTTTAATCTTCAAGCTCCTTCGGTCTTTTTGCTTCCCTTTTGGCTCGGTTTGAAATACTTAGCCCTAAATTTCGACTCTTGGCAACTCTCAAGCTACAAATCTTAGCTCTATAATTCCCTTTTGCAACTTCTCAAATTCTTAAATCTCAACACTCTAAGAACTCTCTGCTCCTCACTTTTCAATTGCTCATACATATACTTGTTTCTTTATGAATGTGCTTCTGTATGAATTTTTCACGGTGCCCTCTCCTCTCTTCAATAGCCTCTATTTATAAGCTTGGAGGGGAGGATTTGAATTGAATTTTGATTGATCAATCAATTTTGATTGGTCAATTAACCTTTAAAATAGATGACCATTTTGGTTAATCAATAATTCAATTTAAATTTTCCCTACCAATCACCTTTACATATGATTTTTGGTTCATGATTAACCTTCGCTTTTCTTTTCTCGCAGGTTCAAAATTGCAAATTTAAAGATTGCTGGCCCACCTCCTACTCCCTTCCTTTTAATTGTATTTTTCTCTCTTTTTGTTATGTAAAATTTGAATAACTACATTTTCCTTTTCCTTGTATTTTTTTTTCATTTTTCTATATTTCCTCTTTCTTTGTATTTGTATTTTTTCATGAAATAAATAAAATACTATTTATTTTTGTTATATAAGGATCCGAACTATTTTGAGAGTCTACAGAAAGTACTTTTAAATATTTAATTATAATTTCATATCATGTTTAAGTATTTCAACATATTTAAGCATAGTAGTGCTGCACTCCTCATCTTTCCCTATTCATTACCTCCCAAAACACTTTTAAATCAAATTATATATATATTTTTTTTTAAAAAGCCTTAAACAACAGTTGACCTATTTTTCACAAATCATTGTTACTTAATCCTTCAAATATGTAGGTTGCAAGGATCACCCATGGAATAATTATTAATGAAGTCTTTCTTGTTTTTATCTATCATCGTATGCTTGTGGATGGAAGTATCCTAATTTGACGGAAGTCTACTAAATCTTATCTATAAAAGATTTGGTCAAAAGGACATCAAATTATTCACGTACTTGTCCAAATGACTCTTAGGAGGCACTAGATATATGAATTGATGAGAAAAAGCAAGTGGAATATTTATTACATAAACTCTACAAAGACATAAGATAATTAAAAATACATAATATGCCATACGCAAGCTAACATATATAGTTCATAAATCATTTATTTAGTAGAAATATTTAGCTAAACCAACTGTCACACCTCATCACTATCATGTTGGTATATTAGTAGTAATACTTATTTAGAAGCATGGGCAGGCACGAAGCGAGCTTTTAAGTAAGCAAGTAGCTTATCCCTATGAGGTAGATACTCCTTAACAATACTTACGAACTCTTCTGACCATTTGCATAATTTGGGATATTTTTCGTTAGTCAATAGTTTTAATGCTCCTGCTTCTTGAACTAGTTCCATCCAATAGCCTATGAAGTCAGCAGCGATATCTGCCAACCCAATTGTCTCTCCTCCAAAGAGTTTCTTGCCCTCTAGCTCATTTTCAAGTATTTCCAAGCAATCATGTGCTTCTTTCACTGCTTTGTCATCACCTTGATAAACTTTCCAAAGTGCAGACATGCACTATAAAATAAATGAATAAACAAATTATCATAAGTCACGCTTTCAATACAAAGCCACACACACACACACACACATAAACTGATATTTTTACCATGTAAGTAGTTATAACATATTTATTTATTTGATTGATTAAAATTAAAATTATTCTTTCATAGATATAAGAATTGATATGCAAAAATTTTCTATTTATGAATTTGGAAGTGTTTTCATGCATTTCCAAAGTCAAATTGTGCCTACTCGAAATGTTTTACATATATTTGGATATAAATGTTTTAAAAATATTCAATATTTATGTTTGGAAGAGGTCTTGAATCCGAATTTGGATAAAATGTAATGTAGAATTATATTGAATTTTATCCAAATTTGTACAAATTCAAATCCAAAACCCGAAATCTATGCTCCTAAAAGCAGAATATATATTTGCAAATATCTAATTTAGGAGAATGTATTTTGAAACTTGGATTTGAATTTATATGAATTCAAAAGAGACTCAATATATTTTTGTATTGCATTTTGTCCAAATTCATACAAATCCAATGTTAAAATTCAAAATTCTTGCTCCCAAACACTAGGAAAGAAAAATATTCATATCTAATATGAATACAATGAAAATTTTATCTTAAAATTTAGTACATAATACATGTCTTTTGATCATCAAAACACTAATGCAAAATCCTAATAATTTTAAAATAATTAGTTAAACTAATACAGACTAATCACATGGTATTAATACTCTTGTTTCATTTGAGAGCATGGATTTCAGACCATGAATTTTAATTTGGATGAATTTGAAAAATATTCAATATAATTTTGTATTATATCTTACTCAAATCCAATACAAATTCAAAACCAATGTCTCTACAAATATAGGGTCTATGTTTTTCTAGTGCTACTAATGATAAAGATAAACACGTTTAACCTATTGAGAGACCCTTTGAACTTAAAATCAAATGACCCATTCCCCAATTAATACAAAATATGTCATTTCTTAAGCGGTTGCAGAATGAAACGACATAGCAAAGGAATATAATGAAAAATAATTGAATGAAGAGCACCCTGAAATCAAATACTAAATTCAATTCATTCTCTCCAATTTCATTCTATTTCTAAGTACACTTAGGTGTCCTAAGGGTGCCACGCTCCCTCTAGTGGCATGCATGTCTTTCTCTTTCCCATCTCATCAAATTCTTCCCAAACATTAAAAGTCTCATGCTCTAACCATTGGGAGTACTTGAGATTACCATTTCAAAATAAAATAAGAAGGAATAAAAATTTACATACCTTTTCATCAATGAACTTGGCCCAAAAACGAGCCAAGGCTCTCTGGTAAGGATCATGGGGCAAGATGGGGTTGGCTTTCCAAGTCTCATCGATGTATTCAACAATCACAAGTGACTCGGCGATGGGTTTTCCGGCGTGGAAGAAAACCGGAATCTTCTTGTGAACCGGGTTCGACTTCAGCAGCAACACGCTTTTGTGGCCATGCAAGTCTTCTTCTTCTGTGTAGTCGTAGGGTATGCCCTTGAGTTTAAGGGCAATCTCCACCCTCTTACTGAATGGGCTTCCCCACACTCCCAATACCTTCACCTCTTCTTCTCCCATCTTACTTCGATCTGCCCTTTTCTTTTTGTCTTTGCCACTTCGAATTCTCTGGATGATTCTTTTATAGAAGAGCTAATTAAGGCTGAACTTTTCTTGGCAGTCGAGCAATCAACCAACCCGTGTTCATTGCCATATTGTATTCTGTAATTTAATGCTTAGCGAATAAGATAATGTAGAGTTGTTTATTATTGGGTTTGAATAGTCTGACTTGGTCCACAAGATATGGAGGGGATAGTGATTTATATATATATATATATATAATTGAGCAAAAGATACTAAGAGGTTTGACAAAAAAACAATGACCTCTTCTAAGATTGCAAAAATCTCATAAACCTTACTTAAGCTTTCAAGAATTCCAAATATCTCCCGCGGAATTTACGAAAAAGACACAAATTTTTCTTTGTATTTTACAAAAAGATAAATCTTTTGAGGGGAGGTTTGTATCTTTTTACCAAATCTTAAGGAAAGTTTTTAGGATTTTTGAAATCTCAGGGGAGGTTCCTGTCTTTTTTACAAATCTCAGAGAATACGAGTGTCTTTGACCCAAAAAATTTTAATTCAATTTTATCTATGAAAATGATAAGGACATAAAAATATTTGAAACTCATCAATCAATGAATGTCACCTTTGAATTGGTAATCACACCACCAAACTACGATGGTCTCATCATCAATCTCATCATTTGTGATTATATTTCTTTATTTCATGTAATTACTTTTCATATAAAAAGTTTATTTTATTTCGAGCGAAAGGAGTGGGAGTTATTTCTATCTTTCAACCTTCTACTCACATTCTAGTGGTTAAAGTTGAAAGCTTCCCTGTTGAAAGTCAATCATCACACGTTTGAATCTTGAAATCAATGAGAAGGGATACGAGATGAAAGACAAGTTACCTCCTATATATATAAGCTCTTAATCAACCGAAAAATAAAAAATCTTGCATGATGAGAACTCAAACACTAGATGTATAGTTATATGAAGCAATACATGAATCCTTTTTATAATTTTTCGGGTTTGGGCCTTTTAGGCCTTTTTATTTGGACATAATCAATTAAAATATAAATTTTTCTTGCGGAATTGATAAGTTTTCCAATAAAATTTCTCTTGCAATGTAAAATAGAAATTATTAATTTATTTTATAATTTTCTTAGAGATTACTATTTTATTTTTAGTATTTTTAAGAGGATTATGATTGTGGTGCTGCTAGCTAGGCTTCTTACCTAGTTTAATTTATTATAAACATTGTTGTGCTGCTTTTGTTTTTGTTTTTTTTATATTTTTTTATGCCCTTCATTTGCGTCGTCCCTCACGATAGCACAAGAAAACCTTTAATTTAGTTTTTGTTCCACTTTTGCCCTCCAATCGCATCATCCCTCACATGGATCTTGCATTTTTAGGTCAACTGGAAAACAGCAATAGCCCGACAGTGATGGATTAATGTAATTAGCATTTGTAGCATTAATAATGATTACTGCAATCAATGGTGATCATCTCTCTCTCTCTCTCTCTCTCTCTCTCTCTCAAAGTGGTTGCATAGCTTCATGAAGCTTTAATGCCAAAAACGATGTATTGCTTTTCTAAGATTTTCAAGATTGTGATACGCTTTGATCTGAGCACACATAATACATATATATATATATATATATATATGTATTATGTGTGCTCAAATCATATATATATATATACACGGAAACGTCTTTATATCCTTATTAGGGTTAGACTTACATATTCAATGAGTATTAGGCTTGCCTCTTGTATAGTAATTGTATCTCTTTCTTTCTCTCTCCATTTGTCACTAACGAAAGTGTGTTAGTGACGGTTTGATTTTTGTTACTAAAAGTGTAGTATTAGTGACTGTTTCGACAACCGTCACTAACACGACACTTTTAGTAACGACATTCAAACCGTCATTAATACTTTTGTCACTAAAAATAAGTTTTTTCGCTCAAATTATCGTGGGAAATAATTTTTCGTGCTCAAAATTTTTCGGGAAAATAATAGCTACGTTTTTTAGGTATTAGTGACGATTTAAAAACGTCACTAATACGCCCTTATTAGTGATAGTTTATGAACCGTCACTAATAGTTCATTATTAGTAACGGTATAAAAAAAAAATCGTCACTAATAGTCTTGTATTAGTAATGGTTTATACAACCGTCGCTAATAATGCATTGTTGACTCGGAAGAAGATCAACAATATTAGTGACAGTTTCCAAATCACTAATAGTCTATTAGTAGTAACGGTTCTCATAAACTCTCACTAATGGTATTGTATTAGTAGCGATTCTATAAACCGTCACTAATAATACAGTCATTGACTGAGAAAAATGTCAACAATATTAATAACAGTTTATAAGAAATATTACAAATAGCCTATTATTAGTGACAATTTTTCTGAACCGTCACTAATAGCCTATTATTAGTGACGATTTTTTCTGAACCGTCACTAATAGTCTTGTATGAGTCTTGCATCTATGATGAAGTTCTGCAATGATTGGACATATTTTTTAAATGCAATAGAGTTTGAGAGATCTTTTGAAATTGTTCATCACAGCAAAAAAAGAATGGGATATGCACGAAAAAGAAATAGTGCCCTTGGTTCAAATAGCGATATCTATGGGTGGGTTGCTCATGAAGATGATTACAATTTGGAAGGGTCGGCTAGTCGAAGACTGACTTCTTTGTAGTGGATAGATAAAAATAGTTGTTGATATTTTCCAGCAAGTAATTTGACACCTCAAATGAGAATTTAGATGAGTTGAAGATAAAATACAATGAGAAGAGCATGTCCTTATGTAGAATACTTGAAGAGAAAGACCGTCACTAATAGTCTTATATTAGCTAGTGATGGTTCTCATAAACTGTCACTAATAATGCATTTGTTGACAGGGAGAAAGGTCAAGACTGATTTACAAAAACTTATAATGGAGCAAGGAAAATGTCCATCAAGTGCAATTAGCGAATGCAAACATAAAAATGACATTGCCTTGGCAAAATACCTGGAAACTGACCTAACTGATGAGTTGGACCAAACATCTCGCCTTGTTGAACTAGCACCCATCTGTCAAACTCTAGAGCATAATGATCTATATGTCTGACCATGGACTAAGATTGTTCTTAACATAGTGGACAAAAAAAATGGAAGAACTATCATTGATAGTGAATATTTGTTGAAAAGATTCTCTAAATTTAAACCTCTTCAAGTTTATACCTTTTCGAATAACCGTATACAGACCAAGGGAGCTGCATGTGGTGAAGTTCTACAATGATTGGATTGACTTTTTAAAAGCAATAGAGTTTGAAAGATCTTCTGAAACTGCTCATCACAGTAAAAAAGAATGGGATGCACGAAAAACAAACAACACGCTTTGTTCAAATATCTATGCATGGGTGGGTTGCTTGTGAAGATAAATACAATTCAAAAATGTCGGCCAGTCGGAGACTATCTTCATAGCAGTGGATAGATAAAAATAATGTTGTGGCTAACCTAGCCAGTCTGCCTGATTCCACAAATGAGAATCTAGATGATCGAATTGAAGTTAAAATACAACAAGAAGAACATGTCCTTAAGTAGAATGCTTGAAGAGAAAGACCGTCACTAATTAGTGATGATTTTTATAATTACTTGGGCAGCATGCTTCAAATGCAGTGGCTGAAAACCATTTGCAAAAACTGATTGACAAAGACTTCTAATGGATCGGGTAAAGAAAATTGTCATTGTTAGCCCTGATAAGTACACTATCTTGGTTTATATATTTTGATGATATTAACCTATTTGTTGTTCCTAGTATTTTCCATCCTTGCAGATCTTATCTAGTACAGGTACAAAGTGTCGGATACATGGAGGTACCAAATCAGAAGCAAAGATTGGATTGAGTAGACATCAAATAGGAAAGATCGAAAGGACGCTGACTCGAAAGCACCAAAGCACATCCTGAAGCTTTTATTGTGTATAAATTAATTGTAATAAGGGTTGTGTGAGTGAGTGCGTATTGTAACTCTTGCGGTGTGTGTCTTGCATGATTTTTGAGTAAGAATTGAGCCATTGCATAAGCATACTAGGACACATGAGCATATATGATTGCACAAAAGACATAAACACAAACTCACCCTTCATGGCTTTCAAAGTTAAACTTAAAGAGTTTGTTAAATGAATCCTAAACTCAAATATGTTTTCTAAGGAGACAAGTTTTCAAACATTTTAGTATTTGGAACATCTTCATACTTAGTTCCGATTTTATCAAAAAGAGTCTTGTGTCCTAAAGGTTCAAAGAAAGTCAAGTACATTTATAAAAGGACATACTAAGCATATAAGATATCAAAATGGGTTTTCAAACGTGTTTTATTAATTAAGATATCTTATATTCAAAATAAAACTCATTTGGATAAGTTTTAATCTTCATTATACTTAATAAATTTCATATACTTTTGTCCAAAAATGTTTTGAGTCCTTAAAACGCTTTTTGATAAGGAAAAACAAAGTAATCATCACTACCATAGTGCAACCTTGAGTCCTAAACACTTTTCAGTATTTTGAGCATAACTTTTTCTAAAAAAGTCCAAATGGTACGATCTTGATGTCCCTTGAAAGTTAAGATAAAATTCCACAACTTTTATGTTGATGACTTTTTCTAATTCAGGGATCTCGTTGATGAACACAGGGGATTCGTTGACGAGGTGCAGTATATGATTAGTCAACGAGTCCAACGGGCAGAATGACGCTAACGAGCAAAAAACGGCTAGTTTACCAAATAAAATATCTTTTCTTCCCCCCAATGCCTAGTTAACAGCTCCTAAGGCTCTTGGGTTATAAATACAAGCTATTAGACTTGTATTAACATGGTTTTGACGGTCTTTGATCATTATTAGTAAAAAACATCATTTTATACAAAACCTAGCACATTGCATATTAGTTCTTCATTACATGTGCTCATTCTCTCTTGCTCACTTATTGTGTTTGATTCAATTCTTGAGAGAATAGTGTGAGGTTTGAGTTGTAAATCATATTTTCTCATTGTAAGGAGCATTCTTTGTAATCTTCCATCTTCTTGTGAAAGGTTCTTTATGAACCAAGTTGTAAGGTTCTTTGTGAACCGAATCGGTAAAGGCTCTTTGTGAACGGTGGAGATTTGTTCCTGAGTTTGTAAGGCTTGCTTTGCTATATAAGGAACGGACGTAGGCTTGGTGCTAAGGCCTGGACATAGGCTTAGTACCGAACCACGTAAAAATACTGGTGTTGTTCTTTCTCTCCCTTACACTCTTTATTTTATATCTTGTGCATGATTTATATTTATATTGTATAATTGCGATATAATTTCTTGTATCTTGCCAAGAGTTTTTATTTTTTAGAAAAATATGTATTCCATGAAAAGAGTCTATTCACCCCCTCCCCCTCTAGACTATATACTCCAGGCTGGGACTACCAACAACCATGAAGTTCAATGAGCGAACGCAAACATAAAAATGACATTGCCTTAGCAAGTTACGTGGAAACTAACCTAACTGATGAGTCCAACCAAACACAATCATGTTTATCGAAGTAGCATCCATCTCTAGCTCAAACTAAAAGCATAATGATCCATATATATGTCTGGCCATGGACTGAGATTGTTCTTAAGATATATAGTGGAAGAAAAAGATGGTAGAGTTGTCATTGATAGTGAATATTGGTTGAAAAGATTCTCTTAATTTATGCATGGGTGGGTTGCTCGTGAAGCTACTTAAAATTTAGCAGGGCCAATGGAGATTATCTTTGTAGCAGTGGACAAATAAAAACAGTTGCTGATATTATCTAGGAAGCAAAACAGAATAGAAATAATGTTGTGGCTAACCTAGCCAGTGGGCTTGACACCACAAATAAGAATCAGGATGAGTTGAAAATAAAATACAATGAGAAGAGCATATCCTTAATTAAGTAGAATGCTTGAAGAGAAAGACCGTCACTAATAGTCTTTATGTTAGTAATGATTTTTCTTAATTAACCGTGACTAATAATGCATTTGTTGACGGGGAAAAATGTCAAGATGTTACCAACTACAGAGGACTCCTTTCTGCCCAGTCTCATTGAGAAGAAATTATCCTCTTGACCTTTATAAGTCGATTCAAGATCCCTAGAGGGGTGCCATTCATAGAGGCATGATTCGATAAGAATATAAAAGGTTAATAAATTCAATTGCTTTGTATTGTTCTTACCCCCCCCCCCCCCCGACCCTTTGCCTCAATTGTACTTCAATTTTTTTTTTCATAGGGAATTATTGATAGCATTTAGGAGATCAACTGGGCACAAACCTCACAGAATATTAATATTCTATAGGTGAATTTACTTGTGGCATGTTTGTTGATATTTGTTTAGAAGTTCGATGGTGTTTTACCATTTGCTGCATGCTTCTTTGGCTAATAGTATTTTCTTTATTAAAAAAACATATAACAATTTATTTTACTATTAGTGATGGTTTTGACGAACCGTCACTAATAATCCTTTATTAGTGACGGTTATGAAAACTGTCACTAATAGTGTTTTCTTTATTAAAAAATATATAAACAATTTATTTAACTATTAGCGACGGTTTGTTAGAATATTAATGATGGTCTCAAACTGTCGCTAATACTCTAAAATGTTAAAACCCTAACCCCGAGCGGATTTCCCCCATTCCCCCCCCCCCAATTCTCTCCTTTTTCCTCCTACTCCCTGCACGCCGAACACTCCTCCCACCTCAACCTCTGACCACTGGCGTCAAAGACTCCTTTCCTCCTCCCTCCTCCTCCTCCCTACACGCAACGTCTCCGGCCACCTTCCGCCATTCTTTCCTCCTCTCACCGCCACCGCGCTTGCATGAGCTACTCTAGTCACCGCCGCCGCTACTGCCGCGGAGCTTCCCTACTCCCAGGTTCTTTTTCTTTCTTCTTCTTCTGAAAATTTGTATGTGCGTGTGCATATGTGAGTGTACGTGTCTGTGTGTGTGTGTGTGTGTGTGTGTGTGATATGCAAATGGATAATGATATTGATGCAGAGGTTCGGGCCTTCAAACCAGCAGGTGCCCTTCGTCATCGAGATTCGAGCCTTCGTGAGTAATCAGGCTACTTCGATTTTCAAACTAGTAAGTCATCTGATCTTCTTCTTCAGTTCCCACAGCTTCTTTTTATAATATTAACTTGAATTAATCCTTTAAGTTAATATTATGTAATGTTTAATTGATGTGGTAGTTTAATGCAAGTTTATACTTTATAATTAATTTATACCATTTTTTATAGAATTTTGTTGTTGTTTTATAATTTGTTTGCAAATGTAGGCCGGGTAGGACCACCTATATTTTGAAAATATTCATCCTTAGGTTTTCTATGACACCCCGATTTTTCATACCAATTTTTGTCCTTAAATAATCAACATATACAACCATAAATCAGCCATGTCAACCTCAGATACCACAATACATAACCCGACCCGAAAATGGGTACCAGGTATACCATCATACTCACATATATAAACCTAATAGCGGAAGTCATTTCATATATACATACACACATACCGCAGCGAATACACATGCCAGAGTACTACCATCCATACATACAAATCAACCGCAAAAACTTTTGGGGAATCAAACCTCCTTAGCACAAAATACTCACCTTATCTACCTAGTGTAACGACCTGCCTAATTATCTGATTATATATATTTTTTTCCATAATAGCGATTAACATACTCTGATACCATCGTGTTAACCTAGGTAGCGAAAAGTAGAATCATATAAACATAACCTAAACCATTGCATTCAATACCAGAGTTCTGAAATGTTTTGCAATATATACAACATAACTGTATCCCCAAAAATGCCCTCAACTAGCTAGGGCTACGCAAAATCATTCCCAAAAATGATACTCATTCTCTGTCAGGGCCCTACTGAAGCCCTTCTATTTGTGAGCCTGATCTGCTCGCCTACTTGGATCACTTGAAAAATATATCAACACTAGGATGAGCCAACGCTCAGTAAGAGAAAATATGCTATTACTAGTGTGTAGCAAATGAGCTACTACATATCATGAAATTTGTTTCATATAAACATGCATAACTGAGTACAAAAGTACAGTACAAATAATAAAACACACCACTCCTTTTTCCTTACTGCATAACATATCAGTATTATGGTTATAATTCAAAATACTTTTAGTGTATATAGTAGGATCCCTGTTTCTATAAATCAATACGTAAGTAATAGAAACTGAAATTATTCCCTGTGGCTATTTGTGTCATGACATGCCCCTCATGACGAGGTTGTGCAGCTCGTAGGCTAGATTTACCCTGGCTGGCCAACCAATAATAAATCACTGAACTCCGTTAGTCGACCTGCCCACCTCAACCCATATCTAGATGGGGAGCCTAACCTCTTCAAGGGCCTAGGTAGTCAACCGTACCACGTATATCTGAATAGGTGGTTGCACTCATAAAGTAACATAGTATCTATAGCAACGGTACCGTGCTCTGTAGCTGCAAGTCCAACAGGGTCTGATATCATATAATATATTTTTATACATAACTAACTGATTTACCATGATTCTGAAGTACTGAATTAATCATGAAGCTGCATAACATACTGAAGTCTGAATAATCATAACATGGAACTGCAAATTCATAATACTGGAATTCGTATAATCATGGTACTGAAATATCATAAAATCATGGTACTGAAATCCATAAAATCATGATACTAAAGTTCGTATAGCCATAATACTGAAATTCATAAAATCATAAAACTAGATTTATAAAACATATCCCCGTACCACATATACGTTTCACAAGCCACACCATACTAAAATACATAATTTTCGTAAATAAATAAATTGTATAACATTTAGAAATTTCCTAACATAGCATATTTCCCTTACCTTATCTCTGAAAAGCCCCTACTATACTCTAGCCTGAAACCTGCATGGCCTCCTACAAAACACCCTGAAACCAATATTTATCATAACTAAACATCAGTATTTTCCCACCTACATTATTTCCTATAACTGCCATGAGGCCAAAAAGTGGCTAAAAGGCCTTACCCTGAATTTGGGATGATTTCCAACTCCGATTTCCTGACGATCCGCTCCAGTAGATGTGTAGAGAACTCAGCTAGGAGCATCGTGGTAGCTTCGTATCGTCAATCCGGCGACTGGTGGGGCCGAAAATGAAGAGAGAAGGGAGAGGGAGTCATAGGAGAGAGAGAGGAGAGAGAGAGGCGCGGTGAAAATGAGAAATATCCAGGTTTTTAGCTATTTATAGGACCAAGTTCGTCGATGAGACCCTGTGTTCATCGACGAATTTCAGAGCGGCCCAAACTGTCTCTCGGTATTTTCTCATCAACGAAGCCCTGTGTTCGTCGACGAAATTCTGAAGGCCTTCATCGACGAGACCCTGTGTTCGTCGACAAAGCTGGGCAATTTTCTTGAGTTTATGATTATTTAATATTATCTCCAAAATGCAATGTTGTCGACGAACGCTCGACCTTCTTCTGTTTCTGTTTCTATTTTCTCTCCCTTTTATTATTAAAAATGCTATTATTCTTCGGGTCACTACACCCAGGGTATTTGCTCCCCTCTACCTCGGAGTTCTATGACCAATGTCAACACCCCAATTTTAACCAGGCCTTCCCAAGAAGACCCAGCACAATAAAAGTTGATTTCGTGTCCCAAAAATTGGAGGACCCTTTTGAGAAACCAGACCGAGTCTCAGTTTGTTTTCAATGAGTCTTGGTATTTTTATCGAGTCCCAATATTTTTACCGAGTCCCAGTTCGTTTTCAATGAGTCCCGGCATTTTTATCAAGTCCTGATGTTTTTACCAAATCTCAATTTATTTTCAATGAGTTTCAGTGTCTCTATCGAGGCTCGGTACGTTTTTACCGAATTCCAGACATTTTTTAAAATGGAGTCTGGGTCCTTCTATTTTCGAGAAATTAAGTTTTACCCTTTTCAAAGTCGAACCTCTCTGTTTGGGAGGATAAAAGTAGACAATAAGAGTAGAAAAAAAAAAGGAAAAGATAAAATGAAAAAAAAAATGCATCAAAATACAAAAAAAAAAAAGAAAAGAAAAGAAAAGAAGAAGCCTAATTATTAGTTTATTATTATTAATATTATTCTCATTACTATTATTATTTTAGGGTACTATTACTATTAGTTTATTATTATTATTATTATTATTATTATTATTATTATTATTATTATTATTATTATTATTATTATTATTATTATTATTATTAGCTTACTTTTATTATTATCAAAACAAAAAATAAATAAATAAATACAAAAAAAAGCCTATAAAGGCTACGGGTCACGCACACATGCAAACTGGCCGGGCACTATTCATCTCCTTCTTCCTGCAACTCTCCCTCAACCTCCATAACCCCCTGCTCCTCCTCTCAGAACCACCGCCGGTTGCCATTCTCACCACCTAAGCTCAGTCCCCATCTCTTGTGCCAGCGAGTAGGAACTTCACCTCTTCTGTCGTGAACGTTCAGTACTCCACCGTCGGCGAAAGTGGATTGCACCACCATAGATGGCAAGACTTGCCAGATATTTTAAGAATAGACTTGTGACAACCTGTTTAATTTCTACACCCTCTTTTTTTTTTTTTTTTCTTTCTTTTTCCATAATACAAATACAATATCACAAAACTCAACAGATCATAGTCCACTTGGACCCGTGGGTACCAAGGATATATCAGAACATATAACGGAAGCCTAAGCATCAGGAAACATACAATCATATACATCTCATTATATCATACATCACAATACCAGAGTTACTACAACCACTGTATTTATATACACACAGTACACAACCCAAAAGATATCTTAGGGTCATCCTATAAAATACATCCAACCCTATCAAAACATTTACCCTTTTGGAAGCGCAGATCAATTGTACTAGATCAGCGGGGTTTTTCCCGCTCTCTTATCAGGGGCTCTAGAAATGTTTATGAAATTCGGGGTGAGACAACTCTTGGTAAGGGAGATAAACTAATACTAGTGTGTGGCAACATAAGTATTCCGTGTTATACATATACCATACAGAACATATTTAGTAAACTGTTATGTCATATTTGGGAAAACATATGTATCATCATAGCATAGCAGAACATACTGCATATTCATAAACATATATCATCTCATATAATAATAATAATAATACAAAAACATTCCTAGTAGGTTAGCTGGCTAATGTCATGTATTACTCCCACATGACTGGGTTGTGTGGCCCAAAGGCGGGACCTGACAATGGTTGGCTAACCACTGCCAAGTCAAAAGTATAGTCTGTAAGTCTGATGGGTCTGCCAGACCTGGTCCATACACCAGGGGCGCTCACACACTTCTTAAAAACCACATTGACCATCCAAGCTCACACCACTTTGTACAGCGGTGCTAACACAAATATCATGATCATGATGACCATGGACACATAGCAAAGGACCGTGCAAGTGCTAGCCTAGACCAAGCCAACCAGGTTCTGATATCATATAACATATACTGAAACTGTGATACATGGATATTTCATATCATTAATTATCAAATCAATCATATCATTTTGCATATATATGTATATCATGAAAATCATCGGCCTGTATGCTGGTATTTCACATTTTACCATAGCTCGGCCCGTACGCCGGCAAATCATATCCATAGCTTAGCCCATACACTAGCAAATCATATCCATAGCTCGGCCCGTATGATGGCAAATCATATACATAGTACAGCCCATACGCCGGCAAAGTATTTCCATAGCTCAGCCCATATGTTGGCAAATCATACACATAGCTTGGCCCGTACACCGGCAAATATATCAAAAGCTCAGCCCACACACCAGTTTTCCTTTATAAAAATCTGTATCATTAACACATTCCCAGAAAACAGTTTTTTTATTGTAATTCCTACTCATGCCACACGAAATAGGTTTTTCATATATATAACATACCATCATTTTCAGCAGTATTTTCCAAATATAAATCATATATAAATATATTTATTTTCTTGAAATCAAATGCTATAATATTATACATACTTTTCATAAAATACTAACTTAGTTTATTCTTTTACCTGATTCTTGAAAAGCCCCTAAGAAAATCTGTCCTACACCTGTAGGGTTCCCTACTCAACACCCTGAAAATCAAATCTCCCAGAATTAAAGTTTAATATTTCTATGCGTACTACTCTTCCTACAACTGTCAAGAAACCAAATACTGAGTAGAAAACCTTACCCTGGATTTGGGATGGCTTCCACCTCAGCCCCATCGACGATCCGCTCTGACAAATTTGTAGAGAACTTTCTTAGGAGAGTCGTGGTGGCTTCAGATCGTCGAACCAGTGGAAATCTGGCTCAAGATCGTAAAGAGAAGGTAGGAGGGGCGTAGAGGAGAGATAGAGCGTGAGAATTTCTGAGTTTTGTGCGTTTAGAAAAAGTTTTAGGCTATTTATACTAGGAAATTCATCGACGAGCTACGTCACCTCATCGACGAGTCCTTTAGAAAGTTCATCGACGAACCTGAACCCTCGTCGACGAATTTCAGAATTCCAAAAAAAACAAATCCTCTCTTGGTATCTTCTCATCGACAAGATGGAACTTCGTCGACGAGATCCTGTAGAACCCTCGTTGATGAAACCCCTGTGTTCGTCAACGAGGCCTAGAAAATTTCTTGGGATTATCGCATCCAAAATGCAACGTCATCGACGAACGTTTCATTTGGCTGCCTCCTTTTGTTCCTATTTCCATTTCCCTTTCTTTTATTATTTAAATACCATTATTCTTTGGGTTGTTATAAGACTCTCTGATCAGAGAGCAGTTCCATACTTGTCGCCATGCCATGCGGAATCAGATGCACCACCATCGTCGAGTTAGCATGTCTCATCGACAAGGGATTACCGAGAGAGGGTTTCAAATATCTAAATTTCGTCGACGAGTTCCCAATCTCGTCCTCGAGTGGTGTTCTTGGGCTCGTCGACGAGTCCATATGTCTCATCGACGAGGTCACGTGGCAAGTTGCTTATAAATAGGGAAAAATCAATTTTCAACGGAGGAAATTTTATTTTCTTTAGTTTCTCTCTTTATGCCACGGCTCCTCTGCCTTCTCACTTCGATTTCGGGATGAATTTAGCTTGGTTCGACGATCGGAAGCTACCATAAAACTCCTGAGAAGATTCTTTGCAATATAGACGGAGCGGATTTTCGATTTGAGAAGTTTGGGAAACATCCCAAAACTAGGGTAAGTAAGATAATTTAAGGTTTTATTATTATTTTAAGGTATTTGAAGCTTAGGAAGTATTATATGGCTATTTTTTTTGAGATTTGAGAAGTTGGGATGTTTGGAATATAGGGTCTCATTTTGTTCGATTTAGGCAGGAATCCCGAGGAGCAGGTAAGGGGAAATATTTTATAACAACATTTTTATTAATTTTAAACCGACTAATTTTGGATATATTTTCTACATATTCAGGTATAGTTTTTTGAACCATGCTGGTATTGAAAATATGATTTTTAAATATATAATATATTAGGGAAAATCGTGTGGTTTGAAACCATCTTTGTTAATTTAATGGTTTCAAGTACTGTGGAATGAAAATTTATGGTGATTGTGAACATTGTTTGGCTGCGATTTCTGCTTGTTTGAATATATTGGTTGGTTGCGGATATTGATGTTGTGTATACTGTGGTAGAGATATGGATGTGATGAGTGATTGGTTTTGCTATTGATTTGTGTTGTGATTTATATAAATTGTGATATAGCGTTGGCAGTGGTATGAGGAGGTCGTTATATGGGCGTTTATATTGGGAGGTAAACATTGGCAATGGTATGAGGAGGTTGTTTACCTATTTACCATGAACGGGGGGTTTGTCTTGGAAACTATGTGATTGATTAGTCCTATGTGGACCAGTCCTGTGTGGACATGTATGTTGTGTGATTGATTAGTCCTGTGTGGACGTATATGTTGTGCGTACTAAAGTTCTGTGTGGATGTTGTACTATGTGTGTTTATGGACCCTGTGTGGGTATGATTGAAGACTGTGTGAATTATCCTTTGTGGATTGATTGTGGTATGCATAAACATGTGGAACTCTATGTGGAATAATTGGAATTGATTGTGAGTAGTTGTAATTAAGTATTTATGGTAAAGTAGATTATTCCACCCGAGGACTTGCTGAGGAAGGCGAGTACTCTGGTAATTATTTGTGGATACCAGAGTAGAGGGAAGCCACTTGTATGGGCTCGTGACCTTCCCTATTCTTGGAGACTTTACCTGGATTCATAACCCAAGGGCTTACTGAGAAAGGTAAGTGCCCTGGTGTTAGCACTAGAGTAAAGGGAATCTACTTGTATGGGCGGTTAGACTTCCTTATCCTTGGAAATTATCAGTAAAAATAATTATGGATATGGGCATGTGATTGGATGACAGAGAAGTTGACCATGGTGTGTTTATGAATATGTACACTTGGCTGCTATTTGATTATGATTGCGTTTGTAAGGATATTTTAATTATATATTAAACACTTCAGTCACACACTATTGTAAATTATTTCTTCCTTATTGAGAGGTGTCTCACCCCATCGATGATTTAATCTTTTTAGGTTATCCAGGTGATCAAGCTTAGATAACTCCAGGGCGGGGTTAGTTTCTTTGTGAGTGGACAACATAATGGATATGTATTTAGTTTTATGTTAATATATTTTATTCAGGTTTTGTAATATGGAGAATGTGGTTGTATTTTATGAGTTTTTTTATGTGAATATAGAACTCTGGTATTATGTTCGAGGTTATTTTATTATTTTGGCTGCATGAATAGTATCAGAGACGCGTGTTTGTCTCTTAACACTCCAGACCCCACGTGGCGGGTCCGGGGTGTTACAGTTGGTATCAGAGCATAACGGTCTTGCGAACTTAGAAGGATTAATATCAAAGTATAGGTTTGAGTTGAATAAGGATAAGAATGGGTAGATTAGGGTGTTGACAGGAGTTGGAGTTTGTTTCATAGCTTGGAGGTAGAAATTCCAAGATAAACTTCTATGATTTTCTGAATTAGTCGATGGTTTCAGAAAATCACGGTAAATCCATCGACAGTGACGTTTTTGAGCAGAGAGACTAAAATTTGGAATTTGAATTTGAAGGTTAATATTGTAATGACCCCAAGAATTATGGTACTTAAATAATTAAGAGGGAGGGAAATGGAAACAGAAACAAAAGGAGGCAGCAGGCTCCGTCGACTAACGCTTCGCATTCGTCGATGACATTGCACTTTGAATATAATAACACGGAAGATTTTTACACAAGGCCTCGTCGACGAACATAAGGAGTTTGTCTACGAGCGCATAAGTAGGCCTCGTCGATGAAGCCACGTCTCGTCGATGAGAAAATGCCGAGAGGGGTTTTTGGGTCAGTCTGAAACTCGTCGACGAGGGAGGAAGTTCGTCGATGAAATTCCTTAAGGACTCGTCGACGAGATGACGTGTCTCGTTGACAAATCCAGAGCTATAAATAGTGAAAATGCGTATTTTTCAATGAAGCTTGGCACAAAAATCTCTCTTTCTCTCTCTAAACGTCTCCTTCTCCTTCTCTCTTCAATTTCGTCCCCATTTCTCGCCAGATTGAAGATCTGAGACTACCACAACGCTCCTGGCGAAGTTCGCTGCAAGTCTACTAGAGCTGATTGTGGGCGAAGTTGGTTCAAAATTCATCCCAAATCCAGAGTAAGGTATTTTATTTAAATTATGCCTTCCTTGTAGTTATAAGAAATGTTGTAGGTAAGAAAATACTAATACTTTGTTTTGGGAGATGTTGTTTTCGGGGTGTTAAGTGGAGAACCCTACGGGTATAGGGCTAGAGTACAGTAAGGACTTTTCAGAGATAAGGTAAGGGAAATATGCTATGCTAGGAGCTTTATTTATGTTATCAAAAATTTTATACATTTATATACAAGCATGTATACCAGTTATATTACAGAATATGAATTTTTAAAGTATGTGTGGTCGGAGTAGATATTACCTGATATGAAGTTTTGTATAGTTTTCAGTATAGTAAGCTAAACAGATATAGTTAGATATTTTACAGATTTTTATATAGACAAAATATGTATACATATACAGTTTTACTCAGATGATTACACAGACAGATATTTAACAGTATATAGATAGAACAATATATATGGTGTGTATAGAAAGTTATGTTTTCCTAAATGCCATAACACCTAGAGAGTACAGACAGATTATATAGATAGAAAGTACAGATAGAGTATACAGTTATAACATTAAGATGCTACAGATAATACAGAATTTACAGTATAAAGTTATGGTGTTATGGATATTTTGGAAACATAATGAAAACAATATAAAGATTATAGTGTGTGTATATATATATATATAGTATCAGATCCTTAAGGAAAGATTACAGACAGATATAGTACAGATACAGAATACAGAGAACAATACTGTTGCTGTATACATATAGAGTGCAACCACATATCTTAGATTGTGTGTGGGTACCGTCAAGCGTGCTCGGAGACTATGCAGCTCCCTAGTTCGCTGGGTTGAGGGAGCCGATTTGACGAGGTAGCAGCCAGTCCCGCGCCTAGGAGAGTATGCAGTTTGGCCAGATTGAGGTAGTATAGAGTATAATGACTTTCTTGGAGGGTCGACCAGGTTAAGTCTCGCCTACGGGCCCCACAACCCTGTCATTAGGGGTCAAATCATGACATACAGGATTCCAAGGAAAAAACACAATTATGTATATGTATACAGTTTTATAGCTTTTGTTGTATATATTATGATATTAGCAGTATAAATGATAGAAAGTTCAGATGATACATATATTTTAAGCTACTGTACATGTGATATATGAGTTTTACAGATTTACTAGATTATGTAGTTTTACATACTATTATTATAGTTTTACGACTCGGTTGCCACACACTAGTAATAACATATTTCCATTTACTAAGCGTCGTCTCACCCCATTACTTTATCATTTTTCAGGTGAGCCAGTTAGGCGAGCAGATCAAGCTCGCGGATAGGGAGTTTATTTGATTACGCTGGTTGTAGGGTGAGTTTTTGACCGAGTTTTGTATTTATGAGTTAGATGATATTGGAGGGAATTATTTTGTATGACTATGGTCTGTATATACTGGATTATGGTATTGTATAGTATATATGGTTATATAGATGTATAAAAAAAAATGGAGAAATTTTGAGGATCTTACAAATATGATTGCAGATAATTGGATGCCAGATGTTAATGGTGGATATGGATATTAAAATGATTACTTGTTATATGATTTTTTTCAGATATATTAAGATGTAGAGATTCTAAATTGCCTCTGTTATATATTTATATTCAGGGATGGATCCTAGAGGAAAATACATGGACGAAGGAGGAGGAAGCGAATTGGGAGCTTCCAGTGGGGACGAGATTGATACCTCTCGACTATTATGAGGAATAGCTCGTCAGGTTCGAGAAGAAATGAGACAGGACTTTGGGGGATCAAACTACCCACCGGTGCACTAGGGTTGCACAATTGATCAATTCACCCATCTGAAATCCTCATCTTTTAAGGGTGGTACTGACCTGATTAAGGTTGAGATGTGGATGTAAGAGATGGAAAAGATATTGGCAGTGCTGAGCTGCACCGAGGAGCAGAAGGTTCTTTTCGCCACCTTCAAACTAGCCGGAGAAGCTTGACAGCGGTGGCATGCAATGAAGTTGTTGGAGGAACAACGAACAATACCTATAGCGATGACGTGGGGTCGTTTCAAGTAGGTCTTCTATAACCGATAATTTCCTACCACCACCATAAATGTGAAGGCGGAGGAATTTTTCAGCTTGACTCAGGGGCACCTCACTGTTCAGCAGTATGCTACTAGGTTCCTTGAACTATCTCGTTTTGCACCTTCTGTGGTTCCAGATGAATACCAAAAGGCGAGGCAATTTGAAAGGGGCCTGAATCAAAGGATTCACGAGTTAATGGCATGTTTTCAGATTCAGGATTTTGCGGAATTGGTGGAGAAAGCTACTGTTGTAAAGTCGAGTCCGTAAAGAGGTGCAGAGGCATCAGAAGGAAGGAAAAGGTTTGCGTCTCCTCGTTCCCAAGAAAATGTCAAACAAGGGTCGTGGAGGGGAGACAAATATGCTGCAAGTCAGGGGTCGGAAAGGAATGATCGAGGATGATAGGGTGATTCGTCACGTCCCCACTGCCCTAGATGTAATCAGCGGCATTGGGGAGAATGCCGAAGTAGGAGTGTCATATGCTATAGATGTAGCAAACATGGTCATATAGCTCGAGAATGTCGATAACCACCAAACAATGCACCAACTCCGAATCAGAATCAGAGGAAAAACCCGGTGCCTCGTGGCGGCGATGCCTTAGCACGTGTTTATATGTTAGGTACACCTGAGGAGGGCAATACTAAAGGCCCAGGTATTATGTTTATGTTAGCATATGTATTAATTTTGTGTAACTTGGCATGATTTGATGTTGCATATGTTTGGAATTGGTTGAAATGCATGAATGTGATTAGTTAGCTTTTTAGTTGTGAGAAATGGGATATTAACGAATTTCGAGGATGAAATTCTTTTGAGGGGAGAATGTAACGACCCAGAAAATTTTAACTATTTAAAATAATAAGAACGATAATAAAAGGAAAAAAGGAAAAAGAAACTTAAAAAGGTGATAAGTAGGCGCTAGTCAACGAGCTGGATTTTCTCGTTGACGCGGCCACGTGGCAAGTTGCTTATAAATAGGGAGTTTTCAGTGGAGGAAATTTTATTTTCTTTAGTTTCTCTCTCTAATCCACGACTCCTCTGCCTTATCACTTCGATTTCAGGACCTATTTAGTTTGGTTTGACGATCGTAAGTTACCACGAGACTCCTGGGAAGATTTTCTACAATATAGGCGGAGCGAATTTTTGATTTGAGAAGTTTGGGAAACATCCCAAAATCAAGGTAAGTGAGATAATTTAAGGTTTTATTATTATTTTGAGGTGTTTGAAGCTTAGGAAGTATTATATGGCTATTTTTTCTAAGATTTGAGAAGTTGGAATTTTTGGAATACAGGGTCTCTCACTTTGTTCGATTTAGGCAGGAATCCCGAGTAGCAGGTAAAGGGAAATATTTTATAACAACATTTTAATTAATTTTAAACCGACTAATTTTGGATATAATTTTTACATATTCAGGTATAATTTTCTGAACCATGCTGGTATTGAAAATACTGTTTTTAAATATATAATATATTGGGGAAAATCATGTGGTTTGAAACCATCTTTGTTAATTTAATAGTTGTGAGTATTGTGGAAATAAAATTTATGGTGATTGTGAACATTGTTTGGCTACGATTTCTGCTTGTTTGAATACATTGGTTGGTTGCGGATACTGATATTGTGTATACTGTGATAGATATGTGGATGTGATGAGTGATTAGTTTTGCTATTGATTTGTGTTGTGGTTCATGTAAATTGCGATATAGCGATGGCAGTGGTATGAGGAAGTCATTATATTGTACATAGTATATCCGTCATATAACGTTGGTAGTGGTATGAGGAGGTCGTTATATGAGCGTTTATATTGGGAGGTAAACATTGGTAGTGGTATGAGGAGGTTGTTTTCCTATTTACCATTGTTGACCTTATAGGTCAAGCCCGGTTTTGATAATGAAAAATACTCCTATATTTAATAAATATCTAACTGATGTGCAAGTCTATATTAGTAGATACATTGATGGCACGTGAAAGCTCAAAAGCTTGAAGACAAACTTATGTTCTCAATTGTAATATTCAGTAGTGAAATTTTTCTGTAATAGTAATTAGGGCATTTGGTTTATAATAAGCACACACAACACATATATGATTTATCTCGTAAGCTCAAAACCAAATACGAACTAAAAGTGACCATAGAGAGACCTTAGGGTGTACGGTCGACCGACAACGGACTTTTTTGGTGTCTTGGTTTTAAACATAAATGACCTTAGGACACTCACATTTGCACATATGTTTGTTAGGCACTTGAATAGGGTTCATATGCTTCGAAATAGGACCGAAATGCACACTTGGTGCACTTTCGGTCGACCGAACCAGGCAGTTCAAAAAGTCTTGGTCGATCGAAACCTCACTGGGTCAACATTTTGACCATCTGGTCGATCGACTCCTTTTTGTACTCCAACTACCTGGTCGATCGAGGGTCCTCGGGAGAAATCCCAGTGATCTGGTCGACCGAACCAGTCAGTTCAAAATGGTCTGGTCGACCGAACCTCGAAAAAGTGGAAAATCACCCTCTCCTGGCCGACCGAGTCCTCAGTTCAAAAGTCCCCTAGTCAACCGAACCATATGAGACTTGGTCGACCGAACTTGTTCTAGTCGACTGGACCTCTCGGGTTGTCCTGATTTTTACCGTAGTTGAATATTTTTTAAACAGGGTTAAAATGCCTTAAACATCATTAAACTTCCCTAAAAATACCCAATAGGTCCCCAACGGTCATATTTTCTCCTATGCCTATATATATGAGATCATTTGAGAAAATTATACATGATTAACTACTTTGATTAGGGGAGAATCCTCTGAAAACCTAAAATCCTATACTACTCATTTTTTAATCTCATTCACTCAAGCTTACCCTCTATCAGTATCTAAATCATTTGTAAGTGGATTGAGTGTCTATTTGCAAACGTTTGCTCTCCTTATTCTATTTGATAGATACGATTTTATTTGAGAGCAAAACCTAAGGATTCTTATGGGACTTTATAGATAAGTCTATCCTAAGAAGACTTTGATAGATCTTCTAAGCTTGTACCTTCATTGCAAGATCTTGAGAAGATTGTATTTGTTTTTGGTTGCAAAATATTTTCAAAATACCTTCAAATATCTAGTATGCTTTATCTTGATAAATATTTTTAAAGAGATATTTGATTGTGTAAGAAAAATCTTTGTTGCAATATTCATTGATTCATATCTCTAGTTGAATACAAAGATTACACATCTTTTGCAAACCGAGCATATACTTCATTTGATATTTGCATGCTTGAAGCATCCTGCTGATTGAAATACTTGAGGCTTGACATCTTTGAGTGAACTTATTGGTTGAATATCTTGTGATACAAAGATTGCATGTTTGACACTCTCACGTACGCATTACACTGATAGAAAATACCTTTGAGAGTTGAATTATCTAGACCACACTGAGCTTACATATTAAATCATATTATGATGTATGTTATTGCGCGTATCTAGGTACATATCTGCTTTACACGAAAGCACCATCACTATACCATTTGATTGTAATACACATCTGTTGTATTTCCAGGCACGGGCCTGAAGAGGGAGACTAGCCCTGGAATAGTCCCAGATTGGCTTAGACCTGATTAGGAAAGCTAGTTGCGTCGTCCTGTTAAGGCGTGTAGGTTGAGGTCAACCCCGCTAATTGACCTGGTTAAGGTTGAGGTCGGCCCTGTGTTAATTTGACCTAGTTGTAAACGGTGCCGCTCCACCTTTAAGTGAGTTATTAGTGGAATCCTCTGACTTGCGAGATAGAGGTGGGGACATAGGCACAGTTGACCGAACCCCGATAACATATCTTGTGCCTATTTACATTTCAGCTCTTTACATTTACCACACATGTATGTTATTGTGTGAATGATGCGCCTGATTTAAATTTCCTTATACCCTATTTATCAGCTCATTTGGAATTACATAGAAAGATCCTAGGTTTGTGTAATACTGATTGTAGGATTAGTTGAACCTAGGAAGAAAGTTTAAAATTCCAATTCACCCCCCTCTTGGGAATACACCTTTTCTAACAACCATGAACGGGGTGTTTGTCTTGGAACCTGTGTGATTGATTAGTCCTGTGCGGACCAGTCATGTGTGCACATGTATGCTGTGTGATTGATTAGTCCTGCGTGGACCAGTCCTGTGTGGACGTTGTACTATGCGTGTTTATGGACCCTATGTGAGAATGATTGAAGACTGTGTGAATTATTCTGTGTGGATTGATTGTGGTATGCATAAACATGTGGAACTTTGTGTGGAATGATTGGCATTGATTGTGAGTAATTGTAATTAAGTATTTATGGTAAAGTAGATTATTCTTGTAACACCCCAACCCCGAAGGGTCTGAGATATTTACTTTTTACTATTGATTTACAGCGGAAGTAAATAAACTCAATTATAATTAAACCAGAGCGCTAATTTATCCATATTACAATCATTTATTTAAAAAAAGAAAAAGTACACAAGCATAAATATCTGGCATCATACTAATATTTCTAGTCAATCCTTATTTTTTTCTATCCCACCCGCATACTTGTTATGCCTGATTTCCAATATGTCCTTCAGAGTCATCTGAAATGTAAAACATGATTAGGGTGAGACGACGCTCAATAAGTAAATAAGATTATTATTAGTGTGTTGTCAAAATGAGCTTGTTAAAAATTTCGTAAAACAATATTTAATATTATAACTTCAAAACTGCTTTTAGAATAAATATAAATTTAAAAATTTCTACATAAAACTTTTACCATTAACTATAACAGTAAAATTTTATAATCATATACTATAACTGTTAAATTAAATTTTTAACTTTAAAACTGTATAAATATTTAATGATAAACATACATATACTTTTCCTTATACATTTTCTTTAGATTTTCATTTAAGCACTAGAATGATCATTTTCATGTAAACATACACTTTTCCTTCAAATCATTAATAACTTTTTACACGTAATTAAATATGTATAAACATATATTGTAAAAACCACATTTAGGCATGTTTGTTGTAAGTCATGTTTACCTTCATGACTGGGTTGTGCGGTCCGAAGATTGGACTTAGTTGGCTGGCCGACAAACTTTAAGTGAGATTTTCCTTATTAAGTCTTGATCCGGAACCAAGTGTGCACTCAGAAGAAATCCACTAACAAAAATAACCACTCTGTAAACAGTGTGAGTGCACTCTGATCCATTTAAACTTTAAACTGCGGTACCGAGCATCTGTAACTTTGAACTCATTTTGCCATAAGGGGTTTTAAAACCATCTTATTATAATTTATGCAATTTAAAATAATCTCGTGAAAATCTCATCTTTACTCATATTTTCATGAATAAAGTAACGTAGAAATAAACTCATGCCACACAATTTTTGTGTTAAAAATATATATAATTTTTTTTTATATAGAAAGAAATACTGAAAATTTACCCGAGGAGATTAGAACATTTCTTAACCTAAAAATAAATGCAAGTATATTAAAGATAGAACTGGTATAATTAAATATATGTAAAAATAAACTCATGGAAATTTTATAGAACTAAGTAACATAATTGAAATTTACTTACAAAATAAACTCGGGTATGGATTTTAAATAAAAAAGAAACTAACATAATCTAATTTACTTACCTTCTTCTTTTACCTTATGCTACGAACACAGTAACTATCTCTAAAAAATATGATAAAAAAGAGTGGGTGAGTGAGAACTTACTCAAAAATTCTCTCTCCATCACAAATTCTTTCACTCATTAATCCTTCTCTTCCTTGGAAAAATTGTTGTGAAAAATGAAGATTGAGAGCTTCCTATTTATAGGAAAATTTTGAGTAAAAAATGGAATTTATAAAAGTGTGGGGAGATGAGTGAAATTATAATTTTTTTAAAATTAAAGAATGGGCAAGGGTTGGGCAAGGTATGAGTTGAGTATGGGATAGGAATGGAGGCCATGTGGGAGTGCTTGCCACCATAAATTTTTAATTAATTACTTACCTTATTGATTAATCAATTAGTTAATTAATTATTTTATTATTTTATTATTTTTCTTAATCATTATTATCATTATTATTATCATTGTTATTACTTTTAAACTATTTTTAGTATTTATTTATTTTATTATTTATTTTTGAATAAGAATTAAATTTGAATTTTGAAAACTCATGTGAGCCCCACATGATCTTGTGGGCCCCACACAACTTCGAGACCTAAATGGATCCTATGTAACTATAATCATCCTCATACGATTTTATGAGCCCTACACAGTTTCGAGACTCGTGTAAACCTCCACACGGCTTCAGGACTCATGTGGGCTCCGCATAGGATACTTATATTATTATTATTATTTTATCATATATTTTCACAAATTATGTTAGCCAAAATATTATTTCATGTACTTTTTTACGTATATAAACAGTGTCTACCATGTTTATTCTATGAAATTCCATTTTGATCAGGCCAACCTCTAGGGAGCGACTGAGTCGCAATGGTCTCTGAGCACTCGCTAAGACAAGGTCTTTCTTAGACATCAAACATGGAATCAAGGATCCTACAGAAAAACACTTTTGTATTGACATTAACTTAATGACCATTTTTATTATTTTATTATTATTATGCTTTAATCGTATATATATTTTTAGGTCATCACAATTCCACCCGAGGGCTTGCTGAGGAAGACGAGTACTCTGGTAATTATTTATGGATGCCAAAGTAAAGGGAAGCCACTTGTATGGGCGGGTAACCTTCCCTATTCTCGGAGACTTTACTGGGATACATAACCCGAGGGCTTACTGACAAAGGTGAGTGCCCTGGCGTTAGCACTAGAGCAGAGAGAATCTACTTGTATGGGTGGGTAAACTTTCCTATCATTGGAAATTATCAGTAAAAATAATTATAGATGTGGGCATGTGATTGGATGATAGAGAAGTTGATCATGGTGTGTTTATGAACGTGTATACTTGGCTGCTATTGGATTATGATTGCGTTTGTAAGGATATTTTAATTATATATTAAACACTTCAGCCACACACTATTGTAAATTATTTCTTCCTTACTGATGGAGTTTTGAGGTTTCGTACCAAAGTATGTGTACCTGATGATGTTGAGATTAAAAGAACTATTTTAGAAGAGGTTCATTGTTCCCTTTATACAGTGCATCCAGGAAGAACTAAGATATATAGGGATCTGCAGGAATCTTTCTGGTGGAATAATATGAAAATTGAAATTACTTGATACGTAAAACAGTGCTTGACATGCCAACAGGTGAAGACTGAGCATCAAAGACTAGCAGGACTGTTGTTATCACTCCACATTCTCGAATGGAAGTGGGAGCATATCTCCATGGATTTCGTCATAGGATTGCCACCAGCACTGCATGGGCAAAATGCCATTTGGGTAGTGGTTGACCATCTGACGAAGACTACCCATTTTCTTCCAATCAAAGTTAACTATTTCATGAATAGGTTGGCAGAGTTGTATATTCAAGAGATAGTTAGACTTCATGGCGTGCCAGTATCCATCAAATCAGATCGAGACCCCCCGATTCATGTCCCAGTTCCGGAAGAGTTTACAGAGAGCCTTAGGATCTTAGCTGACCTTTAGTATAGCGTTTCACCCCTAAACTGATGGACAGTCAAAGAGAACAATTCAGATACTGGAAGATATGTTGCGAGCTTATGTGCTGAATTTTGGAGGGAGTTGGATTCAGTATCTACAATTGGTGGAGTTTGCTCACAATAATGGCTACCAGATCAATATCAAGATGGCATCGTATGAAGCATTATATGGTCGGAGGTGCCAAACTCCACTATATTGGGACGAAGGCGAGGAATACCCTTGTTTACGGTATTCCTCTGCCATAAGCGAGGGTAAATAATAAATTTAGGATGAGGCCGCTATGTGGGTGGTATTCGACTCTTTCTAGAATTAGTAAACATATCAGTGATTTTCAAATGATGGTATAAAAGTTGGTTAGCAAATTTCGAGGACGAAATTTTTATATGGAAGGGAGGATGTAGAGACCCAAAAAATAATAATAATAATAATAATAATAATAATAATAACAACAACAACAACAATAAAAAGAGAAAATTTGGTTTGGTGCAGACCAAATCGTAGACGGTTTTGTCCGACGATAGCAACCTATAAATAAATTTTAGTTCATTTTTTTTGGGAAAATTTCTCTCACTCTCTCTCTCTCTCTAGGGTTACGAAACTCTCTCTCTCTCTCTCTCTCTCTCTCTCTTCAAATTTCCTGCCAGAACTTAGCCAAATCGAAGGATAAACGCTATTTCAAGGTCCTAGCGTCAATCCTTAGTAGTTTAACCGGAGCAGATTCGTCGTTTGGGGATCCTAGGCACCACTCCAGGGATAAGGTAAGGGGAATAGATTATGTAAGTTAGTTTTGGAAAATTTAAAAGATTAAATTGTAGTATGTGATTACATGAATAATATATGTGTTACGCTTCGAACCTGCAAATGGGCCCCAGGTGTGAGTTTAGTAACCTAACCTGTCTCTATATCATTTAAATATACATGATACTATACTGAATGAGGGACCAACCCCGTGGGGTACACGTACCCTATACATGATCACATACACATACATGCACATCAAATACGCAGCGCAAATGTTCTTTCTAATACATACAACATATCATACTAGAGTCTATACATGACTAGAGTCTACGCTCCAAAATACAATACGTAACCCGAGTGTCTACAAAACCCAACAATGACAACCCAGTTACAAAATCCGTACTTACACAAATACTACGTAGCTAACCGACAACCACGCTCCCGAATGCTAGGACGCTAGTTTCAGCTACTCAAAGGACCTAAAAAACATTTGTATATTCGGGGTGAGACACCTCTTAGTAAGTAAGAAAGCATGTTATATCAGTGTGTGACATACAAGTATTATTTCGACGTAAAACAGAACGCAATATAGTTCCAGTATTTTCACAATCCCGTTCCAGTACATACGATACCCAAACATACGGTCAGTGTTGTCACACCTAAGCACCCAATACCTTGCAATAACCAAAGCCTCACAACGATACGTTGCTAATATGAGCACCCAATAGCCTGCGATAACCGAAGCCTCATAGTGATATCATTGCCACTACGGTGTTAACTCACACCCATCAGTGACCAGCCGGAAATATTGGGTGATATTTCATACCCTCGAATATAGAGCCGAACACTCTCCCCCATGGTATTTAGCCAAGACATGGCGTTTGCCCATGGTAATTAGCCAAGATGTGGCAAATTTCACAAAACCTGGAACAATTTTGGAACTCATGTTCCTCTACCCATTAGCGTACGGTAATTAGCCGACCCTAACTATTTTACAAAACTTGGAACATTTTACATACAACAGTTCATTCCACTCTTATTTGGTATACATTAAATCATATCGTTTTTATTTCGAGAATACGGTTTAATACAAATACAGGTATGATCATTTCAATGCTACAGTTTTATACAAACATACAATTTTCCAATCAAAATAGAGATGATACCCGAAACCCTCAAATTTTTCCAAAATACTAACCTGAAAATCCCGTATTTTCACTTAATAGATTTCCACAAATAAGTAGCCAAAACATACATACAATCGTAAACTACATGTTTATCGATTCCGATTTCAAAAATTACTGATATAAGCAGCCCCTACCTTTTCCCGAATATCAAATCACGAACTCTACGCCTCCAAAAATACAAACCGAGTTCCCAAAACCTAAACATCCAAGAACAATACTTCATTATAATTCTTACTACTACATATATATCGAAATGAAAATGAAATCGGACCCTGACCTTGATTTTGGGTCAAAACCCGAAAATCCTCAAAACGAATTTTCAATCTGCTATAAACGTAGCGATTCTCCTCCTGATTCATATGGTAACATTGGATCGTTGATATCGGCAACTGACGCCCTAAAATCCTAGAGAGAGAGAGAGAGAGAGAGAGAGAGAGAGAGAGAGAGAGGGGGGGGGGAGAGTTTGAGGTTTCTTAACCATTAAGCAAGTGCGAAAGATATTTATAAGCCTTTGACTTGGCCAGCCTTGTCGACAAGCCGCAGAAGAAAGTTTGTCGACACCAAGATGACCTTGTCGACGAGCTTGAGATTTCAAAATTTCCCAAAATCTCTCGGAATCTAAACTAGGAGAAAACCTCAGCAATACTCTAAAAAATGGTTTTCAGGAAATAAATAACAAGTGAGAGTATATGCAAATAAAATGCCCAAAATAAAATTCTCTCTTCAAAATTGATTTTGGAAAAACAAGTGAAAGAGAGTTGAGAGAAATTTTCTTAAAAGATTTTGCCCCAAAAGAATGATTTTACAAATAAAACTTGATTTGGGAAAACTTTGATTAACAAATGATTAGAGAGAAATTTGGAGTTAATCAAAGTTGCTAATCTGGAGTTATGAGGGGGTATTTATAGATTTTTTGAAAATTATGACCGTTGGGGACACGTTGGGTATTTTTTAAATTATTTAATTAAAAGTTAATTGCATTTAAGACCTTAAAAATTTTGGAACCCAAGAGGTTCAATCGACCATATTTAAGGTTTGGTCAACCATATTACTAGGTTCGGTCAATCGTGTCAATTTTGAACTACAAATTTGGTCGACCCTCTCAAGGCGATTGCGAGCCCTTCGTGGGTTTGGTCGGCCATGGTTGAGGTTCGGTTGACAATTCATGCATTTTGGTCAACCGTGGCCAATTTAAACTATACAAACGGTCAACTGAACAGTTAGGGGTTAGACACGTGTTGGTTTGGTCGACTGAGGAAGATACGTTCAAAACAGAACAGTCGAATGAGTGAAGTCAACATGTTGACTTCTGATCTGTTCAGTCGACTAAGGCATTTATATTGCCAAGGATTCGGTCGACTGAGCTTTTAAATTAAACCCAAAATCCAACGTCGGTCGACCGAGGCTGTTCCAAAACCTTTGTTTGATTTTAGTTTTTATGAAAAAGGTTTTTGGTTAAACTTTAGGTGCCTTAAGGTCTGTCTACGGTTAATTTGAGCATTTAGACATATCATGCAGATGCATGCATTATTATAGACCAAAATAATAAAAATTAAATGCAATACAAGTAGAATCAAAATGTCTTCCTCTGTTGCTCTGCACTCCATGGAATGCGTTAGTTGAAGTAAGCTTTAAGTCTTTTGACTTCCATTTCACTTTCGCCTTATGTGTGTGTTGAATAGTAAGCTTGTTCAAATACTTAAAAACACATATAAGAAATCGGTGCTTTGTCAGCATCAAAACAGGGATCAGACTAAAAAAGTCAACAAATATAGTCAGTGCCACCACACTATTTATAAAGTGTTAGTGTATGGATAGTCGATTGAGCCAGAGAAGAGTAGAGTACCTCCTGGCAGTCCGTACCAAGCTGGGTAGGCCAATCGTACTTACAAATGCATTATTTTTTACTTAGTGTGGGAGACCAACCATTGCTAAGTCCTGCTTTCGAGCCGCACAACCTGATCATTTGGGGTTATTACATGATGTTATATGATTGTCCATTCAGAAGGAAAATTCTCTTATGTATAAATATAACAAATGATTTACATATAAAGAGAAACTTATTAGGATAAAGTATGTTTATGTTGAAAAGTATGTATTTTAAAATATATATGAGTACAAATTTTTACTTGATTTATCAGTTAAAGTTAATTATTTACAGGATATATTTATGATACACTAAAACTCATGTTGCCACACACTGATGATAATCTCTTCCGTCTTACTGAGAGGTGTCTCACTCTAATAACTTTAACATTTCAGGAAATCCAAGGAACCAAGCCTAGAGAGCTCCAGAGCAGGGCTTAGATATTGTAGTTCAAAGTAAGTATTGGTGAGACATTGATATGTTTTGTGTATCATGGGATGTATTGTAGTTCTTGGGAGATATGTATGTAATTAGGATATATTAGAACTTTGGTATTGTGTTTTGGGGTTATATATATATATATATGCATGCTTCCGCCATGTTGTTTAATATGAGTTTATGGACAAGTGTGCTCGGTACCCCGTTTCGGGTTCGGGTTGTTATAGTTATGGTATCAAAGATATACGTACGTAGAATAGCACTCCGAGTACCCACATCGGGTTTGGGACGCTACAATTTAGAAGCTTGGTTAGCTCTCAAGGGAGCTTTGAAGTGAGCAAGTCGTTTATTCCTAGGAGGTAGATATTCCTTAACAACACTAACGAATTCTTCAGACCATTTGTATAATTTGGAATACTTGTCTTTTGTCAATAATTCTATTGATACCACTTCTTGAATCACCCCTATCCAATAGCTTATAAAGTTTATAGCAAAATCCACCAATCCAACTAACTCTTCTCCAAAAAATCTCTTATCCTTTAGCTCATTTTTAAGTATTTTCAAGTAACAATGTGCTTCTTCCACTGCTTTGTCATCGCCTTGATAAGCTTTCCAAATTACAAGCTAGCATTGTAAAACGTAAATAAATAAATTAGTACAAGTCTTTACATTTTCAAATATGAATGAGAGATCTAGATATTAGAGGATGTACATATTTAATTTTTCAGAAAATTAATACAAAACAAGAAAAACACTTTTACTACAATATTATATATACATATGCGTGTGTGTATATGTATATGTATATATATAGTAAAAAAACATAAACCTTCTCTAACATGTACTTCTCTTAATGATGTATGGAAGGAAAGGGATAAATATGTTGTGCATAGGAATTAAGAAAAAGCAAGTGAAGTACTTCTTAATTACACATAGAAGAACATAATATGCTATAAGCATATGACATAATACATGATTCATTTAATAGGTAGAAATATTAATAAGCTAAACTCAATACCATACCTCATCATGACTTGCTTCATATGTATTGTATGATATATATAGAAAAATTATGCGAAACAAGTCATAATAAAAACGTGTGATATCTAATTATATTGGTGTAATAGTCATTGATATTTATTTAGATTTATGGGTAGCCTGGAAGTGAGCTTTGAAAAAAGTAGCTAGTTTATCACTAGGAGGTAAATACTCCTAGACAACACCGCTAAACTCTTAAGACCATTTGCATAAGTTGTGATACTTTTCATTTATCAATAACTCAATTGTTTGAAACTTTTTTTTTATTTTAATTTTATTATTTAATAAAATATTAAATAATGCTTTGTTTTGAAAAAGATTTTCCATCTTAAGGCTTACCTAATCTCCTGGTATGAACTTACAAGATTTAAACAAATTTTACATAATAGATCTACGAGATTTAAATGACAGAGAAAATTGTGTGTTGACGCGTGTCACCAAAATCTGGCAAATGGTCATGCCAGATTTGCATGGGACTTCCTCACGCTTCCTTCAGCCCCTGTTCTTCCCTCTGCCTCCATAAGCTAAAAAAATCCTCCAACCCCAATAGCCTGTCCCCGTCGGAGTCTGCCAAACTCACCGCCGCCTCCGCCTCCTCCTCCGGCAGGTCGCCGCCCCATGTAGTGCCGCAACTTTGCCGCTGATATCTTCCCGTTGCCGTTGCTGTTGATGCAGCGGAACATAGCTTTGCTTGAATTAGATTTAAGGCCAGCAGATTACTTTGGCAATCTCGGTGGAAACTTTTGGAGAAGTTCAATAAGTTCAACAGAAGAAAAGCACGATATGGTAGCTGTGAACCCAAGGTAAAAACAAATTAAAGAAGATCAAAGGCTAACAAAAAATTTGCATAAGAAACTCAGCCTTAGGCTGATAGGAGAAGCAACAAAGGGAACTCGAGAAATGAAAGTATGAAACATAATATAAGATTAACTAAAGAACCATATAAGAAAGAACATTGGAAATAAAAACAAAGCAAAATAACTATAAACCCGTAAGAAATTCCCCCTGAAAGCTGATAACCCCATTAAGCCAACAAAAAAAAAAAGTTTCCTTTAAAATTGGGAAAATTTCCAATGCTCTGTTATTTAATAGACTGACCTCTTTACGTTCCCAGGAAGGATGAGAGAATGATCGCCGGAGAAAAGCTGCTTCGCCCATCTCTTTGGAGAGCTCCTGCAAGAAGAACCCAGAAGAAGCCAAGTCTAAGATAGATAAGAGTCTCACTAGCTGAGCTAGACGCGTACAAGGGAGAGTCTTGGAGGATCCAATGGCAGACATGTATCGGTAATTTTTTTTTAAATGGTTTTTTTTTTTTTTAAATCTACATTTCAGGAAAATTAGAAAATCCAACTCCCACTCACGTTGTCGCCGCCGAGCCATTACGTCGGAATCATGGATTCCATGGCGAAGCGGCACTGGCAGATGGACTCAAATCCTTCACCCTCTGGAACGTTGAAGCCATTGATCACCGGTGGAATCAGCAGGGGGCATCGTTGGGCGATTTGGGTCCTCATATTTTGGGCTGCCGCTACTGTTTCTTCTTCTTCTTCTTCTGGAATCTGTTCTTCGTCCTCTACGCGCGGTTGTGCTTGTGCAGGGGAATCGTTCATTTGCCTTGTTCCGAATGAGATTTTTTATTCGACGAGGCGAAGACTCATGGCGGAGATGGATTTGCTACAGTGGCGACGAGGATTCGAGGAGGACTTTCAGTGACTAGGGCTCACGACGACGGCCACGGCCCACTACAGAAAACATATCGCAGGGACGTGTCGCATGCAAATCTGATTTTTCAAAAAAATTTCCCAAATCTAGACGGCCCAACTTGTCACGCAAGTCTTAAAATAGAAAATTTTTTCCTGAACATAATATTATTTGATATTTTATTAAATAATAAAATTAAAATAGAAAAAAAACTCCAACTCTTCGCCCTTCTTGAATTGCTCCCATCCAAGAGCCTATGAAGTGAGGAACAATATCCACCCATCCTATTGACCCTCCCTCCAAAGAATCTTTTATTTTTGATCTCATTTTTAGATAATCATGTGCTTCTTCCAATGTTTTATCATCACAATGATAAGTTTTCTAAATTTTAAGCATATACTGCAACGTAATAAATAAATTAGTACGAGTTTTGACACTTTTAAATACAAATTAGAGATATATATATATATATATATATTAAAAATTGTATATAAGTAATATTTAAGAAAATTAATATACTAGAAGTGAAAGACTTTTGCTACCTACTACCCTTTCATAAATAAAAAATGCAAATTAAAATTTTAACATATATGCATTTAAAAGATATTATGAATCCCTATATTATTTAGTTATTTCCTATTGAGGAATGCCGCACTTCACGGCATAAATCAAGCGTTGAAAAATGCTGCAAATTGCGGCATGAATTAAGAAATCAAATCACAGTTGAAATCACGTAAGGAGAAGTCAATCTTGGCGTACAGAAAAGTCAATCATTGGTGTATAGATTGTTTGAACATTTTTATATAAATAGGGCCTGTACAAATTGAAATAATACACAGAAAAATTCCTTGCTTCTTCGATCTTTCTTCCATTTCTATTTCAGTTTTATCATGGTATCAGAGCAAGGTTCTGCAACCTCTGTTCCAATTATTTGATTTTATATATATATATATATATATATATATATATATATATATATATTTGTTCATTACCTCATCGATAAAGGTATTCTGGAATCAGTTTACAATCACAGCCGCTCCCGATCACTACAACGACACCAACGCAGAGATGATCATCGCTGACCAAATCGGAACCGTTGCTGTCGCAATCGTGCTTCGCCGCCGATCTCTTTGGTATTTATTGTTCTGATTCCTTCTCCTTCTCCTTCTCTGGCGTCTCTTCCATTCTCCATAGTCTCAGCTACAGCACATCTGCTGCTTACTGCATAAAGTTGGCGAGGGTCCTGAAGGAGAATGCTTTTTGATAATAGGAATTATTATTGTAAGACTATTATATGAGTTTTGAATATTATATAGGTGAGAGTGATGCACAACAAATAGGCATTTGCTGGATAAATAGTACTCAGTGATTATTTTATTATAAAGTTAATATTAAAAAAAAAAAAAATGGAGAAAGAGAGGTTTACCTTTATGGCTCAAGGGGCAACCAAAATGAAAAATATGATGATCCAAATCATCACTTGTATCTCCAACAATCAGATTATCCTGGATTGATTTTAGTTTTTTCACCGCTTACAGAAGATAATTATTCTACATAGAGCCATGCAATGATTCTTGCACTTCAAGCGAAGAATAAAATCTGCTTTATTGATGGCACACTATCTCCACCACCTTCTGATTCCTCAGAATACTCGCAATGGAGACGATGCAACGTTATGGTAATCTCTTGGCTTTTCAATTCTATTTCAAAGGAAATCTCTAGCAGTGTGATCTATTATGAAACTGCACATGCCATATGGGATGATCTCAAAGATCGCTACTCCCAAGTTAATGGCCCTCCCCTATACAAGCTTAAACAAGATATTGCTAATCTTGTTCAATGATCCTTATCAGTTGGTACATACTTTTCCAAATTAAAGAGTTTGTGGGATGAATTATGCGCAATTCAAGGAACATCTACCTGCACTTGTAGCGCAGGCAAGGAGACCCTTAAACAACAAGAACTAGACCGTGTCTTAAAGTTCTTAATGGGGCTCAACGATTCCTGCACTACAGTTCGTGGGAAAATACTTCTAATTGATCCACTTCTTACTCTCAACCGTACTTATGCTCTTGTACTTCAAGAAGAACGTCATTGCAGCATTTTGTCTCCACCATCCATTGATGGTATTGCTTTGGTTACCACCAACCATCAGATACGAAAGGACGGACGGCCTGGTCCACCCAGGAAGTCTTTCAAATGTACGCACTGTGGCAAAGAAGGTCATACTGTAGATCGATGCTATCGCATCCATGGCTTCCCTCCAAGGCATCGCAGTTCAAAACCTAATCAAGGTCCCAGGCATAGTGCTCATCGGGCTTCTTCACGTCCATCTACTAGCAGCTTTCCTTTTTCTCCTGAACAGTGTCCGCAGCTTCTCGTCATCCTTAACAACTCTGCTCCCTCTCAACCCATGACACACCAAGTGGGTAGTGTTGAGTCACCATTATCAAGTAAATCTCATAATGATTTACTATGGATTCTTGACAGTGGAACAACTGATCATATGGTTTGCTCACCTGCCGCTCTCACACAGTCTATCCCCGTACATGGGCATACCGTTCAATTACCATATGGATCTCATGCCACTGTTACTCATATTGGATCAGTTCACTTATCTTCTAATCTTGTCTTAGACAATGTTCTTTGTGTCCCGAGTTTTCATTTCAACTTAATTTCTTTCCGTAAATTGTGCAAATTCATCATTGTCTCATTATTTTTTCTTCTGATTTTTGTTTTATTCAGGACCTACGCTTGATGAAGATGATTGGGATGGGAACTGAGCAAGATGGGTTATACCGATTCACCCGGAATGCTAGTTGCCAAGTGGCTACATCCACATCCACCTCCCAACTTTGGCATCGTTGTTTGGGCCATTTGTCAAATAAAAACTTGTCTTTTCTTTCTAATAAGTTTCGAGAAATTTGTAGTTCTAATTCATACCCATGTTTAATTTGTCCATTGGCAAAACAAACTCGTGCACCTTTTCTATTTAGTTCCATTTCTTCTCTTAAACCTTTTGACTTGTTGCATGTTGACATTTGAGGGAGTCATCGTGTTGCTACTACTAGTGGTGCACACTATTTCCTTACCATTGTTGATGATTATACCCGTTGTACTTAGGTTTACTTAATGCGCCACAAATCTGACACACGCCCTATTTTGCAATCCTTTATTCACCTTATCGAAAATCAATTTTCCACCACCATAAAAATCATTCGAAGTGATAACGGGCTTGAGTTTGACATGCCTTCATTTTATGCACCCAAAGGCATCATACATCAACTAGTTGTGTCAACACTCCCCAACAAAATGGAGTAGTTGAACGCAAACATCATCATCTCCTTAATGTTACCCGAGCATTAATTTTTCAAGCACATATGCCTAAACACTTTTGGGAGGATGCCATTCTTACCGTAACTTATCTCATTAACCGAACTCCTTCCCCTATTCTAGATGGTTTGTCTCCTTATGAAAGATTGTATAATGTCAAACTTGCGTACAACCATCTGCGAGTCTTCGGATGCCTATGCTTTGCCTCCACTCACTCGCAAAATCCATCAAAATTTGACCCCAGAGCTACTCGATGTGCTTTTCTTGGTTATCCATATGGCCAAAAAGGCTACCGACTTTATAACCTTGCAACAAACAACATCTTTATATCTCAAGATGTTCTATTTCATGAAGATTCCTTCCCTTTTTCTTCATCTACTCCCGAACTCGTGGAACCCGTCTTACCATGTCCTATTTCTTCTCTTGACATCATTGACGTTCCACCTTTATCACCATCTTCACCACCAAACTCTACCCCATCCCCATCTCCATCTTCTCCACCTCCCCGACGATCTAGTCGCCCTACTCAGCCACCGACATACTTGCAAGATTTTCATGTGGAACAGGTTTTACCATCTCGGCCTGCTCAATCATCTGATTCTGCAATGGTTCATTTATCAGGTAACCCTTATTGTCTGACTGATTTTTTATCCTATTCCCGTCTATCTCCTTCTCACCGTGTTTTCACCACAACTCTTTCTCTTGCCAAAGAACCACAATCATTTTTACAAGCCATGACAGATCTCAACTGGCGTACCGCCATGCGTACTGAAATTGATGCTCTTGAACTCAACAACACCTGACAACTTACTCCTCTTCCTCCTGATAAGAAACCCATTGGCTGCAAATGGGTATACAAGATCAAATACAACTCTGATGGATTCATCGATCGATATAAAGCTCGCCTAGTTGCCAAAGGCTACAGTCAACTAGAAGGCATTGACTACACTGAAACATTTGCTCCGGTTGCTAAAATGACTACCATCCATACCATTTTGGCTCTTGCCTCCACTTGCAATTGGCACATCCATCAACTTGATGTCAATAATGTCTTTCTCTATGGCGACCTTGATGAAGAAGTCTATATGTAGCTTCCTCCGGGATTTGGACGAAAGGGGGTGACTAGAGTTTGCAGACTCGTTAAGTCTCTGTATGGTCTTAAACAAGCTTCAAGGCAATGGTATGCCAAACTTTCTTCTACTCTTATTAATGCAGGATACAAACAATCCAAGGCAAATTATTCACTATTCGTCTGATCTCGTGAGAGTAATTTCACTGTCATTCTAGTCTATGTGGATGACATTATTGTTGCAGGAAATAGCTTGAAACAAGTCAATGAGATCAATAAATATCTAAGCGATCATTTCAAACTCAAAGATCTTGGAATTCTTAAATACTTTCTGGGAATCAAAGTCGCTCGTTCAGCTAAAGGAATATTTTTATCCCAAAGAAAGTATGCACTCGAGATATTAGAAGATACAGACTTCCTTGGAGCTAAATCTGGAAACTTTCCCATGGATCAAAATCTTGCACTTAACGAGAGTGATGGTGAACTTATCTCAGATCCTTCATCATACAGGCGACTTGTTGGAAGATTAATTTATCTAACAATCACAAGACCCGACTTAGCCTATTCGATGCATGTGCTAAGTCAGTTTATGGACAAGCCACGAATACCACACTTGGATGCAGCACACAGAGTCTTACGGTACCTTAAGAAAACCCCAGGTCAAGGAATTTTCTTATCAGCTTCTAGTGAAATTTAGCTCCATGCATATTGTGATGCAGATTGGGCACGATGTAGGGATACCAAACGATCAATCACCAGGTATTGCATTCTACTCGGAAAATCACTCATTTCCTGGAAGACCAAGAAACAAACAACAGTTTCACGCTTCTCAGCTGAAGCAGAATATAGGTCTATGGCCTCCACATGTTGTGAGGTCACTTGGTTAAAGTCTCTACTCTTAGATCTTGATGTAATGCAGTATCAACCAGTCAGTTTGTACTGTGATAATGAGGCCGCTATACACATAACTTCAAATCCAGTGTTCCATGAACGAAACAAGCATATCGATATAGACTATCATATGGTTTGAGAGAAATTCCAAAGTGGCATCATCCAAACGGCTTACATGCATACAAGTCAGCAACCTGCAGACCTTTTTACCAAAACTCTTGGATTCACACAGTTTAATTATTTACTTAGCAAGTTGGGTGTCATAAATATTCATGCCAACTTGAGGGGGAGTGTTGAGGAATGCTGCACTTCACGACATAAATCGAGCGTTGAAAAATGCCGCAAATTACAGCATGAATTAAGAAATCAAATCACAGCTGAAATCACGTAAGTAGAAGTCAATCTTGGCATACAGAAAAGTCAATTATTGGTGTACAAATTGTTTGAACATTTTTGTATAAATAGGGCCTGTACAAATTGAAATAATACACAGAAAAATTCCTTGCTTCTTCGTCTTGCTTCCATTTTTATTTCAGTTTTATCATTTCCTATTTAATACATTATGCATATTAATATCTAAAGAATATTTATATTTAACTTTACCAAAGAAGCATGTAGATTTCATTCCCAATATGCACCTTTGTGTCTTTATATATTAATATTTCTTGAATGAATATCTTAACTTACGGAGAGGTCATTCATTTGAACTTAAGCTACATAATAAACTGATTCATTTTTCTATATGCTCAAGATGGAAATGGATTTGATTCCATGAATTAAGTGTTGATTCTATTTCATTTGGACAAGAATCACAATTTTGCAGGTTGTAGAAATCTTTTTCTAGCCTAAATATAATTTGGATCTTAGTTTCACAAATTAAATATAAAAATTCAAGTTTTGATTTCTAAAATTTGATTTCATTCGAAATGTGATTCTCCTTCCTAGCAATGGTAGTCCAAAGACTTCAATCTCGAAAAGATACATGACACCCTACACCCATAGATGAATATCTCAACTATGAGACTCAACATCTCTCCCTCTATCTATCGGCTACCAGGAACCTCCGCTCTTCCACCTTCGCCGCCGCCGCATGCCCTTTTTCTCTCTCATCCCAAAACTGGGTCTGGGTGTCTTCGTTTTTCTTTTCCCCTTCGCTCCACCGGCCGCTGCCGCCTGAAAGGCATCCCTCTAAAGTCCAAGTTTTTCAAACACAAAATGTATGTGGAAATGCCTCAAAACTGTTCGTTAAAATGCCTGAATTATAAATGTAAGTCCTAAATCATGTAATTTATTTCGTTAAAAAAATATTTTTCTGTTTTTGATTTGACTTAGAAGGAATGAATCAAAATATTTTGTTTGAATGCCTCAAAACTGAGTGTTCTCTCTCTATATATTTTAGATTGTTGGCTGTGTTCTTAATTTGTTGTTCTTTACGTTTTAAATGCAAATACTCACAAAGCATGCAATCGTTCTTCTTCTTCTTGCTTTTAGTAAGTTCTTAGTTGGGCTGGATTTCAGCTTATATTCTTAGATACACTGGTATATGAAATAGTCCCAATGATATTTGGTTGTTATTTTGCGCTATTTTTCAGCTTTTTTACTCTTTTTCTATGCACAAATGCCATGGCTGTTCATGTTTTGTTACTATTTTCGTTTTTTTGAAACTCCAACTCAGTTATTATCTTCCTTATATTCTTCTTTTTGCTCTTAGGTAAGTTCTTAGTTGGACTAGATTTTCACCTTAAATTACCCTCTTGTATTATTGGATAAGTTGGGATATAGTTCCAATAATTTAAAGTCGTTTGTTAAAATCCTGAGCTTATAAAACTACATCTTAAATCATGTAATTTAATTTTTTTTTTAAAAAGTATTAATTTGTTTTTCATTTGGCTTAGAGGGAATGAATCAAAGTAGTTTGTTTAAATGCCTCAAAACTGTGTATTTATAGAAAATGCAGGACACATTTAATGATGTAGAGATGTCCTATATATAGGACTTGTACAAGGTATAGTTATTACAAATTCAAAAGTATTTAAATACCAAAAATAGAAGATTCTAGACTATCAAATATAAACAAATATTCAAATAATACAACTAAAAAATCCCAAGTTATCGTAGACTATCGGATATCAACCATTCTTCAACTGCAAGGATTCTCGACAATTCAGCAACCGGCATAACCGTCGATGGTTTTATCTTGGAAAACTTTCGGTCTGAAACTGTTGAAGCAATAGTCGAAGGGTATATTGAAAATATCGACGATTGGCTGGAAAACTATCCAATTTCCTTTGTACGCCCCCTCAAGATAGGTGTGTCATCAGTTAAGCCAATCTTAGAGCATAGAGAGTGAAATTTCTAACGGGATAGAACCTTAGTCAAGAGGTGGGCATGCTGATTGTGGGTGCTAACATGAGATACTTGCAACAAAATGAAGATCAATAGCAATATACTTCATTCGTGAATGCATAATAGGATTAAGACTCAACTGAGTAGCACCAATATTATCACAAAATAAATATGGGGGTTTAGTAATCGGAATACCGAGTTCATGAAACAATGAGCGAATCCAAACAAGCTCGCAGGTGGCTGAAGCAAGAGCCTGATATTCGCCTCAGTGGAGGAACGAACCACAGCATGTTGCTTGCGTGTGCTCCAGGAAATGGGACAATCACCCAGAAAAATGAGATAGATAGAGGTGGAGGACCAAGTATCCCTATCACCGGCCTAATCTGCATCTGAGAACCCTTGAAGAGTGAAATTCCCAGTGCGCTTGAGGAGAATGCCATGATGAAAAGTGCCCTTCAAGTGATGCAGAACGCATTGGCAGCGGTCCAATGAAGTTGAGACGGTTTATGCATGAACTGCGTCAACTTATTGACCAGGAAGGCAATGTCGGGCCGAGTAAGAGAGATATATTGGACAGCCCCTATAACTGGGCGGTACTTAGTCGGATCAGCAGGAGAAGAGGCATTTTGAAGTTGAAGAAGATCCTTTGTGGTAAGTGGAGTCATCATAGCCTTAGCACCGTCCATCTTCGTGCGAGAAAGGAGATCCCGAATGTATTTTTGTTAGGAGAGGAACAGCCCACGGGTAACTGAAATCATCTCGATCTCAAGAAAATAATTCAAGGGACCAAGATCCTTTAGAGAAAACCGATGACCAAGCTGCTGAACAACGTTAGAGAGAGCAACGACATTACTTCCAGTGAGTTAGAGATCATCCACATAGACCAGAAAATAGAGGGTAACATCATCACAATTATAGATAAACAAAGAGGAATCATATTTGGACTTCTGAAATCCCAGTTGAAGAAGGCAAACACTTAGTTCTTGATACCAAGCACGAGGCGCTTGATTGAAGCCATACTTTTTTTGTTTTCTTTTTTTTTTTCTTTTTTATAAAGAAAAACCCAACTTTATTGATAGCCCTCATTTATGGCAGAGGAAAACTTTGGTTACAAATATGCAACAAAGAATTTACAAATAACTAACAAAACTAGCCTAGGCACCAAAACCAAAACAAGCGTATCAAAACCCGTATCATTAATAAACTAAAACAAACTAAACAAATCCAAATGAATTCAAAACAAACAAACAAAAACAAAAGCAAATTACCTGTAAACTGAAGACAAATACCTGCAAAACAAAAACCAGAGGAAAACATAGGAGAGCCAAAAGATGACAATTAAAGACGAAGGCTTGGAATACTCATCTTATCCATACGAATAAGACCTTTCATTTTACTTGGCATCTCATCACCTACAAAATATCTCCTCGTGTTGCCTCCTTCGCCTTGACAAGCCAAGTATCCGCCACCTGATTACCTTCTCTAAATTGGTGTTTTATAGAGAACTGAAGGCCTTGTAGCTCCTCTTCTAACAATTCCTAAAAGTTTCATAAGTACCAGGAAGAGCAAATTACAGAGCCGAACAACACTAGTAAGAGTCTGCAACTCCGCTCCATTGTTAGTACCTGACTCAAATTTTTCAAAGAAGGCGGCCTTAATATTACTTGATGAGTCGCGGATGATACCACCACCACCACAAGAACCTAGATTTCCTCTACAAGAGCCATCTATATTTAGCTTCAACCAACCTACAGGAAGTTTTTCGCATACTACTTTTCGAGGAGATCTAACCTTTGGAGTCATCGTTTTCACTTGGAACTCTTCCAATAAATTCTTATCAATAGCAGGTAGGGAACCCTTCACGCCTCCTGCAATTTTTGCGCGCCAAAACCTCACCAATAACCAAACTGCATTCCTTGACTCATACTTATCTTCTATGCCATAGTCTGAGCCATAGTCTCCAATAAATTATAGTAGGTAACAAACCGATGGTCGTACCTTTTTGGGTTGACTTTTTGGTACATCTGAACCATCTACTAATTTTCACCCTCCAAGGTTCATCATCAAAATTTAGAATTCCCAAGACGGACGTTGCTCTCATCCAAACCATACTTGCGATGGATCCCGTAGTCAGAACATGATTGAGAGATTCCTCTCTTTTATCCACACAGCAGTTTCACTATGAGACCATATCAACTCCCAGTTTCCGCACTCTCTCATCTATAGGAAGACATTGGAACATGGCTTTCCACATACACATGGATACTTTCTTAGGTAATAGTTTATGCCAGACCCACTCTATCACTGGGTACTGCTCCCCTTTAATTCTTATCACCTCCCAAGCTGAAGCAGTTGAAAATTCCATTAATGGAAGGCTTCCAAATAAACACATTAGGCCCCAATTTGTGCTTTATAGACGACAAGCATACCCTTTCATTTTCGTTCTACCCTTACTCTCCCCCCAGAGGAAAGAAGAGAGAATGGAGTTAATATTTCTGATCACCACCAAAGGAACTGAGAGAACCGCTAGTGTATGTGTTGCCATGCATGATAAAACATGCCGAATAAGGATGAGATGACCTCCCTCATCTTCCAACTCGCCACATTATTATCTCGAATTTTTGGGACCAACGGATCAATCATTCTAGCAGTAAGGCGACTAGAAATCAAAGAGCCCCAAGGTACATCGTTGGAAAATTTCTTTTTGCAAAACCCGTCAATCGTAAAAGCCCCTCCTTTTGGGAAATGTTAATCTTGTTGGACAAAAAGAGAGCCGATTTCTCCTTGTTGACTAATTGGTCAGACCCACTTTCATACAAATCCAACGTTTTCAAAAGTATCTTCAAGGATCTCCTTTTTCCGTTAGCAAAAATAAGCAAGTCATCTGCATATAATAAATGCGAGATTAAAGAAGCTTCCCTCGGAAGATAAAAATTTCCAATCTCGCCTTCCTTAATTTTTTTTTTTTTTATAATAATCTAGAAAGAATACCTTCCATCAAAATAAATAAATATGGAGATAGATGATCACCTTGCTGAAGGCCCCGTTGAGACTTGAAAAAACCCCTATACATTCCATTCATCATGATTGAAAACCACGGGGTCTTAACACAATCTGCTATTAAGTTACAAATACGACTAGAGAAGCCAAAACCCTCCAAGACCCCAATAAAAAATCTTCAGTCAACCCGATCATAAGCCTTTGCCATATCCACTTTCAAGCCATACAAAGACTTTTTTAACCTGCAAACATGAGAAGGCAGATTAGGATCAACAAAACTCAAAAGTTGAACCATGAATACATCCTCCTGAAGTCAGTCATGCATAAACACATTGTTAACATCAGCTGTCGAAGTGGCCAATTTTTATGAAAAGCAATGGAGAGGACAACTTGAATAGTCACCGACTTCACAACAGGGTTGAATGTCTCATTATAATCAAAACCAGGCTGCTAATGAAAACCTTTGGCCACTAAACCGTGCTTTATAGTGAGAAATACTACCATCAGGATTTCGTTTGATATGGAAAACTCATTTGTAGCTAACGGGTGTGATGGTGGAGCGCAGTGGAACCAGCTCCCATGTGCCATGTTTAACCAAAGCTGTTGACCTTATTGGTCACGCCCGGTTTTGATTATGACAAATACTCATTGTATCTAATGCGTGTTTGAGGTTTTGTGCAGGCACTAAGAGTGATAAGATCAAGATGTGCACAAAACAAGAAAAGCTTGAAGACCAATGTTTAATTCAGCATTGTAATATATTTATATTGGTCTATAATAGTAATTAGAGTATTCGGTTTGTAATAAGTACACACATCACATGCATGGTTTATTTTGTAAGCTCAAACCAGATACAAACCAAAAATGACCATAGAAAGACCTTAGGGTATTCCCTTCGGTCGACCGACACCGGAATTTTTCGGTGTCTTCAAATTGGACCCCAAGTGCTCCTAGGACACACACACTTTCACATATATCTGTTAGGCACTTGAATAGAGCTTGTTTGTTTTGATACAGAACCGAAATGTACACATGATGCACTTTCGGTTGACCAGCCAAGCCAGTTCATTTTGGCCTGGTTGACCGAAACATCCTGGGTCAAAAGTTTGACCACCTGGTCTACCGAACCAGGTAGTTCAAAAGGTCCTGGTCGACCGAAACCCCTTGGAGTCAAAAGTTTGACCATCTGGTCGACCGACCACTTTTGTACTACAACTACCTGGTCGATCGGAGGGTCCTCGGGAGAATTCCCAGCGGTTTGGTCGACCGAACCAGGTAGTTCAAAATGCCCTGGTCAACCGAAACTCGAAAAATTGGGAAATCGCCTTCTCCTGGTCGACCGCGCCCTTAATTCAATATTTTCCTGGTCGACCGAACCATTTGAGACTTGGTTGACCGAAACATTCTTGGTCGACCGGACCTCTCGAGTTGCCCTGATTTTTTACCGCAGTTATTATTTTTTAAATAGGGTTAAAATGTCTTAAACATCATTAAACTTCCATAATAATACCCAATAGGTTCCCAACGGTCATATTTTCTCCAATGCCTATATATATGAAATCATTTGAGAAAATTAGCAGAGATTAGCTCCTTTGATTAGGTTGAAATTCTTTGAAAATCATAAAACCCACAATACTCATCCTCCAACACTTATTCTTACCAGATCTTCTACTCAAACATTTTTGTAAGTGTGATTTAAGTGTTGTTGCCTTCTAGGGTTGCTCTACCATGTGTGGTAATTGTTTTTGACGATTTTAATTGAGAGCTAACCCAAGTATTCTTAGGGGACTTTGTTAATAAGTCTCTCCTAAGAAGACTTATATTAAACTTCCAAGTATTGCACATTCATTGCAACACCTTGTGAAGTTTGTATTTGGTGTGGATTGCAAAAACTCTTTCTAAATCACTTTCAAATATCTAGTGTGTTTCATTTGATAAATATTTAAAGAGATATTTGTTTGTGTGGGGAAAATCTTTGTTACAATATTCATTGATTTATATCTTTAGTTGAATACAAAGATTAAACTCTTTTTTGCAAACCAAACTTATGCATTGCTAGAGCTTCATATACATATATGTATTGAGAAAACTTGTTGATTGAAATATATGAAGTTTGGATAATATCTTTGTTTAAGCACTTAGATTGAATATCCTGTGATACAAAGATCATCTAGGTTTGCACTCTCACGCACTCATTACAACGATAGTAAATCTATTTGAGAGTTGACATCTTAGACCACATTGAGCTTACATATTGAATCATACTGTGGTGTTTGTGATTGCGCGTATCTGGGTACACATCTGCTTTACTTGAAAGCTTATTCATTGTACCATTTGATTGTATTTTAAATACTATTGTATTTCCAGGCACGGGCCTGAAGAGGGAGACTAGCCCTGGAATAGTCCCGGATTGGTTTAGACCTGGTTAGGAAAGTTAGGTGCGTCGTCCTGTTAAGGCGTGTAGGTTGAGGTCAGCCTCGCTAATTGACCTGGTTAAGGTTGAGGTTAGCCCTGTGTTAATTTGACCTGGTTGTAAACGGTGTCGTTCAACCCTAAAGTGAGCTTCTAGTGGAATCCTCCGGCTTGTGAGCTAGAGGCGGGGACGTAGGCACAGTTGGCCAAACCCCGATAACATATTGTGTGCCTTGTTTATATTTTTGTACTTCACATTTAACGCACATGTATGTTATGGTGTGAATGATGCGTTTAACTTAATTTCCACATCATTTTTATCTACGCATTTGGAATTACATAGAAAGACCCTAGGCTTGTGTAATACTGATTAAAGGATTAGTTGAACCTAGGAAGAAAGTTTAAAATTCCAATTCACCCCCCCTCTTGGGATTACACCTTTTCTAACAAAAGCAGTGAACTCTTTGGATATAGCATGCCGCCACTTGAGATCCTTCAAGGCCTGAGACACACATGTGGGCTCTACAGGTTGAGAGAGAGGGTGTCTAGTGGCAAGGTAGAGATGTTTGGGTCTATGAATATTATTCATAGACCGGGTAGCCATACCATGAGTACGAATGGACTGAGTCGGAGATGTAGGTTTGGTAGGTGAAGGAATTACCTCTAGCTGAGAATGTGCAGGTGAGGATGATGAGGACCGGGAAGGTGAGGTCGGAGCTGCAGGAGCACTGTCCGTCACAGTGCTATGAGAGGAGGGTATCCGTCCAATGGAAGGCACTGCTAGTATAGAAAGATCCTGTGTGTTAGCACCTGAAACTAACAGAGAAGGCATAGCAACATGGGTAGAGGAAGAAAAGGAAAAAACACACTCATCAAAGACCATATGCCTAGACACGTAGATGCGAGATGTAACAAGGTCCATATGCTTATAGGCACTCTGGGAACTCTAGTAACCGAGAAAGAGATAGGGCGTTGATTTGGGTTGAAGTTTACCTGTGGTATAAAGTTGGAGCCATGGGTAACATTGACAACTAAAAATGCACAACTTTTTGTAATCAGAGCGATGACCAAATAAACACTCCAATGGACTTTTATTTTTTTAAAACAGGAGTGGGCATACGATTTATCAAATAAACCGCTGCCTGAAACATATAGGACCAATAAGAAGGAGGAACACGCTCCTGAATCAACAGAGTGAGACCGATTTCGACAATATGACGATGCTAGCATTCACTCGTACCATTCTGCTGAGGTGTATGAGGAGTAGTGGTTAGCCAACTAATGGAATTAAAGGAGAGAAAATGACGAAAAGCATGATATTCGCCCCCATTATCGGAGTACAAGTGTTTGATTTGAAAACCAAATTGTTTTTCAAGTAACCCTTTCAACAGACAGAAAATGGAGCAAATATCACTCTTTCGATGGATGGGAAACAACCAACAATACTTAGTAAAGTGATCAACAAATAAGACATAAAATCGAAACCTATCAAGTGAAGTGGAAGTCGTAGGCCTCCAAACATCAGTATAAATATATTCAAGAGGATGAGTGCTAACAAGAGAAGTGGAAGAAAAAAGCAATTTGTGATTTTTATTGCATTGACAAGCATTACAAATAGATGATGAAGAGACACAAGACACTACAACTGGAAGGGAAAAAGTATGAATAATAAAATCAACTATCTTATTAGATGGATGCCTAAGTTGTCTATGCCAAATATCAGAGGTTGTGCGTTCACTAACAAGTGCTAAAACAGAAGACTTGGTAGCAGAAGAAGCCATCGGCATTGGATAGACACCTTCCTGACATTTACCGCGAAGAAGAGTCGCCCCCATGCTCCGATCCTTCACAAGAAAATAAAATGGGTGAAACTCAAGAAAGTTAATTGAAAAGGCTTTGAGAAAGAGGGAAAAGTCATAAAGCCAACATGTGTTACTCGCAAACTTTAGCCATCACCAATGACGACCTCATCCGTGCCATCATACTCCGAGTGAGTAGAGAGATTGGCAAGATCAGAGGTGATGTTGTGAGAAGCAGCAGAATCCAAAAGCCACTTTTTGTCTGTGGACGCGTTGATAGCAGCACAATTTACAGACTTCACTTCTGAAGCCGAGTGACAAGTCTTGACCGAGTGTCCCACTTTGTCACGTAGTTGACAAATAATCCAGGGCTTACTAGACTGCTTTCGGCAATTATAGCCACTAGAGTTGGGGCGACGTTGACCATAGGAACTAGGGCTGGAACGTTGGTTGCCGTCGAATGTGGAAGCGGTAAGGCGGCGCTGAATGGTGTTTGCAGTGGCAACATGGGTGGAATTGGAAGCGTCAACACGTTGCGAGTAATCTTCGTGGCCAACTAGCATGTCATGAAGCTCCTCAAACGTAAGAGAAGTCTCATATGCCCGAATAGGTGCTGCAATCTCATGGAATTCAGAACCAAGACCGTTGAGGACATATGGAGTAATGTCATCCGTTGAGATTGGAGAGTCAATCACAACAAGTTCATCAACTAAAACCTTGATGGCATGGAGATACTCCGAGACTGAGTGGGACTCTCGCCGAATGAGAGTCAACTCCTCCTTAAGTTGCATAACACGAGTACGTGAACGATTGACATATGATTGTTGCAACTTGGACTAAGCATCATGAGTAGTGGTTGAAGCAGCATAACTGGTTCGGAGACATATGCAAGGATGGCGTGAAGGATCAGCTTATCTCGCCGTAGCCAATGACAGAAAGCTGGATTAAAGACACCTGTAGAAGATGAACCGGCAGAAGAGGTGTTGGTAGAAAGGGTTTGTGACGGACATATGGTGGTATCGTCAAGATAGCCTTGGAGGTCATAGCCAATGAGTAATGACGTTAGTTGGGCGCGCCAAGAAGGGAAGTTGGAAGGGGTCAACTTCAAAGGAAGCTGGGAGCTAACATTGATGGCAATAAGAGGAGCGTTGGCACTACCAGGAAGCTTGAGAGTGTTGACAATAATGGACTCAGAGGAAACGGCCATGAGGAAAAAAATGGAAAGCTCGTTAGAGAAAGAACTCTGATACCATATAGAAAATGTAGGACGCATTCATTGATGTAGAGATGTCCTATATATATAGGACTTGTACAAGGTATAGTTGTTACAAATTCAAAAGTATTTAAATACTAAAACAAGAAAATCTTAGACTATCAAATACAAACAAATATTCAAGTAATACAACTAAAAAATCTCAGTTTTTTTTTTTTGGTAAAAGAGGGCGGCACCTCCTTTCTTAAGTTTATTAATAACCCTCACTTATGGCGGAGGAATACCATGGAAATAAAAGGACACTTGGGGCTTACATAATAACCAATAAAACACCCTATGCATCAAACCAAACAAAAGAAGAAAACAAACCTATACCAATACCAAAAGGAAACCAACTTATACCTGAAAAATCTCAGGTTATCGCAGACTATCGAATATCAACCATTCTTCAATTGCAAGGATTCTCGGCAATTCAGCAATGTACATAACCGTCGATGGTTTGCTGAAACCCCATCGACGGTTTTGTCCTGGAAAACTTTCTGTCTAAAACCGTCGAAGGGTATATTGAAACTGTCGACAATTAGCTGGAAAACTGCCCAATTTCCTTTATAGTATTCTCTATATATTATGGATTATTGGTTGTGTTTTTAATTTATTGCTCTCTACATTTTAAATGTTGATTAACTCATGAAGCCCGCCTTCATTCTTCATCTTCTTCTTCTTCTTCTTCTTCTTCTTGGTATTGATTAACTTCTTAGTTCTGCTGGATTTTCAGCTTATATTCTTGGATAAGCTCGGATATAGTTCCAGTACTGAATTTTTTGTGCATTTTAACTGATTTGGTTATTATTTTTGCTATTTTTTAGTCTTTTTTGTTTGATGCAAAAATGTGCTCCATGATTGTTCTTGTTTTGCTACTATTTGTTTTTTGAAACTCCAAGTTGGTTTTTATCTTCCTTATATTCTTCCTTTTTCTCTTAGGTAAGTTCTTAGTTGGGCTAGATTTTCACCTTAAATTATCCTCCTATATTATTGGATAAGTTTGGATATAGTTCCAATGTCTCGAAGTTGTTTGTTAAAACCCTAGCTTATAAATCTAAATATTAAATCATGTAATTTCCAGCTTTGGTAAAAAGACATGGGACCTCCCTTGAGGTTTAAAAAATTCTACAAATCTCTTTTGAGGTTTGCCAAAAAGACACAAACTTCTCCTTATATTTGACAAAAAAAAAAGCCTTTTGAGGGCTATAAATGTCTCAAAATCAATTTTTAAGGGTGGTATTTCGAAGTTTTGAAACCTTAGGGAGGTTTTAGGATTTTTGAGATCTCAAAGGAGGTTTGTGCCTTTCTGCCAAACTTCAGGGGAGGTTAGTGTCTTTTGCCTTGTTATTTTAGTATTCTGGCACATACCATGTGCAATATTTCATTTTGGCTTCAAGGCTATAATAATTCTTCAAATTTTTGATATGGGTAGGTGGATTTGACAAAGAGAGTGGCTTCAATTATTCTTTTCTCATCTTATTTTTCTTTAGCTTCATATTACTTAGATAATATTTACTGGTTGATGCACATTTTACAATTGAATAACATGGATTATATTGACAACCTATATTTTCTTCTGCATTTGTGATGTTCTTCTCTCCTGCATTTGTGATGTGCTCCAGACTACTTAAAATGAAACTCTGTTTTACCCCCCCCACCCCACCCGCCCCCTTGTTCTTGCTCCCTATACCCCTCGCCCTGATTCTGCCAAACTTCAGGGGAGGTCAGTGTCTTTTGCCTTGTTATTTTAGTATTCTGGCACATACCATGTGCAATATTTCATTTTGGCTTCAAGGCTATAATAATTCTTCAAATTTTTTATATGGGTAGGTGGATTTGACAAAGAGAGTGGCTTCAATTATTCTTTTCTCATCTTATTTTTCTTTAGCTTCATATTACTTAGATAATATTTACTGGTTGATGCACATTTTACAATTGAATAACATTGATTATATTGACAACCCATATTTTCTTCTGCATTTGTGATGTTCTTCTCTTCTGCATTTGTGATGTGCTCCGGACTACTTAAAATGAAACCCTGTTTCCCCCCCCCCCCCCCCACCCACCCCCTTGTTCTTGCTCCCTATACCCCTCGTCCTGACTGCCCATCTCAAAATTTCTTAAAAATTGTACTTGAATAGAAAGCAACATGTAAAGAAAAATAATTTGATAGGATTTTTGGGGTTTGTCTTGGCAGCATCAAGCTTCTCTGGAGCTGCATGATGGAACCCAGAGTCACTGGAATTGTTTGAAATGCCCAAAAGCCCAGAGCCCATAAACTAAAACACATCTCATCGATTATTCAGGTATCCTTTGGAAGTCCCATGTATTTTTAGATGTGCTCAAGGTTAGTTTTACAGCATTCCTGCACCTGGCAGTCATCTTGAGCAGCAACATACATGTGAAATTTCAATAGGTCGAAAACATGTCTCTCTGGTATTACAACATTCTTGTAAATCATTTTAGTGTTTTATCTTTCTCAGTTTGTTGATGGCACTAATTGAAGTTTCCATTTTCCCCATCTAAGTTCTACTGGAAATCATCTCTTTAACCATTAGGACATTGTTCAAAACCCCATGTACTCTCTACATAAACCCCATTCCAGTTGGCGAACACCTCAAAATTCAGGATATGAGAATCCCTAAAATTTCCATTTTTCCAAAGAGGGTTCTTCTTTAATTTCATTTATGGTGTTATTCCTTCAAATGTCATTAGGATTCGAGCTATGCTGAACCTCCATTGAGCTTCCTTTACTTTATATCTCTTGGCTAGTTGGCTTCCTCCATGTCCCTCGCAAGTTGAAGGGCAACATGATCTCTTTCATCCTCTCTGTCATTAATATCATCCACCATTTCATTCGATGATTTGTATCGGAAAGTATTTATATAATAATGATTTTACTCGGAAGGATGGGAATATTACAGTTTTAAGTATGACATCCATTTGCGATTTGGGCAGCCTCTTGTTCTTAATTAGTGTCTTTGCGGCAAACATCTATTAAACCAAATTATAAATTAAAAAAGAGAGAGAGAGAGAGAGAGACGTTTGCATTATTGTTAATTTTTTATGGCTAAGAGTAGTTATGGCTGTCCCTTTTTCATCAGCAAAGAAACATGTCAAATAGTGCACATATCTGCCGCAAGGAGTAGCCAAATATTGATAGTCACTTGAAGCCAAGTAAATCAAGAGAACCCAAATGAGATGTACAAAAGACATGCATCAAATAAACCAAATACATTTAATTAGGTAAGGTTCAACAAAAGACACATCACAAATCCCAACAGATGTAAGCCCTGACTCCAGAGCATCAAAAGCCAATTCTGTAGAAGGCAAACCGAGTGATACAGCTGACAGATTGTTGAAAAGAACTAAAACCATGCAGCAAACAATACCAGGCTGAAACCCACGTGGAACCTATACAACACATAATCCTAATTACACGAAGAAGATTGAAATATAGGAACTTTTCAGTCCAAAATTTTACTTAAGATCAGTAAATGGAATTCAACTGATTTTTCTGAAACAACACAATCATGATGGAGAGAAGCTTTAGAATCTAGAGTTTTTAGGATAAATAAAAATAAGACAGAATATTTAAAATATAATTTCAGTTATGGTAGGAGGAATATTGGAGAAAAAGATTAAACTTATGGTCAAGAAAATAGAAATACTAGATATAGATTCCTTGTATCTATTGTGCAAGTTGAAGGAGGAATTGAAGAAGATGTTATGTGTATAGTTAAAACATGGTGGGTAGAATGGATAGGTGCTTTGGTTGTGTTGTGTGATTTCTACCCTCAAAATTAAGAGGAAGGTTTTGTAGGACGGCTATAAGACCAATTATTCTATATGGATCAAAATGTTGGCAACTAAGAAACAACATATCCCAAAAGTAAAAGTTTCTAAAATAATAATGCTAAGGTGGATGAGTGGTATGAAGTTAAAAGATAATTTAAGGAATGAACGTTCACAGTAAGTTAGTACTTGTAGAACATAAGATAAGGGAGAGGCTAGTACACCAGTGAGGAGTGAGCTAGTTATTGTTAGTGGCAGCAGAAAGGGTAGGGGTAAACCTAAAACTTGGAATGAGATGGTGAATAAGGATTTAATAATCCTCAAATTGTGGGAGGAAATTTCCCACAATTGTGTAATTTGGTGGAACATGATTCATGTAAATTGCTGTATTCTTGTTGTTAATCTTTATGCGCTGATTTACTTGTACAAAAGCTCTGAATTTGACCACCCTAGCAGAATACTGTATGCTGAGCAAAAATTTGAACTGACAGACAATTCTTGTTTTTTTTTTTTTTTTTCACCATCTTCTGAAGTAGTTAAAAAGTTAATAGCTACTGAAAAATGAAAAAAGTCTTGCCATCTCCTCCTCCTCCTCCTCCTCCTCCTCCTCCTCCTGCTCTCTCTCGCTCTCTCTCTTTCTCTACTTTAATTGTACATTACTTCCCATGGCCATGTGGATAGAGTTGCTGCCCTTCTACAACCTGCAATTCTTCTTTTCTGATGAAGATTAACCTTCACCTGCAAAACTCTTGCACATCAATCACAGATATTTTCAATTAAAAATATGGGCATTGCACATACTTGATAGGCTTTAAAGTATTTTAAGCTTTGAAAAGGGCTTCTGTATTAATTTTCTCCACAGGCTCTTCCAAGAGGAATTATTCATATAATTTATAGGTGGCTGATTTGATAGTTTTTTCGTGTTGTGTAGCCATCCAGTTTGTTATATATTTTGCATAGTGTGCTATTTATGTCTGCACTAAATTATTTGTTTCTTCTATTGAGAGTAATATATTTTTTCTGAGTTCCTTCCTTCTCCCTTTGTTCTTCTTCTTCTTCGAATATTTCAGATGATTTGGATCTTTGTTATGTATTTCATTGGTTTGGATCTCTTGTGAAACCCACTTCAGGAACATAGACTTGCTTTGTTGTCCTTTTTCTAAAAGCCTGCTAAACTTTGAGCCATTCAGTTTACAAGATTTGGCCCGTTCCTCAGCTGCATGCAGATTACTGTTATGTCTCGTGCACTTATGTTACATTTCCTTGTGTACCCAAGCCAACTCTACCTGCCATGAAATATGTGACTGGTTTGCTGGTTGGTTTTCCAAGGCTTTAAAGCTGGGGATGGGCTTGTAATGCTTGGTCCTAAGTACTTTAGATGCATGCTGATGCTCACAATTTTGGGTCGTATAGGTAGCTTTTGAAGGAAAGTGTTTAATGTAAGATGCACTAAATTGGTTGGGAAGTGATACTTGATCTAAAAATCAGTTTGGGTAGAAGCTTCAATACGCTTCCTCCAAAAGTGATTTAGGTTCAACTCAATTTTCAACTCCTTAAAAATGTGCTTGACCAACTAAGTTGTCAAACGTTAACCTAAAACTAATTTTGTGCTATGAAATCATTTTTGATTTAAAGCTATCCCAAATAGGCAATTTTTAACATTGTCAAGAAAGGAGGACAAAATTCGATTTTAGCTTACTTTACATTAATGATAGAAAATACGATTATTCTCAAATTTTGTCATGTTTATTTCTATTTTTTTAATGATGTATAAACATATATTCTTATGTTTTCATTTATTTTGCAATGCTAATATTTTTCTAATAAATGATCTAACTCCCTATATTACGATAATTAGAGTCATCTTGTGATAAGAATAAATGTTCTATGAATCAAACTTAACTTACTACATTTATAATGAATTAATATAAAAATATAACTATGTACACTTTCAAAATCTTTTCATTGTTATTTTTATTTTTTTTTCAATTTTTTATATTTTAACCTAGCTAAATAAAATATATAAAAGTATTGTGCATGCTCCACAATTTTAAAATATTTTATTTAGCTGTTATTTTAAGAAAAAATAACTATTATTTTTTCTATTACTATGTATTTTTATTTTAAAATTTTTAAAAATTAGAATAAAAAAACGTGTGAAACCCAAATCCCTATTCCATTTGTAATTGATAATGGAGTTGAATATTAGACATTGGAAATGCCATGAATAGTGAGCAGGGGACTAATGGGTTTTGTAATGAGAGAGAGAGAGAGAGATATGGTTAGAGAGAGAGACGTTGAGCCAAAGTTTCATCAAATTGTTCAAAGATAAATCCTCCCTAACACATACTTCCATTATCAATTGCAATTATCGAGTTGTGGCTCATATTCAATGGATATACACTTGAAAGTTGTTATAAATTTTAGAGTATTTCGAAATATTTTTATGGGGCTATACATGCACATTGTAGTTGAGGGTTGAAACCCTAAGACGATTTTCTATTTTAATAGTGAAAATTGGGCAATGACTGTAGATATAGGCACATTGCCGAACCACACAACTCGTGTTCTTCTTCTCCCTTTTAATTTTCTCTAATTTTTGTATTTTTTGTGCGTACGCATACAATCTTAGGGCATAATTTCGCAACAAGGATAAACATGTGCATAGAAATTAAGAAAAAAAAAAGTGAAGCAGTCCTTAATAATGTATACTTAGAACACATTTATATATAAAAACATAAAACAAATAGAAAAACATAATATGCTATAAGCATATGACATAATACATGATTCATTTAACAAGTAAAAATATTAATAAGCTAAACTCAATATAACGCCTCATGACTTGATGCATATTTATTGTAGGACATATATAGTAAAATTACACGAAATAAGTAATAATAGAAAATGTGACATCTAATTATATCGATGTAATAGCCATTGGTATTTATTTAGAACCATGGGTAGTCACGAAGAGAGTTTTGAAGTAGGCAGCTAGTTTATCCCTAGGAGGTAGATACTCCTTGACAACACCGACAAACTCTTCAGACCATTTGCACAAGTTGGGATGCTTTTCATTTGTCAACAATTTTACTGTGCGCGTTTCTTCAATTACTCCCATCCAATATCCTATGAAGATGGCAGCGATATCCAAGAATCCAATTGACTCTCCTCCAAAAAATCTCTTATCTTTGAGCTCATTTTCAAGTATTTCTAGATAACCATGTGCTTCTTCCAATGCTTTCCCATCACCTTGATAAGCTTTCCAAATTGCAAGCATACACTGCAGTACAATAAATAAATTAATATGAGTCTTGACATTTTTAAATATAAATAAGAGATATAGGCACTGCAACTTGCACATAGTAATTTTTAAGACAATCAATACAAGAAGTGAAGACTTTTGCTACATACTACTCTCTCTCTCTCTGAACATGACTTTACTACTATAATACTGATATGCAAAGTAAAGATCTTGACTCAGATATTATTTGCTTTAACCAATCTCATTATTTTACATCACTCAAAAAAAATTTCACAAGGTTGAGTGTGAATGATGATTTAATGGTCAAAATTGTCTTATTGCAACCAAAATGAGAGGAAAATATAAGCCTTTTTAGGGATAGACAAGACTAATTATAGACCCCATACTCGATGTGACTCTCATATAAAGGACCAATACAAAATCGTTTGACTCATTTTCCATCACAAATTCTCTCCACTGCATTGAAAGCACGGGTTTCAGATGTTAAAATCTCATATTTCAACGCAAATAAAATTAATATATATAGACGCACGCATACGTACCTTTTCATCAATGAACTTAGCCCAGAAACGAGCCATGGCTCTCTGATATGGGTCTTGAGGCAAGATGGGATTGGACTTCCATGTCTCATCCACGTACTCAAGAATCACAAGTGACTCGGCGATGGATTTTCCGGCGTGGAAGAAAACCGGAATCTTCTTGTGAACTGGGTTCGACTTCAGCAGCAACTCGCTTTTCTTGCCATGTATGTCTTCTTCTTCTATGCAGTCGTAGGGTATGCCCTTGAGCTTAAGGGCAATCTCCACCCTCTTGCTGAATGGGCTAGCCCACACTCCCAGCACCTTCACTTCTTCTCCCATCTTAATTCGATCTGCCATTTTGTTTTTTCTTTGCCACTTTGAAATCTCTGGAGGCTCCTTATATAGGGGAGCTAAGGGTGAAATTTTCTTGGCAGCCAAGCAACCAACCAATTGTTTATTGGCATTATTATATTGTATTCTGCAATGTAATGTTTAGGGAATAAGATATTGTTGGTTATTAAGACTTTTTGGATCTTAAATGTGTTAAATTAAAGGAATAGTCAACATCCCCAGGCGGTTCAAGCACCTTTCCTCGTGCAGGACTTGGCGGTTCTCCATGTTCCATCTTTCTTAGGAGTGAGAAGGGCAGGACATGCACATGGACTCATACTCTCTTGAATAAAACCCTTACCTCCCAACTCATCAACTTGTATTTTCAATTCATCATGTTCTTTAGGATTCATCCTATAATGAGGCAAATTAGACAAAAATGATCCTAGAACAAGGTATATGACATGTTGAATGTCTCTCACGGGAGGCAGTTCATTTGGAGGCTCAGAAATAAAATTCTCAAACTCAAAAAATATGGGTGACACCTCAGGTGGTGTCTCATGTTCAGGAATGGAGGAGTCACTCTCCTTAGTCACCACAACATAGACAACTTGTGGTTCTTTGCTTTCTTGTTCAAATTGCTTTTTAATTAAAATGTGCAATTAATTTCCAACCTTTTCTTTTCCTTTCAAATCTTTCTTTTTCTTGCATTGCTTGTCATTTTTATCAATTTTAGGCTCAAGGGGACTCAAGACAATATTTTTCCCATTACATCTAAAGTTATAGGTTTTGGCACGACCAATATGTGAAACATCAAGGTCATAAAGTCAAGGTCTTCCTAAAAGAATATGTGCAACATCCATAGGAAGGACGTCATACCAAATTTCATCGTCATAGTCCGCACTTTTGATGGGAACTAAGCATCTATGGCTCACGGGCATTGTCGTTGCATTTACCCAAACAACTTTGTAAGGATGGGGATGAGGTTCACCTTTCAAATTCAATTTTTCCGAGGCTGGTTTTGAAACTACATTCATACAACTCCCTCCATCAATGATCATTTTGCAACTTTTACTCCCAAACTTAATGTAAGTATGGAAAATAGAAGTGCGGTTCCAATCAATTTATTCTCGAGGGGTCACCATGATGCATCTCTCATGACATTCAAATTAGTAGTTTCATTTTCCTCAATTGACAACTCATCCTCATTTGCTACTTCCTTGGGGACATAAGGTTGTTCTTCTCCCGACTCTTCCTCACCAACCTCTCTTTCAATTGCCAAATTTCTAGTTGGGCATTGTTTAGCAAAGTGGCATCTTTTGTGACATTTATAGCACACATCATTCCTAGAATTTTTTTTTGAGGATCCATTCATAGGTGCCTTTCCCTTGTCCAATGGTTGTTGGACGGTGGGATTGCTACCTTTAGAAGTCACTTGACCCGTGTTGGCAGGTCTAGTCCTCATATGATGTGGTCTTTCTTTGGTAAGTATCATTGGAAGTGTTCCCAAATTTTCTTCTCATTTGAGCTTTGCTCATTTGCTCATAGTTATGTGCCAAATTAAATGCATGTTCAAGCGAATCCATATGAAGGGGAAACGATTTTTTTCTTAACTCGGGTTTCAAGCCAATTCTAAATGGGAAATTTGTTGGCTATTACTTTCTTCCACACCACACCTAATGGAAATTTCATCAAATTTGCTCATGTATTCGGTCACACTCAAACTTCCTTGCCTAAGGCTATAGAGTTGGTCCATGAGACATTCCCAAATAAGAGATTGAGACATGCTTTCTTTCATCAAGCCCCAATGCTCTATAGGCCTATGACCAAGGCGAGCTTGTTGTCTTTCAACATTCACCCAATGAAGCTTTTCTTGCCCAATTAACCTCATTTTTGCAAATCTCACACGATAGGTCATTCATTTTATACTAATCAAAATATGAATCCATTTCAGCCAACCAATCTTGAAAAATTTTTAGGTCCATTTGACCATCATATGTAGGGGCTTCAATTTTCACTCTTTTCATCACATCCACATTCACATCATGATTTTCCCTACAATATGGTCTCCTTAGTTGAAAATCCTCTTCATCATAATCCTCATCATTCCAGTTTGGAACAAAATAGTCATGACGTTGGAACCTTCTAGGAGCATTTGGTCTTTGTGGGGGAGGAATGGGAGGTCGTTCTTGAGATGGTGTCCTCTCTCTTGGAGTGTGGTTTTGCTCCCTAGAGTGACAAGAAGCAAGCTCATTTTAGACTAATGGGTTTCGTAATTAGAGAGAGAGAGAGAGAGAGAGAGAGAGAGAGAGAGAGAGAGAGAGAGATATGGTTAGAGAGAGAGATGTTGAGCCAAACTTTCATCAAATTGTTCAAAGACAAATCTTCCCTAACACATACTTCCATTATCAATTGTAATTATCGAGTTGTGGCTGATATTCAAAGGATATACACTTGAAAGTTGTTATAAATTTTAGAGTATTTCGAAATATTTTTATGGGGCTATACATGCACATTGTAGTTGAGGGTTGAAACCCTAAGACAATTTTCTATTTTAATAGTGAAAATTGGGCAAGGACTTTGTAGATATAGGCACATTGCCGAACCACACAAATCGTGTTCTTCTTCTCCATTTTAATTTTCTCTAATTTTTTGTATTTTTTGTGTGTGTACGCATACAATCTTAGGGCATAATTTCGCAACAAGGATAAACATGTGCATAGAAATTAAGAAAAAAAAAAAAGTGAAGCACTCCTTAATTATGTATACTCAGAACACATTTATATAAAAAACATAAAACAAATAGAAAAACATAATATGCTATAAGCATATGACATAATACATGATTCATTTAACAAGTAGAAATATTAATAAGCTAAACTCAATATAACGCCTCAAGACTTGCTGCATATTTATTGTAGGACATATATAGTAAAATTACACGAAATAAGTAATAATAGAAAATGTGACATCTAATTATATCGGTGTAATAGTCATTGGTATTTATTTAGAACCATGGGTAGCCTTGTAGAGAGTTTTGAAGAAAGCAACTAGCTTATCCCTAGGAGGTAGATACTCCTTGACAACACCGACAAACTCTTCAGACCATTTGCACAAGTTGGGATGCTTTTCATTTGTCAACATTTTTACTGTGTGTGTTTCTTCAATTGCTCCCATCCAATATCCTATGACGATGGCAGTAATATCCACGAATCCAATCGACTCTCCTCCAAAAAATCTCTTATCTTTGAGCTCATTTTCAAGTATTTCTAGATAACCATGTGCTTCTTCCAATGCTTTGCCATCACCTTGATAAGCTTTCCAAATTGCAAGCATACACTGCAGTACAATAAATAATTTAATATGAGTCTTGACATTTTTAAATATAAATAAGAGATACAGGTACTGCAACTTGCACATGGTAATTTCTAAGACAATCAATACAGAGAAGTGAAAGAATTTTGCTACATACTACTCTCTCTCTCTCTCTCTCTTCAAATTCCAAATAACTTTGAATTCTCATATATTATTTTATTTTTAAAAGATAATAATAGATTCTTTTTAAATATAAGGAGTGAGCATGACTTTACTACTATAATACTGATTTGCAAAGTAAAGATCTTGACTCAGTACTAGTCAGATATTATTTGCTTTAACCATTAATGGATCTCATTAAATTACATGGCTAAAACAAAGTTTCACAAGGTTGAGTCTAAATGATGATTTAATGGTCAAAATTGTCTTATTGCAACCAAAATGAGAGGAAAATATAAGCCTTTGTAGGGATAGTACCCTATGAGGCTTCTTACAAGACACAGGACTAACTATGGACCTCATACTGAGTGTCCACCCATAATATATATATATATGTAGACACACGCATACATACCTTTTCATCAATGAAATTAGCCCAGAAACGAGCCATGGCTCTCTGATATGGGTCTTGAGGCAAGATGGGATTGGACTTCCATGTCTCATCCACGTACTCAAGAATCACAAGTGACTCGGCAATGGATTTTCCGGCATGGAAGAAAACCGGAATCTTCTTGTGAACCGGGTTCGACTTCAGCAGCAACTCGCTTTTGTTGCCATATACGTCTTCTTCTTCCATGCAGTCGTAGGGTATGCCCTTGAGTTTAAGGGCAATCTCCACCCTCTGGCTAAATGGGCTACCCCACTCTCCCAGCACCTTCACTTCTTCTCCCATCTTAATTCGATCTGCCATTTTCTTTTTTTTCTTTGCCACTTTGAATTCTCTGGAGGCTCCTTATATAGGAGAGCTAAGGGTGAAATTTTCTTGGCAGCCAAGCAACCAACCAATTGTTTACTGCCATTTTTATATTGTATTCAGTAATTTAATGTTTAGGGAATAAGATATTGTTGGTTATTAAGACTTTTTGGATCTTAAATTAAAGGAATAGTCAACATCCCCAGGCGGTTCAAGCACCTTTCCTCTTGTAGGACTTGGCGGGCACGTTGTGGCGGGGATAATGAATTTTAATTTTAAGTTTAGCTTAATTTTATAGATGAAAATACAACAGCCCACAACTTCACGTTAGATTTGACAAGAAATAATTGTAGAGGGACTAACATAACAGAATTAGGTAAATTTTTATTTCATAAAATGAAGAATACAGAGGAAATTTCTGAATACAGGGAAAAATAAACTCTACACTGGAAATAAAAATGAAAAAAAAATAGAAAAGGAAAAAATAAAATAAAAGAAGTGGGTCAGCATTTTCAGCTTCAAAATTCAAACCTGTAAAAGAAGGATTCGGCAATTAGACATGTGAAAAATATGTGAAAATTGAAATAAATATTGATTGATTAAATTCAGTGCTGATTGACTATATCAGTATTAAACTTATCAGAACCCTAAACTTATAAATAGAAGCTTTCTGAAAATGAAAGGGACAGACAGTGATGCAAATAATTGATAGTAAGAGTCGGGAGATCGACAGTTTAAGATAGTTTGGATTTGCTATAAGATTGAGTTGATTGAGAAATTAAGTAAGATTGAAGACTTGGAAAGCAAGTTGCAACTTAAGGATTTTAGGAAGTTAGGAGAAATTGTAGAGTGAAGATTCATAATTGAAGCATCTGAAGGTTTGAACTACAAAGAGTGAAAGATTGATAGGAGGGAGTTCAGAAAGCTCGGGATAGAAGAAGAGAGAATTGTCGAACGAAGAACTCAAAAACAAATGTCAGTAGGGTTTAACTTGGCAAATCCTCGTTGAATTTTCAATTTTTGTGGTTAATATTTAAATTCAAATAATTGTTTTAGAATTTAGACTAATTTTAAAATTTAACCCATTAACTCGAATTTGACCTATCAATCTGGACCCGACCCATTGAACTGGATTTGATCCGTTGACCCAAATACTTGATGTAGGACGGGTTTGGTCAGCCTAGTCCTACGGTCAACCCTCAAACAAGCACATATACGTAAACACTTTAATTTAAGAATTCAATCAGCCAAACATAAACATCACAAATTATGTTACGATTCACATGTGGTAAGATTTTTGAAAAAATGTATGATTTTATTTAGAAATTAAGTCCCAAGTGTTCCTTTATCAAGGAATCCAAGTTTTTATGCGGAAAGATGTTATTTTCAAAATTCAAGAATGCAAGTTCTATGTTAACAATGCAACATTCTTATGATTGATATTAGAAAGTGAAAATATTGAAATCTAAGGATTCAAGTAGGTTCCTCTAATATGAGATTCTAGGCTTCAAGCAATGGTTCACAAAATAAAGCAAGGATTCAAGACAAGTAACGAATTTACCCAAGAGAATCGTTGGTTGATTTGACGTTGTTCAACACGAGTTTAGACCACGCTAAAAGTCTTTCAAACAAGCTTTGAAATACCAAGATGAAAGTAGCTATGGGGGTGTAGGGAGAGGAGGTCATGTGGGTGTACAAAGGGGAGGTCATGTGGGTGTTTAGAGGGGAGGCCATGTGGGTGAGAGAGAGGGGAAGGGGTGATGGTGGTGTTGGATAGAGTGGTCTTTCCCCACTTGATCTCTGGCGAGAACGGTGTAGCTTCACGCTACGCAATCATAAGATTGGACAATGCTGCAAGCTTCAACAATGGAGTTTTTCTTTAGTATTCAAAACATAGGCTACCTTAGAGTTCTTACAATGAAGAGAATATAAAGACTAGCATGGGAGACAAAACATTAAATACTCTCACTAAATCCTAACACAATTAATACTTTCCAACTTACTAGACACACACTTATGCTTAGTTATCTTAAACTATTACAATTCAAATTGGAGACTCAAACATGTGCCAAAAGGGAGGCCAAACTGTGTGGCCTATAGAGCATAAAAATCGTGTGAGGTCCACATGGCCGTGTGGGACCCACATGTGTCTTGGGCTTGTTCTTGCTTCAACATCTTCACTTGGGTCTTCATGCACCTAAAAAACTTCAAGACTAAATAGTTAAGTCTTCAAATCTTCAATCCATGAGTATGTCTTCAAATCTTCGATCCATGAGTCCATAAAATGTCCAAGTCCAAATTAAATGTCAATGCAAAATATAAAGTCCAACATAGAATATTATCTTTAAGAATGCATCCACGAATAATAAAGTCTTCAAAAGTCTTCCATTAAAAGGTAGATGATCTTCAAGTAATTCTATGTGTACCTACAAAACAATTATGAGTAATAGTGGACATTGGGAGGTCGTCCACGTGTCACCATATCTGCAAAAGAGATATTCAAAGCATGTTGATCCCCATCATCTCTCACGGCCCCAAAAGAATTTTTCTCCGAAGAATGAGAAGTGATGTACTTTGAATACAATTCCGAGTTGAGACGAAGGAGGTCCTCTTTAAGTATCCAACTCCTCTCAAAAAGTGGCTTGCTTTTCCACTTGACCAACAAATTTTGGTATGATCCTGCTCGTGTGAATGTAGTCTTGTCATCCGAGATCTCTTCAATCTCATCAAGCTTCTTTGGTATGGGGAAAGGTGGAAGCAAAGGCAACTTTGGGTTTTCCTGCTTATGAGGAGTGGGGAATGGAATAGGATCACCTGCAAGGTTAGAATTTGAAGGCTCCACAAAAATTGATATTTCAAGAAAGGGGGGGGGGGGGTTAGATCTTTAACATTAAACACATTGCTTATACCAAAATTAATAGGAATATCAAGTATAGAAGCATTAGAACTAATTTTCTTTAAAACTTTGAAAGGTCTCATCTTTTTGGCATGCAACTTTCTTACCTTTCCTAATGGAATCCATTCGGGATGAATTTGGACCATAACCATAACGCCTTCTGAAAATTCTTGCAACCAATGATATACATCAACGACGGATTTATAATGCTCATTATTCAAGTTAATTTTCATTCTTATTTTAGAGTGTAAATCATGTATGTGCTTTGCAAACGCATCAGTTTGCTCACTCACTCTAGCATGTGGAGGTAATAGGATGAGATTTATTGGCTTCCTACGTTGGTAACCAGTGACAACCTGAAAAAGACTCAATCTTGTGGTTCTATTCACTGAACTATTAAATGCAAATTTAGCTATAGGATGACAGAAATCCCACGAACCTATGTTTTCACCCACTAGACATCTCAATAGATCACCCAAGCTCCTATTAACCACCTTAGTTTGCTCATCAGTTTGGGGGTGGTAGGTACTAGAAAAATGGAGCTTGGTGCCTAACATGGCCCACAAGGTCTTCCAAAAATAACTCACAAATTTCACATCCCTGTCAAAAATAATGGTCTTGGGAAGACCATGTTGCCTTACAACTTCCCTGAAAGAAATAGTGATAATTTTATATGCATCATGTGTCTTGTTGCATGGAATAAAATGTGACATTTTAGAAAATCTATCCACAACAACAAACACAGAATCATTTCCTCTATAAGTCATAAGGAGTCCTAAAACAAAGTCCATACTAATGTCCTGCCAAGGGGTATGAGGCACAAGTAAAGGAGTATACAATCTAGTATTTTGCTTCCTACCCTTTGCAGTTTGGCATGTGCCACAATGAGACACAAGTCTAGCAACATCTCTTTTCAAACTAGGCCAAAAGAATCTAGCCTTTACCATGACAATGGTCTTATCTCTACCAAAGTGACCTGCAACACCACCTGCATGCAATTCCCATATTAACTGGTCACGTAGAGATATAGAGGCTATGCACAACCAAGTCCATTTAAATAGAATTCCACCATTGATCACAAAATCAAGATGAGATCTAGGAAATTCCTGTAACAAGTCAGAAAAGATATCACAAAAATAAGGACATTGGGAATATTGTCTTTTAATGCTTTCAAAGCCTATGACTCTCACCTCTACGGTCTTTAAAGTGGTCATAACTCGGCTCAAGGCATCAACAGCTTTGTTCTCAACACCGGCTCGGTGTTTGAGCACAAAAGTATACTACTGAATGTATTCAACCCACTTTACATGCCTATGATTCAATTTCTTTTGGGCGCTCAACTATCTAAGGGCCCGGCGGTCAGAAAATAGTACAAACTCCTATGGGAGCAAGTAATATCTCTAGTGCCTCAAAAATTGAACCACAACATAAAATTTTTTGTCATATGTGGCGTAAATTCGTTTTGTATCTTTCAATTTCTCACTAAAGAAGGCAACATGATGGCTCTCTTGACTAAGCACTCCTCCTATGCCTACCCCAAAAGCATCACATGCATCTTCAAACAATTTCTGAAAATCAGGAAGGTGTAGCACATGTGCTTTAGTCATCATGTCTTTGATGTCTAAGAAAGCTTTGGTTGCAGCTTTAGGACATATGAATTCACCTTTCTTAAGACAATTTGTGATGGGTGCCATGATGGTACTAAAATTCTCAATAAACCTTCGGTAAAATGTGGTTAACCCATGGGAGCTTCTTGCTTCATGAATGTTCCTAGAAGTAGGCCAATTTTGAATGGCCTTGACCTTTTTAGGGTCAATAGAAACTCCACTTTCAGTTACAACAAATCTTAAAAAGATTAGTTGTGAGGTCATGAAAGTACACTTTTTCAAGTTTGCAAAAAGTTTTTACTCTCTTAGGACTTTAAACACTCTTCTCAAATGAACTAGATGCTCCTTCCTTGTTTAGCTATAAATCAGGATATCATCTAAATAGACAACAAGGAAGTGCGCAATGAAAGGTGTCAAGATTTGGGTCATTACTCTCATGAATGTGCTAGGTGCATTAGTGAGACCAAATGACATCACCAACCACTCATACAAGCCATCTTTGGTTTTAAATGCAGTCTTCCATTCATCTCCAGCTCTTATTCTTATTTGGTGATATCCACTTTTAAGATCAATCTTTGAAAATATTTTGGAACCAGCCATTTGATCAAACATGTCATCAAGCCTAGGTATGGGAAACCTATACTTGGCGATGATCTTATTAATTGCTCTACTATTAATACACATTCTCCACGTTCCATCTTTCTTAGGAGTGAGAAGGGCGGGACATGCACAGGGACTCATACTCTCTTGAATAAAACCCTTACCTCTCAACTCATCAACTTGTCTTTTCAATTCATCATGTTCTTTAGGATTCATCTTATATTGAGGCAAATTAGGCAAAGATGATCCTAGAACAACGTATATGGCATGTTGAATGTCTCTCACAAGAGGCAATTCATTTGGAGGTTCAGAAATAAAATAAAATATGGGTGACACCTCAGGTGGTGTCTCATGTTTAGGAATGGAGGAGTCACTCTCTTTAGTCACCATAACATAGACAACATGTGTTTCTTTACTTTCTTGTTCAAATTGCTTTTTATTTAAAATGTGCAATTAATTTCCAACCTTTTCTTTTCCTTTCAAATCTTTCTTTGTTGCCTTGCTTGTCATTTTTATCAATTTTAGGCTCACAGAGACTCAAGACAATCTTTTTCCCATTACATCTAAAGGTATAGGTGTTGGCACGACCAGTATGTGAAACATCAAGGTCATAAAGTCAAGGTCTTCCTAAAAGAATATGTGCAACATCCATAGGAAGGACATCACACCAAATTTCATCTTCATAGTCCGCACTTTTGATGGGAACTAAGCATCTATGACTCATGGGCATTGTCGTTGCATTTACCCAAACAACTTTGTAAGGATGGGGATGAGGTTCACCTTTCAAATTCAATTTTTCTGAGGCTGATTTTGAAACTACATTCATGCAACTCCCTCCATCAATGATCATTTTGCAACTTTTACTCCCACACTTAATGTAAGTATGGAAAATAGAAGTATAGTGTCAATCCTCTTGTTTTCGAGGGGTTACCATGATGCATCTTATGACATTCAAATTAGCAGTTTCATTTTCCTCAATTGACAACTCATCCTCACTTGCTACTTCCTCGAGATATGAGGTTGTTCTTCTCCCAACTCTTCCTCAATAACCTCTCTTTCAATTGCCAAATTTTTAGTTGGGCATTGTTTAGCAAAGTGACATCTTTTGTGACATTTATAGCACACATTATTCCTAGAATTTTGTTTTGAGGATCCATTCATAGGTGCCTTTTCCTTGTCCAATGGTTGTTGGACAGTGGGATTGCTACCTTTAGAAGTCACTTGACCTGTGTTGGCGGGTCTAGTCCTTTCATACGATGTGGCCTTTCTTTGGTAAGTATCATTAGAAGTGTTCCTAAATTTTTTTCTCAATTGAGCTTTACTCATTTGCTCATAGTCATGTGCCAAATTAAATGCATGTTCAAGTGAATCAATATGATGGGGAAGCAACTTTTTTCTCAACTCGGGTTTCAAGACAATTCTAAAATGAGAAATTTGTTGGCTATTACTTTCTTCCACACCATACCTAATGGAAAGTTCATCAAATTTGCCCATGTATTCAGTCACACTCTAACTTCCTTGCCTAAGGCTATAGAGTTGGTCCATGAGGCATTCCCGATAAGAGATTGGGACATACTTTTCTTTCATCAAGTCCCAATGCACTATAGGCCTATGACCAAGGCGAGCTTCTTGTCTTTCAACATTCACCCAATGAAGCTTTTCTTGCTCAATTAACCTCATTTTTGCAAATCTCACACGATGTAGGTCATTCATTTTATACCAATCAAAATATGAATCCATTTTAGCCAACCAATCTTGAAAAATTTTTGGGTCCATTTGATCATCATATGTAGGGGCTTCAATTTTCACTCTTTTCATCACATCCACATTCAGATCATGATTTTCCCTACAATATGGTCTCCTTGGTTGAAAATCCTTTTCATCATAATCCTCATCATTCCAGTTTGGAACATAATGGTCATGACATTGGAACCTTCTAGGAGCATTTGGTCTTTGTGGGGGAGGTCGTTCTTGAGATGGTGTCCTCTCTTTTGGAATGTGGTTTTGCTCCAATGAGTGATGGGAAGCAAGCTCATTTTCAACCTCAAGGGGCTGTCCTGGATTTTCTTGCAGTGGGTTAGGAGCTAAAACTAGCTTCCAACCTCTCAACTCTTGCAAACGCATTGGTCAAGTCTTGGGTCAAGTCATGGATTTGGTCTTGCAAGACATCTAAGAGTGTGTCAGGGTCCATGTCATTCCTATGACCACGATAAAGATTCCCGGCTTGGGTCGCCATCAAAACACAATAAACACAAAGGAAAGGGCTCACGACCAAGGGGATTTTTTGGGGCAAAGGAGTTACGATTTTGGGGGGGATTTAAGGGAGGCCATTTCGGCCAAAGGAAATAGGACTAAGGAAATAGGACTTTGAGGGTTCGCCTAATCCGATCTAGGCTCTAATACCAAGATGATGAGGACGGGTTTAGTCGGCCTAGTCCTACGGCGAACTCTCAAGCAAGCACATACACTTAAACACTTTAATTTAAGAATTCAATCAACCAAACATAAACATCATAAATTATGCTACGATTCACATGTTATAAGATTTTTGAAAAGGTCTATGAATTAATTTCTAAATTAAGTCTCAAGTATTCCTTTATCAAAGAATCAAGTTTTTACATAGAAAGATGTTATTTTCAAAATTCAAGAATGCAAGTTCTATGTTAACAATGCAATATTCTTACGATTGACATTAGCAAGTGAAAATATTGAAATCTAAGAATTCAAGTAGGCTCCTCTAATATGAGATTCTAGGCTTTAAGCAATAGTTCAGAAAAGAAAGCAAGGATTCTAGACCAGTAACGAACTTACCTAAGAGAATTGTTGGATGATTTGACATTGTTCAACACAAGTTTAGACCACGTTGGAAGTCCTTCAAACAAGCTTTGAAACACCAAGATGAAAGTAGCTATGGGGGTGTAGGGAGAGGAGGCCGTGTGGGTGTACAAGGGGGAGGTCGTGTGGGTGTTTAGAGGGGAGGTCATGTGGGGGAGAGAGAGAGAGAGAGAGGGGAAGGGGTGATGGTGGTGTTGGATAGAGTGGTCTCTCACCACTTAATCTCCAGCAAGAACGATGTAGCCTCATCTACGCAATCACAAGATTGGACAAAGTTTCAAACTTCAACAATGGAGTTTTTCTTTAATATTCAAAAAATAGGTTGCCTTAGAGTTCTTACAATGAAGAGAATATAAAGACTAGCATGGGAAACAAAACCTTAAACACTCTCACAGCTCTCATACAAGCATGGGGGACAAAACATTAAACACTCTCACTAAATCCTAACACAATTAGTACTTTCCAACTTATTAGAGACACACTCATACTTAATTGTCTTAAGTTATTACAATTCAAATTGGGGACTCAAACATGTGCAAAATTGTGTGGCCTATGGAGCATAAAAATCGTGTGGGATCCAAATGGCTGTGTGGGGCCCATATGTGTCTTGGGCTTGATCCTTCTTCAACATCTTCACTTATGTCCTCTTGCACCTGATAGACTTCAAGACTAAATAGCTAAGTCTTCAAATCTTCAATCCATGAGTCCATAAAATGTCCAAGTCCAAATTAAATGTCAATGAAAAATATAAAGTCCAACGTAGAATTTTATCTTTAAGAATGCATCCACAAATAATAAAGTCTTCAAAAGTCTTCCATCGACAGGTAGATGATCTTCAAGTAATTCCATCTGTACCTACAAAACAACTATGAGTAAAAGTGGACATCGGGAGGTCGTTCACGTGTCACCATATCGGTCAAGGAGAGAGTCAAAGCATGTTGATCCCCATCAATACTCGAAAACCCAGATCCATTAACCTTTGATCCGAGGACCCAAGACCCAAGTCCAATTTGGACCTGGGTCCGTTGACCATTGACCCTGCACCTAGCCCACAATCCCATTCAATTTGTCCTAGAACCCAACTAGGGATGAGGTAGTTCAGCCCATTTAATTCGCGCCCATAGGCTCAATTGAACTCCGGCCAATTTTCTAGATTAAGCTTATTGGGCTTGGCCCAATTGCCTAAAGCCCATTTTTTTTAAAAATAGAACCCAATTGTCCCACGATCCAACCAGATAGGGCCCAATTCAATGATAGCCAGAGGCTAATCCACCTTGGCCCAGTTGATCAAGTTCAAGTTGGGCTAACGTGAGCCAAATCAAAATCTCAAATACCTCAGGTCTAATTTGTTTGAGTCCAACCAACTAAATCTAACCCTAAACATAACCTAGGTTAGTTTAATTTGAGCCCCATCTTGTTTGTTTCAAAGGAAAACCTGGGGAGATTTTCTTGAAAAAATTTGTGAATTTTTAAAACCTAAGAAAAGATCTTTAGTTTTTTGTCAAATCTCAAAAGAGGTCAGTTTTTTTTATTAAAAAAGAAAGAAGAAAAAAAAAAGATCCATACACTCTTACATGACAAGCATGTGAACATTAAATGTAGGCATAGGTGCGTGGAAGGGCTAGCCTTTTATAATTTCTTGCATTGAGCATTTTAGTTCCTTTATGCTTTGCATTTAAAGGATGGATTTTGAATTTTACAATAAAATGTGTGTATATTTAAACGAGACATAATATAAAAATATATTTCTATATTAATATTCATTTAAAGTTACATAAATTCAAAGTCTAAAAATACTATATTTAGTAATATTTGAAGATAAAACAAAGTTAGGGATTGAGAATAGAAAATTTGTATGTCTGTGGGGTCCCATGTGCAAGGATGACAATTTACATATAAAATTTTCTTGCACAACTGGATGAGATTGAAGAAAAAATTCTTTTTTGCAAAGTTGAAATTTTTTTCTTTTAAAATTTCTCAATGTGCCAAGGTACAATGAATTTGGGGCTTTTTTTTTTTTTTTGGGGGGGGGGGGGGTGGGGGTAATTAGTAGGGTAGCTATCTTAGTTTGAATGATCCACCATTTGAGGCACAATTTGTCTATTATTTCAATTTTTCAAGGAAATTAGCTAGGAGAAAAAATTGCGCTTCGACTACAAAATACGAGAAAAGGATAGATTACAATTATAATTCATGTCAAGCACAAGGAGATTACAATTTTTGGGGGTTTTACGGATTAGACTCAATAACCAAAAATGAATAAAAAACAAAAAAAAAAAAATTTAGTGCCGAGCCCTTTTGAATATTTAATTATAATTTTATATTATTTTTAAGTATTTCAACATATTTAAGTATAGTAGTGTTGCACTAATCATCATCTTACCCTATTCATTACCTCCCAAAACATTTTTAAATCAAATTATTTAAAAAAAACCCCCCCCCCCCCCCCTTAAACAACAGTTGGCCTATTTTTTCACAAATCATTGCAACCTAATCCTTCCGTTGCAAGGATCACTCGGCGAATAATTAATAATGACCTATTTGTCAATCCTAATTATTTACCGCTTTAATGGGTAAACAAAGTATTTAATATTTTATGCAAGTCTTTTTTATTTTTACCTATCATTGCATGCGCATTGGAAGTTTCTTGATTTGACAAAAATCTACTAAATCTTACCTAAAAGATTTGGTCAAAATTACATCGAATTATTCGAAACAAACATATATGTCTAACACGTACTTGTCCAAATGACTCTTGGGGGACAGTAGGGATACTTGAATTGATGAGAAAAAGCAAGTGGAATATTTCTTACATAAACTCAAAATACATTTATACAAAATCATAAGATAATTAAAATACATAATATGCCATAAGCAAGCAACATGTATAGTTCATGAATCATTTATTTAGTAGAAATATTTAGCTAAACCAATTGTCACACCTCATCACGACTTTCTTCATATATATTTTACCACATGCAAAGTTAACTAAATTGTTTGAAGCAACTCATAATAAAAAGTGTGATACACTATCATGTTGGTATATTAGTAATAATATTTATTTAAAAGCATGGGCACCCTCCAAGCGAGCTTTTATGTGAGGAAGCAGCTAGTCCCTAGGAGGAAGATACTCCTTAACAATACTAACGAACTCTTCTTACCTATTGACTGTCCTCCAAAGAAACTTTCATCTTCGAACTCATTTTCAAGTATCTCTAGATAATCATATGCTTCTTCCGATGTTTTGTCATCACACTGATAAGTTTTTTCAAATTATAAGCATATAGTTTATTGTAATAAATAAATTAGTATAAGTTCTAACACTTTTAAATACAAATTAGAGATACAAATATTAAAACCTGTATATGAGTAATTTCTAAGAAAATTAATACACTAGAAGTGAAAGGCTTTTGCTACATGCTACCCTCTCTATATATTTGCGTGTATGTATATTTCATAAAAACAAGATGCAAATTAAAATTTTAACATATATACTTTAAAAGATATTATGAATCTCTATATTATTTAGTTATTTATTTAAAATTTAATTAATATTTAGATATAAATCTCTATATACCTATTCAATACATTATGCATATTAGATGTATAAGTTTTTTAAAAATTCAATATGTAGTTATAAATATCTAAAGAATATTTATATTTAACTTTACCAAAGACGGTATTCTAAGAAGCATCCAACAAGATATCTGATGTAGATCACATCGGGGTGGCAAATTTAGGTCGAAATCTAACGAAAGACCCATGACCTGCTCAACTCGAATCTAAACCCATTTAACCTCTATCCGTTTACAATTCGTCCGAACGTGATTAGCCCATGCCACCCACACCAGTAGTGGCCTTGTGTCTTTATATATTAATATTTCTTGAATCAATATCATTAGTTTGAACTTAAGCTACATAATAAACTGATCCATTTTTCTATATGCTCAAGATGGAAATGAATTTGATTTCATGAAAAAAGGGAGGATTCTAGTTCATTTGAACAAGAATCACAATTTTGCAGCTTGTAGAAATCGTGTTCTAGCCTAAATATAATTTCGATCTTAGTTTCACAAATTAAATATTAAAATTTAAAATTTGACTTCTAAAATTTGATTTCATTCGAAATGTGAGCCTCCTTCCTAGGAATGGTGTCCAAGAGATTTCAATCTGGAAAGATACAAGACACCCTACACCCATGGATGAATATCTCAACTATGAGACTCAACATCTCTCCCTCTTATCTATCGGCTACCAGAACCTCCGGCGCCGTCGACTGCTCTTTTTCTCTCTCATCCCCGAACTGGGCCTGGGTGTCTTGGTTTTTCTCGTCCCCTTCGCCCCACTGGCCGCTGCCGCCTGAAAGATATCCCTTTAAAGTCCAAGGTTTACAGACACAAAATGTATGTGGAAATGCCTCAAAACTGTTCGATAAAATGCCTGAATTATACATGTAAGTCTTAAATCGTGTAATTTATTTTGTTAGAAAAATATTTTTTCTGTTTTTGGTTTGACTTAGAAGGAATGAATCAAAATAGTTTGTTTAAATGCCTCAAAACTGAGTGTTCTCTCTATATATATTTTAGATTGTTGGTTGTGTTCTTAATTTGTTTTTCTTTACATTTTAAATGCAAATACTCACAAAGCATGCAATCGTTCTTCTTCTTCTTGCTTTTAGTAAGTTCTTAGTTGGGGATTTCAGCTTATATTCTTAGATACACTGGTATATGAAATAGTCCCAATGATATTTGGTTGTTATTTTGGCTATTTTTCAGTCTTTTTTACTCTTTCTCTATGCACAAATGCCATGGCTGTTCATGTTTTGTTACTATTTCATTTTTTTGAAACTCCAACTCAGTTGTTATCTTCCTTGTATTCTTCTTTTTGCTCTTAGGTAAGTTCTTAGTTGGACTAGATTTTCACCTTAAATTACCCTCTTGTATTATAGGATAAGTTGGGATTTTTTTTTTTTTTTAGTAAAGTAGGGCGGCACCTCCATTTATTTATTAATATATCCTCACTTTTGGCGGAGGAATACCGTGGTTACAAGATAAAACAAAAGAGAGAGTACAAAAAAACCCTCCCAAAAAAACAAACACCAACAAACCAACCAAATTAGGACAACAAAACTAAAACATAACTAACAAAGAAGATAAAACATAAACACAACCAAAATCAACACCAAGCGAAACTCTAGAAATGAACTAACGACGAACGGAAACGAGACTTCACATATCCATCCGAAAAATACCTTTCAGATAACGTGATAGAAGGTGTTGTTTTTCGTAAAATACATTGTTTCTCATTTCTCCTTCTTTAGCAAGAAAATCAACCGCACTATTGCCTTCCTTATATTGATGCATCACCATGATGTTCACTTCTTCTAACTCCACCACGAGCTCCTCCCAAAATTCCCAAAGATACCATAAGGTACATCTACCTTTCCGAAGTCAATCAACTACAATTCGCGAATCACTTTCAATAATCATATTAAAATAATGCAAACTTTTGTACAAACGAAATCCTTCCTTGATTGCTTTTAATTATGTACTATTATTCGTACAATTGTTAAAATAACTTGAAAAGCCCGCTTTTACCATGCCATGGCAATCCCAGATAAGTTGGGATATACTTCCAATAATTTAAATTGTTTGTTAAAATCCTCAGCTTATAAAACTACATCTTAAATTATGTAATTTAATTTTTTTAAAAAAGTATTAATTTGTTTTCCATTTGGCTTAGATGTAAGGTTCAACAAAAGACACATCACAAATCCCAACAGATGTAAGCCCAGACTCCAGAGCATCAAAAGCCAATTCTGTAAAAGGCAAACCGAGTGATACAGCTGACAGATTGTTGGAAAGAAGTAAAACTATGCAGCAAACAATACCAGGCTGAAACCCACATGGAACCTATACAACACATAATCCTAATTACACGAAGAAGATTGAAATATAGGAACTTGCAGTCCAAAATTTTACTTATGATCAGTAAATGGAAGTCAATTGATTGTTCTGAAACAACACAATCATAATGGAGAGAAGCTTTAGAATCTAGAGTTTTTAGGATAAATAAAAATAAGACAGAATATTTAATATTGGAGAAAAAGATTAAACTTATGGTCAAGAAAATAGCAATACTAGATTTAGATTCCTTGGATCTATTGTGCAAGTTGAAGGAAGAATCAAAGAAGATGTTATATATAATTATATAGTGTTAAAACATGGTGGGTAGAATGGATAAGTGTTTTGGTTGTGTTGTATGGTTTCTACCCTCAAAATTAAGCGAAAGGTTTTGTAAGACGGCTATAAGACCAACTATGCTATGAGGATCAAAATGTTGGCTACTAAGAAACAACATATCCAAAATGTAAAAGTTTCCGAAATAAAATTGCTGAGGTGGATGAGCAATATGAAGTTAAAAGATAATTTAAGGAATGTTATTCACAATAAGTACTATGTAGAAGATAAGAAAAGGGAGAGGCTAGTACACCAGTGAGGAGTGAGCTAGTTATTGTTAGTGGCAGTAGAAAGGGTAGGGGTAAACCTAAAACTTGGAATGAGATGGGGAATAAGGATTTAATAATCCTCAATTGTGGGAGGAAGTTTCCCACAATTGTGTAAATTGGTGGAATAGGATTCATTTAAATTGTTGTATTCTTGTTGTTAATCTTTATGCGTTGATTTACTTGTACAAGAAACTCTGAATTTGTTTAAAAAGTATCACCTATGAACTAACTGAAGTAATTTGTAAATAAAAGTCACTTCTTGGTAATAATACTTGTAAGAAACTCTCCCTCACAAAGGTTATTGTATGAATAAAAGAATTATAATAGACCTCGTGTTCCACAAAATTTGCTGGAAAAAAATTACATGTGGAATTACTTTCTGGGATACAGTTAGATATAATGATCTGGATAACATGAAAGTGATTATTTTTTCAAACTTCAGCTGAGTCAACTGACCACCCTAGCAGAGTACTGTATGCTGAGCAAAAATTTGAACTGACAGACAACTCTTGTTTTATTTTTGTATCGCCATCTTCTGAAGTAGTTATATAGTTAATAGCTACTGAAAAATGAAAAAAGTCCTGTCATCTCCTTCTCCTCATCCTCCTCCTCCTGCTCTCTCTCTCTCTCTCTCTTCTTTAATTGTACATTACTTTCCATGGCCATATGGATAGAGTTGCTGCCCATCTACTACCTGCAATTCTTCTTTTCTGATGAAAGATTAACCTTCACCTGTAAAACTCTTGCACATCAATCACAGATATTTTCAATTAGAATATGGGAATTGCACATACTTGATAGGCTTTAAAGTATTTAAAGCTTTGAAAAGGGTTTCTGTATTAATTTTCTCCACACGGCTAGTCCAATAGGAATTATTCAAATAATTTATAGGTGGCTGATTTGATAATTTTTTCGTGTTGTGTAGCCATCCAGTTTGTTATATGTTTTGCGTAGTGTGCTATTTATATCTGCACTAGATTATTTGTTTCTTTTGTTGAGAGTAATATATTTTTTCTGAGTTCCTTCCTTCTTCTTCTTCTTCTTCTTTGAATATTTCAGATCATTTGGATCTTTGTTATGTATTTCATTGGTTTGGATCTCCTGGGAAACCCACTTCAGGAACTTAGACTTGCCTTGTTGTCCTTTTTTCTATAAGCCTACTAAACTTTGAGCCATTCAGTTTACAAGATTAGGCTTGCTCCTTAGCTGCATGCAGATTACTGTTATGTCTCATGCACTTATGTTGCATTTCCTTGTGTACCCAAGCGAACTCTACCTGCCATGAAATATGTGACTGGTTTGCTGGTTGGTTTTCCAAGGCTTTAAAGCTGGGGATGGGCCTGTAATCCTTGGTCCTAAGGACTTTAGATGCATGCTGATGCTCACAATTTTGAGTCGTATAGGTAGCTTTTGAAGGAAAGTGTTTAATGTAAGATACACTAAATTAGTTGGGAAGTGATACTTGATCTAAAAATCAGCTTGGGTAGAAGCTTCAATACGCTTCTTCCAAAAGTGATTTAGGTTCAACTCAATTTTCAACTCCTTAAAAATGTGCTTGACCAACTAAGTTGTCAAACGCTAACCTAAAACTAATTTTGTGCTATGAAATCATTTTTGATTTAAAGCTATTCCAAATAGGCATTTTTTAACATTGCCAAGAAAGCAGGACAAAATTCGATTTTAACTTGCTTTACATTAATGATAGAAAAAACGATTATTCTCAAATTTTGTCATGCTTATTTCTATTTTTTAATGATGTATAAACATATATCCTTATGTTTTCATTTATTTTGCAATGCTAATATTTTTCTAATAAATTATCTAAGTCCCTATATTACGATAATTACAGTCATCTTGTGATAAGAATAAATGTTCTAAGAATCAAACTTAACTTACTACATTTATAATGAATTAATATAAAAATATAACTATGTACACTTTCAAAATCTTATTTCATTGTTATTTTTATTTTATTTTTTCAAATTTTTATATTTTAACCTAGCCAAATAAAATATATAAAAATATTGTGCATGCTCCACAATTTTAAAATATTTTATTTAGCTTCTATTTTATAGAAAAAATAACTATTATTTTTTCTATTACTATGCATTTTTTTTAATTTTTAAAAATTAGAATAAAAAAAGGGATGTAAGAAACCCAAATCCCTATTCCATTTGCAATTGATAATGGAGTTGAATATGTGACATTGGAAATGCCATGAATAGTGAGCAGGGGACTAATGGGTTTTGTAATTAGAGAGAGAGAGAGAGATTTGGTTAGAGAGAGGTGTTGAGCCAAACTTTCATCAAATTGTTCAAAGACAAATTTTCCCTAACACATACTTCCATTATCAATTGCAATTATTGAGTTGTGGCTCATATTTAAAGGATATACACTTGAAAGTTGTTATAAATTTTAGAGTATTTCGAAATATTTATATGGGGCTATACATGCACACTGTAGTTGAGGGTTGAAACCTTAAGACAATTTTCTATTTTAATAGTGAAAATTGGGCAAGGACTCTGTAGATATAGGCACATTGCCGAACCACACAAATCGTGTTCTTCTTCTCCCTTTTAATTTTCTCTAATTTTTTGTATTTTTTGTGTGTGTACGCATACAATCTTAGGGCATAATTTCGCAACAAGGATAAACATGTGCATAGAAATTAAGAAAAAAAAAAAGTGAAGTACTCCTTAATTATGTATACTCAGAACACATTTATATAAAAAACATAAAACAAATAGAAAAACATAATATGTTATAAGCATATGATTCATTTAACAAGTAGAAATATAAGCTAAACTCAATATAACACCTCAAGACTTGCTGCATATTTATTGTAGGACATATATAGTAAAATTACACAAAATAAGTAATAATAGAAAACGGGATATCTAATTATATCGGTGTAATAGCCATTGGTATTTATTTAGAACCATGGGTAGTCTTGAAGAGAGTTTTGAAGAAAGTAACTAGTTTATCCCTAGGAGGTAGATACTCCTTGACAACACCGACAAACTCTTCAGACCATTTGCACAAGTTGGGATGCTTTTCATTTGTCAACAATTTTACTGTGTGCGTTTCTTCAATTGCTCCCATCCAATATCCTATGAAGATGGCAGCGATATCCACGAATCCAATTGACTCTCCTCCAAAAAATCTCTTATCTTTGAGCTCATTTTCAAGTATTTCTAGATAACCATGTGCTTCTTCCAATGCTTTGCCATCACCTTGATAAGTTTTCCAAATTGCAAGCATGCACTGCAGTACAATAAATAAATTAGTATGAGTCTTGACATTTTTAAATATAAATAAGAGATACAGGTACTACAACTTGCACGTAGTAATTTCTAAGACAATCAATACAGAGAAGTGAAAGACTTTTGATACATACTATTCTCTCTCTCTCTGTGTCTCCAAATTTCAAATAACTTTGAATTCTCATATATTGTTTTCTTTTCTTTTAAATAATAATAGATTCTTTTAAAATATAAGGAGTGAACATGACTTTACTACTATAATACTGATATGCAAAGTAAAGATCTTGACTCAGTACTAGTCAGATATTATTTACTTTAACCATTAATGGAGCTCATTATTTTACATAACTAAAAAAAACTTTCACAAGGGTTGAGTCTAAATGATGATTTAATGGTCAAAATTGTCTTATTGCAACCAAAATAAGAGGAAAATATAAGCCTTTTTAGGGATAGTACCCTAAGAGGCTTCTTACAAAGACACGCATACATACCTTTTCATCAATGAACTTAGCCCAGAAACGAGCCATGGCTCTCTGATATGGATCTTGAGGCAAGATGGGATTGGACTTCCATGTCTCATCCACGTACTCAAGAATCACAAGTGACTCGGCGATGGATTTTCCGGCATGGAAGAAAACCGGAATCTTCTTGTGAACCGGGTTGGACTTCAGCAGCAACTCGCTTTTCTTGCCATATACGTCTTCTTCTTCTATGGAGTCGTAGGGTATGCCCTTGAGTTTAAGGGCAATCTCCACCCTCTTGCTGAATGGGCTACCCCACACTCCCAGCACCTTCACTTCTTCTCCCATCTTAATTCGATCTGCCATTTTCTTTTTTCTTTGCCACTTTGAATTCTCTGGAGGCTCCTTATATAGGGGAGCTAAGGGTGAAATTTTCTTGGCAGCCAAGCAACCAACCAATTGTTTATTGGCATTTTTATATTGTATTCAGTAATTTAATGTTTAGGGAATAAGATATTGTTGGTTATTAAGACTTTTTGGATCTTAAATGTGTTTAATTAAAGGAATAGTCAACATCCCCAGGCGGTTCAAGCACCTTTCCTCTTGTAGGACTTGGCGGGCACGTTATGGCGGGGATAATGAATTTTAATTTTAATTTTTGCTTAATTTTATATATGAAAATACAACAACCCACAACTTCACGTTAGCTTTGACAAGAAATAATTGTAGACACCCCATTTTGTCGGGGGCTAACATAACAGAACTAGGTAAATTTTTATTTCATAAAATGAAGAATGCAGGGAAAAATAAACTCTACACTGGAAATAAAAATGAAAAAAAAATAGAAAAGGAAAAAAAAATAAAATAAAAGAAGTGGGTCAGCATTTTTAGCTTCGAAATTCAAACCTGTAAAAGAAGGATTCAGCAATTAGACATTTGAAAAATGTGTGAAAATTGAAATAAATATTGATTAATTAAATTTGGTGCTGATTGACTATATCAGTATTAAACTGATTGGATCCCCAAACTTATAAATAGAAGCTTTCTGGAAATGAAAGGGACAGACAGTGATACAAATAATTGAGAGTAAGAATTAGGAGATCGAGAGTTTAAGGTAGTTTGGATTTGCTATAAGATTGAGTTGATGGAGAAATCAAGTAAGATTGAAGACTTTGAAAGCTAGTTGCAACTGAAGGAATTCAAGAAGTTCGGAGAAATTACTGAAGGAATTCAAGAAGTTCGGAGAAATTGCAAAGTGAAGATTCATAATTGAAGCATCTGCAGGCTTGAACTACAAAAAGTGAAAGATTGATAGGAGGGAGTTCAGAAAGCTCAGGATAGAAGAAGAGAGAATTGTTGAGTAAAGAACTCAAAAACAAATGTCAGTAGGGTTTAACTTGGCAAATCCTCGTTGAATTTTCAATTTTTGTAGTTCATATTTAAATTCAAATAAGTGTTTTAGAATTTAGACTAATTTTAAAGTTTAACCCATTAACTCAAATTTGACCTATTAATCTGGACCTGACCCATTGAACTGGATCCGATCCGTTGACCCAAATACTTGATGAAGGACGGGTTTGGTCAGCCTAGTCCTACAGTCAACCCTCAAACAAGCACATATACGTAAACACTTTAATTTAAGAATTTAATCAGCCAAACATAGACATCATATATTATGTTACGATTCACATGTTGTAAGATTTTTGAAAAAATGTATGATTTTATTTAGAAATTAAGTCCCAAGTGTTCTTTTATCAAGGAATCAAGTTTTTACGCGGAAAGATGTTATTTTCAAAATTCAAGAATGCAAGTTCTACGTTTACAATGCAATATTCTTACGATTGATATTAGCAAGAAAAATTATTGAAATCTAAGGATTCAAGTAGGTTCCTCTAATATGAGATTCTATGCTTCAAGCAATGGTTCACAAAATAAAGCAAGGATTCAAGACAAGTAACAAATTTTCCTAAGAGAATTGTTGGATGATTTGACATTGTTCAACACGAGTTTAGACCACGCTGAAAGTCTTTCAAACAAGCTTTGAAACACCAAGATGAAAGTAGCTATGGAGGTGTAGGGAGAGGAGGTTGTGTGGGTGTACAAAGGGGAGGTCATGTGGGTGTTTAGAGGGGAGGCCATGTGGGTGAGAAAGAGGGCAAGGGGTGATGGTGGTGTTGGATAGAGTGGTCTTTCACCACTTGATCTCCGGCGAGAACGGTGTAGCTTCACGCTACGCAATCATAAGATTGGACAATGCTGCAAGCTTCAACAATGGAGTTTTTCTTTATTATTCAAAACATAGGCTACCTTAGAGTTCTTACAATGGAGAGAATATAAAGACTAGCATGGGAGACAAAACATTAAACACTCTCACTATGTAACAACCCGAATTTAAATGATATAGAGGAAGGGAAATGGAAACCGGAAACAGGGGAGGACATCAGGGCTTTGTCGACGAATACAGGGGATTTATTGATGAAGAAATACCGAGAAAGGTTTTTGAACCGCCTGAATTTCGTCGACAAGGAATGAATTTCGTCGACGAAATTAATGAAGGATTCGTCGACGAATTCAGTTATATATATATATATATGTGTAAAAATCCGGATTTTTAACTTATAAACAAAGCTACCTCTTCTCTCTCTCTCTCTCTCCCCTTCTATTTTCCCTCTCTCTCTCTCTCTCTCTTCGATTCCGAGCCAAATTTATGCCAGATCGACAAACCGTAGCCACCACGACCCTCCTAACGAAGTTCTCTACAAATCTGTCGGAGCGGATCGTTGGTGAAAGTTAGTTGGAAATCATCGCTAAGTTGAAGTAAGACTTTTTAAGCCGAATTTGACTTTGTGGTAGTTATAAAAAATGTTATACGTATGAAAATACTGAACTTTAATACTGGGAGTTTTCATTTTCAGGGTGTTGAGTCGGGAACCTTACAGGTGCGAGGAAGATTTTCTTAGGGGTTTTTCAGGAATCAAATAAAGGGATAAACAAAACTAGTTTTGTTTTGAGAAAATGCATGTATTTATATATATAACATCTGGATTCAGGAAAAATAAATACATATATATATATAGATATATGATTTATATTTGGAAAATACTGTGAAAATGATCTTATGTTGAATATATGAAAATCTGTTAATGTGGCATGAGTATAGAATGTTATGAGATACTGTTTCTGGAAATGTGTTTATGATATGGATTTTTATGATGAAAAACCGGCATATGGGCCAAGATTTTTATATGTTTTTCCGGCGTACGGGTCGTGCTATGTGGATGTGATTCGCCAGCGTACGAGCTGTGCTATGATTTGTCGGCGTACGAGCCGAGCTATGATAAAATGTGTAATACCGGCATACGGGCCAATGATTTTCATGATACACGTATATGTGCAAAATGATATGATTGATGTGAAAATAAATAATATGGGATATCTATGTATCACAATTTTAGTATATGTTATATGATATTAGAATCTCGTTGGCTTGGTTTAGGCTAGCACTTGCACGGTACCGTTGCTATGTGTCCATGGTCTTTGTGATCATGATATTTGTGTTAACACCGCTATACGGAGTGGTGTGAGATTGGATGGTCGATGTGACTTTTAAGAAATGTGTGTGATCGCCCCTGGTGTACAGACCAGGTCAGACAGGCCCATCGGACTTACAAACTGTATGTTTGACTTGACAGTGATCGGCCAACCATTGTTAGGTCCCACCTTCGGGCCACACAATCCAGTCATGTGGGGCTAATACATGACAACAGTCAGCTAACCTACCAGGAATGTTTTTATGTTATTATTATTGTATGAGATGAGATATGTTTATGAAAATGCAGTATGTTCTGCCATGTGTTGATATAAATATATGTTTTCTAGATTTGATAAACAGTACTGAATATGTTATGTATGGTATATGTATAAAACGAAATACTCATATTACCACTCACTGGTATTAGTTTATTTCCCTTACTGAGATGTGTCTCACCCCTAAATTTTATAAACTTTTCAGGAGCCCCTAATAGGAGAGCGGGAAAAGCCCCGCAGAATTAGTGTTGTTTATCTGCCCTCTGTGATGGGTCAGTTTTTGTAGGGATAGTTAGATTTTGGGGGAAATATCTCTAGATATAATTTTTGGGATGTATATACTGAGATACAGTGATTGTAGTAACTCTGGAATATTGTAATATCTGGTATTGAAATGTATATGATTGTATATTTTTAGCTACTTAGGCTTCCGTTGTGTTTTGTTGTATCCCTGGTACCCACGGGTCTACGTGGATTGTGACCTGCGGAACTGGAATGTATGATGTTGACTTTATTATTATATATAAAAAAAATATATGAAAAATAAGCAGGTCGTGACACACTAAATCCTAACACAATTAATACTTTCCAACTTACTAGACACACACTTATGCTTAGTTATCTTAAACTATTACAATTCAAATTGGAGACTCAAACATGTGCCAAAAGGGAGGCCAAACTGTGTGGCCTATGGAGCATAAAAATTGTGTGAGGTCCACATGGCCGTGTGGGACCCACATGTGTCTTGGGCTTGATCTTGCCTCAACATCTTCACTTGGGTCTTCATGCACCTAAAAAACTTCAAGACTAAATAGTTAAGTCTTCAAATCTTCAATCCATGAGTCCATCTTCAAATCTTCAATCCATGAGTCCATAAAATGTCCAAGTCCAAATTAAATGTCCATGCAAAATATAAAGTCCAACATAGAATATTATCTTCAAGAATGCATCCACAAATAATAAAGTCTTCAAAAGTCTTCTATTAAAAGGTAGATGATCTTCAAGTAATTCTATGTGTACCAACAAAACAATTATGAGTAATAGTGGACATCAGGAGGTCGTCCACGTGTCACTATATCTGCAAAGGAGATATTCAAAGCATGTTAATCCCCATCATCTCTCACGGCCCCAAAAGAATTTTTCTCCGAAGAATGAGAAGTGATGTACTTTGAATACAATTCCAAGTTGAAACGAAAGAGGTCCTCTTTAAGTATCCAACTCCTCTCAAAAAGTGGCTTGCTTTTCCACTTGACCAACAAATTTTGGTATGATCCTGCTCGTGTGAATGTAGCCTTCTCATCCGAGATCTCTTCAATCTCATCAAGCTTCTTTGGTATGGGCAAAGGTAGAGGCAAAGGCAACTTTAGGTTTTCATGCTCATGAGGAGTGGGGAATGGAATAGGATCACCTACAAGGTTAGAATTGGAAGGCTCCACAAAAGATGATATTTCAAGAAAAGGGGGGGGGGGGTTAGATCTTCAACATTAAACACATTGTTTATACCAATATTAATAGGAATATCAAGCATAGAAGCATTAGAACTAATTTTCCTTAAAGCTTTGAAAGGTCTCATCTTTTTGGCATGCAACTTTCTTACCTTTCCTAATGGAATCCATTCGGGATGAATTTGGACCATAACCATAACGCCTTCTGAAAATTCTTGCAACCAATGATATACATCAACGACGGATTTATAATGCTCATTATTCAAGTTAATTTTCATTCTTATTTTAGAGTGTAAATCATGTATGTGCTTTGCAAACGCATCAGTTTGCTCACTCACTCTAGCATGTGGAGGTAATAGGATGAGATTTATTGGCTTCCTACGTTGGTAACCAGTGACAACCTGAAAAAGACTCAATCTTGTGGTTCTATTCACTGAACTATTAAATGCAAATTTAGCTATAGGATGACAGAAATCCCACGAACCTATGTTTTCACCCACTAGACATCTCAATAGATCACCCAAGCTCCTATTAACCACCTTAGTTTGCTCATCAGTTTGGGGGTGGTAGGTACTAGAAAAATGGAGCTTGGTGCCTAACATGGCCCACAAGGTCTTCCAAAAATAACTCACAAATTTCACATCCCTGTCAGAAATAATGACCTTGGGAAGACCATGTAGCCTTACAACTTCCCTGAAAAAAAATAGAGGCAATTTTATATGCATCATGTGTCTTATTGCATGGAATAAAATGTGATATTTTAGAAAATCTATCCACAACAACAAACACAGAATCATTTCCTCTAGAAGTCATAAGGAGTCCTAAAACAAAGTCCATACTAATGTCTTGCCAAGGGGTATGAGGCACAAGTAAAGGAGTATACAATCTATCCTACCCTTTGTAGTTTGGCATGTACCACAATGAGACATAATTCTAGCAACATCTCTTTTCAAACTAGGCTAGAAGAATCTATCCTTTACTATGGCAATGGTCTAATATCTACCAAAGTGACTTGCAACACCACCTGCATGCAATTCCCATATTAACTGGTCACGTAGAGATATAGAGGGTATGCACAACCTAGTCCCTTTAAATAGAAATCAACCATTGATCACAAAATCAAGATGGGATCTAGGAAGTCCCTGTAACAAGTCAGGAAAGATATCACAAAAATAAGGACATTGGGAATATTGTCTTTTAATGCTTTCAAAGCCTATGACTCTCACCTCTAAGGTCTGTAAGTGGCCATAGCTCGGCTCAAGGCATCAGCAGCTTTGTTCTCAACACCGGCTCGGTGTTTGAGCACAAAAGTATACTGCTGAATGTATTCAACCCACTTTACATGCCTATGATTCAATTTCTTTTGGGCGCTCAACTATCTAAGGGCCTGGTGGTTAGAAAAGAGTACAAACTCCTATGGGAGCAAGTAATGTCTCTAGTGCCTCAAAGATTGAACCACAACATAAAATTCTTTGTCATATGTGGCGTAAAGTTGTTTTGTATCTTTCAATTTCTCACTAAAGAAGGCAACATAATGGCTCTCTTGACTAAGCACTTCTCCTATGCCTACACCAAAAGCATCACACGCATCTTCAAACAATTTCTAAAAATCAGGAAGGTGTAGCACATGTGCTTTTGTCATCATGTCTTTGATGTCTAAGAAAGCTTTGGTAGCAGCTTTAGGACATATGAATTCACCTTTCTTAAGACAATTTGTGATGGGTGTCATGATGGTACTAAAATTCTTAATAAACTTTCGGTAAAATGTAGCTAACCCATGGAAGTTTCTTGCTTCATGAACGTTCCTAGAAGTAGGCCAATTTTGAATGACCTTGACCTTTTTAGGGTCAATAGAAACTCCACTTTCAGTTACAAAAAATCTTAAAAGGATTAGTTGTGTGGTCATGAAAGTACACTTTTTCAAGTTTGTATAAAGTTTTTACTCTCTTAGGACTTTAAACACTCTTCTCAAATGAACTAGATGCTCCTTCCTTGTTTAGTTATAAATCAGAATATCATCAAAATAGACAAGAAGGAAGTGCCCAATGAAAGGTCTCAAGATTTGGGTCATTACTCTCATGAATGTGCTAGGTGCATTAGTGAGACCAAATGACATCGCCAATCACTCATACAAGTCATCTTTGGTTTTAAATGTAGTCTTCCATTCATCTCCAGGTCTTATTCTTATTTGGTGATTTCCACTTTTAAGATCAATCTTTGAAAATATTTTGAAACCAACCATTTGATCAAACATGTCATCAAGCCTAGGTATGGGAAACCTATACTTGACAATGATCTTATTAATTGCTCTACTATTAATACACATTCTCCACATTCCATCTTTCTTAGGAGTGAGAAGGGCGGGACATGCACAGGGACTCATACTCTCTTGAATAAAACTCTTACCTCTCAACTCATCAACTTGTCTTTTCAATTCATCATGTTCTTTAGGATTCATCTTATACTGAGGCAAATATGGCAAAGATGATCCTAGAACAACGTATATGGCATATTGAATGTCTCTCAGAGGAGACAATTCATTTGGAGGTTTAGAAATATAATACTCAAACTGAAAAAATATGGGTGACACCTCAAGTGGTGTCTCATGTTTAGGAATGGAGGAGTCACTCTCTTTAGTCACCATAACATAGACAACTTGTGTTTCTTTACTTTCTTGTTCAAATTGCTTTTTAATTAAAATGTTCAATTAATTTCCAACCTTTTCTTTTCCTTTCAAATCTTTCTTTTTCTTGCCTTGCTTGTCATTTTTATCAATTTTAGGCTCACAGAGACTCAAGACAATCTTTTTCCCATTACATCTAAAGGTATAGGTGATGGCACAACCAGTATGTGAAACATCAAGGTCATAAAGTCAAGGTCTTCCTAAAAGAATATGTTCAACATCCATAGGAAGGACATCACACCAAATTTCATCTTCATAGTCCGCACTTTTGATGGGAACTAAGCATCTATGACTCATGGGCATTGTCGTTGCATTTACCCAAACAACTTTGTAAGGATGGGGATGAGGTTCACCTTTCAAATTCGATTTTTCCGAGGCTGATTTTGAAACTACATTCATGCAACTCCCTCCGTCAATGACCATTTTGCAACTTTTACTCCCACACTTAATGTAAGTATGGAAAATAAAAGTGCAGTGCCAATCCTCTTGTTTTCGAGGGGTTACCATGATGCATCTTATGACATTCAAATTAGCAGTTTCATTTTCCTCAATTGACAACTCATTCTCACTTGCTACTTCGTCGGGGATATAAGATTGTTTTTCTCCCAACTCTTCCTCAATAACCTCTCTTTCAATTGCCAAATTTTTAGTTGGGCATTGTTCAGCAAAGTGACATCTTTTGTGACATTTATAGCACACGTTATTCCTAGAATTTTGTTTTGAGGATCCACTCATAGGTGCCTTTCCCTTGTCCAATGGTTGTTGGACAGTGGGATTGCTACCTCTAGAAGTCACTTGACAGTGTTGGCGGGTCTAGTCCTTTCATATGGTGTGGTCTTTCTTTAGTAAGTATCATTAGAAGTGTTCCCAAATTTTCTTCTCAGTTGAGCTTTACTCATTTGCTCATAGTTATGTGCCATATTAAATGCATGTTCAAGTGAATCAATATGATGGGGAAGCAACTTTTTTCTCAACTCGGGTTTCAAGACAATTCTAAAATGAGAAATTTGTTGGCTATTACTTTCTTCCACACCATACCTAATGGAAAGTTCATCAAATTTGCTCATGTATTCAATCACACTCTAACTTCCTTGCCTAAGGCAAAAGAGTTGGTCCATGAGGCATTCCCGATAAGAGATTGGGACATACTTTTCTTTCATCAAGTCCCAATGCTCTATAGGCCTATGACCAAGGCGAGCTTCTTGTCTTTCAACATTCACCCAATGAAGCTTTTCTTGCTCAATTAACCTCATTTTTGCAAATCTCATACGATGTAGATCATTCATTTTATACCAATTTAAAATATGAATCCATTTTAGCCAACCAATCTTGAAAAATTTTTGGGTCCATTTGACCATCATATGTAGGGGCTTCAATTTTCACTCTTTTCATCACATCCACATTCAAATCATGATTTTCCCTACAATATGGTCTCCTTGGTTGAAAATCCTCTTCATCATAATCCTCATCATTCCAGTTTGGAACATAATGGTCATGACATTGGAACCTTCTAGGAGCATTTGGTCTTTGTGGGGGAGGAATGGGAGGTCGTTCTTGAGATGGTGTCCTCTCTTTTGGAGTGTGGTTTTGCTCACTAGAGTGATGAGAAGCAAGCTCATTTTCAACCTCAAGGGTCTGTCCTAGATTTTCTTGTAGTGGGATAGGAGCTAAAACTAGCTTCCAACCTCTCAACTCTTGCAAACGCATTGGTCAAGTCTTGGGTCAAGTCATGGATTTGGTCTTGCAAGACATCTAAGAGTGTGTCAGGTTCCATGTCATTCCTACGACCACAATAAAGATTCCTAGCTTGGGTCGCCATCAAAACAAAATAAACACAAAGGAAAGGGCTCATGGCCAAGGGGATTTTTTAGGGCAAAGGAGTTACGATTTTGAGGGGGATTTAAGGGAGGCCATTTTGGCCAAAGGAAATAGGACTTTGAGGGTTCGCCTAATCCGATCTAGGCTCTAATACCAAGATGATGAGGACGGGTTTAGTCAGCCTAGTCCTACGGCCAACCCTCAAGCAAGAACATACACCTAAACACTTTAATTTAAGAATTCAATCAACCAGACATAAACATCATAAATTATGCTACGATTCACATGTTATAAGATTTTTGAAAAGTTCTATGATTTTATCTAGAAATTAAGTCTCAAGTATTCCTTGATCAAAGAATCAAGTTTTTACACAGAAAGATGTTATTTTCAAAATTCAAGAATGCAAGTTCTATGTTAACAATGCAATGTTCTTACGATTGACATTAGCAAGTGAAAATATTGAAATCTAAGAATTCAAGTAGGCTCCTTTAATACGGAATTCTATGCTTTAAGCAATAGTTCTGAAAAAAAAAAAAAAGCAAGGATTCTAGACCAGTGATGAATTTACCTAAGAGAATTGTTAGATGATTTGACATTGTTCAACACAAGTTTAGACCACGTCGGAAGTCCTTTGAATAAGCTTTGAAACACCAAGATGAAAGTTGTTGTGGGGGTGTAGGGAGAGGAGGCCGTGTGGGTGTACAAGGGGGAGGTCGTGTGGGTGTTTAGAGGGGAGGTCATGTGGGTGAGAGAGAGAGAAGGTGGGAAGGGGTGATGGTGGGGTTGGATAGAGTAGTCTCTCACCACTTAATCTCCAGCAAGAACGATGTTGCCTCATGCTACGCAATCACAAGATTGGACAAAGCTTCAAGCTTCAACAATGGAGTTTTTCTTTAATATTCAAAACATAGGTTGCCTTAGAGTTCTTACAATGAAGAGAATAAAGACTAGCATGGGAGACAAAACCTTAAACACTCTCACAGCTCTCATACAAGCATGCTCACTAAATCCTAACACAATTAGTACTTTCCAACTTACTAGAGACACACTTATACTTAATTGTCTTAAGTTATTACAATTCAAATTGGGGACTCAAACATGTTCCAAAAGGGAGGTCAAAATTGTTTGGCCTATGGAGCATAAAAATTGTGTGGGACCCAAATGGCTATGTGGGGCCCACATGTGTCTTGGGCTTGATCCTTCTTCAACATCTTCACTTATGTCCTCTTGCACCTAATAGACTTCAAGACTAAATAGCTAAGTCTTCAAATCTTCAATCCATGAGTCCATAAAATGTCCAAGTCCAAATTAAATGTCAATGAAAAATATAAAGTCCAACGTAGAATATTATCTTTAAGAATGCATCCACAAATAATAAAGTCTTCAAAAGTCTTCCATCGACAGGTAGATGATCTTCAAGTAATTCCGTATGAACCTACAAAACAACTATGAGTAATAGTGGACATAGGGAGGTCGTTCACGTGTCACCATATCAGTAAAGGAGAGAATCAAAGCATGTTGATCCCCATCAATACCTGAAAACCCAGATCCATTAACCTTTGATCCGAGGACCCAAGACCCATGTCCAATTTGGACCTGGGTCCGTTGACCATTGACCTTGCACAGAGCCCACAATCCCATTCAATTTGTCCTAGAACCCAACTAGGGATGAGGTAGTTCAGCCCATTTAATTCGCGCCCATAGGCTCAATTGAACTCCAGCCATTTTTCTAGATTAAGCTTATTGAGCTCGGCCCAATTGCCTAAAGCCCGTTTTTTTAAAAAAAATAGAACCAATTGTCCTATGATCCAACCAGATAGGGCCCAATTCAATGATAGCCAGAGCCTAATCGACCTTGGCCCAATTGATCAAGTTCAAGTTGGGGCTAACGTGGGCCAAATCAAAATCTCAAATACCTCAGGTCTAATTTGTTTGAGTTCAATCAACTAAATCTAACCCTAAACATAACCTAGGTTAGTTTAATTTGAGCCCCATCTTGTTTATTTCAAAGGAAAACCTGGGTAGATTTTCTTAAGAAAATTTGTGAATTTTTGAAACCTAAGAAAAGATCTTTAGTTTTTTGTCAAATCTCAAAGGAGGTAAATGTTTTATATTAAAAAAAAAAAAAATCCTAGATCCATACACTCATACATGACAAGCATGTGAACATTAAATGTAGGCATAGGTGCATAGAAGGGCTAGCCTTTTATAATTTCTTGCATTGAGCATTTTAGTTCTTTTATGCTTTGCATTCAAAGGATGGATTTTGAATTTTACAGTAAAATGTGTGTATATTTAAACGAGACATAATATAAAAATATATTTCTATATTAATATCCATTTAAAGTTACATAAATTCAAAGTCTAAAAATACTTTATTTAGTAATATTTGAAGATAGAACAAAGTTAGGGATTGAGAATAGAAAATTTGTATGTCTGTGGGGTCCCATGTGCACTAAGGATGACAATTTACATATAAAATTTTCTTGCACAACTCGATGAGATTAAAGAATAAATTCTTTTTTGCAAAGTTGAAATTTTTTCTTTTAAAATTTCTCAATGTGCGAAGGTACAATGAATTTGGGGCTTTTTTTTTAGGGTGGGGGGGAGGGGGGGCCTTTCAATTTGGTGCATTTGTTTTTTTATATTTTAAATGTAATTAGTAGGGTAGCTATCTTAGTTTGAACGATCCACCATTTGAGGCACAATTTGTCCATTATTTCAAATTTTCAAGGAAATTAGCTTGGAGAAAAATTTGCGCTTCGACTACAAAATACGAGAAAATGTAGATTACAATTATGTGGTCTAAAATTCATGTTAAGCACAAGGAAACATTACAATTTATGTGGTCTAAAATTCATTTCAAGCACAAGGAGATTACAATTTTTGGGGGTTTAACAGATTACACTCAATAACAAAAAATGAATAAAAAAAAAAAAATTTAGTGCCGAGCACTTTTGAATATTTAATTATAATTTTATATTATTTTTAAGTATTTCAACATATTTAAGTATAGCAGTGTTGCACTAATCATCATCTTACCCTATTCATTACCTCCCAAAACATTTTTAAATCAAATTATTCAAAAAAAAACCTTAAACAACAATTCGCCTATATTTCACAAATCATTGCGACCTAATCCTTCCGTTGCAAGGATCACTCGACGAATAATTATTAATGACCTATTTGTCAATCCTAATTATTTACCACTTTAATGGGTAAACAAACTATTTAATATTTTATGCAAGTCTTTCTTGTTTTTACCTATCATTGCATGCGCATTGGAAGTTTCCTGATTTGACAAAAATCTACTAAATCTTACATAAAAGATTTGGTCAAAATTACATCGAATTATTCGAAACAAACATATATGTCTGACACGTACTTCTCCAAATGACTTTTGGGGGACAGTAGAGATACTTGAATTCAAGAGAAAAAGCAAGTGGAATATTTCTTACATAAACTCAAAATACATTTATACAAAATCATAAGATAATTTAAAATACATAATATGCCATAAGCAAGCAACATGTATAGTTCATGAATCATTTATTTAGTAGAAATATTTAGCTAAACCAATTGTCACACCTCATCACGACTTTCTTCATATGAATTTTACCACATGCAAGGTTAACTAAATTATTTGAAGCAACTCATAATAAAAAGTGTGATACACTATCATGTTGGTATATTAGTAATAATATTTATTTAAAAGCATGGGCACCCTCGAAGCGAGCTTTTATGTGAGGAAGTAGCTAGTCCCTAGGAGAAAGATACTCCTTAACAATACTAACGAACTCTTCTTACCTATTGACTGTCCTCCAAAGAAACCTTCATCTTCAAACTCATTTTCAAGTATCTCTAGAATCATATGCTTCTTTCGATGTTTTGTCATCATCACACTGATAAGTTTTTTCCAAATTATAAGCATACAGTTTAATGTAATAAATAAATTAGTATAAGTTCTGACACTTTTAAGCACAAATCAGAGATACAAATATTAAAACCTGTATATGAGTAATTTCTAAGAAAATTAATACACTAGAAGTGAAAGGCCTTTGCTACATGCTACTCTCTCTCTATATATTTGCGTGTATGTATATTTCATAAAAACAAGATGCAAATTAAAATTTTAACATATATACTTTAAAAGATATTATGAATCTCTATATTATTTAGTTATCTATTTAAAATTTAAATAATATTTAGATATAAATCTCTATATACCTATTCAATACATTATGCATATTGGATGTATAAGTTTTTTAAAAATTCAATATGTAGTTATAAATATCTAAAGACTATTTATATTTAACTTTACCAAAGACGGTATTCTAAGAAGCATCCAACAAGATATTTGATGTAGATCACATCGGGTGACAAATATAAGTCGAAATCCGACGAATGATCCGTGACCTGCTCAACTCGAATCTAAACTCATTTAACTTCTATCCGTTTACGATTTGTCCGAACGTGATTAACCCGTGCCCCCCACACCAGTAGTAGCCTTGTGTCTTTATATATTAATATTTCTTGAATCAATATCATTAGTTTGAACTTAAGCTACATTTTTCTATATGCTCAAGATGGAAATGAATTTGATTTCATGAAATAAGTGAGGATTCTAGTTCATTTGAACAAGAATCATAATTTTGCAGCTTGTAGAAATCGTGTTCTAGCCTAAATATAATTTCGATCTTAGTTTCACAAATTAAATATTAAAATTCAAAATTTGATTTCTAAAATTTGATTTCATTCGAAATGTGAGCCTCCTTCCTAGGAATGGTGTCCAAGAGATTTCAATCTGGAAAGATACGAGACACCCTACACCCATGGATGAATATCTCAACTATGAGACTCAACATCTCTCCCTCTTATCTATCGGCTACCAGAACCTCCGCCGCCGTCGACTGCTCTTTTTCTCTCTCATCCCCGAACTGGGCCTGGGTGTCTTGGTTTTTCTCGTCCCCTTCACCCCACTGGCCGCTGCCGCCTGAAAGATATCCCTTTAAAGTCCAAGGTTTACAGACACAAAATGTATGTGGAAATGCCTCAAAACTGTTCGTCAAAATGCCTGAATCATAAATGTAAGTCTTAAATCGTGTAATTTATTTTGTAAGAAAAATATTTTTCTGTTTTTGGTTTGACTTAGAAGGAATGAATCAAAACAGTTTGTTTAAATGCCTCAAAACTGAGTATTCTGTCTCTATATATTTTAGATTGTTGGTTGTGTTCTTAATTTGTTTTTCTTTACATTTTAAATGCAAATACTCACAAAGCATGCAATCGTTCTTCTTCTTCTTGCTTTTAGTAAGTTCTTAGTTGGGGATTTCAGCTTATATTCTTAGATACACTGGTATATGAAATAGTCCCAATGATATTTGGTTGTTATTTTGGCTATTTTTCAGTCTTTTTTACTCTTTTTCTATGCACAAATGCCATGGCTGTTCATGTTTTGTTACTATTTCATTTTTTTGAAACTCCAACTCAGTTGTTATCTTCCTTATATTCTTCTTTTTGCTCTTAGGTAAGTTCTTAGTTGGACTAGATTTTCACCTTAAATTACCCTCTTGTATTATTTAATAAGTTGGGATTTTTTTTTTTTTTTTATTAAAGGAGGGCGGCACCTTCATTTATTTATTAATATACCCTCACTTTTGGCGGAAGAATACCGTGGTTACAAGATAAAACAAAATGGAGTACAGAAAAACCCTCCCAAAAAAACAAACACCAAGAAACCAACCAAATTAGGATAACAAAACTAAAACATAACTAACAAGAAAGATAAAACATATACACAACCAAAATCAACACCAAGCGAAACTCTAAAAATGAACTAACGACGAACGGAAACGAGACCACACATATCCATCCGAAGAATACCTTTCAGATAACGTGATAAAAGGTGTTATTTTTCGTAAATTACATCATTTCTCATTTCTCCTTCTTTAGTAAGAAAATCAGCCGCACTATTGCCTTCCCTATATTGATGCATCACCATGATGTTCACTCCTTCTAACTCCACCACGAGCTCCTCCCAAAATTCTCAAAGATACCACAAGGTACATCTGCCTTTCCAAAATCAATCAACTACAATTCGCGAGTCACTTTCAATAATCACATTAAAATAATGCAAACTTTTGCACAAACGAATTCCTTCCCTGATTGCTTTTAATTTTACACTATTATTCGTATCATTGTCAAAATAACTTGAAAAGTCCGCTTTTACCATGCCATGGCAATCCCGGATAATTTGGGATATACTTCCAATAATTTAAATTGTTTGTTAAAATCCTCAGCTTATAAAACTACATCTTAAATTATGTAATTTAATTTTTTTAAAAAAGTATTAATTTGTTTTCCATTTGGCTTAGATGTAAGTTTCAACAAAAGACACATCACAAATCCCAACAGATGTAAGCCCAGACTCCAGAGCATCAAAAGCCAATTCTGTAAAAGGCAAACCGAGTGATACAGCTGACAGATTGTTGGAAAGAAGTAAAACTATGCAGCAAACAATACCAGGCTGAAACCCACATGGAACCTATACAACACATAATCCTAATTACACGAAGAAGATTGAAATATAGGAACTTGCAGTCCAAAATTTTACTTATGATCAGTAAATGGAAGTCAATTGATTGTTCTGAAACAACACAATCATAATGGAGAGAAGCTTTAGAATCTAGAGTTTTTAGGATAAATAAAAATAAGACAGAATATTTAATATTGGAGAAAAAGATTAAACTTATGGTCAAGAAAATAGCACTACTAGATTTAGATTCCTTGGATCTATTGTGCAAGTTGAAGGAAGAATCAAAGAAGATGTTATATATAATTATATAGTGTTAAAACATGGTGGGTAGAATGGATAAGTGTTTTGGTTGTGTTGTGTGGTTTCTACCCTCAAAATTAAGCGAAAGGTTTTGTAAGACGGCTATAAGACCAACTATGCTATGAGGATCAAAATGTTGGCAACTAAGAAACAACATATCCAAAATGTAAAAGTTTCCGAAATAAAATTGCTGAGGTGGATGAGCAATATGAAGTTAAAAGATAATTTAAGGAATGTTATTCACAATAAGTACTATGTAGAAGATAAGAAAAGGGAGAGGCTAGTACACCAGTGAGGAGTGAGCTAGTTATTGTTAGTGGCAGTAGAAACGGTAGGGATAAACCTAACACTTGAAATGAGATGGGGAATAAGGATTTAATAATCCTCAATTGTGGGAGGAAATTTCCCACAATTGTGTAAATTGGCCGAATAGGATTCATGTAAATTGTTGTATTCTTGTTGTTAATCTTTTTGCGCTGATTTACTTGTACAAGAAACTCTGAATTTGTTTAAAAAGTATCACCTATTAACCAACTGAAGTAATTTGTAAATAAAAGTCACTTCTTGGTAATAATACTTGTACGAAACTCTGCCTCACAAAGGTTATTGCATGAATAAAAGAATTATAATAGACCTCGTGTTCCACAAAATTTGATGGAAAAAAATTACAGTGGAATTACTTTCTGGTAATACAGTTAGATAAAATGATCTGGATAACATGAAAGTGATTATTTTTTCAAACTTCAGCTGAGTCAATAGACCACCCTATCAGAATACTGTATGCTGAGCAAAAATTTGAATTGACAGATAATTTTTGTTTTATTTTTATATCGCCATCTTATGAAGTAGTTATATAGTTAATAGCTACTGAAAAATGAAAAAAGTCTTGTCATCTCCTTCTCCTCACCCTCCTCCTCCTCCTCCCTCTCTCTCTCTTTCTTCTTTAATTGTACATTACTTTCCATGGCCATGTGGGAGTTGCTGCCCTTCTACAACCTACAATTCTTCTTTTCTGATGAAAGATTAACCTTCACTTGTAAAACTCTTGCACATCAATCACAGATATTTTCAATTAGAATATGGGAATTGCACATACTTGATAGGCTTTAAAGTATTTTAAGCTTTGAAAAGAGTTTCTGTATTAATTTTCTCCACACACTCTTCCAATAGGAATTATTCATATAATTTATAGGTGGCTGATTTGATAATTTTTCGTGCTGTGTAGCCATCCAGTTTGTTATATGTTTTGTGTAGTGTGCTATTTATATCTGCACTAGATTATTTGTTTCTTTTATTGAGAGTTATATATTTTTTCTGAGTTCCTTCCTTCTTCCTTTCTTCTATGAATATTTCAGATGATTTGGATCTTTGTTATGTATTTTCATTGGTTTGCATCTCCTATGAAACCCACTTCAGGAACTTGGACTTGCTTTGTTGTCCTTGTTCTATAAGCCTGCTAAACTTTGAGTCATTTAGTTTACCAGATTTGGCCTGTTCCTTAGCTGCATGCAGATTACTGTTATGTCTTATGCACTAATGTTACATTTCCTTGTGTACCCAGTATCCAAGCCAACTCTACCTGCCATGAAATATGTGACTGGTTTGTTGGTTGGTTTTCCAAGGCTTCAAAGTTGGGGATGGGCTTGTAATGCTTGGTCCTAAGTACTTTAGATGCATGCTGATGCTCACAATTTTGAGCCATATAGGTAGCTTTTGAAGGAAAGTGTTTAATGTAAGATGCACTAAATTGGTTGTGAAGCGATACTTGATCTAAAAATCTGCTTGGGTAAAAGCTTCAATGAGCTTCCTCCAAAAGTGATTTAGGTTCAACTCAATTTTCAACTCCTTAAAAATGTGCTTGACCAACCAAATTGTCAAACGCTAACCTAAAACTAATTTTGTGCTATGAAATCATTTTTGATTTAAAGTTATCCCAAACAGGCACTTTATTGTGTGGCTTCTGGCGCATTGTCAAGAAAGCTGGACAAAATTCGATTTTGGCTGCTTTACATTAGGAAATGCAAACAAAATTCCACATTATTTGTAATACCCCGAATCCTTAAACCCAGGTTTGGTGCGTTATACCTGATAATATCCTGATAATCCATAATTCAACATATATGCAACGGATAAACATAAACATAATCCCCATAAACAATACCATAATACCATAATATCATAATGTCGTAATACCAAAGTTTACTATCTCTATCTAAATTACACATTAACCATCCAATACCTGCATTTCCATGGATGCATACATCTCCAAAACATTTCAGTATTTTCACAATCATTCCTTTTTCAAAAGACTTAAAACATAAAGACATAAAACATAAACTTAAACTTAAACTTTATACAACTCCTCAATATATAAAAAATATACCCTTTTCTCTTTACAACCCTCAAAAAGCTATAAACCCTCGAGCTCCTAAGCCTGACCTCAAGGATGTCCTGAAAAAGAAACATTTATATTCGGGTGAGACACATCTTAGTAAGGAAAGAAATATTCACATTAAAAGAGCGTGTGACTTACATGAGGTATATAGATATCATTTTAAATATAGTTGCAAATCATTAACATAACTCTAAAATCATTTTCTGAACTTAATCAAACACATGCAGAGATTTAACCCACGAGATTACCCAAAGATAGGGGTGATTACCCGAGAATAGGGGTGATTACCCGTCCATACAAGTAGCACCCCTCTGCTCTGATACTTAGGCAACTCTAAGGTCACAATCAAAGCATACTAGGGCGCTCACCTTGGTCAGTAAGCTGTCAAGTGTTAGTTTGATCTCGTACTCACACAGTTCAACAATAGTTTACCGGCAAAGACCCTAAGGATAGGAAAATCTACCCGCCCATACAAGTAGGTTCCCTCTACCCTAATACGTTATGCAGCTTCTGCCACATCTGAAACTACTAGCGCACCCGCCTTACTCAGCAAGCCTTCAGGCGAGGAGTATGCCCCGCTCAATCACAACGTGTTTTACATACATAAATACTTCTAGTATCATAATACATTATTCCTTTCTGTCATTATTAATTTATACACATCTGTTCATGTTCATAACTTAAACATTGCATTACATTTCACTTTATGTAATTCTTCAACATTACATCATTCACATTGTCATTTCATACCATGTCATTTTATAACATTTTCCTTTCTTTCCTTCGTACTACAGCTGGTCTTTAGCCATCATCAATTAGTCTACACATAAGTGTGCTAGATTTGCTAACATGGTTGTCTTTCAGCTGTCTTACATTTACATGATTGCATTTAGCATACACAAGCAACATGGTCTATATCACATTTTATCCCCAACGCTTTACTTAGCCTGCATTTTATACATGTAACATATATTTGCATAAAATCTTATGCCACACGATTTAGCAATAAAATTCATACATATTTTTGTAAAATAGGTCAACTCATATTTAACATTTATATGCTGAAAATGCATTTCATTTCTTACATAATTCCTCAGAAAATACCTTTCACTTTCATCCGTTTACTTTCACATATATATAACTATACAAGCAATCCTAGGCTCAGAAATCATATTTTTACATGGTTGACATTTTATACCCATTTAAAAACATATATATACATAAATAACACATAATTCATTTTAATTCTTGAAAACCTGATTTAACACATAAATTTCCCTTTACCTGATTTCTGAACTACGCTAGTAGGATCCTCGAACCGATACCCACAGCGTTCACTTGGACTCTAAATCCAAAAATCCTAGTTTAATTAGAATAAATTCCAATTAACTCAAATCTTAAGAAAAATACTTATGTACTACTTCTTAGGCTCCAAATAACAACATTCATTAAGGAAACCCCAAAATAACTCACTTACCTTGATTTTGGGATGTTTCTCAAATCTCTTAAATCAACGATCAATTCCTACAACCTTACAGAGAATTATCCTACAAACCTCCTAGCGGTTCCGAATCGTCAAATCGGGCCAAATTCGGCCCAAAATCGAAGAGAGAAGGTTGGGAGATCATTTCTTAGAGAGAGAAGGAGAAGGTTCCCGAGTTTCACGCTAAAAATGAAGAAAAACTCTATTTATAGGCAGGGTTTCATCGACGAGACACGTGAGTTCGTCGACGAGGCTTTGTAGAGACTTCGTCAACGAGAAGATATCTTCGTCGACGAAATTCAGAGTTGCAAAATTCTCTCTCGAGATTCCTTAGTCGACGAGGAACAGAATTCGTTGACGAGCTTTAAAAGGACACTCGTCAACGAGGACATGACATTATCGATGAGACCTGTTGTTCCTTCTAAAATCCTTCATTTTCTCCTTATTATTCATTAATCCATTTTATTTATTATCCTTCCTAATTATTTTAATTTCCGGGTCATTACATTATTATACGTGGTTAATATTTATTTTTTGGCTAAGTGAAAATAATCATAAGGTATTTGAAAAAAAATAAAAGCAAATGATACTACACAATAATCATAAGTGAAAGAAAAAACGATTATTCTCAAATTTTGTCATGTTTATTCTCAAATTTCTATTTTTTAATGATGTATAAGCATAAATTCTTATGTTTTCATTTATTTTACAATGCAAATAATTCTCTAATAAATTATCTAAGTCTCTATATTATCATCTAGTGATAAGAATAAATATTCTATGAATTGAACTTAACTTACTACATTTAAAATGAATTAATATAAAAATATAACTATATACACTTTCAAAATCTCATTTAATTTTTATTTTTATTTTTTCAAATTTTTATATTTTAACCTAGCTAAATAAAATATATAAAAATATTGTGCACACTCCACGATTTTAAAATATTTATTCAACATTTTTTTTAAAAAAAATAACTATTATTTTCTATATTATTGTGTATTTTTATTTTAAAATTTGTAAAAATTAGAATAAAAACTCTCAAACGAGAAACCCAAATCCCTATTCCATTTGCAATTGATAATGGAGTTGAATATGTGACGTTGGAAATGCCATGAGCACTGAGCAGAGGACTAATGAATTTTGTAATTAAAGAGAGAGAGAGAGAGAGAGAGAGAGACGTTGAGTCTCATAATGTAAAGTTGCATCAAATTGTTCAAACACAAATATTATGTAGCACATATCTCACTTGATGACAAAGGGAGGAAGGGAGGAAAGGTTGATTATTGAGTTGTGGCTCATATTTAGCGGATATACACTTGAAAGTCATTATAAATTTGAAGGTATTTTTAAATTTTTATATGGGGCTATATATACACACACATTGTAGTCGAGGGTTGAAACCCTAAGTCAATTTTTCATTTTGATAATAAAAATTGCACGACTCTGTATGGATAGTGAAAAATAATGCATACGACACAACACATGATTCATTTAACAAGTAGAAAAACATAATATGCTATAAGCATATGACATAATACATGATTCATTTAACAAATAGAAAAACATAATATGCTATAAGCATATGACATAATACATGATTCATTTAACAAGTAGAAATATTATTAAGCTAAACGCAATATAGCACCTCATCAAGACTTGCTCCATATTTATTGCAGGACATATATAGTAAAATGACACGAAACAAGCAATAATAGAAAATGAGATATCTAATGATATCAGTGTAATAGCCATTGGTATTTATTTAGAACCATGGGTAGCCTCGAAGAGAGCTTTGAAGAAAGCAACTAGTTTATCCCTAGGAGGTAGATACTCCTTGAGAACATCGACAAACTCTTCAGACCATTTGCATAACTTGGGATACTTTTCATTTGTCAACAATACTACCGTGTGTACTTCTTGAATTACTCCCATCCAATAGCCTATGAAGTTGGCAACGATATCCACGAATCCAATTGACTCTCCTCCAAAGAATCTCTTATCTTTGAGCTCATTTTCAAGGATTTCTAGATAACCATGTGCTTCTTCCACAGCTTTGTCATCACCTTGATAAGCTTTCCAAATTGCAAGCATTAACTGCAATACAATAAATAAATTAATATTAGTCTTGACACTTTTAAATACAAATAAGAGATACAGGTACTAAAACTTGCATATAGTAATTTTCTAAGACAGTAAAAATAGAAAAGTGAAAGACTTTGGCTACATACTAGTCTCTCTCTCTCTCTCTTTCTTTGTGTGTGTATATATTGATATTTTTTTCCTAAAAGCAATATACAAATAAAATTTTAACATATATACATTTAAAAGATCTTATAGATCTGTATACTATTTACTTCTTTAAAATTAAAATAATATTTTAGATGTAAATCTCTAGATACCTATTCAATAGGTTGTGCATTAAATGAAATGAGGGATTAATCCTTCTGAAAATGGAATCCCAAGAGACTTCAATCCTTAGAAGACAAGACTAATTATAGACCCCACACTGGATGTAACTCTTGTATCAAAGGCTCGTCTCTCTAATCCTTTTTAGATGAATATTTCTAACATATTAAGGAATAATATTTGAACTTAACCTGTATAAAATTGTATAACTTATTTTTCATCACAAATTCTCTCCACAGCATTGACAACACATATTTCAGATCTTGAATTTGGATTTAAGTGAATTTAGACAATTTTTAATATAATTTTATATTACATCTTATTCAAATCTAATACAAATTTAAAATCGGAATTCTTCCCAAACATAAAGTCAAATATCAAAGTCTCACATTCTAACTATTGGATATTGGATTTAAAATCTCTCCTCGGTGCAAATAAAATTTATATATATATGTATATACACACACACATACGTACCTTTTCATCAATGAACTTAGCCCAGAAACGAGCCATGGCTCTCTGATATGGATCTTGAGGCAAGATGGGATTGGTCTTCCATGTCTCATCCACGTACTCAAGAATCACAAGTGACTCGGCGATGGATTTTCCGGCGTGGAAGAAAACCGGAATCTTCTTGTGAACCGGGTTCGACTTCAGCAGCAACTCGCTTTTGTTCCCACGTACGTCTTCTTCTTCTATGCAGTCGTAGGGTATGCCCTTGAGTTTAAGGGCAATCTCCACCCTCTTGCTGAATGGGCTAGCCCACACTCCCAGCACCTTCACTTCTTCTCCCATCTTAATTCGATCTGCCATTTTGTTTTTTCTTTGCCACTTTGAATTCTCTGGAGGCTCCTTATACAGAGGAGCTAAGGGTGAAATTTTCTTGGCTGCCAAGCAACCAACCAATTGTTTATTGGCATATTATATTGTATTCTGTAATTTAATGTTTAGGGAATAAGAAAATGTAGGTAGTGTTGTTGGTTATTAATTGGCTTTTGAATGGTCAGACTTTTTGGATCTTGAAGGTGTTAAACTATTTGATTAGTCAACGGTCGTGGGCGGTTCATGTACCTTGGGGGACGAGTTTCGGTGGGGATAATAAATTTTAATTTTATTTTTTACTTGATTTTATATATGAAAATACAATAAGAAATAATTACACAATAATCTATTCCTCCTTCCGTCGGTGTGCTTATTTTTTAGATTTTTACTTGTTTTCTAAATTTGAGACATGAATTGATTGTGCTATTCTTGCCACGACATGCCGTCGGTGGGCGGAGTGTGCTCCAGGATTGGTGAAGGGTATAAATGTTTAAAAATGAAATGGAATAGTCACTAACCTATTATTTACTTAAGTACAGTTAGAACACTTAATTACTATTCATTTGATTGGTTTTTAGATTAATCTTAGGTCAATGAACCAGTAGTCTCGATCTATTTTTATTATAGATAAATCGAGAGTTCAGTTATGTAAGGGGAAGATATCAGCACCTTCTATGCACTCGTTCGATGAATAATACCTAATTAATTATGAATTATTCCTAAATTGAATTTGATAGTATTTAATTAACTCCTTTAAAAATAAAATAAATAAATAATTAAAAGTTTAAAAGAGGAATGATAATTAAGGTGTAGTTTAAGATGCCTACTAAGATCTCCAAATGAGAGGATCTCCCCTCAGAGTCAGTACATGTGAGGTTTGAAATACCCCATTGTTCTTTCTAAAATCATAAGGACACACCCGAGTAAAAATCAGAAAAAAACAAAATAAAATAAAATAGGAAATTTAGAACCAAAGTGTAAAGACGTGAATAATTATAGTAATTAAATAATAAAAAAATGAGAAAAAAAATAAATTTTTATGAGAGTGTGCAGCAAGGCCTTGTTGATAAGTGTAGAAGTGTTCGTCGACGAGCACACTCTTGGGCTCGTCGACGAGGACGTGCGTCTCGTCAACGAGACCTTACCGAAAGGCTTGTTCTAGGATCTAAAACTCGTCGACGAGATCCCTTCATTAACTCAGCGATGAGTTCACAATACTCTATATATAGCCCCAATTTGATATAATTTTCAAGATACCATGATTTACAGTATACGTATAGAAACATATATTTTCAACATTTTTCAGAATACCATGATTTCAGAACCATAACACCCAGATTCTCAGATACTCAGAAAGATATACAGATATTAAATATTCAGTTAGTCATTCAGATTTTCAGATCAGTTTTGTAATGTTATGGTTATTTCAAAGTCATGGTAAAAATAGTAATATAGAAATATCAATTAAATATATATATAGTATCAGACCCTGATGGACCAAATTCAGTCAACAAAGCACGGTACCGTAACTATTTTCAGTTTAGAGTGCAACCACATGACTCAGATAGTATGTGGATTTTCAGTAGTCGATCGCACCTATGTTGTGGACAAGCTCCCTGTCAGTTAGGGTTGAGCAGGCCAATTTGACTTTCAGAATTCAGCTGACTTATCTTGGTCGGCCAGCCAGTGATAGGTCCCGTTTGCGGGTCACAGAACCCTGTCATGAGGGGTTAAATAATGACTTTCAGTTATACATCCAGGGAATTTTCTCAGTTATTATATATATCCACATTTATAGAAACCGTAAACATACTTATGAATATTAGAAGTATTATGATTAGAAAATTTAGAAAAACAATTTATGTTAAGTAACATAGGTATGAGCTATACTGTACATTATTTATACATGTTTTCTCAGATTCAGTTATTTATAGTATTTCTAAAACAAATTTTACAATTATGTAAACTCACCTGTCACACACTAGCAACAACATATTTCGTCTTACTGAACGTTGTCCCATCCCAGTGATTTAATATTTTTTAGGTAATCCAGTTATGCGAGTAGATTAAGCTCGCAGATAAAGGGAACTACAGTATTGCTCTGTCTGTAGGGTGAGTGTTTTTGGGAAGTCATTTTTAAGTAGTCCCTTGACCCAGATGAGAGTATTTTGGGAATAGTTATGTATGCATATTTTGAGAAAATTCTGACACTCTGGTATTAAATATATTGATGTGGTTATATGTATTTTGCTTTTCGCTGCATAAGTAATTTATTGTATCTCAGACTCCATGGTTCCTATTTGGTTCGTGATGATGGTTTGACTTTTATTAGAAGGTATCAAAGTAGTGAAATTTAACAGTTAATTTATGAAAAAAACAAATATGACATGAAAAATTAGGTCATTATAGTTTGGTATCAGATCTTAAGTTGTTAGGTTCTATAGACTTTAGAGTACGGTGAAAGTAATACCAGAGTATAGGAAAGGATTTAAGGTTTTGTTCTGTAGTCTGGGTATAGGATTTCTGTACGTGGTGGTTTCTGTGTTTTTCCTAAGGTGACGATTTCAAAAAAGTCATAGTAAACTATTGTCAAGTCATGTATCTAGGTTACAAGATTTGATTTTGAACTAAGACTAGGGAGGATAGTTAATAGTGAATATGAGATTTCAGTTAAATGAAATAAATTAGATCCGTACGGGAGATAGTCCTTAAATGGTGTTCTTTGTCTTTTCAAGATGGACACAGGGAGTAGTGGTACAAATACAGGGGGTGATAGAGCAGGACCTTCTAGTATGGGCGGTGGAGATACTGAGGCGGTATTATGCAACGTCACCCAGCAGGTGATGACTGAGATGGCCAGGAGCTCGAGGGAGCGTAGCTACACGATTGAGCATTTTACGCGGATGAAGCCCCCATCTTTTGTTGGAGGAGCTGACCCAATTGTGGCTGAAAATTGGGTCCAGGACATTGAGGAAACGTTGGTAGTGCTTCCATGTACAGACAAATAGAAGGTAGTATTTGCGACGTTCAAACTGATAGGAGAGGCAAAACGCTAGTGGAGATCAGTGAGGTTGATTTAAGATTCGAGGCTGGATCCGGTGCCAGTGACGTGGAGTCGATTTAAGGAACTATTTTTTTAACAATATTTCCCTGCTATCGTTCGAAGCGCAAAGGCAATAGAGTTCATGCACTTAGCTCAGGGGCAGATGACAATATCACAGTACACAACTTTATTTATTGAGTTGTCTCGGTTTGCCCTGCATTTGGCATTGGACGAGGAGAAGAAGACGAGAAAGTTTGAAAAAAGCATGAGGCAAAACTTGTTTGAGCAGGTTATTGGTTTCTGAGCTCAGACATTCGCAGAGGTCGTGGATAGGGCTACGGTTATTGAGAGTGGTTTGCATAGAGGCATCACAGCTCAGAGTCAGAGAAAGAGGCCCACGCCTCAAGATTTTCAGGGAGGTTCTAATCGGGATCCATGGAGAGGAGACCGTTACAGTGGTGGTCAGAGGCAGATGACGGGACCTCGTGAGAATCAGGGTGTGCAGACCTACCCTGTGTATCAGACGCGAGGGAGGAGACATCTGGGAGAGTGTTGGGGAGGAAGAGACGTCTGTTATCGTTGTGGGAGATCCGGCCACATGGCACGAGCATGCCCAGGACCGTCGATCTAGGTCCCAACTCCCGGACCCTATCAGGGAGGTTATCAGGCACCTCGTGGAGGCCAGTAAAGGAATGTAGCCCTGGCGAGGGTATATACGTTGACGCCAAGAGACGCTGAGGTAGCTGGAGACGTTACAGGTATCTTTACTGCTTTTTCGTATAAAGCTCTTGTTTTATTTGACACAGGTGTCACCGATTCTTTTGTCTCATCGAGGTATACTAAGTTAGTTGGGATTGAAGTACGATTGTTAGATGTTGAGTTGGGTGTAGCCATGACGACTAGATCTACTGTGAGAGGTAGGAAGGTACTTAGGAATTTTCCAATGGCCATTCAAGGGAAAGTATTACCAGCTAATCTTGTGATATTAGACATGTAGGGGTTTGATGTAATATTGGGTATAAATTAGCTAGCAGCTAATCACGCCAGTATTGATTGCCATCAGAAAGAAGTAATTTTTAGACCCCCTGGTGAGCAAGAATACATATTTGTTAGTTCATGTATGCGTGCCTTGCCACAGTTAGTGTTAGCCATGTAGGCGAGAAGACTACTCCTGAATGGTTGTCAGAGGTTTATGGCTTTTGTAAAGGAGGTGTCAGAAAATGAATCGAAACTTGAAAGTACACCAGTGGTAAAGGAATTTTCAGATGTTTTTCCAGAAGAGCTACCTGGGTTACCTCCCGATCACAAGGTAGATTTTGTTATAGATTTACCTCCAGTGACAACACCGATCTTTAGAGCTCCTTACCGTATATCTCCAACTGAATTGGGAGAATTAAAAGACTAGTTGCAGGATCTATTGAATAAAGGGTTTATCAGACCCAGTGTATTGCCCTGGGGAGCACCAATGATGTTCGTAAAGAAGAAAGACGAGTTTATGAAGATGTGCATAAATTACAGAGAAATAAACAAGGTAACCATTAAGAACAAATATTTTCTACCTCGTATAGATGATTTATTTTATCAGCTTCAGGGTACATGGGTCTATTCTAAGATCGACCTCAGATCAGGTTATCATCAAGGTAGAGGACATATCAAAGACAACATTTTGAGCCAGATATGGGCACTATGAGTTTTTGGTGATGTCATTCGAGTTGACTAATGTACCAACAATATTTATGGATTTAATTAATCAGGTGTTTCATCAATATTTAGACCAATTCGTTGTGATTTTCATTGATGATATACTGGTCTGCTCGAAGAGTTTTGAGGACTAGTACTTCAAAAGCTCAGGAAAAATGAATTGTATGCCAAGTTTAGTAAATGCGAATTCTGGTTAGAGAAAATTGCGTTTCTGGGGCATGCTATGTCAAGGGATGAAATTTCAGTGGATCCTAGTAAGATAGAGGTAGTGGTAAATTGGGAATAGTCGAGGAATGTTCAAGAGATTAGGAGTTTCTTGGGACTGGCGGGATATTACCATCGGTTCATAGAGGGATTCTCAAGATTATCAGGGCCTTTGACGCAACTGATCAGGAAGAATGCTAGATTTGCATGGGATAATGAATGCAAGCAGAGCTTCCAGGAAATAAAATAGTGGCTTGTCACTACACTAGTACTGACGATTCCATCTAGAGGTAATGGTTATGTAATTTACAATGAGACGTCTTTGAAATGGCTTGGCTATGTGTGGATGCAGCATGGTAGGGTCGTAGTTTATACCTCCTGACAATTGAAAGAGTATGAAAAGAACTACCCTACCCACGATTTGGAATTGGCTGCAGTGGTACACATATTAAATATTTGAAAGCATTACTTGTACAGTGAGAGATGCGAGATATTCTCTTATCACAAAAGTTTAAAGTATTTTTTCATGCAAAAATAGTTGAATATGCAGCCAAAGAGATGGTTAGAGCTCATCAAGGATTATGATTGCACCATCAACTATCACTTAGGTAAAACAAAAGTAGTAGCTGATGCATTGAGCCGTAAATCGGAGGGTACAACGCAGTTAGCAGCAGTAATTCAGCACCCAATTCAAATGGACTTGGAAAGACTCAGCGTGGAGTTAGTGGAGGATGGTCACCAGACATTTATTGTCAGCCAGGTTGTGCAGTCTACGCTATATGAAAATATTAAAGCTGCTCAGAAAGAGGACCCAAAATTAGCAGAGGTAATAAATAGAGTACAGGATGGTCAGAGAGAGGAGTTCAATATTTCATATCACGGAGCTCTGAGGTTTCGCATTAGATTGTGTGTGTCTGCATATGATGATATTAGGAGAACGATTTTAGAGGAGGCTCACAAATCTCTATACATGGTTCATCTTGGCAGTACTAAAATGTATAGGGACCTACGAGAGTATTTCTAGCGGAGTGGCATGAAAAGGGAGATTACTGAATTTGTGCAGCAGTGCTTGACATGCCAGCAGGTTAAGGCTGAGCACTAGAGGCCGGTAGGATAGTTGCAGCCACTTTACATCCCCTAGTGGAAGTGGGACCACATATCCATGGATTTCATCACTGAGCCACCATCGGCGCCGCATGGTTAGAATGCGATTTGGGTAGTTATTGATCGACTGATGAAAACAACTCACTTTCTACCTATTAAAGTTAGCTACCCTATGAACCGTTTGACAGAGATCTACATTCAAGAGGTTATTCGACCTTATGGAGTGTGCTAGTATCGATAGTCTTGGACTGTGACCCACGCTTTACATCATGGTTTTGGAAGAGCTTGCAAGAGGCTTTGGGATCTCATTTAGTATTCAGCACCGCTTTTCATCCTCAGACAGATGGTCAGACAGAGAGGACAATTCATGTGATGACCCAAAAAATATATATATATATATATATATATATATATATATATACGATTAAAGTACAATAATAATAAAATAATAAAAATGGTCATTTAGTTAATATCAATATATAAGTATTTTTCTGTAGGATCCTTGATTCCATATTTGATGCCTAAGAAAGACCTTGTCTTAGCGAGTGCTCAGAGACCATTGCGGCTCAGTCGCTCCCTGGAGGTCGGCCTGGTCAAATGGAATTTCATAGGATAAACAGGATAGATACTGTTTGTATACGTAAATAAGTATATATACATAAAATAGTGTTTTGACAGACATAATTTGTAGAAATACATAATAAGATGATAATAATATAGGTATCATATGTGGGGCCCACAAGGCTATGTGGGGTCCACATGAGTCCCGGAGCCACAAGACACTGTTTATATACGTAAATGAGTACATAAAACAATGTTTTAAGCTGATATAATTTGAAGAAAATATATGATAAATAATAATAATATAGGTATCCTATGCGGGGCCCACAAGATTGTGTGGGGCCCACATGAGTCCCGAAACCGTATGAAGGTTTTCACAAGTCTCAAAACTATGCAGGATGCATAAAATCGCATAAGAGTTATTGGAATTACGTACGATCCATTTGGGTCTCGAAATTGTGTGGGGCCCACAAGACTACATGGGGCCCACAAGACCATGTGGGGCCCACATGAGTTTTTAAAATTTAAATTTAATTCTTGTTCAAAAAATAAAATAAAATAAATACTAAATATAGATTAAAATTAATAACAATGATAATAATAATGATTAAGAAAAATAATAAAATAATAAAATAATTAGTTAGGTAATGGATTAATTAATAAGGTAAGTAATTAATTAAAAATTTATTTAGTGAGAATGGTGGCAAGCACTCCCAAATGGCCTCCACTCAAGTTTAAAATTAATAACAATGATAATAATAATGATAATAATGATTAAGAAAAATAATAAATAATAAATAATTAGTTAGGTAATGGATTAATTAATTAGGTAAGTAATTAATTAAAAATTTATTTAGTGGGAATGGTGGCCAACACTCCCAAATAGCCTCCACTCAACCCATACCTTGCCCATTCTTTAATTTTTTTTTTAAAAAAAAGTTATAATTCACCCATCTCCCCCATACTTTCATAACTTTCATTTCTTCCCCAAAATTTTCCTATAAATAGGGAGCTCTCAACCTTCATTTTTCACAACAATTTTCCAAGGAAGTGAAGGATTAGTGAGTGAAAGAATTTGTGGTGGAGAGAGAATTTTTGAATAAATGCTTATTCACCCACTGTTTCCGATCTCATTTCTTAAAGATAATTATTGTGTTCGTAGCAACACGGTAAAAGAAGAAGGTAAGTAAATTTTGATTATGTTAGTATTTATTCAAAAATTTATACCCGAGTTTATTTGTAAGTAAATTTTGATTATGTTAGTATTTTTATTCAAAATTTATACCCGAGTTTATTTGTAAGTAAAGTTGAGTATGTTAGTATTTTTATTCAAATTTATACCCGAGTTTATTTGTAAGTAAATTTTGATTATGTTAGTTTCTTTTTTATTCAAATTTTATACCCGAGTTTATTTGTAAGTAAATTTTGATTATGTTAGTATTTTTATTCAAATTTATACCCGAGTTTATTTGTAAGTAAATTTTGATTATGTTAGTATTTTTATTTCAAAATTTATACCCGAGTTTATTTGTAAGTAAATTTGATTATGTTAGTATTTTTATTCAAAATTTATACCCGAGTTTATTTGTAAGTAAATTTTGATTATGTTAGTTTCTTTTTATTTTTAAATTCATACCCGAGCTTATTTTGTACGTAAATTTTAATTATGTTACTTAGTTCCACCAAAATTTCCATGAGTTTATTTTTACGCATATTTAATTGATACCAGTTCTATTTTTAATATACTTGCATCTATTTTGGGTTAAGAAATGTTCCAATCCCCTCGGGTAAATTTTCAGCATTTCTTTCTATTCAAAATAAAATTATATATATTTTTAACACAAAAATTGTGTGGCATGAGTTTATTTCTACGTTACATTTTTTTTATGTAAATATGAGTAAAGATGAGATTTTCACGATATTATTTTAAATTGCATAAATTATAATAATATGATTTTCAAACCCCTTATGGCAACGAAAGTTCAAAGTTACAGATGCTCGGTACCGACAGCTAAAGTTTATACGGATCAGAGTGCACCCACACTGTTTACAGAGTGGTTATTTATGTTAGTGGATTTCTCCTGAGTGCACACCTGGTTTAAGTCCAGGACTTAATAAGGAAAATCTCACTTAAAGTTTACGTACGTTGATTTAGTTTGGTCGGCCAGCCAACTAAGTCCAGTCTTCGGACCGCACAACCCAGTCATGGGGGTAAACATGACTTACGGCAAACAGGCCTAAGGGTGGTTTTTACAATATATGTTTATACATATTTAATTACGTGTACAAAGTTACTGATAATTTGAAGGAAAGTGTAAGTTTACGTGAAAAGGATCATTTTGGTGCTTATATGACGATCTAAGGAAAACGTATAAGGAAAAGTATATGTATGTTTATCATTAAATATTTTTACAGTTTTAAAGTTAAAGTTTAATAGCAGTTATAGTATATGATTTAAAAATTTACTGTTGAAATTGATGACAAAAGTTTTATGCAGAAATTTTTAAATTTATGTTTATTCTAAAAGAAATCTTGAAGTTATAGTATTCATTATTGTTTTACGAAATTCTTTAAAAACTCATTTTGGCCACACACTAATAATAATCTTATTTACTTACTGAGCGTCGTCTCATCCCAATCATATTTTATTTCAGATAACTCTGAAGGACATGTCGGGAATCAGGCTTAGCAAGCATGCGGGTGGGGGATTAGAAAAATAAAGATTGATTAGAAATATTAGTATGGTTTCAGATATTTATGTTTGTGTAATTTTTCTTCTTTTGAAATAAGTGATTGTAACATGAATAATTAGCGCTCTGGTTTGAATCAAAATTGAGTTTATTTTGCTTCCGCTGTAAATCAGAAGTAAAAATTTAATATCCCAGGCCCCTCGGGGTCGGGGGTGGTGTTCAATTAGGTCCTTCAGGCTCTGTTTGGAGTGTTTTGTATATTGGATTTGGGCGGTAGTCGTTGGA